>NC_081844.1:45722250-46418500 GCF_963259705.1 Myotis daubentonii | reverse complement strand
ATGGACCATGTCAGGCCAGTGGTCTATGCTGTGAGAAGACCCAGATGTCCTCCCAGAAGGATACTTTCACTCTAAATTTATAAACGTTCCTTACTTAGCAGTAATAATTTGATCATCTAGTAATTTATCTAGACCAGTGATGGCAAATCTATGTCACGCGTGTCAGAGGTGACACGCGAACTCATTTTTTTGGTTGATTTTTCTTTATTAAGTGGCATTTAAATATATAAAATAAATATCAAAAATATAAGTCTTTGTTTTACTATGGTTGCAAATATCAAAAAAATTTCTATATGTGACATGGCACCAGAGTTAAGTTAGGGTTTTTCAAAATGCTGACGCTCCAAGCTCAAAAGGTTCGCCATCACTGGACTAGACCATTCTTGAACATTTCTATTTCTAAACAATGCCCCTTCTTGAAATAACAAGATTGGGACCATCATTACGACTCAATCAGACTTCCTCTCTGCTGTGAAAGCAGGTCTATAGTGTGAAACCTCCACTAGGACCCAACTACAGATGGCCAAGACTGCAATTTTTATTTACATGTTAAATCAAAGACAACCATTCCTTCTTTCAGGAAGCATGATCAAGTTAATTTCCTCAGGATGGCATGTTCCATCACATTCTGATGAGGATATAAGTAATGTCTTGATAAGAGAAGATGAATGATAGCTTGGTCAGGACAACCCTGTTGACTTCCTGTATTTCCTAAGGAGTAAGACTCTGAATATGACTATTCAAATCCCTTTCCATAGTCTGAGATTATTAATAGGCACATCAATTTGACTAATATATAACAACAAATAACAGCGTAGAATTTTAAAATTCTATTGTTAAGCATTGTTTGGGACTGTTCCAAATACACTAACCACGTCTGATATAATTATATCTTAAAAAAAGATAGATTCCTTTTCTATGAAAGAAGCCAATAGTCATTTTAATTCAGTTTTAGTTCTTCCTCATATACAGTAATGTAGGCATTAATTTTTCTACCAGCTAAATAAGCCTTTTTATCTTTGGGCGGGGGGGACATGACATTGAAAAGGAAATTGTTATTATTCTTATGAAACACAATCATGGATTAGTAGGAAATGTTGGTACTTAATTCCAGATATTTTTCACCACTTAGGTTATTAATTTTTATATGGTTAATTTAAAAAATACATATTTACTCACTGAACTCTAATAAATATCAATATACCTTCTCATAATGTCAGCAAGACTATTTTTTTTTTGCAAGAATGGGAATTCTAAATGATTTCCAAATACAGATGAGGTCCAAACAATATAGAGATTTCCAAATTCCAAACATGATTCTACATCATGAGTGTCTTCATAAAATTTATTTTTAGAACTGTGCTCTCCTTGTGCTAATCTCTAATTTCATTTCAAACATGAATAAATCTACTTTTCACGAAAACCTCCCCTTTTTCTAGAAATATTATAATGTCTGAGGTAGTATAACCAGTAAGATGAAGGTAACTCTGTGATTGAAAGAACTTGACCAAAAGCCTCGTAAATATAAAGATTAGAGTGTCATAGTGTGAATTAATAATCTCTATTTTCTAGTCCATTTGGTTGACATAACAATTTGTATTTAAGACAAAAGATGATTGTCCTTCCTTTAGGATTTCATCCTTCTGGCTGATTTGTTATCCTCCTTGTGGAACGCTAGCATGGCCCATTTTTTCATTATGGATGTCAGCAGACACTCAAACTGTCCCTGCCAACCACTGGAGTTGGCAGACCAAAAATAATTCCACATGTCACATTATTCTTTGGGGTTTACAAATCTATAATCCCTACAAACATTCTTGTAAGTTTCTGAACTATTATCACTTATTGGAAATAAGAATGTTAGCAATTCACTAATATATACTGGAATTTTGACTCTTAATAGTCAGATTCTCCCCCCAGTAGAGTGTATCTGTTATACATCTTTTTATTTGGATGTAATAAACAACATATAGTCATAATGAATCAAGGGAATCAATATGTGAGGCTCATTAGAACTCTTCAGCATCCCCGAATTGTCAACCTCTCTTTAAATGATGCTAAAATAATTGACATTTAAAGATTCACTTCAATAGTTCGCACAGCTATATATATTAAATGTGAATGGTCTTCAAATGTAAAATATTATAAACTTATTTTTTTAAAATCTATTACAAAATGAGTTGTAGTAGGAGAAAAGCATGTAGCCCTACTATGCAGTCTAGACAGTAGTTAAAATGTCAGAGAAGGAAAGAACAGAATGCTTAGAGAACTAAGAAAATATAAAAAAGCATTAGAGTTATGAACAAAGAGAGGAAAAAGAATCAAAATATTTTTACAGAATGATATTAAATGCAACACAGATCTTACCAAGCTTGAAAATACACAACATTTCAATTTGGCCATGAGGGCATTAAGGAACCCTTCTAGAAAGGCATTTTTCACAGAGACTTATAAGGGAGATCCGATTTGAAAGAATAAAGGAAAAAGTGGCCAGAATGAAAAAAAGAAGGCTCTAGTAAACAAATGTATAAACTTGTCCACTAAGGGAAAGGAACAAGAGAACGAGGAGATAAAGGAGAATGCCGTCATGAGGATATTTCAAACTTGAGGCAAAATTGAAACCAGAATTAAGGCTAGAGTCCATGGAGATGAAAAGCTAGAGATATTAAAGTGTAAGTTTTAGAGCAACATCTCAGATAATTAGAAAGAGATGTCAAAGGCCCAGATGGAGAGATTAACTTTACAAAAATAGGAATAACTATTCCTCTGACACTGGTGAATAGAACCTTGAAGATAAGAATAGAATTCTGTTAGTTAATATAAGAGCCGAATGGACTTCAATGCCTTTGTCCAATACTGAAAGAGATTGTGCTTTAATGGGATTCTTCCAGTTAAAAAAAACACAAAACACTCTAGTTAATGAGGATTTTGAAATTAAACATTATCTCTTCAAAATACTTGGAAAGTATTTGATTTAGGTTATTTATAAAGGAATAGAAGATCCATCGTGTCCCCATTCCAGCAGCTTTCATTGCTACACTAAGGAAATGTACAGGGTGTCCCCAAAAATGGACATATACTATAAAGGCAGTGTTTATTAAAATACATTTCATTTTCAAAATGTAATAGAATCTACAACTATTAGCTGGGAAAGTGTGTATACATTTTTGGGGAACACCCTATATATCAAGAAAACATAGTACTGTATTTATATTCCAATATACACATTATTTTAAGGGTATGAGATGTTTTTAGTTTTTTAAATTAATTCTTTATTGTTGAAAGTATTACATATGTCCCCCATTTGCACCTATTGATCCCCTCCAGCCCACCCCACCTCTTCTGCCCCAGGCCTTCAGCACCCTATTCTCTGTGCCCATAGGTTAGGCATATATATATGCTTCTCCCTAGGGGGAGAGGGTACGAAAACATATGGAAATGCCAATTACACATTAAGCTGGAGATGTTTTAAAGCTTAACGTGTAATTGGAATTTCTATATATTTTTGTACCTTCTCTCCCTAGGGAGAAGCCAAGAGCTGGGTGATTTCTCCCAATTGCTCTGCACTGCACTGGGGATGGAACTGTGGTGAGTGAGTGTCATGAATTCTCTACCCAGTTGGACATGGCTGGTGTCACACTGGCTTTGTCTGTAGGAGCCTCTTAGATGGATTTCTCACAAAGAAAACTGGCCAGAGACATAGAAGCATGGAACAGACTGATGAATCTCAGAGGGAAGGTGGTGGTGGGTGGGTGGAGAGAGATTAACCAAAGAATTTATATGCATAGTCTGAGGTGAAGGCCTGGGTGGGGCACAGGTGTGGGGTGGAGATGGTCACTGGGGAAAACGAAGGGGACATCTGTTATACTTTCAACAATGAAGATAAATTTAAAAAGCAAGAACTGGTCAGTGACTTGTTTTTGAGTCAGTGTCTCTTTGTGGGGAAGGAGAGTCTGGGTCTTTCTATTTCAACGTCTTGCTGACATCTCCCCCTGGCTCTTTCTTCTTTAAAGGAAATCTTAAACATAATTTTTTGGGACCCTGACACATTATTTGGCATTGCCAATTGCCGTGTTATTCCTACAAGCTCGTTTCTATATGAAAATAAGCAGCCACCTTTACTAGCAACTTGTTTTTGATGATCACTCAATATGGTCGGGAGCATATGTGATGGAAATGTGAACTGTCAATTACTTTAGTATCAAGTTTACCTTCAGATATCATCTAAAGAATTCTCAAAACTTTACCAATAATATTTATAGTTCAGATTTTAATTCCAGTATATTTAAATGATTGCACAATTCTATTGCTCTTCTCTGCAGAGCTCCAGGACTGTGTTTATTACCATGGTAACTAGTGTGAGACACCCAATAGAGCAAGCAGAAATGATTCTCTTACATAAACACAAAAATAGAGTGAATTGAACACTACGTCTCATCTGAAGCGCCGGTAGAGGTTTATACAGGAATTCATCTTCTCTGAGGAATCTGAACAGGAGTTTAAGTAGAGTTTGGGGATGAGAGACTAATTATTTCTCCATTGTTTGACCTTTCTGCGAGAATAACTGTCCTCATGATCTGATGATAGTGTGAAAAGGGACATTATCTCTTTAACATGGACAATACTAGAAAGCTTCCTGTAATCCGATTAGAGTCAAATGATGCATCCAGGGGAGACTTCGAGCTCACACCTCCCCTCTGTTTTGCAAGGGTGGTCTCTAAATGAAGTGACTGGGTGGAAAGCGCACTGACATTTGCTTAGTATGGCCTTGGGAAGAAGAGAAAGACCAATTTAACATATTTAGCCTGGGGAGGGGTGACCCTTTGCACCATGATCATGATTCAGCAAGTACACATACCCTTCCTTGTTCCTCCCATAGCACTCTGATCACAGAAAACATTATTCAATATAGTCTCTCATACATTTATTTATATTCCTATGAATCTGGGAACTACTGAATGCACAGCAAGGTCCGTAAACTGAATACTAATTTGAAAGGAGACATTGGCAAAGTCTTCTAAAATGTTGACCTTTCCTGCACTGGTAAACCGGCTACATTTAGCAGAACTGACAGAACGCAGGCTTTCCCCAGGCAACTTAGGCAGGATGTCTCTTTAAAGTCTTTAAGAATTCAGTCCTGTCCTCAGATGTTTTGTGGAAGGTGAGAAAAATTAAAATGTCAGAGCAAGGAAAACTGCCAACCAGCGAGGAAGTGATTTCAATGTGTCCTGGATCATCTAGAGAAGCCTTGGGCGATGCAGATTGTTATGCAATAATCAAGCTCCCAAAAACTAAGGAAGAAAAAGCTGTAATAGATATGACTAACCATGCATGAGTGACTCACAACACTTCTATAATGTGTTATTCTTTCTAATTTATTCACATTCTGCATTTATTTAATACCTAGTATTTTAGAAGTCATTTAAGTGGTTAAGCTTGAGTGAAAGGTCCATAAAGAGTCTATTCTGGTATTGCTAACATATTCACATACATATGTGTGTACATATATATGTGACTGTACACTATTTCCAAAATATTTGGAAGATATAAAATGTATGTACATGTGTATTCATATATAGGAATCTAGAAGTATATATACATTTAACCACATATATAAAACTAGAAGTATATACACATATTTCTTCCCACATGGAAATATGTGATATAGGAAACTATGACAAAGAAATCATTAGCTATACCAGAAATAATGAAATAAGTATGGAGAACTATCATAAATGAGTAAAAATCCATTCAGTAGACTATCAGTAAAGAAAGCATACTGTATTATTACTGAACACAAGTGGTAAATGGAACAAAATGTAACTTTAGTGAAATAGCATTTAATGTAGTTCTATAGGGAAGCTGTTATATAATGCCTCATTTTTACTTATAATTATGTCAGTGCTTTTATATGTAAATATAAATAGGTATATCTAATGCCACAGAGGGAGTTGAAAAAAGGTTGCTACCTTTAAAAATGTAATCTAAACTATTATAATTATTTGGTAATTTTGATTATATAATATGTATGTATGATCATGAATCATATATATAAGAACAATTTCAAACTATTCCTTTCATTTCAGAACATCTGCATTAATACTATTTATCTGTCATTTATACTATTCGTGAACTCTGAGAAAAAATCTCTGATGCTGGGTAACAACAGTATAGTTTCATGGATGATTATGAGACCGCACTTATCTTCAGAGAATGGAATAATTAACTTCATTTAATAAGAAGGGGGGTACCTTTATTAAATTCTGACAATGATTCAGAATTGCTTCCTTCCAAAGTCAGCACAGATAAGGGAGATCACTTATTCAGAGGTTCCACGCTGTCCCTCATCCTCCCAGAGAAGGGAACCAGAGCAAGTAAGTGACTGCAGTGTGGGGATTTAGGAGAGGCGTGGAGAAGCACTTTCTTCAGGAGGATAATAATTGGGCTTTCTAGAGTGACAGGCCAATGATGGGCTTATAAATAGAAGTAATTTCCTATCCTTGAAATCTATGTTTCTATAGGAACACAAAGCATACAGGTCCTCTGAAATTATTTTCTACTCAGACTCATCTAAGATCTGTCCTCTTTTATTGAGAGAAGGGATTATCAAAATGTGAAAGTCTAAAAATAGTGGTTTATAATTGAAGGCCTAATTCTTTCTTAATTATAGGTATGCTACAGTGGCACTCTATAATTAGGGACGATCAGCAGCTCCATAGTGAGTCAGGCTTTATCATTCACTCCGGACAAGGATGTATATGAGTTCCATAGCAGAAAACCCCGGAAGATAAAGATACAGGGTCTTTTTCCTCACACCTCTTGATGGTTACAAGATTGCCTTTCACTTACACTCTCTAACAGAACAAAGAGAATATCGTTCATGTTTTTCTGCTGATTACCACTGATGGGATATATACTTTTTAAGGTTAAAATTTTAAAACTTAAATTGGAATTCTAAAACTAATGCACACTCACTGAATCTACTAAATTAATATTAATATAACAGTTTGTTATATTATTTAACTGAAATCTGAAAATACTTTAGGCTTAAATTGAGTAATTGACATCACATATGGGCCAAAGAGATAGATCTCTATAAACAAGATGAAATATCCATCTTATAATTTGAAAGAAGTAAGGTGCTTTCACCTCCACCACCGCCCCCCCCCAAAAAAAATATATTCTTTGAGAAAACATCCGTTAACATCGAGACAAAACCCTAAAAGTTTAGAATTCTGTTTTAAAACTGGCCATTTAATCTCTAAATTGTCTTAAAATTATTTTTTTCATTACTTTGCTATTTCTTTAATTAGCCAATTACCCAACTTCTCAAATCAATTTCTCCAAAGGCTAAATCCAAAGCTCTTGCTGTGGTAAGTACAGAAATTGGCTTGATAAACTCTGTGATAGTATAAAATTGTAAATAAAATAAATAATAAAATCCTAGTCATAAACAGTATAAGAAGGGTAAAGCTATCAATCAAGCCAAAATAAGCCATATTAGGAACATAAGATAACTGTTAGAACTTTAAATATTAGCAGATGGTAAAAATGGTGAGAGTTTTTTCTTCTACATGTAATTAGCTGTCTTTGGTCTGAAAATAAGCATAACAGATGGCCAGAGGACAAATACAATAGGTATCTTGAGTCTGGCTTCAGCCCACTCCATCAATATCTCCTTCCCTGGCAGATTGGCCACCATGATAATCTGCCAGCTTTTACCCTGTCTTGAATCCATCTTACAGGAGCCTTAAACATGACTAGCACTAAAGGACAGTTAAGAGAGAGGACGACCCAAGATATGTGGTGAATGTTATTTTTAGGAATAGATGTAGGTAAATTTCCTTTGCAACACTTTCCACTAGAAGCTTAGAAATTTGGGCAGAGAGGAAGTTGAGAAAAGATAGCTGCCTTTAAAAGCACAGTTTCAGAGGCTGCTAGAATAGTTTAAATTATACATGTGGCTCTTATTATGTTCCTATTAAACAGTGCTGAGAGTGGTCAATTTGTTGGCCTGAGTGTATAAATCTGCACATTTATATTTCATGCACTTTTCTGTGTGTTATAGCTCACAATTTTTTTAAAAAATTAAAAAAGTATAATTTATTGTAAATCTTCAGTAATTGTGAATCTTATAGAGTACAGCATATATATGATCAGATGTATATTATGGAAAATTTCACCTGAGTCCTTTCATTCAGTCCAAAAGCCAAATATATACCTTAGGACTTCAGGGGAAAATATTAATAAAAAATATATTTTGCTTTTATAATGTCTATGAATTAATTAGCTTTATCTTAGTTTAAATAGCATCTATAAAGAGAAGTTATTTTTTCCAAAGAGACTCTGTTTTAAATTCTTCATATACTTATACAAGAAACTCTATGTGGAAAGGTATGAGCCATGATGGATATGATTGGAAAGCCACAGATTCATAGAAAATATTCTTGGAAGTCAAAAACAAAATTAATATTGTCCTTACTATTATCATCATGGTACCCAATTATCAAACATTAATAAAGTTAACAAAATTAATCAGAATTTAGCAGCAGTGTTTTATTTAATACAACTTCAAGAAACAAACCTTTTGTGTAGATCATTTTTCAAATCACAACTACGTTATATATTTTCAGTGGAGGTCTTAACATGGCAAGCTCCTATTCACTTTGGTGATGTGTGCTGTTATGTTAGCTTCCCTTTATTGGTACAAACAGAATAAATAGTGTGGTTTTAGGGTACTTTTGAGCCCATATCCTTCTTTCTCTAGGGAAAGCTGGCTGCAATGGTCTATGCACTGAGACCTCGCCACAGCTGATTTGACAGTTCCTTTTGAAGGTATGTTGGCAGGATCAGCAAAACCCTTCTTGAATTTCTACCATGATAATTCTCTAACATTATATAAGCAAACAAAACAGAGCATGGAGCAGCAGAATAAATTCAGGGAACTTCCTCTTCAAGGAAAAATATTATATGAAAAGAACCCTTTAGGAGTAAGAGGCCTCGGCACACTGAAGAGCTACCTGAATTTGGACAAATATTCAAATTTATCTGAAAAAAATATATATCTATCTATCTATATATAGACATATATATATATACATCATGGCTTTTATGGAATTAGTACACTGAAATACAAGAATAAAAGAGTAGCAGCACTCTTTTGCCCACAGTCATCTAGCCTTTTCATCTTGTTTACTAGGGAATTTGCGTATCTTGGCATCTTGGTAATTATGGCATGTTTCTATGATTGACTGAGTTAAAGTATACGGAAAAGCTCTGGGAACTTGAATATGCCATAGCTGAGAGTATTTGGTTCTATTGTTGTCCAAACAATCTAATGACAGTAACTCTCAAAATAGGTATACTCACCTAGAAGTGAATATCTGGAAACGTTTAAGGTCATTTTAATTATATAAACAGTACAACTTCTTCATTCATAGATCTCATGTATTTCAAGAAGGAAGAATACTAGTAAAATATGTAATATTTTTGCATCCTCTTGGGATGCAAATAATGAAAAATGCTTCAAAATACACTGCTAATTAAGAATCATGCAATATTCTAATTTAGTTCAATAGATTATTATGATCAAGTTAGAGCACTATGTTATAATAATAGTATTTAAACTCATTACATATATGGTTGGTAGTGAGAGTAAATTGTCATTAGTAGTAAACCTGTATTACAACATTCATATGTAGAACTGCATTAAAGTACCTGCTGATAGATTGACCACACTTCTGCATTTAAATTGCAGTGCCTAATGAAAGCATTAAGCTTCTAAGTCCAACAAATTCCAGGTTATTATCTGTTATCAGCTGTGACTGCCTCCAACCACTATTTCTCCTAACTTCAAGTTATTTGGAAAAAGAGACCAGATGCCAATGTAGGGTGAGACAGTCTTCAAATTATAATCTGCTGCAACTGAAAATGGAATTATTTAACCCTAATTCTCAAGTAAAATGGCCTAGCTCTCACTCAAATAAACCCAGATACATTCAAAGGTATTTGTGGATTACCAGAGATCATCATATGTCATATATATTGGCTTTAGACCTAAGATTACCAGCTGTATTTAAACATTTTAATAGATTGAGTTCATATATAGAGATAATCTACACTAATAAAACAGAAACATGGTAATTGGCGTACGACCGATACCCTTTTCATTGGCTAATCAGCGAGATATGCAAATTAACTGTCAGCCAAGATGGCGGCCGGCAGCCAGGCAGCTTGAAACTAACATGAGGCTTGCTTGCCTCAGTGACGGAGGAAACCAACGTTCCCGCCTGCCGCTGCCTCTGAGCGGGCAGTTTAAGAAACATTGTAACAAATACGCCCAACTTCAGCCAGCAGATTCGCAACATAGTAAGCAAAGGCCAGAAACCTACTTTCAGCCGGAGGCCTAAGAGCTGGAGCCAAGCCTCAAGCTAAAGCTGGCACAGAATTTAAAAAAAAAAAAAAAAAGGAAAAAAGGAGCGTTTGGGAGTTCAGTCACCCCCAGCCTGAAAACAGCCCTCAGCCCCTCACCCAGGCTGGCCAGGCACCCCAGTGGGGACCCCCACCCTGATCCAGGACACCCTTCAGGGCAAACCAGCCGGCCCCACCCGTGCACCAGGCCTCTACCCTATATAGTAAAAGGGTAATATGCCTCCCAGAACCGGGATCAGCGGAGCCGTGAGGCCTCCCGGCACTGGAATCAGCATGACAGGGGGCAGCACCCAAACACCCTGATCCGCCCTGCTCTGTATGTGACAGGGGGGAGCTCCTCAACCCCCTGATGGGCCCCGCTCTGTGCATGACAGGGTACGGAGCCCCAACCCCCCTGATGGGCCCTGCTCTGTGTGTGACAGGGGGCAGCGCCCCAACCCCCGGATTGGCCCTGCTCTGTGCGTGACAGGGGGTTGCTCCACAACCTCCCCATCGACCCTGCCTTGAGTGTGATAGGGGGCGGCGCCCCAACTCCCCAATCGGCCCTGCTCTGAGCCCGACCAGGGGCTGCACCTAGGGATTGGGCCTGCCCTCTGCCACCCGGGAGCAGGCCTAAGCCAGCAGGTCGTTATCTCCCGAGGGGTCCCAGACTGCGAGAGGGCACAGGCCGGGCTGAGGGACCCCCCCCTCCCCCCCCCGAGTGCACAAATTTTTGTGCACCGGGCCTCTAGTAGTATAATAAAATAAAATTATACCAACATCAGGTTATTGGGTTTGTCCTATAAACAGAGATCATAAGGCCACTGATTTTTTTAAAGGTAAAATACATTATAATTACACTGTGCATTTTAAAAAGCTGAAGGCCTTTGTTAGCCTTTTTCTGGAGAGTTTGACAGAAAATTCAGAATTTTCACATTTAAACAATCTATTTTCTGACATAAAATTAGCATAACTGATTTGAAAGTGAGTTTTCAACTGTAAACTATGTACAATAAATGACAGTCATACTTAAAATCAAACAAAAAAAACCACCATTTTGTTTTAAAAATAATACCAATCTATACTTAACTGTACTTTGCTTCAATTTTGTTCCAAAATTGCAATCAAACTTTATAAAACTAATATTTCATTGCAATATTGTGTTTTTATCCAAATAAGTGAGGAATCAGAAAACAGATAGAGGAAGAGCAAGTGTAGGAATAGGGTAAGGAGGGGAATAGGGACAAAGCCAAGAATGGAAATAGGATGGAAGGAGACTGGACTTGGGGTGGTAAACACACAATACAACATACAGATGATGCCTTGTAGAAGTGTACACCTGAAACCTAGATCATTTTATTAACCAATGTCACCCAATAAATTCGATAACAAAAAGAACGGAAATGGAGTTAGAGACAGAGGTGGAGTTTACTTGCACATAGCACCTTCGTATAGACCTTCAGAGGAGGCAAAGAGGGACAACGTGGAAATAGGTTAAACTTTAAGAACAAAAGCAGAAGGTACAAAGCAGAATCTCTTACCCTGAAAAACTCTTTAGTGGAGCCAGAGTCTAATGTTCCATAAGCAATTTCTGTTTGCTTAGAAAGATCCTCGGCACTTTCGATGGGAGACACCATCCTCTCTACAGTCAGGAAGGCAGCTAAGTTAGCCGTGTAGGAGGAGATTATGATCAGGGTAAAGAACCACCACACACCTCCAACAATGCGCCCAGAGAGGGATCTAATAACAAGTATGAAATGGATTTGTAAAGTGAAATGAATGACCTAAAAAAAACAAGTTAGCAGCATTATGCAAATATTAACTTACAGGGACATAATTTCTACTTTTCAGTATATCTGCACCTTAATGAAACTGGAAATCATTAAACATTCTGGACAAGGAATACAGATTAACCAGATTTGGTGAGGTACCCAGAAACAAAAACTTTCAGGTTCTTTCATAGTTATCACGCCCAAATTGTTTGTGGTATGACATCTCCTAACAAAGCAATTCAAGAACTGTGCACATGATCCATTCAATGCTCATTCTACTTTATCCACTCAGAGCATAAGCAAACATGAACAATACAATCTAAGATCACCAGCAATATTCAGAACAATGTTGATAAACAACCAAATGTTAAAAAAATAAGAGTATGCATCATAGATAGAGCTTTAAACACTGGGAAAACCCTCCCTTTGATTCAGCCAATGAAGCTCCAAACCCCTCAAAAAAAAAAAAAAAATCCAAAATTTCATTAGTTTTTTTGTTTGTGCCAAAATGTGGGTTTTAGATGCAGGATAGGATAGTAGATGAAAAAAGAAATGTTAACTACAAACAAAGGTATGAAACAAAATATAATTCTAAATGAATAAAAATTAGATGTTTCATGGCATGGACAGTTATCACCCTGTTCCTCTGTGGCTCCTGCTTAAGAAAAGAATGCTCAAGGACAACAAATTAGACACAAAATTTTGCCAAGAGATAAAATCCTAATGGCCATAAATTCTTACATAAAATACTTTTAAAAAGCATAATAGATTCTCAATAATTAACTTTAAGCCCTAGATAGATAAATACATATACATGTACATACAGAAGTAAATGTGTACTATGCTATTTTAAAAAAACTTAGTGGGATTCTACATATAAAGGCATTTAAATAATATTAACAAATATAACTTTCTTTGCTAACTGCTGTGTCTAAAATTTTGATTTGCTACAGTGAAGAGGAAATACTTCTAAAAATATAAATCACAAAAATTTGGCAATTTATGACATAAATCCAACTTTCTACAATTAACAGTAAGAAATATATTTTCTGATGATTCACAGATACTATATCAAATTAGTGGATAATATTTGTAGAATAAACTACTTAAGCAGTCAGGGAAAAGAGGGGGAGCTCATTTAAAACTAATATTTTTTTAAGATAAAACACATTTGTTGCTAAAATAAAAAAGGAGAGAGGGAGCAAGCAGTGAAAACAAAGAATGCAATTAAGAGCCTTTATCACAGTCTTTAAGAGATGCAAAGAATTAAATAGCCCTGACCAGTTTGGCTCAGTGGATAGAGCATTGGATTGTGGACTGAAGTGTCCTGTTTGATTCTGGTCAAGAACATGTACCTCGCTTGCAGGCACCTCCCCGGCCTGGGCCCTGGTCGGGCTCCTGCAGGAGGCAAACAATCGATGTGTTTCTCTCACATCGATATTTCTCTCTGTCTTTCCCTCTCTCCTTCATTCTCTCTAAAAATCAATGGAAAAATATCCTTGGGTGAGGATTTAAAAAATAAATAAATAAATATGACAGGATGAAAAGTTAAACACTACTCATTTATATTCTGAAAGGATGTTAAATATATTTTAAATTTGGGAAACCCTTATGTAGACATAACTACTCTCAAAATGTTCACTGTTTCTTCCACATAATGGGAGGTATAATTATATGGCCTGTACCCTGTATTTAAGAGGGCAGATTCTGTACCTTACTGCTCAAACCCCTTAAACAAAACCAATTACATAGTAATTGCTTTTAACACTATGCATTGCATGTTAATTTGTAATATATTTGAGAATCATATTTAAAAATCATTCTCTTCCAGTTGTAAAATAGACATAAGATAGAGACATAAGTTGTTCTATAATTAAGTGATTAAACCCTATTTAATGAGATTAAATATGCTAATTTATTTAAAGTGTACAAAATAAAGAACTTATTGGACTTATACATCATTCAAACAGAAATTCTTGAGCATTTTATTATTTACTTGTTAGTGTTTTCAAAGGATCAATTAATGTTTTTGAAAGAGTTCCTGAAAAATTTTATGCAGAGGGCAAATTCAATTTTATGTTTTATGGTAACAGACAAAAACAGTTTTTATAATTAAATACAAAAATTTAACCTCTCATCATCTTTACTAAAAGAACCAATAAATGCACATAATGTAACATTTCTTTTTTCTCTCTAATATTTTTAAATGGCAATACGTATGTTTATTTATTTGAACCTTTAGAGATAGGGTAGGGGAAGAGAAACAGGAAAATAAAAAGCCAATTTCTGAGCATTTTTCTCTCATGATTTCTGTGGTTCTAGTCTTCAGAAAATTATAGTTAACATATTCCAAACTTGATTTCAGGCAAGTGACCAATTCAATCCAATAAATCATTCCAGATTAAAATTTAAATGTTGCATTAATATTAATAATGTAGTTCTATATCAGATGTTACTTGGAAGGAAATGATAAATATCTTTTAAAATATTTAAAGAGCATCTCTAAAGTGATCTGTGCATTTCATGCATTATGATGATGATGATTTTAGATGTTAAGCTGCTCTATTCTTTTCTAAACTGGAGTAAGTAATGACCACTGCATTTTAAATAAAGATAATTTGGTTCATTAAAAGTCACGAAATTTGCCAATATTATGTAATATATTCAATTTTTAAAAGCACATTTAACATAAGATGATATATATATATGCTGAAAATCTTTAATAAGTGAATTTGCCCATATATTTTTGTAGCAAAAAGAAATCAATTAAAAACCAGGAAAAAATATACTATCTTACCAGAAAATAAAAATTATGACATATGAACTTGTAATAAAATCAACAGTGCACAAAAAAATGATGTTTTAGGTAGCAGGCTTGTTGAAAATTAGAAGCTATCCATATGTCGTGGTGGGCCCTGGAATAACATGGATTGTTAGATGTGCCCTGTGCTCCAGCTCCCAGGTGTAAATACGTTTTCTGCTCCTCGATGAGGACTGGACACCAAAACAACCTCCTTCAGAGCCATGATGGACATGGAGCAGGGTCCATCTATGGGAAGCCAGGTCAACATATCCTACTCCATAATAATCTCCCTACACTTCTCCGTCCTAACTCATAAGGCAGAGCATAGTTTATATCACTCTAAGATCATTGCCTTATGTCTCAGGAATAGGGTAATATTATGCTTCAGTAGCCTTCTTACCAAAAATGAATCATTTTGTTATTCTTGGACTAGAGTGTTCTCTGAGATCTAAATTTGGTATTTTTTCTAATTCATTATTAGAAACTTCTCTTTATGTCTTCATCTTACATCAGATATAGAATTAAAACTAAATATAGAGTTATAACTATGAGTCCTATATATCTTGTCAGAGAGCATCAGAAATGGCATATATATGTGTGTGTGTGTATATATATATATATATATATATATATATATATATATATATATATATGCCGTTAAAAATACCATTGGCATGTTACTAATTTAATGTACTTCTACAGACTAGCCATAGGAAATATGATTAGATTAAGATTGTTTAGAACAATATATTTCATAAAAATTTGACCTATCAGAAAAGTGATTGATTATTTCTGGGTACATTATATTTTCTTTATCTCACTAGGTGGAGTATAAAAAAAAATTGCAAAACATACAAATTTTTTAGCTTCTCATATATTTTTTAAGTTAATCACTTATTTCCCCCCAAAGTGCCAAAAAATTAACATAATGAAATAGTATTAGAAAAGTCACCCTCTTCTCTAGTTATTAAAATATCCCATAGAACCAAAGGAGGGTAATCAAACCCAATTTAAAATATACCAACAGAAATCATTTAGGCTTTAAATATGAAAGCAAGCACACTAGAAATGGTATGGTTTGTTCTTCAGAGGAGCAAAATATGTCTGTCACTCTTATTCCATGTATATAACATGAACAAAAGCAATATATGTTTTGTGATATACCCATCATATTTAGGCATTCTAGAGTAGGAATTAACATATCATAATGTGAAGAGAGGTGTATACACGAATTTCTTCCATGATGTATATATTGCCATTCAATTATTACCCAACCATGTGTTCCTAAATATTTTTAAAATGTTATTATAATGTCCTTTAAATTCAGCAACCTAACCTTAAAAGAAGCAAATTTTATCATCTTTTCCACACTCTTTCGATGAGCTTATGATGGGAAAATAAAAGAGATGGGATGTGTGCCAGTGAAGTTTTGTAAAGAAGCTCTTGCTTTTGTAGTTTATATGTAATATTGCCCATCTTCCCATATACAGGTCTGTGGATCAACACACAGATGACTGTAAAATGAGAATATGCAGCAAAAACACGGTACCCCTCCAAGAAGGCATGGAATGATAGGAACCTTATGCATTTTACAGCCTCTCCATGGTGTGTATAATTTCACCAGGGAAATATAAGGTCAACATTCAAAGAACATTGCTCAAATATTTCACAGGCTTATGCCGATTTTAAATATCTGCCCTTGAGTCTTAAACTGCTTGGACAGGTAGTCGGCAGCTGTTAATTTCTTTTGAGTGAATTTATAAACACCATGAATGCCTGCATGAGACCTAAAATGCACAAAGTTGAAGCAGGTGAGTAACCAACCTTGGCGAAATATCGCATCCTTGCTGCATAAAGGCACCCAAGGAAAACCAGAGACTATTAAAAATCCCAAATTCATTAGTTGATTCACTACTTTGTGTTTCTCTTCCATCTTCAAACTCCTCAGTGTGCCACTCGTAGGGGCTAAATCTGCTGACCAGGAATAAAACTACACTGACCCCAATGTAGGCAAAAACAATGCACATCCAGATTTCATAGGCTAAAGGATCAAGAAATGAAAACACTCCTGGTTTGGACTTCTGAGGCTTCTTGATCATGATAGAGATCCCGAGGCTCATAAAGGGCTTTGAGAAGTCAATCACCTCTTCTCTCACAAGGGTAATGGTTAATGGAGCAATTGCAATATCAGCTTTCTGTAAGGGAAACAAAGGAAAGGAATAGTACCTAGAGTCATGGTCGGAAAGGAATCATGGTTATATTATTGGATCAAAAGGGAAGGAAAGGAAATCAAGGACTTGGCCATAATTATTTCCCTGGTAGATTCCCAGTAACGAATAAACAAAAAAAAAAAACAATTGGTTCCACAGATAACCCTCCTTTTGATAAATACATAGTACACCCATCTGGCTTGATTATGCTAATTCCATCTTTACACTGCATCTGTGCCTTTGCCACCATTGCACAGCATATGGCCCAGATGCTTCAAGACAGATGCCTGCCTCACTTAATCTGCACGTTTTCTTCATACTTCATCTTTAATAAACAAATGTTCACAAGGACATAAGATAGCATTCTTAGAGTAAAGTGGGAAACCAACAACCTCAGACAAAGGTAACTTTGCAGGGAGGGAGGCATTCTGTCAACAACAGTTCAAATGGAATCACTTTTTATGAGAAGAGCTATACTTACCCCATAGACAAGTTCTCCAACCATCCCATTCCAAATTTTCGTGTCTGCATCCCTGGCCCCATACTTGCCGTCCCCAACAATTGTCAGCTTGTACTTGAACCCACAATGTTTGGCAATTTCTGCAGCCAAGTCAACACAGTAGCCCTCATAGCGCTCATTGCCATCAAGCATTTCATGATTTTTCTTCATCATAACATATGGAGATTCCTATATGGAAAGACAGTGCTTTAGTTGATTAAAATAGCTTTGTTATTTACTCTCTGAAACAAATTTTCTAGTTTAATAATTACCCCTTAGCCAGAGACATTGCAGAATCCTATATAATAAAGAGCTAATATGCTAATTAGACTGGACTGTGGAACAACCTTTCAGAACGACCAGTGGGCAAGGTGGGGCAGGGCCACAAGGCAGCCGGGGCCACGAGGGCCAAGCCCCTTGCATGAATTTCGTGCATTGGGCCTCTAGTATAAAAGAAAAGATTAAGCATAATCCTTCTGAAAAAAGTCCTCAAATATCTATCATTACATTTCAATAGCATGGCTTGTATCTAGCCCTACCAAAGTAAACAAGAGACTCAAAAGCACAAACTGTTGGCATGCCCCCTTGTCTTGTCTGTAATTCCTAGGGTTTAGAAAGGAAGAATTCTGCTCAACAGCTGTTTAATTCAATTCTGGATCCACCACACTCTTATTCTATGTTAAGGCTGTGCCAACCCAAGAACCACCATTCACCCAAAACCCTATTTCACCGCTACCTCAAGCATAGCGTTCAAGCATGGCCAGTGACTTATAGGCTGCAAAGACCATCGCCATGGTGAAGTTCTGATTCTACCCTCTCACGTTTTAGGTCTTGCTTCACCTATGAGATAAAATACCCTGGAATGATACTACAAGGGTAGCGAGTAGCTTCTCCTTGCAAACATAGGAAATAGGAAGCATGAAAAAAATGATTCAACACAGCCCCAAATGTTCCACTGAAAAGTGGCACCAGGGTACATGGGGTCTCCGTGAGGTGGTGCCTCTCAATGGCATGAGTAAGGCAAAAATCTGCAAATGTGTAGCTTAGGCTTATTAAGATATTTCTACATGCCAGCCAAGGTTTTTATCCAAATCCTTGTTAGCCTTTCTATGTTTTCTCCTCAACATTGTTAGACTCATGATTCCCACAAAATCCCACATCACGGCTTAGCAAAATAAAATAAAATAGTTTGATCACAAAATTATGTACGATTAGTGAACCCCATTTCCTCTATTTCATTTCACCAACAGCTGCCATGGTGATCTAATCTCCTTTCCATCTACCCCAAACCTCGATGTTCAAGATCCAGTCAATTTTATCTCAGGCATTCGATGCACATTTGTTTAGCACAGGCTATTGCCAACTACCGTGTTGAGACTTGGAGTTAAAAAGAAGGGAGATCAATCTTGCCTTTAAGGACTTCATCTTTTATTATGAAGAAAGAGAGGTTGGCAACATTATTAAAACTTGTAAGAAATGTAAAGATAAAATATACCCACAATGGTATGGAAATGGAAAAGTAAAGCGCCTGAGCAAATACAAGGCATGCTCTTTAAGATTTTACCCGGTTGTAAAATCTGGGGTATGCACCAAGTTATGAGTTATCTGTAAAGCTAAGAGGTAGCTTCATGCTCTAGTTAGTGCTTGTGTAGTCCTTCTGCAAGAGTAAATATTCAATGAATGATTGAAACATTGCAAAAGCAACACTATGATAGTAATTGCCCTAAAATATAATCAGCAATTCTATGTGGCACTACTTTTCATAAGAAAAATAAAGTATAACATAGGATTATGTAGCTAATTACCAAAATTGTAGTGACAACAACAGTCTTATTCTCAAGCCCAGAGGTGTCGTTTCCAGAAGGAAGCTCAGTAAGGGTAACAACCATTTTGTCCACTTCACTCCAGTATCCAATCTGAAAACGATTACAGAAGGTAGGCAAATGGATAAATGACTTTTTTTTTATTAGCAAAGCATTTAATTATTTTCTAATCCATGCCTGAATCTGAAGTTATCCTATATTAACTAGGCTTCTTCTAAACACTGATGTGTCCTTGATATATGTGAATCTAATAGGAACAGAAAGGGTCTATAGAACAAACTATTCTTAAAAGCAATTTGTCTTTTTATGTTCATTTGTCTTATTCGCCAAGGATCATTTGTTTGGGAGTGATCATATAGAAATATAAGTAAAATCCAAAGAGTGGCATTTTGGTCATAAAAGTAAAATAATATATATTGAACAGTAGTGGTTATGTTTTGTCTTCTGACCCGTGAACTTTCAGCAATAGTTCTTTTTCTTCTCAGCAAATTCTTTTTTCCACCATGGTCTAAAAGAAAAGTATAACAGTTCTATTTAAAGATTACTTTTCAGTATTACTTACCAGAAGTGAATAGATTTGAAACAGAAAAAAACAACAACACACATTTAAAAATATGTCTGGTTCCGGAAGTTGTGAAGCACTATGTGAATACACATCTTCAGGACTCTTTGGATGATGAAGGGATGGGTTAGCTAACTCACCTTCTCACACAGAGAGAACTGCCTTTAAATCACTAATGATTTACCTTCCGGGGCCCATTTGTTTTGAGCTCCATGATGTTAATTGTATAGTTTATTCTTTTCCCATTCTGGTCAAACTTTATATTTCCTGAGAGACCTTCAACCTGAACCTAATAAGGAAATGGGAAGGGAGCACAGTTACAAATTTACTTCAACGAAAGACACAAACTTTGCAGATTACTCTCACTGGGCTCAAGTCCAGAAAACTACATTTATACAGTTTCTTTTCAACCTCCCACCTGCCTATGTGTAGTTAGGAAAGAATACTCTCTCTATATTAAACATAAGGAATAAAAGAAGGATGATGATTCAGCAGAGAAAAAAATGAGAGCCATTGTTAAATCACATGAACAACTGTGTTGAGTGACTGACCTGTTTGAGGGCCCTTTCTATTTCTACACCTTGTCCCCAGGGGACTGCGGGGTTGGCCAGACAGTCTCCCGCGTTCCCCCTTCGGGAGATTTCAATTCTCTGCTTCCGTAGGTTGCGGAAAGCTTCAGTCATCACTTGAACAGCATCATAGGTCAGGGCAGAAGTATACTGAAAAATATTACACACATTTCATGAGAATGGGAGAAAATTCAAACTCACACTGCAGTTGCCCACCATACGATACCATTATCAAGTCCAAGAATTCAGACACTGTCTGTGCATCTAAACTTAAGAATCTGAGAGAAGCGGTACAGGATATTGGGACTGTGGGAAGTATCTTGACGTGCAACATTTTCTGTTAATATATCAGTTATTTCAGGTGACACCTTTTATAATAATTATGCCAATGTTTTTGTCTTTTTCTAATTATTTTCTTTTTTAATATATTTTATTGATGTTTTACAGAGAGGAAGGGAGAGGGGTAGAGAGTTAGAAACATCGATGAGAAACATTGATCAGCTGCCTCCTGCACACTCCCTACTGGGTATGTGCCCGCAACTAAGGTACATGCCCTTGACCGGAATTGAACCTGGGACCCTTGAGTCCGCAGACTGACGCTCTATCCACTGAGCCAAAAACGGTTAAGGCTCTCATCAGTTTCTTATTAGAGCACCACTATGGTGATACAGAAAATTATCAAATCAATCAGTAACTGTTTCTCCACTGTCTACTGAAACATTCATGTGGCAATAAGGAAAACATACTGATCAGTTTCATGATTCTTCATCTCTAAACAACCTTACTGATGCTCATGTAGACCTGCAATGGACTTTAGAGTATTTGTTTCTAATGTCCCCTAAATGTTTATGGTAATCAAGTTGAACTACCACCAAACATCATAATCTCTATGCCCCCTTCATGCTTCAACAGTCTATGATAACATTGGTTCCAAACCATGGTATTCAGATCCCATTGGCACAGCAAGGTTATTGCAGGTGCTAAGAACCAAGCAAGAACAAAACAAAACTACCCGTGTATTAAGCATTGCCTGTATTATTATGTGAACACTAGAGGCCCGATGCACAAAATTCGTGCCAGCGGCTCAGCCCTTGCAACAGCCCAGCTTCATTCAGAAGGTTGTTTAGAACGTCATTCTGCTGTTCAGCCATCAGGTCTACTTAGCATATTAAGATATATGTATATATATATATATATACACACACACACACATATACACACACACACACACACACACACACACACACACACACATATATATAGCCATCCATCAAATATATGCTGCTGCTGCCAGTAATAATAAATCACATCCTATATAATAGAAGTCTAATATGCTAAGTGTCCAGTTGACTGGGCAGCCATTCAACCAATCAAAGCGTAATATGCTAATGCTATTATAAGGCTGCTCAACCGCTCTCTGTGACATGCACTGACCACCAGGGGGCAGACGCTCCGACCAGTAGGTTAGCTTGCTGCTGGGGTCTGGTAGATGGGGACTGAACTAGATGGGCAGGACATGCCCTGGAGCCCTCCTGCGGTCCCTCCATGGCTGGCCAACCTCCTGCGTCCCTTCCTGGCCCTGATCATGCACCGGTGGGGTCACTTGGTCTGGCCTGTGCCCTCTTGCAATCTGGGACCACTCGGGGGATGTTGGAGAGCTGATTTCAGCCCAATCCCACAGGCCAGGCTGGGGGACCCCACTGGTGCATGAATTCGTGCACCAGGTTTCTTGTTTTAACATAAAAGCTTTAAAGAATGCTGAGGAAATGTCTGTTATTGAGTAGTTCCAATTTGTAGGTAACAAAAGTACAGTGTAGCTGGGGGGGGGGAAGTACATTATCATATTGACTTTGTGACACTCTAAAATTCTTAACCATGAGTCCAAAATGAGCACTTAATGTTTCTAAACAATCCTCTTTTCTTTAATGACTTAGTTCTTCCATTCTCAAAAATGTTTATAGTATTATATAACTTCTTTTATCTTCACAAATACCCACACCTTCGTATACTTCTTTTGCTCTGAATTCCTGCTGATTATCTTGTCCAACATGATAAATAGAAACCATCAGACAAAACCCCCTTATATGTCAATCCAACACAACCCACATTATCTGCTTCCCTTGTGAGTTGACATGTGAGGTGACCATACTCCTACACAGGACAGTTACTCCAACAGTGCATTCACTCCCTCCCTCTGAGTGTAAATACTTAAGGACATCTCCCCCCATCCCTGTCACTACTGTGTCAATATCCTGCATTAGCCTTTTTTCTCTCTTTGGGTCATCTCTATTAGCAAATAAACTGCTCTGCTAGGCTCAGGCATTGAAAGAGCCATGAAGTTAAATTGCCTCCATATGCTCAAACATTACTTCCTTAGTGATGTTCTTCTTGCCCAACCCACTCCCACTCTCCTTCACATGATCCTGTTTATTCTCTTCATAGCTTTTACCACTGAGTATCTTGTTCATGCATTCTTCATTTGTCTCCTTCATCTCTCTTCCCTACTAGCATATTTACTCTAGGGAAGCAGAAAACTTGTCTGATTTGTCTATCACCACTGAATTCTCAGAGTCCAGGGCAGAGCTGGGCACACTGAAGAGAGGAAGGAAGGAAGAATTTAAAGGAAGATCAGAGATCTTCATATGGTTCCCATCTTTACAAGACTCACATTCTATCCTCATCCAGTGAAAAGATATATAGACAGATAACTACAGTAAACCTATTACAGTATTACTAGAGGCCCAGTGCATGAAATTCGTGCACAGGTAAGGCCCCTTGACCTGTCTGGCAATCAGGGCCAATCAGGGTCTTCTGACTGCCAGGTGGGGCCTTGCTTCATTCCTCACTGCTCCCTGGTGATCAGCACATGTCATAGCGAGCGATTGAACTCCTGGTCTCCCGATTGAACTCCCGTGGGGACAATTTGCACATTAGGCTTTTATATATATACTAGGAGCCTGGTGCACGAAATTCATGCACAGGGGGTGGGTTCCTCAGCCCAATCTACATCTTCTCCAATCTGGGAGCACTCAGGGGAGCCATCTCCAATCTGGGAGTTTCTGTCTGTCTTTGCAATCATATGAGTGAATTGTCTGAGATCCCCAACCCAGTTTGGTTTGGTGCTCACAAAATAATAGAGGTCTTTTTTTTTTTTTCTTTGCTCCATTGGTGGAGATTTCCTGGAAATTGCAGGATATCTTTCTTTTAATTTTTCCTTGACACTCTGACTTTACTTATGTCTCTCGCCTTTGCTTTCCTTCCATCCCCCACCCACAACAGTAACTTGCTCAAGGCTCACTTTGCTCTAGTGTCTAGGACAGTGATGGCGAACCTATGACACGCGTGTCAGAGGTGACACACGAACTCATTTTTTTGGTTGATTTTTCTTTGTTAAATGGCATTTAAATATATAAAATAAATATCAAAAATATAAGTCTTTGTTTTACTATGGTTGTAAATATCAAAAAATTTCTATATGTGACATGGCACCAGAGTTAAGTTAGGGTTTTTCAAAATGCTGACATGCCAAGCTCAAAAGGTTCACCATCACTGGTCTAGGAGATCCTGCAATGCTTTTGCCACCAAAACTATGATTCCCAGAATTCCTGGTGCTCCCTGCGCTCTGAGCTTCCACTTCCAGTCCAGGGGCTGCCACCAGAACTATGATTCCCAGAATTCCTGGTGCTCCCTGTGATCTTGGTTTCTGCTTCCAGTCCAGGGGCTGCAGAAACCAATAGGACTGGGAACTCCAGCTGCCCCCGGGCCGGGCTGACAGGACCGGACACTCCAGTGGCATCCCCGGGACCCTGGTTGCTCAGCGCTGGCGCATGTGCACATTGCCCACAGGCTTGGAATGGGCAGGGTCCTGGGGACGCCCACCGTGTCACCCTGACTACGTGGCAGGCGGGCATCCCACCCTGCCCCCAGCTGCTCGGCGCCTGCGCACGTGCACGCTGCCCACAGGCCTGCCATCTTTGTCAGGTTATTTTGCATACTCCTGATTGGCTGTGGATGTTGTGGAGGGATGGTCAGTTTACATATTTGTTCATTATTAGTATAGATAGATGAATGGGTCTGATGGTGGACAGCTTTCTGCCTTGTTTTTTAAATATGAGAGATGTTACACTAAGGTAAATGAGAAAATAATTTATGTTGTATAAATTATCCCATCCATGCATCCAGAATTTTTAATTTTTTTTTCATTTACAATTTATATTCAATATTATTTTGTATTAGGTATACAGCATAGTGGTTAGATAGCCATATACTTTACAAAATGTTTCCCTCAGTATTTCCAGTACCCAATTGGCACCATACATACTTATTACATTATTATTCACTATATTCCCTATGCTGTACTTTACATCCCCTTGACTATTTTGTAACTACCAACCTGTACTTCTTAAAAGCTTCACCTTTTTCACCCATCCCCCACAACGCCTCCCCTCTAGCAACCTTCAGTGTGTTCTCTGTGTCAGAATCTATTTCAATTTTGTTTATTTTGTTCTTTAGATTCCAAGTATATGTGAATTCATAGGGTATTTGTCTACATCCAAACATTTTTAAGCCTCTATTTTTAATGGTACAGTTGTAGTGTGAAATCATTTATTTAATCTGTATGAATTAGTTTAGTTGAATTGCTTTCATTCTATCATGAGAGTGAATCAAACTTAATGGGAAAGTTGGGAGGAAGAAAAAGAAAAAATTATTTGCAGGTCATGTGTACTGTGACTGAAAACTCTTAATTGTAATGATATTCATATTTACCCCTAAATTTTCCTACTTGAATTTCTCCTCCTGTGCTAGTTAAGCAGTGTCATTGCATGCCTATATGTGAGTCCTCCTTGACGTATGTAGATTATCTCCTGGATAGTGGTACTGGAGTTTCCTACAAATACCTGAACTAGACAAATCTAAACAAAACCCATTACCATTTTTTCCAAAATCTGTAACCCTTCCCTTCCAAGTGTGTATACAAGAAATTAGCAAAATATAGTATGTTACAGATCCATGTAGGCAATTTATATTCCCAGATTTAAAACGTAATTATTGGGAAACTATCTTAAGAAAATATTATCAAATACAAATATTTTTTATACAAAGAAATGAATTTCAGTATTATTTGTACTAAATTTCTGACAGTAAAGAGATGTTTAAAAACTATGCTTTCTATCTTGAGGAAGTATTATGCAGCCATTAGAAGTGATATTAATGCCCTAGCTGGTTTTGCTCAGTGGATAGTGCGTCGGCCTGTGGACTGAAGGGTCCTGAGTTCAATAAGGGCACATGCCCAAGTTGTGGGCTCAATGCCCAGTGGGGGGCATACAGGAGGCAGCCTATCAATGATTCTCTCTCATCACTGATGTTTCTATCTCTCACTTCCTCTCTGAAATCAATAAATATATATATTTTTAAAAAGTGATAATAAAGATTTTGTAACTATGTGAATAATACTAATTATAAAATAAGTGAAAAGATTACAACTAATTAAAAATGTTTTTCTACAATAATGAGAGTAGTTTTTTAAAAAAGTTCATATACCTTTGACAAAAAAGGGAAAGAAAAATAAAATTGTTTTTAATAATAAGGAGGAAATATACATGATTATATTTATTTTCCAAGTATTCTACAGTATCCATGTACCATTTAGAAAAACAACAACAACATCTGTGTTATATTAAAACTAGAGGCCCAGTGCACAAAAATTTGTGCACTCGGGGGGGAAGGGGGGGTCCCTCAGCCCGGCCTGTGCCCTCTCTCAGTCTGGGACCCCTCAGGAGATAACGACCTGCTGGCTTAGGCCTGCTCTCGGGTGGCAGAGGGCAGGCCCAATCCCTAGGTGCAGCCCCTGGTCCGGCAAAGAGCAGGGCTGTTTGGGAAGTTGGGGCGCCGCCCCTCTCATGCACAGAGCAGGGCGGATCAGGAGGTTGGGATGCCACCCTCAGTCATGCTCAGGGTAGGGCTGATTGGGGGGTTGGGGCACTGCCCCCTGTCACACTCAAGGCAGGGTCGATGGGCAGGTTGCGGCACCACCCCCTGCCACGCACAGAGCAGGGCCAACCAGGGGGTTTGGGTGCTGCCCCCTGTCACACTGATCCCAGTGCTGGGAGGCATATTACCCTTTTACTATATAGGATAGAGCCCTGGTGCACGGGTGGGGGCCGGCTGGTTTGCCCTGAAGGGTGTCCTGGATCAGGGTGGGGGTCCCCACTGGGGTGCCTGGCCAGCCTGGATGAGGGGATGATAGCTGTTTGCAGCTGATCACACACACTTCAGGGTGGTGGTCTCCACTGGGGTGCCTGGCCAGTCTGGGTGAGGGGCTGAGGGCTGTTTTCAGGCTGGCGGGTGACTGAGGCTCCCAACCACTTCTTTTTTTATTTTATTTTTTATTTTTTATTCTGGGCCAGCTTTAGCTCTGAGGCTCCAGCTCTTAGGCCTCCACTGCTGAAAGCAGGTTTCTGGCCTTTGTTTATCTTCTGTATTTGAAACAATGTTGCGATCCTGCTGGCTTAAGCCCGGGACTAAAGCAGGTTTCTGGGGTTTTGTTTAGCTTCTATATTTGTAACATAGTTGCTTAGAGTTGCAGCTCAGAGGCCGACAGCGGCAGGCGGGGAACGTTGGAGTCCTCTGTCACTGAAGCAAGCAAGCCTCGTGTTCGCTTCCAGCTGCCTGGCTGCCGGCCGCCAACTTGGCTGGCAGTTAATTTGCATATCGCCCTGATTAGCCAATGGGAAGGGTAGCAGTTGTACGCTAATTACCATGTTTCTCTTTTATTAGATAGGATCACTGTTTTAAATCATATCTACTTAGAAAAGACTTCTTGGAAAAATAAGAGCTATAAATCAGGATTTATCTGCCTCACTTCCATGTTTGTTTCTATTCCCTTGAAGAAAAAAAAAAAAACATATTCTTCTCCTTTCTTATACAGCAACCGGTTCCTTGCCAATGTGATTCTCACAATAAAGGCTAGGTCACTGGGCAAGAAATAGTACTTAAATTGAATAAATTGAATATTTAAAAAAGGATTGCTCTTTGCATTTGAAAATTATGATAATAGCTAAAAGCCAAAATCTTCACTGAGTGAGCTTACTCACATTTCTAGGAGAAAAATATAAAGCTATCTGCTAAATGTTTGAGAGGCCTATAAAAGTTGGTAAACTACATTAAAAAATAAGATTACTTTGAATGAACTAAAACCATTTACAGTAGTTCCATGTGGCATGTTATAATTATGATTCAGGGCCTTGCAACCTTTTCTCAAACATTCAAATCTAATCAAGTCTTCAGCCTATTATCATTTTAAATTAAAAGTCACAATCATAGAAACTCAATTCTGGACCGAGAGAAAATCAACAGCCTCTGTATCCAGAGTTCCATCCTGTTTATGTTCTGCATATGTGGCTCATTTCTTTTTCTAAACAAATATGTTCACATTTTGATTGGATAGTTAAATATTGCAGTTTTATGCTACCATTCACTAAACTAGATGTAAATTAATGGAAGGGAACATGATGGCAGTGCAACTACGTTTCTATTTCTTGGAAAACAAATGCATCATCTCTGCCCTGATGTTTATGTTCTGTGAAATCCCGCAGCTGGGCTGTAAACTTATTTTCCGTGGGGGGCCGTTCTGGTGCGCAGTGTTATATCACAACCACATCATGTCTAGACTTTAGAAGAAATCTGGGAAAATGGTTAGTTATGGACCATTTTCCAAATGTTCTTTGTATTTCATCCTAAATGTATATTTATTGATACTTATTTTTCTAAAATACAATAAAATATGCATTTCAAATATGTTTTTTATGCCCAATAGTCATCAGACAATATTCAGTAATACATTACTGTAATCATTGATAACCAGAAAACAATGGTCTGATATCCAAAATAAAGAGGAAATGAAAAGTAGCTCTATGTACCTATAGAATTTAGTGAATATGCAAAAAGTATAAATAGGCTAAAATATAAAATTTTATGGGTCATCATAATGATAGCACCTACTCCTAAATATATGTTATCTGCACCATGTAAAATAGAAAAAAAAATATCACTCAAAAAAGAAGTACTAGACTTCGGGTATTAAGAAGTATTACAACATGTCCTATGAGTGGCCACTTTCCAAATTTCCCTTGAAACTGAGTTTAGTTGAGAAAGCACTGCACATAGCATCAAAAGACAGGGCTCAAGCCTTGATTTTATCATTAACTTTTCATAGTCATTTTTGAAATAGCATCAATTATTTAGTTTAAAAAAGTATTAAACACAGAATGATATCTCTAGATAAATTTATACACTATAATTCTCAGTTTCTTCATGCTATAATATTATCAACAGGGTCAAAATTGATGAGCTCTAAGAAAAATAAGTAAGCCTGTAAGAAAAATTTTATAAACCTTTTTTTAAAGATTCTTGGCAATGTCTAAGAATCAACTAGAGCCATTGGAAAAAGAATAGTATTGAATACATTATACACTAAAAATTATTCACTTCACTTAATTTCAAATTCAGCTGCAGTCTACCTTCTGAAAAAGAGTTGCCAGTGATAAGGTCATCTTTAATTTCCTGTAAAGCCTTTTGAATGTGCCCTTTGAAACTTCACAAACAATCACAAAATCTTCATAAAAACATTAGTGGAGCAGCAGGAACCCTTATTCATTGCTGGTGGGAATGCAAAATGGTGTAACCACTTTGGGAGGTAGCTGGGCAGTTTCTTACAAAACTAAACATCGCTTTACTCTGTGATCCAGCAATAGCACCAGTCAGTATTTACCAAGAGGAGTTGAAACCGTATGTCTACGCAAAAACCAGCACACAGATGTCCATAGTAGCATTATTCTTAATTGTCAACACTTGGAAGCAAACAAGGTGTCCTTCTGTAGGTTAATGGGTAATTAAATTGTGGTGCATACAAACAATGAATAATGTTTGTGCTCAAAAGAAATGAGCTACCAGCCATGAAAATACATGGAGGAACTTTAAGTGGACATACTAAGCAAAAAAAGCCAATCTGAAAAGGCTGCATACTATATGATTCCATCTATGTGCTATTCTAGAAAAGGCAAAACTATGGAGAAAGTATAAAGGTCAGTGGTTGCTAGGAGATGGGGGTGGAAAGAGTGATGAATAGAAAGAGCACAGAGGAATTTTAGAACAGAGAAAATATTCTCTATATAAAACTATTAAAATGGAAGCATGTTATTAGTCCAAACCCATAGAATGCAGAACAGCAAGAGTGAACCATAATGTAAGCTATGGACCTTGAGTAATTATGATATGCCAATGTAGATTCATGAATTCTAATAAATCTTACCACTCTGGTGAGTGAAGTTGATATTGCAGGAGTCGATATGTATGTGTGGGGATAGAGGGTATATGAGGAATCTCTGTACGTTTTGCTCAATTTTGCTGGGAACCTAAGAGTTCCATAAAATATAAATTCTTAATTTAAAAAAATAAAAGTGCTCAACATCATTAGTGAACACACAAGCTGTATCACATTTCCAAGGGTGAAAAGACAGGTTCCTTGGCAAGAAACCAACATTAACGTTTTTGTTTTTTTTTATTCTCAATAGTACAAATAATTTTTAACCCACTGTTATATTTTTCACTCAAGGGTCTTCATGTAAAAAGTATCCATTTAAAACAACATATTTTTGCCTAAATTTTCCAGTTGGCTATTGACCCTGACTGAAAATCTTGCTATGGACCAAGACTTTTATGTCCTGAAACTTTTGATTCACTTAAGGATTCAAATTTTCAGATACACCTAATCAGATTCATCAAGATAGAAGAAGATACTCAAATCAAAACATGGTATGGTTTTGATTCACCCAGAGGTAGGTAAAGGCTTTCTTAGAAGCAGATCTTTATTTTGTTGGTTGCATAAATTCCTTCACCTGACTCTCTTCACTTTCTGGAAATCTTTGCAAAACAGGAAGGTTCCTCATTTTTTCTAACTTATGAAAAATAAAATTAATAGTTTCCAGGGTGAATTAGGATTAGATTTTGGCAGCTGGAGTCCAGGGATGACTACCTGCAAGCCACTACAATCTGAGAGACAGAAGAACCATTAGGTGTTACATATATTTAGCAAAAATTACAAATGTTAGTGTTGTTGTTTTTTTATTATGTGCCTAAATTAGCTCTTTAACTATGATATTATAAATCTGGGAGAAATCTTAGAGATCACCTACAATAGTTCCCTTTAGAGACAAAGAAATGTGAACATGAGATGAACTTAGATACCCTGCATTATAATTACAAATAATAAAAACACATGTACATTTTAATGGTGTAATTTATACATACTAGAGGCCCAGTGCATGAAATTTGTACATTGGGGGGGATCCCTCAGCCCTCGGGGGATGTCCGACCTACGGGGAGCTGGCCTAAGCCGTCAGTCGGACATCCTTAGCGCTTTGGAGGAGGAGGGAGAGGCTCCTGCCACCGGCACTGAGCTCACCAGTCGTGAGCCCGGCTTCTGGCTAAGAGGCGCTCCCCCTGTGGGGCCGCACTGACTACCAGGGGGCAGCTCCTGCGTTGAGCAGCTGCCTCCTGGTGGTCAGTGTGCGTCATAGCGACTCATCATTCCGCCATTCAGTAGATTTGCATATTAGCCTTTCATTATATAGTATTATATATAGTATAATGTAACCATTTTTAAAAATTGAGCAGACTGGTGGTTGCTATAGGGGAGGGGGTTTGGAGCACTGGATGAAAGAGGTTAAGGGATTAAGAAGTATAAATTGGTAGCTACAAAATAGTTATGGGGATGTGAAATACAGCATAGGAAATACAGTCAATAATATTGTGATAACTATGGTGCCAGGTGAATACTAGAAATATCATGGGGAACCCTTTGTAAAGTATATGATCATCTAACCACTATGCTGTACACATGAAACCAATATAAAATAATACTCATAGTAAACTTTAATTAAAGAATGCTCTTAAAGTTAAAAATATCTCTTTACAAGATATGTAATTTTATCAATATCAAATTACTAATGTATGGGTTTATTTTGCTCATATACACATTTTTTAAACCATAAGGATCTAAACATGTCCAGCCTGTAGGTTCTCATGGCAAAATGCTTTAATATCAAAAGTAGGGGATTCCAATGTCAGCTGTGGTTTTGGTCAGTTAAAACACTCACGAAGCAGAATTAATTCTATTAGGCCACCAGGGTGCTATTTAATGCATGGCACTAATTACTGGACTGAAAAGATTATACTATTTTCAGACAGGCTTAATAACTCTCTTAGGACAGCAATTAAGAAAGTTGGAGTCTTTGCTGTAAAGTCATTTCTTGAGTAAAATGGAATTCCTGTGGGAAAGGCACTCTTTAAATGCTACTCAAATATTAGTCACATATTATTGTTAAATTCAACATCAGCAAGACATGGAAAACACAGAGTCTAAATAAGGTATAAATTGTTGCTATGACAAGGTAGAATGTATAGTTATATCTTGCAAGTTGTTGAAGACACCAAAAAAATCTATCTAAAAATAAAAATAGTTGTAAATTATTTTTGAGAGAGTAGCAAATCATCTTTAAAATCTTCCTTGTTTTGGGAAATAAAAAGGTAAGGGAGGTAAAAATGCCAATTTTAATTGTGCCATTTACTTCCAGGTGCCATGACAGTATAGGTCTGATAACTGGAGTCATTTTACATTTCATCAAGTAAAATAATGCTACTTTTCTGCCATGGCTGAATAAAAAAAAAAACACATAAATGCTAGGGCAGAAATTTAAACCAAATTTTATAGCGATGATAATTACCTATTTTTTCTTTCTCAGTGATTTGACATTTTCAAAGCATTTATATTTTTTTCATTTCATTACTCTTCATTGCAACAAATACTCATTATGTGCCTATTCTGTGCAAACCACTATATGAGATTCAGGCCCAATAAGATTACAAGTGATACAGACTTCCATTCAGGTTCCTGTTTTTAATCAACAAATATCTCTCAACCAAATTTATATCAATATGTTATAAATGAATGGTAATGCTTTTGCGATTATTATTTATTTTACAAATAAAGAAATTGAAAGAATTGGCTAATACAACAAATACATTTACTTCCTGCCACTTTTATGCCACAACCCCAATTCATACAACTATCATCTGTTGCCTAGCTTGTTTGCAGCATCTTACTAAAGCTCCCCTGCCACCACGTGCACCCCCTACAATCTATTGTCACCAAGGCAGTCACAATAATCTTCCTTTACCAAAACCATGGTCATCAGTCACCTCTAGTAGTTCCCTGCAGCTCTCAGAATAGCACACAAAATCCCGTAGGCACACAAGATCTGGATCCTGCATGTTTCTATAGTACTGGTTCTGAGAATTCTCTCAAAACACCTCTCTTCAACCTCCAGGCCTATGGAAATATTTATATCTTCCTTGCACTGGGGACTTTACATGCCTTATTTCCTCTCTGCAGAGCCATTGACCCTTCTAATTCCTACGTCTCCTTTAGGTTTCACATTCCATATTGCTTCTTCTAAGTAGCCTTTCGTTGTTTCCAGAACTTAGGAGCTTCTAATGGGAACTGGAACAGGGCCTTTGCTTCCATCTATTTGTTCTTTCAGAAAGTCTTTATTAGAGCACTGTCACACCCCTAGCAAAAGTTAGCACTCTATTCTTTTTTTTTTTTTTCCAATCCTCACCTGAGAGTATTATGTCATCGCTTTTTAGAGCATGGGAGAGAGAGGGAAGGACCTAGAGAAACCAGCATGTGAGAGAAACACATCCATTGGTTGCCTCCTGCACATGCCTGTCCAGGGCCCAGGAAGGGGAGGAGTCTGCAACCAAGCTAGGGGCCCTTGAATGGAATGGAACCCGAACCCTTAGGTCTGCAGGCTGAGGTTCTACCCACTGAACCAAACCGGATAGGGCTCAACCCTAGAGATTTTAAAAAATAAATAAATGCCCTGCCGGCATGGCTCAGTGGTTAAGTGTAGACCTGTGGACCAAGAGGTCACTGGTTGGATTCCTGTCAGGGCCAACATCAGGGTTGTGGACTCCATCCCCAATGGGGGGCGTGCAGGAGGCAGCAAATCAATGATTCTCTCTCATCATTGATGTTTCTATGTCTCTCTCCCTCTGCCTACCTCTCTGAAATCAATAAAAATATATTAAAAAACAAAGAAAGTCTTTATTAAATAGCTACTATGTGCCAGGCCTTATTCTAGGAGTTTGGGATCCATCAGTGAACAAAAAAACAACAACAGAATCCCTGCTCCCATGGCACTTATAAGAGGAGACAACTACCAAAGTAATGAATAGATTAATTATAAATACAGTACACTAGAAGGACATATGGTGGGGGCAGAACAGAGAAAGGGCAATGGTACATACCTAGACAGGTGCAGAAATTGCAATTTTATAAATTTTATTTTTTAAAATATATTTTTATTGATTTCAGAGAAAAAGGAAGAGGGAGAGAAACATCAGTGATGAGAGGCAATCATTGATTGGCTGCCTCCTGCATGCCCCCCCTCCCCTCCACTGGGGATCAAGCCTGCAACCCAGGCATGTGCCCTTGACTGGAATCGAACCTGGGACCCTTCAGTCCGCATGCCAACGCTCTATCCATTGAGCCAAACTGGCTAGGGCAGAAATTGCAATTTTAAATAGAGATCCTGCTATTGTCTTCCTTGAGCAGATGGCATTTGAACAAAGATCTAAAGAGTACAGGAGGCTTAGCCATGGAGATACTTAAGAGGAGAATGGTACAGAAGAGGAAATAGCACAAACACCTTAAAGTGCTTAAGAAAGAACAAAAAGGCCCATGTGGCTGAGGCAGAATGAGCAATGGGTGGGGAGAGTGCCGATAGAGAAGGTCATGTGACCAGGAGACAGAGGACTTAGGGCTTTATCAGCCAATGGGATGACTTTGGTTTTCCCTCAGGTGAAACACACAGCCATTGGGGGGCTTGGAGCAGACAGTGTGACATATTCTAATTGTGGTTTTAAAAGGACCACAGACATGGGATAAAGAGGGCAGGTGTGGAGGAAGGGGAACCAGTATGGGTGATCATTCCAATGATCCTGGCAGAGACGATGGTGGTTGGATTTAGACGGCACAGAAGAGGTGGTAAGAAGGGAGCCAGAGCTGATAGGATTTGCTGACAGATTGAATGTGGGTTACTGTGGAAAAATAACAACTGAAAAGAAAAGATTGTTGAGGGAATAGTTTGCAGGGCTTACATGTTGTGAATCTCCCTGAATCTGTCTTGAGCGATTGCATCGCTTTGAGTCTCCATATATGTTGCACTTTCCTAAGTGCCTCCCCTGCTTTCCCTCTTGCTCAGCCATGTGCAGAGCCCTGCCCAGGTGCCCCCCCCCCCACACACACACCCTCAGAAAGCCTTCCTTACCATAACTCCTCCCATTCTGGCATAACCAGAAGCAGCGCTGGCATATTTTACATGTAGCTTTCTCTATATTTGCTTATTGCCATGTTTGTCTCTTCTGTTCAATAGTAGAATATATATTGAGTTTCTGGTCCGCTAGTACATGAACATACTTGTCTTTGTTAGGATGAACTCCTACTTAAAGCCATATTCTCCCAGGGATTTTCTGTAATTTTGATCAAGCTTCCAAAGCCATACAAACTCTGCCTCCTAGTGGCACCTATGTTTCTGAAGCTGCGCTAAGTCATTGTAAATGTTGTTGAGTCTTCATGGCAACCTGGGAATTAATAGCCACTGCTGAATTGTGGAGACAGGAACTGCACATCCAACACTGAATCAGGGCCACACTGTTTAAAGCGTATGCTCTGTGCTGCTCTCCGCCATGAGGGGCCAGCAGGATCTCTCTGACATTTGGCAGGAGCACCCAAGAGGGGTGGGTAAGGGAGTGAAATGCTACAGCAGGGAGGGAGCAAAGAAAGGTCACCAGGCAGGCTCTCAACAGAGGGAAATCTGGTGCTGAGTTTTGGCAAAAATGTTAAAAGAATGCACTGCCAAGATCTCTCCTACCCCGGAATCACTTTGCATTTTCATGCATGACATGGGAACTGTAATAATGATATGACTTCCACAAGAAAAAAAAATCATCTCATTTTGCTTTCATCTTTCTCCCAGCAGGCAGCAGTGGGAGGCAACACAATGACGAATAAAATATTCAAAGAGGGCACTTTAGTTCCATGTGAGGATGAATGCCACTTGCACTCTTCATCCGATAACTTAAATGGTACCATCTCTGAATGGATGGAAGCCTGCAATTCCACACAACTGGGTCAGCAGCCAGACCTCCACTGAGCGAGGGGCACACACAGTGACACCGACTGGAACACTCAGTGTCCACTGGCCTCTGCAGAAGCCTGTTAGGTGACAGTAGTCCCACAAGCCCACACTGCATTATACGCAGTATGCATGCTGAGTCTCAAAGTCACCAAACAACAAGTCACCTAGTTTTGAGAGAAAATGAACTCTGGGTTATTCTTTCACATCCTATGGGATGCTTTTCAGAATTTGACTTGAAGTTAATAGGATCCATTTACACATCCAAAAGCTGAGAACTTCAAACCTTCGAATCCTTATCTAGAACTAGTCTTATGGCCAGATGCTAATTGAAAGACAAACACCAATATTGGTTTTTTCCAAGATGTGCAGAAAAACAACACAAAATGTCTCTGTGACGTAGAGACATAACTGTGAGAGCAACTGAAATAACACTATCTCTGATTCATACACAAGCTATTTATGATACACAAAGAAACAGACTAAATCTATGCATCTAAAAATGTTTTGCAATGTTTGCTCTTGATTTTCATAAAGAATGAACATCATCTGCTGCCACTCACTCCTCGTCCCACTCTTTGCCAGGCTTTACTCGTATCTCTGTTTGCAATAAAGTGACCACCAGCGGAAAAGTACCTTCCTATAAATAGCAGAAATATTTGCTATTTGGAGTTAAATCTGTGCATGTGTGTGTATACCCAATAAAATACACTGAATAAACAGGTGAAGACCTCAACGTGTCCAAACCCATGAAAAATAAAAGAGCAGTCTGCATAGTATCAGAGCAGCGCATTGCACTCAGCATTCAGAGATTCTATGGCTGAGTGCACAAAGCAAGACATTTCTTTTTTTTATTACTAAAATCAATTGAGATTTTTATCTTCTTCCTAAAGTGTCCCAGAGAGCAGGCTACTAGCCAGCAGGTAGATATCAATGGTGATGTAGATATAGATGTAGATATTGGCAGGTGGATACAGACCTTAATTGTAGTCGTGTGCGCTCCAGGGTATTCTTTTTCTTCCAGTGTTGACCATCTTTCTATAAACTTAGATACCAGGGAATCGTCATAGTCCACTATCTGAAATCCAGAGACGTTTGCGCCCCCAAACTGAATTTTTAATAGGTCTCCATCCGTAAATCCCTAGACAGAGAATACATTTATGTCCAATAGAACTTGACATTTATCAAATAACTCTATGCCTTGTGGATTTTACAAATGTCAAAGAACGTTAGAGAGATGAAAAGCCTATAGTAAATGTTTCATGTATTTTCCAGCCAAAATTCTTCACCAGCATCTAGCATAGCCTTGGCATCATGGTGGGTCCTTAATCCATGCTTGGTTTTGGCTGTACATACATAAGAGTTCTCCATTTCATGGAGAAGGACTAGGTTTTATTTATTAAATCTACCACAGAGCACCATCCGGGTGTTACAGATACTTAGTAATGAGTTACTGCTCCAAGAGCTCTAACACTATTATTATATAGGAGCAAATTATTCCTATGATCTGAGCTGGTTGCTCTTTTCCTCTACTCTGCAGCTGTGACCCTACCCTGTTTTTCTTAGTAGTTCTCCTGTTTCCTGGATCACTTTTCTGTCATCTTTTACTCCTCTCTTCTACTGGAGTCAATAATTTCCTCAGGTACACTGGAGGTAAACTTTTGAGATGTCGAGTGTCTGAAAATACCTTTATTTTGCTCTAACATTTGATTAGTATTTTGGCTGGGCATAGAATTTTAATTCAAAAACCTCATTATCTAAAGGCATTGTTCCATTGACTTTCATGGTTTCTACTAAACAATGCAATTTTATTATTTCTTATTATTTTTTGGATGTTACCTGCTTCATACACCTGCCCTCTTCCCACCAACCTGAAATCGTTAAAATATTCTATTTATCTCTGTGATTGCATGATGATTTTAAAAAAAATATTATGTGTCTCACTTGTGGAATATAATGAACAACATACACTGATGAACAAAAATAGATCCAGAGACAGAGAAGCATCGAACAGACTGTCAAACTCAGAGAAAAGGCAGGGGAGGATGCGGGGAGGGGTAGAGATCAACCAAAGGACTTGTATGCATATAAGCCTAACCAATGGACACAGACACCAGGGGGGACAATGGGAGGATAAGGACACATATGTAATACCTTAATAAAGAAAAATATATATTGTATATACTCAGTGGTCTGATTTTTGTCATTTATTATAGGAAATTTTTCTGAATGTTTCTTTGATAATTTCCTTCCCCAATTTTCACAATTATGTCCATCTAAATGCTTATACTCAGTAACACTGTTTTATATTATATTGTTATTTTGTTACCTAATCTGAAAGATTTTCTCAACTTTATCCTTAAAGCCATTCAATTTTACTTACTACATTAGAAAATAAGTGAACTTCCCAGAGCTCTTTCCTATTCTCTAATTTTTTCTTTCCCATAGCATCCTTTTCTTTTTATAGATTATATATTTTCTCTTATTTCTCTGCAGATACTCATTACATATTTAAACATTTTTCGTGTGGTTCCAGTTTTCCCTGTTTCTGTTTATGTGTATTGCATTCTTCATGTCAAATACTTTTTCTCAAATATATGCTTATGCTTGGTAATTTAATAGTAAGACACTTGAAATTCCTGTATGCCTGAGGGAGGCTCACTGAGTGTGCTTTATTGCAAGGTAGATTGGGTGGGGGGTAGACAGCCATGCTTATTGTCAATATTTGAGGAGTTGAAGAAATGAGAAAAGGATTCCATTATGAACCGCATCTTTATCACTTTATGTACAAGTTATCCTTTTAAATGCTATATCAGGAACTTACAGCCTAAGCAAGCATTCAGCAATTCCTGAGGAAATTAACCAAAAATGTAAAGATTTTTCTCTTGCATAACTGCCAACCGTAACACTCATCAGACCCTGGACAGAAAAAGGGGGCATCCTCAATCAATAATTTGGAAGATGAAAAGCCCTTCAAATTTGGAAAGCATTCTTCAATTTTAAAAGTCAGTGAAATTTTCAAGTGTTCTATAATTTCTCAGAAACTGAAACTCACTACAGATTCTTTGAATTTACTGATTAATCAGAAATTCCATATGGCAAGGATACCAACTATTCAGAGAAGAAAAAGCAAAGCTTTAATTCAGAGAAAAGATTGGGGAGGTTTCTCCCTAGAAGCATCATAGCAACATGAACTTTCTTTTTCTTTCTTTTTAAAACATTTTTACTTTGGTCACTCAAACACTTGTTTCACGTCTCATAGTGTCAGTTATCAACTCTCAAATTGATGAGCCACCTTCTGTCATTATTTCTCAATGTTCCAATAAAATCATCTCCATCTGGACATTTTTAAAGATCGCAGCTTTCAATGTGGCTGTGTGTTGTTCATCAAATGGCACAATTCACACAGGGGACTGACTGTCCAGGCTGTTTTCTGCTCAGAAATTTGGTTCTGAAGAGACTGGATACAGAGCTAATCTATTTTAACTCTTGCTTCTCCAGTAGGGAGTGACTTAGGACCTACGATATCATATGATAAGGGTAAGTTCTAGTGAATTTTTATAGTAGTTAGCCATTTCATTGCCAAACGGAAATTTATCTTGAACAACCAATTTCTCTCAATAGCATATAGCTTTGAGGTTTAATATTCTAAATCACTGGTGTCACCTTCTAGTAAAAATATTTATCAGTTATAAGGTTGTAATTTATTTGCTCTTATCTCCTTCCATCACTACTATAAATGTTTTCTCATGTAACAATCTAATATTCTAGACACTATGAAATAAATCTGCATTGGTATAAATATGAAACTTTTTCAGAGTCCTATTATGCTATTTAGAATAATCTCTCATTCTCTCCCTCTGTCCAACTTTTCTTGCCTTTTTTCCTGAGATTTGGGAGGGACGATGTTCCCAATCACATAAAATTGTACTTAATAAAAGAATACAAATCTTTGTAAAAGTAAAGCTTTAAGCTTATTTTATTGCTGATATAAAAGGTATTTTAAAAAAGAAAACATCTAATAATTCAAAATTGGTTCTGTATACTTGAAAGGGAGATACAATTAACCACTTGGACATTCAATCCATTCTTTGATAGGAATCATAATGAAAATGTGATTAGCTATGGGAACCCAACTTTCATCGTGTTGCTTATACAGCAAATAGTAAATAAATAATATTTAATCTTTCTATATTTGGGTATTTCCTGGTTTAATTTTTACTGAGACATTCTCACAAATTTGCATTCACTTTGAATATTACATGTGCTAAACACTTTAAAGGAATGGGCAAAGGGTAAAGTTTATAAAATACAGTGACAGTGAGATACAAGGGGAAATTGGGAGAGTTAAATTTTATATATTTTTGAAAATTTTCCTGTAGTTAAAAATACATCTTCTAAGACAATTTATAAAGCTTGTCAAATACTGTTCTATAGTTTATTATATCATTTATAATAAGAAGAAATTGACTAAAAATGTAAAGTGGGAAGTAAATCTAAACAGAAATTCAGAAATATATTATCACCTAATCAATCAATATAAACAAAATATATTTTTATGAATACCACTGATAAATGCTGGTTGTTCTAAAGTTTTTTTAATTAATAGGATTCTTCATTAAAATTATTAATTAATTCACCTACCAGATTTGCAATGATGTAATGGTATCCTTTAACATGTTTCCCAATGGTAATAACCTAACACAGATAAAGAAAAAAATCATTTAATAAATATTAGTAATATAAATGTAAAATTACTAACATAATGACCTGACTCAGAAAAAAATGAATAATTAACTTCTCTGTTTTTTTTTTGATGATCCACAATGAGTCATATTTGATAAAATATAATTACCAAACCCAAAGAATATTTTTCTCAGGAAAAAACAACAGTACATTTTAGTACCTAATAGATGTTAACTTTCAAAGTCAATAACTTAACAAAGTAGTGAAAATAAGGCCACAAGATTTAAAGAAATTTAAAAACAAAAATATGTTGAATCCATGTCACAATTTTATCCCTACATAGCTATGTTTTTTGTCCTTTCAATGAAACATTAAACAGCTAAAATCAACGTCTGAGATTTCATATTCGCACGTCTACATTCAAAGATAATCACACAGAGTTTATAGTCATACATAAATTTAAAACAACTATTAACAAGCATATAAATGAACTATTTTGTGGATCTATAAAATAATATTCCTATCTTAAGAGTCTTGAAATGTTTATAGCTTAGTTCAAATAAACATTATTATTTCTAGCTTGAGGCAGCAAAGTATTGGAGAAGCTATTTATCCATAAATCTAAGTCAAAAATCAATAGCAAAATAAATGCATTATGGAACAAGTGGCTGTTTTGGTAATGCTGGAACAGTTTTGGACTTTATTGAATCAATTTGATATTTCACTGATCTATATCAGTTACAAAGAGAGTGTAAGTGGTAAAATGGCTATGTTTTAGTCCTGATACTTGGATATTCAAGTATATTTTTTATTTTTAATAAAATAGCTACACCAATGGAAAGCATGAAATGCCAGGGCAATAGACTAAATTTCCAATCATTAACCTCCAGCTTGATTGTTTTGGTGGCTTCCTGTTGCTTTTAGCATAAAAGTCAAAATCGTTCATATGCTGCAAAATCCGGTGGTTGTTTCAAGCTTCTCTGGGCCCACTTTTCCCTCTTTTTACACAGGAGACTTCTGGCCTCTCAGTATTTTTGTAACAAAAAAGGCTTATTTCCATCCCATTGGGGCTTCACACATTCTGTTTCCTCTACTTGGACAGCTCTCTCCACCACCATATCCTTTGTCTTGTTTCATCTTAAGGCACAATGAATCTCAGCCCAATGGAATAGCCTGAAAGACTTCCCTGACCTTTCCGTGTCCCAGGCAAAGTCAGGTGCTCCATTAGCAATGCATTTAGTTAAAGAGCAAGGGCAAAATCCTAGGAAGTATTCTACCATGTTACTTTGATAATAAGTGGTAGTTGTTTGGAAGGGAGTTAGAACTTACATTACTTTCTAACCTACATTACTTTCTAAACTATTTTTATGTAACACCACTAAATTGGCTTTTCTAAAAAATGGACCCTCTATATTGAAAGGAGAATTGTGAAGACAAGATATCCTTCTAAATGAAAAAAATATACATTAATAAGCATCAGCTGAATTGACTATGTCCTTCATATTTCCTACTGATATCTGTTGGTTCTGCTTACTGTTCAATCTACTTTCTGAATCATGAATATCTTTCTTCTGGGGATTAAGAAAAAAACAGTATAAATGGTACTACCAGTAGTCCCTACTTGAATTTAGTGTTCATTAAGAGGAAGGAGGGATATGAAAACTGATTATCCCTACTTCTATATAAGAATTAGTGTCGACTATACTAACAGTCATGTATTTGCTTTATAATAACCATTAGTATTTTTTAACAATAGTAAGTTACATTAATTTCTTAATGTTTTTCATGACTGAGAGTGTTTCCTACTGAAATACCACTAGAAATAAGTGTCTCCAGGTTTCATCAAATGATAAAAAAACTCACAATCAAAACAAAGTTTAATTCTATTACTAACCTTAAGCTACTATGAAAATAAAATTTTGTCACATCTCAACTCTCTTTTAATTATTGATAAAATGAGGAAGTAAATAATGTTTTCTTGAAATGTACTTTGACCTGCTTTTTGCCTAGTAAACTCTATTCCTTGAAGGCCTTCCATAATCTCCCAGTCTAAATTATCCCTTTTTGTAATTTAGAAAAGTAACATCCTGTCCTTTCATTCATAGTATGTACCATTATCATAATAATGCATTAATTCCTGTAATTATACCACGAATATTCACCTTGATGGGGACTTGACTGATTTGTTTAACATTACTGCCTTGAATTTACTCCATTGCCTGTCCAGTAAACGTTAGACACTTGGGAAAATTTAGTGAATAAAAAAATGAGTGAATCTACACTAGCCACATAGAGATGATCTTTATAGATCGTCCCACCCATGTTAAGATAGGTACTTCCTCTTCCATCCTCTTAGACCACATTGATTATCACTGATGATATTGTAGAATTATATATGTACATTTTTCTTCCCTTCGAAACAATGAGTTCATGGGGCGAAGACACCACTCTTTCTTACCTTTCTTTGTATCCCTCATTCCAGATGCAGAGGATGTCCTCAATAAATGTTTGTTGAATAAAGCAACATCCATTGCATACACTAATTTAACACATCTAAGAGTGTTTTGTGAAAATACAAATCATATATATGTGCAAAATACCATGTACATTTTGAATGGATGTCCAAATGGTTATTTATTTAACCATGATCATATTGCTTCTAAACATTCCATTCCATATCTTCCTAGTTTCTCTTGTAGTTTCTCTCTTCTAATTTTGGAAATAATTATTTTCATATAGGCTTTTCCAACATTTATTATGGTAACTTAGGACTACTTAAAATGTTAAAGCAAAGACTAATGGCTAATATTAAAATTCATTTTTAATGAGAATCTCCTATGAAATTCAAATGAGTTTTTGAAGTTCACGTTTGAACAAAAGACCTCCAGGTTAAAAACAATCTCAAATTCATCTCCTGACACAGTAATCAAGATTTTTCTAGTAAAATGTTCACCTCTCTGGCATACAACATTTAGTTTTGTCATATAAAAAGATAGCATTATTCAGTTATTCAGTATCTTATGAAAGATCCATTTATTACATGTCATTAAAGCTTCATCAACATTTATATATGCAAAATGATTTGTGTTCTACAAATTAGTGAATCTAGTTGTTTTCTCAAAGCCTAGAAACTCTAAGAAATGCATACTCAACTCTGTGTTTTTCTTCTGAACCTGTATTATTCCAAGGAGGTGGCAGTCATCCTAATATATATAAAATGGAGGCTAACTAGTTCAATGTATATATATATATGTATATGTTTGTGTATTATTTTACATATCAACTATATTACAGCCATATAGAGCATTTAGAAATCTCTCTCACACACAACCAGCTAAGAAAAGAAGCAGATGCCCTGTAAAGGAGATCTTAGGAAGTCATGATGCTGCTTCACTACCATCTGTCACCACTTACCCATTCTATAACCATAGTGGATTAAATGTTTTTCATAATATATTACTGCATGGCTTTCTATCCTAAAATATCTTAAACTGAAGCAAGGTAGCATAGTAGACACAGATAAAGCATCTGTAGCTCTGGAATCATCTTACTCCTTAAAACATTCCAAATGAATATGCTATCTAGCATGCTTCTCAAACAGTGAACACAGACTGAATGTGTCTTCCCTACATATTTTAATTCCATAGATTAATGGGTTTAAAGTGATACAAAATCTCCCTAATAGGAGGAAAAAAACTACTTTTGGGGAAAAATAAATACATGCTTTTTCTGGAGACATAAACCCATTTAGACAACAAGATAGAGTTAGCACACAGTAATGTACTCTACTGTTTGAAGTAATCCATGGCATCATCAAAGAATTCATGAATTATTCACTTTTCTCTTAGGAACCAGACATGTGTATTTCTTTATCTCTAAGAAGTTCAACAAAATTAAAATTTAAACTTCCAATTAAAAACACCAAAGTTTAGGGCAACACTAATGTAAAATGTAAAAGTTCAGAATTATACTAGTATATAAACTATATTTCATGATTAGTCTGATGTGTCAGCATTATTGAAGACCATCTGCTATTGCTAACGGAAGCTGGAGCTAATTTAATTGATGATCTTTGCTGCATCCTACATAAACCATAAAGTAAAAACTGCTGTTCAAGCACCTTCCACAAATACTCGATCCAAACGCTGACAGTGCATGCATATTCTATATTTAGGACCATTAGAAAACAGAGAATAGCAAACCTGGTCTACAATGTCGTTTACTTTATCCCGTTCACAGTCCAGGATTACACGCCGTTCCTTTTTTAACTCTAGATCTTGAAAAAGTGATCGGTAGGTCTCATCTTTCTTGTCATTGTTAATGTTTCCCACATTGATAGCCGTCACTTGCCATTTCTTTTCAGCAGCAGAATCCAGCACAGCTTGCAGTGTTGATAAGCCTAGGAAGGCAAAGAAAAAATGATGAATGATAAAAATACTCAAATAAGTCAGAATTGTGTTGTAAAATTGACAGCAAACACACACACACACACACATATATGTGTATGTGTGTGTATATATATATATATATATATATATATATATATACACGTGTGTGTGTGTTTGCTGTCAATTTTACAACACAATTCTGACTTATTTGAGTATTTTTATCATTCATACACACACACACACACACACACACATATACTGGTTTGAGAGAGAGAAGGGGAGAGAGAGAGAGAAACACTGTTTTGTTCCACTTATTTATACATGCATTGGCTGATTCTTGTATGTACTCTGACTGGAGATTGAGCCTGCAACCTTGATGTATCTGGACCATGTTGTAACCAACTGAGCTACCCAACCAGGGGGTGAATATATGTTTAAGGCTGGTATTTTTTGTGCAACTAAATTGATGTTGACTTTTCTAAAAAGCTACAGCTATGATCTTGATCCACTTCTACATATTTTCACATCACATTTTATCTAAATGCTATTGTTCTGACTAAAGGGTCATAGTTTGGAGGGGGAACAGTATCCCCTTCTTTTAGCTCTATTTTTTGGATATTATTACAGCATAATGTCTTCAATACCTCTGGTTTGAGTTAAATCAAAGACATTACAAAAATTTCTCTGACAGAGTGGAAGAAAATGTTTCATTATGTATGTTAGTCTATTATGTCATAATGATATCCTGAAGAAGTTGAGTACATTTTCAGTGAGGTGAATCTATGTGTGCCATTTGAGTCTAAGAACCAATAATCTCTATTTCCTCCTATATTTCTACTCTGAAATTGTTTTTTCTCAGCCTTCTGTTTCATGTTTTGTTATTGGGACTGATCCCATAGAGATTAATATGTTCACTTATTAACCAGATGGTAGAACTTAGTTTTCTAGCACAGATTTGTTACATTTACTTAACTTCTTAAATGTAAAACCATTTTACTACTTCTGTGTTTATAGCATCATGTACCTTAAAATCTTATTTATATTTTTAATATCCATACATTACCCCATATGCAGGATTGAGAAGGAGAACAACTTGGGAATTTATTTCCTTAAGTTAAATCTGCAGTTTAGCACTTAGAAAGCCAGTACATAAACTGTCTTTAACATGCTGCAACACTTCACAGCCAGCTCAAATCCATCATTTCTATTTTTTTAAATATTTTTATTGATTTCAGAGAGGAAGTAAGAGGGGGAGAAAGATAGAAACATCAATGATGAGAGAGAATCATTGATCAGCTGCCTCCTGCACCCCCCCCCCGCCCCACTGGGGATCGAGCCCGCAACCCCGGCATGTGCCCTAGACCGGAATCGAACCTGGGACCCTTCAGTCCGCAGGCTGACGCTCTATCCACCAAGCCAAACCGGCTAGGGCCATCATTTCTATTAATAGCTTAAGGAACAACACAAATTAAAGATCCAAAAAGAATTCAGAATCATATCATCTTCCAGATTCCAAAAAGACTTGCATCTTTCCCAAAAGAATATGGATCCCTTTTTACCTTAAAAATGTGGGATTTACCTAAAGTGATAACATCACTCTATAAGCTTTATTCATGTACTAAATTTATTTAAACCTATTTATCATAGCAAAAATATATGCATATTCTAAATGTTGTTGAAAACTATTTGAACCTAACAAGTATCATTAAAAATTGTATATATTCCATATAGGCCAAGAGTATATAAAATGAGCCTAGAACACCTTTGATACCAGAAAGCAAGGAAGCTCTCCAAAACTATCAGCATTGTGTTGGAGGACTCAGGAGTCAATTTGGTGAAGACCATCTATACTAATAAAAGGGTAACATGCTAATTAGACTGGACGTCTTCTGGACATCATTCTGGACGTCTGCCCTGAGGAAGCTGGGGGCTGGGGCAAAGCCAGCCAGGGTCCTGCCAGTGGGAGGAAGAGGGAAGCCCGGGTCCCGGGTGCCGGAGGGAAGCTGTGGGAAGGAAGGCCTACTCTTGCATGAATTTTTGTGCATTATGCCTCTAATTTTAAATAAAGATGGGGCAATTTGAATATTAATAAGAATAATAGTACCTGCAAAAGACTTAAATACATAACATTTTAAATACATAATTTGTAATGATAAATATTTGGTTGCCATTGTAGATGCTAGAGAGCCAAGTTATTACTTTGAAAATTGGTAAATGAAGAGAGACAAGCATTTTCCTGCCTTTCCTATAGGAACTAGACTCAGGATAATAATTAATTAAAGGAGGTTTTGCTCTTTGGGAAGACTCCAGCTACTACATGATAAATGAATATAGATTTAGAATTGTAACAACCTTGTAGCACCTAGTGAACTAATGTATCAAGTCAACAATCATAATACTGCTAATAACTCAAAAAGAGACACAACCAGGAGTTATATGTCTCCAAAAGGGAATATTCAACCCACCTATGAAGTATTTATGTCAAAAAAGTGAATTTGGATCCCATCAAGTTTCTAGATCAAACTACAAATTTATAAGAAATATAAGGCAAAGAGTAATATGCTAAAAGCCATCATGTTGTAATCATCAAAACTCAAACAGTAAACAACTCTACATCTATCTATATATATAAAAGCCTAATATGCAAATTGTCTCTACAGGAGTTTGACTGCGAGACCACTTGCTATGACATGTGCTGACCACCAGGGCATGGCGTGGAATGAAGGAAGACCTGGCCAGCAACTGGAAGGCCCGATCAGCCCATGTACCAGGCCTCTAGTTACATTATAAAAGCCTTAAGAGATATCTTAACCAATTGAAATATTTGGACCTTATATTTAGCCTTATTCAAGCAAACTATAAAAAATATATGAAAAAAATAATGAATTATTGTTGTTTATATATGATGATATTGTGGTTATGTTTAAAACAAGGGAATTATTTTTTTAAATACACATTGAAATATTAACAGATGAAATGTCATGATGTCAGGTATTTTCTTCAAAATAACTGAAAGGCAGAGGGCTATAAGTAAAACAAGATTTCTCATATTATGGTCATTAACTTTGGTTAAGAGGTCTTGGGGGTCTTTGTATTATCCTCTATATTTTGTTATTTAAAATATTTCATAATGAAAATGTAAAAGACATTACTTTTATTTCAATTTGAAAAGCTGAACCATAAATTGAACTTAAAGTAAATTTTATGTTTCTTTGGTAAAATTAGTTTCCTCTATCCAGTCTTGTAACAAAAAACTATAGTATAAATAAGAATTGCTCAAGGAAAAATTTATAAAGAGATAAAATGCTATGGTAGAAAATTATTAATGACAAAACATCTTTTAATAACAATGGATCACCTATGATTCACTGTAAGTAAATGAAATGCTCCCATAATATAATTCAAATCCTATTCCTGTTTTCCTTCAATGAAGATAGAATGCACAGCTGGTCATCATGATCATTTCAACAGCTATCAAAACAGTCATTAACTCTATCCAGTTTTCTTTCCAAGTAGGAAAAAAAAAAAGCTATTTTTTCTTCTACTGTCAAGATTGTACTTTTCCACATTCCAATCATTATGCAACTTTTTCATGTCACCCATAGATGATGTTCTATATGCTATCCACATATTATCATCGAGCACTTACAAGTGGGCTTCCTTTCTTCTAGAAAATAAATTATTTTATTTCTTAGTTATTTAATTATGAATTTTACCACCCACTAAAATAAGTTTCAAGTGGTGATGTTCTTGACATTCTGTCCTATTTTTCAACATATGTTACAAGGAATTTTAAATATAAATGACAATTGGCAAATGGAATTTATCAAGTGATATTTCTTAGCCTAATGTTTATTTGCAGTTCCTCTTGTCAAAGAATATGGTATATAAAATCAATAAGAATTCATTTAAAGTAATGGCTGGGTTTCAGACTCATTTATTCTGAGTCAAAAGTAACTCAGTTGGTGTGGATTCTCTGTTATTAAAACTCTCAGAATTAATATTTTGTAACCTATGAAACTGAAATAAATAACTTTCATCTATTAAGAAGCTAAACTGCTCAAGTAATATATATATCACACTTGATGAATTTAGTTTCATCAGAAGACACTGAACAACATTAAATCGTCTAACGACAGTGGAAATAAGTCACACACCTTGGTATCATCGGACTCAGGATTTGAAGAGACTGCTGACCCATATGTTTAGTGATTCATATTCTTAGATTTCTTTTTTCAGTAACCCTCTCAAACTCTCTCTCAACTTGATCTGCCTCTTCCCCATAAGGAAAAGTTTGTTACTATCTTGTGTTTTTTAAATTAATGGATCATTTTAAACTTTAAAAATCACTGAAAATAAATGCATGTTATAAATATTGAAGTGAAATTAAATTCTTTAAATATAACATAAACACATGCTCTTAGTCTCTTGGTACCATATTCTAATTTGGGAAGCAAGTATTACTTGGGACCTCTTTCCCTTTCACACAAACTAGCATAGAAGTATCTTTATAATATGAGTCTTCCCTAATTCAGAATATAAATATGGGTGAACAATGGGGGTTCTATATGAATATTGGCTTATTTAAAGCCATTAGTAGGTATTAATTATTCAACTCTAATATATACATATTACTGTATATTTGAGTTATTACAGCAAAGACAGAAAACTTAAAATGCATAGTTGTTCATATACTATACAGAAAAATCCAGAAAATTAACTGTTCCTTTTAGTAAATATATTTAAAATATGTTCAAGAAAAACCTCATAAACATACAAGAGTTGAAAATTAAGTTCTAAATTCTCAGACTTTTAGTTAAAATAAAGAATGGCTAAAGAATTGTTGGATTACATTACATTACATCCCCTTATGCCTAATTTTTACTGCACTAGTTATAGCTGTCGAACCTATCTTAATCTCCCCAAAACTCTAAGTATTAGTAGCAGTAGTTCAGTCTCATTGTGAGCTAGTGCTAATAACATTGTGAGAGGTTATAGAAAATCCATCAGCCTAAAAACAGGTGAGTCCAAATGTTTTAGTTTGAACATTAATGGGTGGAATTAAAAAATGATTACTGCAAATAGGTGTATTTCATTCAGACCATGTCTTCCTTCTTAAAAATATTTTCTTTGGTCCATTAAAAATTCACTGGCCTTATTCATCTTTCAGGCACAGAAATTAATATTCATGATCACTAAATCATGGCAGCATGCCTAAGCCATATTAAATTAACATATATTTCTCTCATTGACTTTTTCAGGAACATCTAAAAAGAAAATGTATTATTTGGAAGAATTTTTATTCTATGCATGATGTCTTCTTGGTTCTGAAATAAAAGTGTTTCCCTTCAGGAAAACAGTATGGCTCAAAATTAAAACCAAGACATGAAGATATAAAACATTAGTTCTGATTTTACCTACTGTCTGTAGAAATATATTACCTTACCTTATTGACATTAAACTGATAAATAAAAAGCACTTTTTATTGAGTCTGGTTCTAGTTTAGTATATATACTAGAGGCCGGGTGCATGGATTCGTGCACTGGTGGAGTCCTCCTCCCCCCCACCACCACCACTCATCCCAGCCCGCTGCACCTGCTGCGGGCTCATGCCCAGTAAGTCTGGATCTGGAGAGACTTGCAGCGGCACTTACCAGCCGTCAGTCCTGCATCTGGCTCACATTGATCAGCAGAGTGGCACCCCTGCTGTGGTAGTACACTGACCACCAGGGGGCAGCTCCTGTGTTGAGCATCTGCCGCTGGTGGTCAGTGCACATCATAGTGACTGGTCATTAGGTCATTCAGTCATTTGGTCACTTAGGCTTTTATATATATACTAGGGTCCCGGTGCACGAAATTCGTGCATTGGGTGAGGGGAGGGGGAGTGTCCCTCAGCACAGCCTGCCCCCTCTCACATACTGGGAGCCCTCAGGCATTGACCCCCATCACCCTTCAATCGCAGGATCGGCCCCTTGCCCAGGCCTGACGCCTCTGACAGAGGCGTCAGGCCTGGGCAGGGGACCCTCATTTCCCCCCATCATTGGTTCTGCCACCAGCCCAGGCCTGATGCCTCAGCCAGAGGCGTAGACCCCCATCACCCTCTGATCACCTGATTGGCCCCTTGCCCAGGCCTAACGCCTCCGCCAGAGGTGTCAGGCTTGGACAGGGGACTCCCATCTCCCCCTGATCACTGGCTCTGGCCCCCGCCCAGGCCTGAGGCCTCTGGCCCAGGAATCATGCCTGGGCAGGGGACCCCCATCTCCCTCTGATCGCTTGCTCCACTCCCCGCCCAAGCCTGACGCCTCTGACCCAGGCTTCAGGCCTGGGCAAGGGGACCATCATATCCCCCCAATCCCCGGCTCAGCCCCCCGCCCAGGCCTGATGCCTCAGCCAGAGGAGTTGACCCTCATCACCCTCCGATCACCAATCACCGGATCGGCCCCTTGACCAGGCCTGAGGCCTCCGGCAGAGGTGTCAGGCCTGGGCAGGGGACCCCCAGCTCCCCGCAGTTGCAGGCTCCGCCCCTGCCCAGGCCTAACGCCTCTGGCCTAGGCATCCGGCCCGGGCAGCGGGGACCCGCAGCTGCAGCGGCCCCGCAATCGTGGGCTCCGCTTTAGGCCCAGGCAAGGGACCCCTAGCTCCTGGGACTGCCAGCTTCGACCGTGTCCAGCTCCCATCGCTGGTTCCACCCCTACTTCCTGCTATCACTGGCCAGGGCAGAAAAGGCACCTGATTCTCCAATCATGGCCCCAGCTCTTAGCCCCCTGAGTTTCCGATCACTGTCAGTGGCAGGGGGCTTCTTCCTGCTTTCCCTTTCGCCTCCCTGCATTGTGCCTACTATGCAAATTAACCGCCATCTTGTTGGCAGTTAACTGCCAATCATAGTTGGCAGTTAATTTGCATATAGCCCTGATTAGCCAATGAAAAGGGTATCGTCGTACGCCAATTACCATTTTTCTCTTTTATTAGTGTAGATATATATATATATATATATATATATATATATATATATATATATATTCAAAAATAATTCTGTATTTAATTCATTGACATAGATAACCCTATTAGCCCATAGTTCAAAATGTATTTAAGGTCTATCTACCAACTCTCTATGGAGGAATAATAATCAGTTTTTAGAAAGAGCACTGGGTCATAAAGTATTGCCAGGCCATTGCCACATGTTTGGATAAATCGAAGACACCAGCAGTCCTAAAGGTCACACAGAAACCCATGAACATTTTCAGCAGTCCTCTCACCCATCTTTGAAAGAATCAAAAATGACCTGTACAAAGATTAGGAGACATCTACGTTCTCCTCTGTTTACAACTGGGATGCACTCTCTGGACTGTGGCTCAGCACTGGATGTCATGAGTAATTGGATGCAGGGAAGGTTTTATTCTTAAGAGCAGTGCAAAGAAGCAGCATGGAAGCACTTTCAGTCTTTTTCATCTAGTTCTTATGCAGACCAGAATGTTGGGGAGCCATTTTCATGCTTGAGCCCTGTGCTGTTCCAAAGAACATCAATTCTTTTATTTAGAAATTAAAAATTTTAAATATGGTTACCTGATCTAGACCATCAGAAAATAAAGCCTATTAAACACAGAAAATAAATTTAAAAGCATATCATTCCAGAAGAACGGACCAAATCTGCTGAAATTGAACCATGCAGAGATGTAAGTTGAGAGATGAAATTATGGAACCTATTTTTAAAAGCATGTGTACTATGAGTAAAGAGACCATAGATGCATTCTCAACTCCTGTAGTGCTAAAATAAGAGGGTGCTTCCCTGAACTGTAAAAAACAAACAAACAAACAAACAAATGGCTTAAGAACCAAAGGAAAGAAACAAGGTCATGTGATGAATGCATAAATAAACTTTTATGCATGTAATATGATGGCAAAGCTATAAAATTATTATAATAAAAAAAATCCCATTTCCCTGAGTCAAGTAAAACACTAAATTAAGGTCAAATCTTATGCCAGTGTTTTGAGTCTTAAACACTTATCCCCGAAAATAGTTGCAGATGAAAGGCCAGTGCAATACTCTTCATATTAAAACATGAGCAGCTATTTAATAAAAATGTAAAGATGAATCCATAATGTCATTTTTGGCTTTACTATAATTACTTAATATTATAACTCTCCTGTTCTTTCAACAATGCACTTGAACTCAAATTCATTTGTATAATTTAATGACTGGAGATTATCCCATCACTTAAATTTCATTTAATAATTCTAAAATGTTAACAAAATCATTTTAAATGTCTAGGGTTCTTTTCACAAGTACATAAATCCATCCCCCTTCACCACATCATTCCCCAGAGCTTTCCTTTCTTTAGTCTCTCAAATACTAGAGTTTCTTTTTTTCTATTTATGTCAGCTGTTGTCTACTTAAATGTTCTCAAAAGTTCCGTTTCAACTAGAGGGCACAGTGAGGGCAAAGTATGTCCCTAAAGTAAAAATGCCACCTTCAACTTTGTGAAACGGTAAAGAGAATTCATCTTCTGATCCTTGGATTTAGCAAGCAAGATGCAGCAGGTTCTAACATCATCTCAAACTTAAAATACACAGAGGCTAAACCCATTCACTTCTTGCCACTATTTATTGACTATCGACTCTGTCCCAGCATTATCTTCAGCACTGTGTGTGTACAGTTAAGAACTGTACACCAGTGTCCTGGGTCCTGCTTCGGCATTGCCTTCCTGAGGTTTATAGCCAGATCTTAAATAAAAAAGGATAATCCTTAGCCTGCATGATTAAAACAGTCCCTGGAATATAGTGGAAGCTCAGTAGCATTCCTTGGTGAAGGAATGAACACCATTATTAATCACAAATTGTGATAAGTATTATGTAGGAAAAGAAAAGATTGCTTTGAAAGAGAATACCAGTATGAAATGCATCTCTGTGGAAATGCTATATAAACAGATATGAAGGGAGAGAAAGAATTAGAGATCTCTGCAGAGATTTGAGGTGAAAGACTTAGGTTCATCTGAGAGGCAAATGAAGGTAGGTTAGGTGGATTTAGCTTAGTGAGTGGGCTGGACAGTAGGATAAATTGGCAGGAACCAGTGTTAAAGCTGTGCTAAGATTTTCAATTTTATATGCATTATAATGAGAAGTCATTGAAGTGTTTTAAGCAAGAGAGTGATGTGTTCAGAGAAGCATTTAAAAATTCTGGCTACTTTATGGAACTGAGTTAAGTAAAAATAAGTGTGGAAATGGAGAGACAATGGGATAAACACATGACAGTGGCTTGGTCTGGAGTCAGGGCAATGAAAAAGAAGAGTATCTAGAGATAAAATATATTTAGTTGGAAATCACATCAACAGAATGCAAGGCTGAAAGAGCTGCTGAGAATACTCCCAATTTAAGGCTAGTTTTATTAACATAATGGAATACTCAAGGAGTTTAGACACTAAGAGGAAAGACTTGAGATTTGGCTCAGTTATATAAGGCTTTTTACCACCTTAATATAAAGTATGGTTCAGAATTATCCAGCACATTGGAGTCCATATTCACATTAAATAGTTCTGTGTTTTAGTTTTCCATTCGCCATGGAAGAGCAAAGCGCTCCTTTCTCAAAGCCTGAAGAAAAAGTTGTTGACAAGGCACATTTTTCAGCTTGTATAGTGCTGACTCATTTTTCCACTGAGCATTCTCATTGTCCGGACTGGGAGGACGGGGCAGAGAATCAGACACCTAGCTGAGCACTCCTGACTTGAGCCTCCTGCAGCAAATGACTACAAACTGATCAATGGAGAATTGACTGATGGCTGGCTTTCTTCCTGTCTGCCCTTGCGGGTGAACGAGGTGCCCTGTCTTGGTGGAAACAGGCTTCTGTTTTTCATTTGAACCTTTAAATATTCCAGGAAGCAACCTACTGAAGAAGAGTACTTAGGTACTCTTACAATAATGGTTCTTAACCCTTTCCAGTTTGGTTATGGATACTCCTTCTAGAAAATTACATAAATGAACATGTGCACAAAATGTACATACAATTTTAGGTAGTACACAGACCAACTGACGCTGAATCATGGACCCAGGGATGGTTAAGATTTCTGGGATACTACAATATGTGAATCAGGCAAGTCTGCTAATATTAAACTTCTCAACAATGGACAGAGAAAACACAAGGAAGGACCACCCCCAAAATAAAATTTATATAATGAGCCAAGACTCTATCCAATTAGCATGCTAATCAAGAACATCTCATTATAAACAATCAGATAGAATTGTGAAATAAACATGAATCTGGTGTCAGAAAACCTTTGTCAGCAGGATCACATATTGCAGAACCATGAGCAAGGCTTTAACTTGTCTGAGATTCAGCAATCCCATTTTAAAGCTAAGTTAAATAATAATGGTAACTACCTGATAAACTTTTGCACTTGAAAATATGTGATAACTATAAATTTCTTTAGCAGTTCTTATTTATGTACTAGAGGCCCGGTGCATTAAATTCATGCATGGGTAGGGTCCCTAGGCCTGGCGGGTGATCAGGGCTCTCCTTTATTTCGCGCTGCCCCCTGGTGGTCAGCGCACATCATAGTGAGCGATCGAACTCCTGGTCTCTGGTCGAACTCCCGAGGAGACACTTTGCATATTAGCCATATATATATATATATATATATATATATATATATATATATGTGTGTGTACATAGATAGATAGATAGATAGATAGATAGATAGATAGATAGATAGATAGATAGATTACTACAAATTTTACTTCAATGAATTTTCAAGGCAACCACTTTACTGAGCTAGTAATCTAGTCACCACAGAGTTTTAACTGCTGCTACCAGAAAGTGTTTTCTACATTACAGCTGGGCCTTTGGCTGACACAGTCTATATCTGTAAATTGTACATTTACAATTTTTTTTTATTTTCACTCTAAATATGTTTCCCAGGTTTTGAATTGCATTTTTCACTTACACAGCAAAATTAAACCATGTAACCTTTGGACTTTAAGACAGCTAGGTAGATCTGTAACGTCCCATATAAGTGTCAAGGTAAGCATTGAATTTGACCCATTATCAAGGGATAGGGATATTTTCACTTACCTCTGTCACTGTCATAGAGGTACGCAAACTTGTCCCACTGATAGTATTCAATCAAGCTAAGAAGGGCTCCTTTGAGGTCAGGTCTCATCTGAATGACAAATGGGTGTGTGCCATCAGTCGGGAAGCTGGGAGTGATGAAGGAGACATGGAGCGTTCCACAAAATGATGTGATGGTATTGACAGACTTCTTGTCATAAAATCCAAAAATAGCATAGACTCCTCTTGAAAATTGGGAGCAGACTAGAAGAATAAGGAAAACAGAAAGGATAAGTTAATAACATTGGCATACAATCATGGATTTACTTGCAACTTAATGCCCTTTTATATAAAATAACAAATAACCAACAATTAAAAGAAATATGAAGATTATATCAATCAATGATCCATCAAATGTAGGAGCACTTATTTACTTAGCATTCTATTTAAGGAATTCAAAGAATTATAAAACATTAAAATAATAATTCTAGGTTTATAAAAATACCTACATTATTTTTAACAAACTATGTGATTGTAAACATATTTTAGGACAGCCTCATTAAAAAAGGGTACAATTAAAAACCATTAGTTATAAGAACAAACTGTAGTTACAGATGGTTTATACATATTTATAATAGCTCATTCCCTATAAAAATGATTTCTTTAAAAGGCTTTGTTGTGCTAATGATACTTTTATACCAGAAGGTCAGTGTGATTGTGAAGCATATCACCTACTGATGATGCAAACTTATTAAAGAGAAGTTGGGTGCAAGACTCTCACCACCCATATCATATCACTGGAGGGAAACCTCTTTCTCACTTATATCACTCAGTCAAGTAGTAACTAAATGAAGTTCAGAACACTTAATTTTTATCTTTCCCATGGACTTAACTTATCCCATATGTTCTACTCAGACAAAATAAAGACTATTACCAACATTTTTTGGCTTAGGACCATCATTCTTAGGAATATATATATTTGTAAGTTCCCATGACTTACACAATCCCTTATCCTTTAAGACTATATTTCAGTGAATGGCATATGACACTACCTTCCTCACTACTTATAGTCAGACCACCACTAAGCATTGCTCATTCTAATACCTAAGTGTACTGAAATGTGGTCCACTTCTTTCTATCACCATTCTAATCCTAGTTTACTATCACATGCACTTACATTGTGCTTGCCTTGTGCCTGGCATGTTCTCTGATACATTAACTCATATGTTTCTGATGATGACCCCTGAGGTAACAACTATTATTATTCCTAAATTACTGATAGGAAAATTGATACATAGGGAGACTAAGTGATTCACCCAAAGTCGCACAGCTAGTAAGTATGCTGTGCTCAATCCTCGGCAACCTGGATTCAGAGTTGATGCTTTTAATTGATTTTTGGAATACCTACCCAACTTTCCTCCTTCATCCAATTATGCCCCTTCCATTCTATTCCCACAATATAGTCAAAATAAATTTCAAAATACAAATCTAAACATATTCCTTTGAGAAGTAGGGTTTACTTTTTCTAAGACTCATGCCCTGCAAGGCCCTATGGAAATGATTCATGTTAAACGATCCACTGCTTAAGAGCACCATTTCAAGTCAGCCACATGGCTTTGAGTAAATAAATTCCTGATATTTTTTAATCTCAAAAGTTGTTTCAATCCAAGGAATACAAATTAGCTATCCACAAACATAATCTAACAATCCAGAGCATAATATCAAAAACATCTTTTTAAATTAATTAACCCTATTTAAAGGACAGGACCAACATTATTTCATTTCATCTCTTCCACAAAAACAGAATTGCTTTGTAATTAAGAATTATGTAAAAATAGATTGCTTCATAAATAAAAACTGCTAAAATATACAGATTCTAGTAATCAATTTTCAGACAATCAATAAATAACAGGCAGTAATATTTAGCAACTATTGTATGATATAAAAAAAAGGAAAGCAAGATTGGCTATTTGTTTATCAAATATTCATATTTTCCTTTAAATTTTTACTAATCTTCAACTTATCCCCATTCTTCTAACACAATTTTCTAAAATTTCTAGGTTACATCTTTATAATAATATGTCAATTGAAATCTTTTCTTTTATTACCAATCTTCTGTAGAGCAGTCTCATTTATCTCAGAAAAAAAAATGAATATATTTCTTTACATTTATTTCATACTTTAACATAAAGCAAAGATGAGATTCCTGCCTTTTATTCATGCTTATATTTTTGTCTGCCCTATTACAGAAGTTGAAAATAAATATACTCATTTTTCATATACATGAAAAAGTCCTTCCATTGTGAAAACCCATCTAGGAAAAATTTGTAGTACAGTGGGGCCTTGACTTACGAGTGTCCCGACTAACGAGTTTTTTGAGATACCAGCTGTCTCTCGGCTGATTTTTTGCATTGAGTTGATAGAGTAATTTGAGTTAACGAGCTCCTTAACGAGCTCGGTCTCAGAACAAATTAAACTCGTAAGTCAAGGCCCCACTGTAGTTTCTTATTTTATACATGGATATATGTGTGCTAACATGTATATCTTAAATCTTAATTTTTCTCAGAAATTGATGGCTCCATGTGGCATATAAAAGGGGGAAATTGCTACAAAATTCTCTCTGGGTCTATTTCATTTTATTTCCTTCAGTGTTGGTATGTCATCTAAATAGTACAGGAATAATAGGCAGTGTTATTTATAACAAGACCTCCTCTCATCTTAAGTAAAATAGCTTCTGTGATAGGAATAGCAGCCACAGGATCAGCAGAATGCTCGATAACGGATGCCACTGTTTGAATGCATAGGCAATCTTACTAAGGAGCCATATCTTTCATTTTCCATTTGTTTTAGACTCTGGAGTGAGTTGTTAGGGGGCCTCCTGATTACCAGGGCCATCTGGAAACATTTGGCTGTGGCCCAACAACAGGCCCGCGCTGTACAAAACTCCAGAAGTTATCACAATTCTCCTAACTTAAAAGGCACTTTTCTTCCCAGGCAATTCAGCTAATTCTCCAATTAACATAATGTTATAAAAATGGCCTTTCTTTACTGACTATCCCTAGTCTATCTCAACCCTCTTCCTTTATTCTTTATCTCTTCCTGGCACATATTCAGTTTTCTATTTGTCTATAGCCTCTATTTTTCTAGATATTTCTTTCTTAATGTGCCTTTTCTACACATTCAAATAACTGCCATTTGGTCAAAATTGCTCATGTCCAATCTTACCTTTGAACAGTCACTGTCCCTGTCCCCAACCATGATATGAATATTATTGTGATTTACAATTAAGAAATGCTGACTTGCCTTAGCTAGTGTTGCTCAGTTGGTTGAGTATCATCCCATGCACCCAAAGATTGCTGGTTCAATTCCTGGTGAGGGCACATACCCAGGTTGCAGGTTTGATCCCCAGTTGGGGTGTGTATAGGAAGCAACTGATAAAGGTTTCTCTATCACATCAGTGTCTGTCTGTCTCTCTCTCTCTCTCTCTCTCTCTCTCTCTCTCTCTCTCTCTCTCTCTTATCCCTCCCTCTCCTTCTCCCTCTTGCTCTCCATCTCCCTTCCTCTCTCTCTAAAAAATCAATAAAATATATTTTTAAAATAAATAAAGTAATGGCTGGCTTGAACTAAGGTGTTTTGCTTACCCAGTTTGCAGTGACCATCTCATGATTAAAAACTTAGTGCCACACTCTAACACTCTATTCTCAAAATATTCAAGAGTATTTTTGCATTCTAATACTGAAGTTCTACTCAATATAATGTGGACACGTGACACTATTGACACAATACACAAGGAAATGAGTTCCTTGTTCTGCTAACGTCATCTATAAACATCTGTTTTATTCTACTTTATTCATTCCGGTATTAAGGGGAATTTACTATGGGGAAACAGTATTACTATTAAAACTACTCCTCATTTGATTAGCAATACAATTTCTCATGTTGACCTTTACCTTATTCCCCACAATGCCTTCAAAATTTAAAGCCATTTCCCTAACTTATATCCATCCTCAAAGAAGGAAAATTTACTGTCACTGAGAATATCCAAATAATGTGTCACAAGCTCTGGATATAATTGCTAAGACAATGCTCTAAAATGAGTTAGTACCGCCATCTATACATAGTCATTGTTTTCTTACATCAAGTCCTGAAACGGAGGAAGGAGCAGAAAGGCTTTCAGTTTCCTAATCCATACAATTACCCCATGACACACTCTTATGAATTTCTGAATAATTATTCTGATTAATATTAGCACTGCAGTTATTATGTCTTAAGACTCAAAGCTGATTGCAAAGTGGTAAAGATGCTCTTACTGAGCTCTACTTTAATTAAAAATTTAATATCAACTTTGAGAAACTCAGCAAAGAGGAGTCCTTCTAAAAGACATGCTAGGTCAAACAGCAGAAATGATAATCCCCTGGGTGTAAGTAACTTGCTGATTATTCTACTTTTCGTTATAAACCCAGATGATATAAGCCAATAGCAGTGCTGATGATGCATCCAACACACATCTTTTCCTCTTGGGTCATTCTGCTCATTGGTGCTGCTAATGTAGCATACTCGGTACAGTATGGAGAACCTTGCATGGTTATTTAGTACAAAGGCAGGAAGAACAGGACACTATTTATTTTTGTTTTACATTCTTTATATTTATAAATCACCATTCACTTCAGTGAAACAGCATGGACTGCTTCCTAAGCAGGAATGGAGTCAGCTCCTTTGTAACTTGTGTAAAGTGTGGTGAAGATTCATCACTATGCAGTCATGGCTTCAAAATATAGAGACCACAGAAAATCTCACTCCTTTCATCCTTAAACTTCTGACACTACTCTTATAAACTTGGACCCTGATTTTACTACTGAAAGTTCCCTATCATTTAAGTTGTGATCTAGCCACGGTATCCAATAACCTTTATATCAGATCAAGCTTTCTTACCTTCTCTGAATTTATTAGTCAAACGCTTGCTTCTTGAAATAACCTCTCCATACCGCTACTAGTTTCCCTCTCTTTCAATTCCTTCTCTACATTTCTGCCAAGTAAAATCACACCATGTTGGTACTTTTCCTCTCCAATTTCAAAAGGAATTCTCCAAGGATTTGTGTTACAATTTTTTTCTTCTCATTTTACATTCTCTTAGTGGTCTCCTTCCTTTTAACATGGTTAGATTCAACTTTTTATGCACATTTCTCAAAACTTCATTGTCACCTCAGTTGTGTCCCCTTATCTAGTTTTACTGAAAAAATACATGTTGTAAATATTTGATGTCACTAACATGATGTTGGGTTTAGAAAATGCCAGAACAAACGGGACAGACAGAGTCACTTCTGAGCTGGAGTTCATAGATGGAATCTCACCCTCCAGGGTCTTCCATTAGAAAACTTCTAATTCTATATCATTCCTACTAATTCCAAAAAAAACAAGGAGAGAAAACCCTAAAATCTTATCCTATAAATCATGTCTTTGTGTTGATTTTTTTTTTCCTTTTTGCTCATGGCATCATAACTCTTGCAATCATTGATTTTCTATATTTTTAAGAATAATCAATTTATTACTCTTCCTTCTTCTGCTCATGTCATCTATAACCATTTTTGTTTTATTCTACTTTATTTACTAATATATACTGTAAACATACTGTATATAATTGTGTAGCAAATATACTGTATATACATTATAGTACAGATATACTGTATATTCTGTATAGTACAAATACATACTGTAAACATACCACATATGATTACTTTTTAAATGATGCACTTCATGATTATTTCATGTTATTTCCTCGCTAGTCTGATTTTTAATTAAAATATTTATTTCAAGACCTGAAGTATGAATTTTCTAGAAAAAAGAAAAAAAAAAGAAGTACCTAAAATACTTACCATTGTTTTACATTGTCCAAAAGCCTATCAACTTTAATCTCAAGCATTAACTACCACAGAAAAATTATTATTCTGTCTCCAATGATCTTGGAGCTCTGACCTTAGATGTAGCAGTTGTAGAGGCTAAAAGTGAGAACAATCTGAGATCGAATCCTGATGTTGCTGTTATTTAGTTGAACTTGATTGGGCAAGTTGCTTTGTTTTCCTCTGTCTTAGCTTAATCATGTGTAAAAGAGGATAGTGATATTACTTGCCTACCTCACTGAGATGAGCAGTATTAAAGAAAAAAATTAGCTGAAACTGTGCTGGCAAGTAGTAAGCCCTATGTAAATCTCTCACGACCTCCCTACTTATATTCCATGTTCGAATCAATATTGATACTAAATTTCTCATCTTTTTCCTGTAGCACAAAATTCCCCAGCTCCATGAGACATGTGTTCATGTGTTAAAATCACACTCACCTTTTCAGAATGTGAGAATCATTTCTGACTTCATCCCTTCCTTTATCCTTAGCTTGCAAATTGTCACCACATACAGCCTATTTGACCTCTCAAATCTGTACTCTTCAGCTCTGCTGACACTGCCTTAATGTGCCCCTTAAATATTTATTGACTGGATTGCTGCATTAACTTCCCAAATAGCCATCTTCATAATAAATCTCTTTCCTATCATAGTAGATATAATCCTCCTGATTAAAATCCATCATTGTCTTCCCATTGCTTAGAGCAGCGGTTCTCAACTGTGGGTCGCGACCCCTTTGGGGGTCGAACAACCCTTTCACAGGGGTCACCTAAGACCATCGGAAAACACATATATAATTACATATTGTTTTTGTGATTAATCACTATGCTTTAATTATGTTCCATTTGTAACAATGAAAATGCATCCTGCATATCAGATATTTACATTACAATTCATAACATTAGCAAAATTACAGTTATGAAGTAGCAACGAAAATAATTTTATGGTTGGGGGTCAGCACAACATGAGGAACTGTATTAAAGGGTCGTGGCATTAGGAAGGTTGAGAATCACTGGCTTAGAGAATAACACATGACAATGCTCAGATGTTATCTGCTCAGTGTGGTCTGAGTTATGTGCTTCTCCTACATGTGAAAGCGGTCTCTACTTTTGCATTGTGGCCTGGGTTAAAATGGTCTTGCTTTGCCCTCTCTGAGCTAATTGAAAGCAGAGAATGAAGTGCTGCTTAGCTCTAAATGCATGGCATATCAATTAGCTGGCAAGGAGCAGACAGTTGATAAATGTCATGCAATAAAATACCAACTCTTCCATGAAGGGTGTCTTGCTTACTATCAACTAAATATGATTTTCCCTAATTATGAAATCTATCAGCATTCTGTCTTTACCTCCCTCATGGCCTGAAGTATAATATTGGTGAGTGTGTGGGGGGATGGAGGGTTGGGGGGTAGGGGGAAGGGGTGACCTCCTTGAAGGCAGGGGTCAGTGTGAGAAGAGAATGAGAGTACCTGAATTGGAAGTCTAGCTTTAGCCTTCCATGGCTGTCTGGTAGAAGGATCACTGAATCTGAGCCTCAGTTTCCTTGTCTACTGAATGTGGATTTTAATTCCTATTCAGCCTACCTTAGAGGAATATTTAAATTTTAAAGTAAGTAATATAAAGAGAAGTACTTGGGAAATATAAATCATTACATAAATGTGTTAATGACAATAAATCCAACCATAATGATTTTTATATTCTCTTCAATGCTAAATTTAGAAAATTTTCATAAGTATGTTATTAAATATTTGTTGAATGACCACAAGATGCACTGAACCAATTAGATAACAAAGATATAAATCAGGTTCTTGCATTAAAATTTCATTTCTGTTGATACTGGTGTATTTTTAGAATTATATCATTACAATATTTTCTTCTTTAACTATCATACTAAAATATAACTAATGTTGGTTTAAAATTACTTGTGCAATTTAGTCTGCCAGTTCTCATAATAGGGAGGGGAAAACCAATTATTACTACGAGAAGACAATAATTGGAATGTTTGTGAAATTTTATTATTGTAAGCTTTCAAAATGTCTTTTATTTGTGTGGAGAAATTGTACCAAGAGAGGTGAAGTTAAATCCATACATAGCCTGGGATGCAGTAGAAACCTACAAAAAGAGGTGAGTTCTTTGTCTTGGACATATGTCCGGTAACACATATTGGATTCAGAAATATCCTCAGGTATCCTCACAATCTCAAATGTCTTATTTCTCTAATTCAATGGACTTTTTCAAGTCTGAAAACTTATCAGGAGCAACATCTATTCCCTTAAAAAATAGAACTGTTGTAACCTATGATACGTAACATTTGATTTCCCCGATATAAGCCTAGGAGAATGTTAAAAATGGAACTATAATTCTTTTACTCTTCGACTATTTAGGTAAATACAGTATGCTATTCTCACAATAAAATGAAGGAAAACTTCATTTTGTTCTCTTCATTATTAGGATTATTTTAAAGTTCATATGCTACTGGGGCACCTTCTTTTCTTATCAATTTACAGGAAGCATTTCCCACTTGGGAGCTGACATGACAGCTTAGCGCCTCTCATAAAACTCAGAGCCCAGCATGATACTAGCATTGACACGCAGTATATAGCTATTGAATGACACACTAAATGATTCAAAGAAAACATGAAGAATAAATATTCACCACACCGACATTTTCTATAAACTGCCTCACTGATGATGTTCCATATAGCCCTGCCACAAATCTTTACTATGATAAATCATGTCCTGTTTACATACGTTTTGATTCAATTTCTCATACAAATACTAAATGTGATGCATCATCACTCAATAGAAGACAATGAAGTTATAGTCATACATTTTTCTTTCCCTCTCACAAACATTTATCCTTCCTGACCTTTGTGTTATGTTTGCTGAGCAAGGTGAAATGTCATGAGTTTATTGCTTGTTGCCCATATTATATGCAGCTCTAAAAAATCTATAACATTTATTCTGGCTTCATTCATCATCTGGGAGAGCAGGCAACAGGAGAACTGGCAGTAAGAGGCAATAACTCTCATGTGAATTTTAATGAGGGGTTCTGGACACTTAATGAAAGAGAATTACCTCCGTTTATGTAAGATGCTATTTCACAAAAGATAGTCCCATTCTTCATCCTTGGGTATGTATTTCCTCCTCATAAATACACATAATTCTACCCTCTGCACATTCTTGCTCTACTTCTGCTCTATGTAAGTTCTGGGCACCGCACGCCCAGATGCGAGGTAGATGTTGTGGATAAGGAGTGCCAGGCAGAATGCCTGGAGGCCTGGCATCCAAGCCCCGTTGCAACACCAGCCAGCTGTGTGCTTCTGGCAAACTGCAGCTTTCAAATGTCTCCGTTCCCTCAGAGGCCCCATGGAGCTCAAACTTGGACTTGCACGGCCAAATAGCAAAGATAGAAATTATGCAAAATGTCAGGTGGTGCATATTTATTATTCATCATATTCTTACTTATGTAAATGAGTCTGTGAGAGGCAATACATTTTTGCACATTAAATTCTACCATTCTCTTCATGTTTGATTAGTCTTTCTCCCTTTTCCTCTTTTTTCTTATCTTTCTTCTCCTTTCCACTTATCCTGTCTCCTCCTTCTGTTTATTTGTTTGTTTGTTTTTTTACTTTTCTACTTTATCTTTATGCTTACCTTTAGTCTATGAGGAGTACTTTAAGCTCCATTGCACTCTTAATCCTGATGCTTAAAGAAATGTCTAAAGCAATTGGAATGTAACCCGAATGTAGTTAGAATATTCAAAATTAAAGGACTATGTTTATTCCAAAATGTAGATCTGATATTTTAGCACAAATAAACATTTTTAGCTTTTGTGATCAAAAACTATTTTAAAGTATAATAGAAAAATTTTCAAATACCTAGATTTTTATGTTAAGTGAATGTTTCTTTGAGTAACAGGCAGAAAGAAAAGAATTGTATCGCCTTGCTTGTCTGGATGCTCTCCAATTAGATCCGATAACCCTCTTGTTTGTGTATGGCCCGGAGTTTCCATCACAGGACTTTCTTGCTCATGCCCACTGTTGGCAAGTGAGAGGGTTTCTATTTAGATGCCTCAGCACTTATATGTTAACTCATAAGTTTAGTAAAAGAGGGGGACTTTAATATAACATAATGAACAATTATGTAAATGCATCCATAAATTGCTAAGTAACTGGAGGAATGAACTTTCGCACAATGAACTCTCATGCTTGATGCCATGGACCTGGTAAAATTGGACCTGGAGTTAATGTTTGGTAGCGGAGCATATGGCCTTTTACGTTAACGTTGCCCAAAGGGCCTGCCTGCTTCACTGTCACACCCTCTTCAGTAAGAGGAGCGAGGATAGAACAGAGTTCCCTCAAGAAAAGATTACTAACTCACTTTTTGGCCCTTACATTTATTTTGTTAATATAAATGAAAGGTTGATAACTAAAACAACAACAGGAATAAACTCTTATACAAATGTAAGCACGCATATTCCTTAAAAGGTATCATTTGCCTTTGAGGACTACGTTTCCCAGAGGCAACCCCTGTAACAACTATTTGGTGTCATCTTCCACACTTGTAATTCTAGTTAGAGTTGATTGTGTTTGTTGATTCTGTTTTGTTACATTTATGATTAATTAGGCCATATGGCAATTGTCCCGAGACTTGCTTTGATCTATGGCAAAGAAATTGCGATGTTGGTAAAGACTTAGTTCATTCTTTTAAACCACTACCCAGTGTTCCCTGGTTTGGGTGTATTATTATTTCATTAACATTCCCTGAGATATTTAGAGTTTCATGAATTTTTGCTACTACAAACAAGGCTGCAGCGAACATGTCAGGATTTTCATCTTTGTACACTTGAGCTAGTATCTCTGCAGGGCAGATTATTAAACATGAAATTGCTTGTTATGCTGAATAAAATGTTAATAATGCTATCAAATTATCACCCAAAAACAGTATACCACTTCATTATATCCATTAAAATAAGATAGATTCTTATTTTTTGGTGTTCTTCACTGACGGTGGATATTTCTGAACCTTTTAAATTTTTACTAATTTGACATGTGAAAATACTATTTCATTGTTGTTTTAGTAATGCCAATTTACTTTTTTGTATCCTTGCAAAAGAAGGCATTACATTTAGGGTTTTTCCAAGTATTAACTCTTAAAACTAATTATATCGATATGGGACAGAATATTACCCTCATTTCACAGATCAAAAAATAACTTGAAAAACAAGTAATTTTCTAAGGTCACACTAGAAAATTACAGTGTGTGTCAAACCTAAGCAGCCTTACTCTAGAGATTGTTCTTTTAGCCATTGTACTACACTCTTGTTTTGTTTATAATGACATTTTAAACCAAGTTATCTTTTCTTGATGACTCCTAGATTTTCTGTCTTGTATAATAAGAATTTCCCACATTAAGAATTTTAAAATGTTATATTTTATTTTATAATTATCCCTTTTATAATTCTCATATTAATATTTGGAATATAAACAAGTAGAAATTTAACTTTGTTTTCACATAGATATTCAATTTTCCAACCCCTTTAATGTACTTTTATTGATTCCCCCTTGATTTTTTTTTAAATTTCTTTATTGGTTAAGGTATTACAAATGTGTCCTCATTTCCCATTAACCCCCAACCTCTCCGCCCCCGCCCCCACTCATGCTCTCATCCCCCTGTTGTCCGTGTCCATTGGTTTGGCTTATATGCATGCATACAAGTCCCCCTTGATTTTAAATATCATCTTTATTATATGTTAATTTTCTGCTTGTGTTTGGGTCTATTTCTGAAGAAGAAAACAATGGTTAATTATTATGCCTCTTTGGAAATAACCATTGCTTTTAAATTATTTTGCAAAATCTATTGATTTAGTTTTTTTCATTCCACATTTGAATTGAAATACAAATTAATTGGTAGAGATTAACATTTGTAACATTAACTTTAGAGACAATAGCTCAGATCTGTTTTATGATTTTTTAGTAAAGTTGTACACTTTTATTCATACTTATTAGATTATCCCTAGATATTTTGTTGCTTTATTACTACTGTTGTCAGACATTTACATTTTCTGTCAGATATTTTTTCTTCATATTTCCTATTTAGATATTTCTCATACTTAGGAAAGCTGTTGAACTTTCAAATGATAATTTTATATCTTATGATCTTATTGAACCCTTCTTATCACTTTTATGAGCATTTTGGTTAAGTTTCCCAAGTTCACACAGCTAGTGGTATAGATCTAGAATTTGAACCCAGACCATTTAGAACTAACTAGAAAATTTTACACATAAAATCTTGGGGAAAAGCCCTGACCAGTTTGGCTCAGTAGATAGAGCTTCAGCCTGCAGACTGAAGGGTCCCGGGTTCGATTCCGGTTGAGGGCATGTGCCTTGGTTGCAGGCACATCCCCAGTGGGGGGTGTGCAGGAGGCAGCTGATCGATGTTTCTCTTTCATCGATGTTTCTGGCTCTCTGTCCCTCTCCCTTCCTCTCTGTAAAAAAATCAATAAAATATATATTTTTAAAAAAGTTGCTAGAAGTTCTATCACAAGGAAAAAAAATTTTTTTTTAATTAAAAAAAAAAAGCTTGGGAAACATACTGCAATAGATAAAAAAAAGAAAGAAAGAAATGAAATCCAGAGTAGTGATATGTATTCCACATCAAACAGATATTAGGGGGAAATGATCTCCCCAGCCCTTATTTAAAGTTCTTTTTGAATATATATTCTTAAGGTATGGACCTAGTGTGTGTGTGTACATGCTATTTGTATGTTACCTTATGATTCCAATAGGTTTAAAATAAATCCACCATAAAATTAAGAATGACATGAACAGACATTGCATTTAAAAAGAGACTTAGGAGGCTTATACAAAAATCTTAAAATGTTCAACCACACTAAAAAATCAGGGAAATGTTCACTAAGACCAACTGAGTCTACAAATTGACAAAAGTGAAAAATCTGATGATACCAGAAATTGATATAATATAAAAAGAAGAACTTACATACTGATGGCAGATATATAAATTTATACAACCTTTTTGGACAACTATTTATTAGGCAAGATCCTGTTTAATTAAAGAAATATTCACCAGCAATTATTCCTTTCTTAGGCATATACCCTGAAATACTGAGAAATGTACACAGGGAGACACCATGTATAATATCCATGGCCACATTATTTGTACTACCAAACATCCAAAACATCCTTCCACAAAAAACCACATACCATGGTATATCTAATGGAATAGTATACATCAGTAAAAAAAAAATTGTGTTCATTTTTATTTCATTACTAGAGGCTCAGCATGCAAAATCCTGTGAGAGCAAGACCTGCTTTGCCAGCGGGACCCATCAAAGCACCTCCTGGTGACCGGTCGTTTGGTCGTTACAGCATTACGGCGTTATGGTCACTGGCTTTTTATAATACAGATTTTCATCTAAAACTATGAGTATATCTCAAAACATAATCTTTAGTAAGAGAAAATCAAGTTACAGCAGGTGGATAAGTTGCCTGCATAATGTTAAAAATACTACATGCTCTTTTAAAAAACCATATGAGTGATAAAACATGTACTGAAATCTATAGAAATGATGAACATCAAGTTTGAGATAATAGCTATTCTGAGAACATGCAACTGTATGAATAATGCTTTATTTCTTGGGTACTGTGTATAAGGATGCTTGTTGTAATATGCTGCTTGACGTTCTGTAGGTCTGATGTTGTTAGTAAAATTATTTAAATAAATAATGGGATGATTTGGAGAGCACAGCATGTAAGAAACCTGGATCAGATAAGGATCATGTAAGTCACCAAGGATCAGATAAGGAACAGAAAACACATCATATGAAATGTGAATCCTCTAAAGTCTAAGTAGACAGAGTTTAATTTCTCTTGCAGTGTCCTAATTAGTGTGTTTTTTTTCATTCTTAATAAAGAAACTAGCAAGCTGTGTTAAGAAATAAATGCTGACTACTTAAGTGCGCTCACTGGCCCAGTTCTCCTTTTCACGCCACATCAACTTCTCTCAAACTTGCTCTTCAGAGAAACTGTAACTTATGTCTTGTCAAGTGACTTCTGGGTCAGTCATTCTAGTTGCAAATAGTTAAAATGATAAATGTCAAGGTGCTTTTGTATTAGAGAAATCTGAGGTCCACTTTTCTCCAGAAATCTCCATGTTTTCTGCTAAATACAAACTAGTCATATTGATGACACAATATTAAAATTCAACATCATCCAAAAATGAGTATTAATTACAAAACATAGGTCATTAATTATTAATGATGCTAAACATTTACCTTTGGGAAAGAACTTCATATCCAGTATGTCTTTGATCTTATAACAGAATCATAGGGTAATAAATATTATCCCTATTTTACAACTAAAGATTTGGCTGATTTTCTATTTAAAAATACTGGTGAGGATGTCTTAATTTACTTCTAAAAGGACACTAGTTTTTAGAAATTTTTAAATCAAAGGTTAAAACTGCAAAATATGAGAGTAAATTAGTTTATATACATGAAAACAGTCACAGAATTAGGAAATGTTAGAATACAGCAAATAGCATTAAAGACACTAGTTTTATTTTCACACGCAATTAAACTGGCAAAGATGTAATAGACATGTTTCCTGCACATATAATGCCAGTTATTCAGATGGATTTTTGCACCAAATAAATTATTTTTGTTCATTAAGTATATGATTGTCAAACCACTAAGCTGTACACAGAAATCAATACATAATAAAAAGGGCTTACATAATTCAATTAAGCTAAATGGGCATTAATATATTTATAGTTTCTATATTATATATAATTTAATACTTAGATAATAGCACATTCATCATTGGCATTTCCTTTGTGGCTTATTTGTCACATTCAATATGGGCCTAGCACTTCAGGCCTCAGATTACTCTGGGGGAATTGGCCTCTGAGCCTGAAAAGACAGAACAGCCTCTCTTACCTCAGCCAGGACTCAACGCTGGTTTACAAAGTCTAAGGGCCCTAACTCCCTGTTGCTGTTCTTTCTATATTGTGCAGAAACAAAATGAAATCAATGCCGCATTCCCTTTGAGTGGTTCTTACAATACGTGGAAGAGATTCTGGGACCTTAGCAGCGCTTTAATATGTGGTAAATAGGAAGTCTACATTGCAGATACGTCAAGGTTCCACATTCCCAGAGCTCACAATGAAAAACAAGTCTGAATAGTTTTTAAAACATCAGTTTTTCTAGAGTATTTCTCTGACAGAAATTTGAGGCTGTAAAAGGGAACAGCTTACATGTATATATGAACCCAAGCAATACCAGCTAAAAAACCTCCCAGCCAACCCATAGAATTTTAAGGGGGTGGGGAATGTGAATGGTTGTTATTTTTAAACTAAGTTTTGGGGTAGTTTATTATGTAGCAACTAGAACCGAAATTGGTATCTCAAAATAGGGGCGGTTCCAAAAACAAAAGCCTAGAAAATGTGGCATTGATTTGGGGACTAGGTAAGTGGGCAGGAGCTAGAAAATCAGCAAGGAGATGGTTAGTAAAGGTTGGAGGAATGACAAATGTTAACAGAGGCCAGAAAGCCCACAGAAAACTGCTACTGGACACTGGAAAGATGAACATCCATGTGTTCTGTTGGTGAAAGCACTGGCAAAACTGTCACCTGTAACACACTGAAAGATTGAAAAGGTGCCAAATAAACTTGTAAGTCTGGCTAAGAACATTTTGAAACAGAACAAATGTGTCAGGTTGCATCTTTTAGTTGCTTGTAAGAAGATACAGGACAGAGATCAGCTGAAGAGAGACCTGTTCAATTTGCGAGTGGAATTTAGAGGAAACAGAAAGGCCAGGGCATGCTGTGTTAGAAAATAATCTGCTTCACATTTCCATTATCTCTACCTGGCCCCATCCGAAATGACCTCAGTATAAAGATTAAATCAAGATGTTGCAATAAGATCCCTTGGTAGGACTTCAGGAAGATTTAAGGTTTTGCTAGCGTAGACCCTAACAGACAGAAAAGCCCTTTAAGGATGTTAAGAGCATTGAATTATTGGAATTATCCTATCCCTCTCAACACTGATATTGGGTGTGTGAATACAGAGGGGGATGAGGAAGGACATATAAGTCATCTTTTTAGTTCACAGCGTTCCGGATAAATATCTACATCCAAAGAGCTTCATCTACATATGGATCTGATGTAGATGATGAAATCTTGAACTTTGAACTTGATGCTATGATTAGATGAAACTTGGCATCAAATGGCTGGATTGTTTTAATTTTCAGACAACAAAATTAAGGCCTCCAAAACCACTCCTCCTAGTACCAAAAGGTATTCTTTGCAATAACTGAGCATAGCAAACTGCTAGGGTTAACCAGTGATAGTCTGTGTTCCTATATTCTATGTTTACATTTCATTAAAATAAATCAAATACCTCTATTTCTGGACTGATATAGAATGTGTTTAGTGTTTTTCATATATATTTCACTCTTCTATCTCTAATTCCTAGCACAAGAAATGGCCTACTATAGGTGGTCAGAAAAGATTTAAGAATTTTGAATTAGTGAGTAAAATAATGAGCAAATAAATACTACTTAAGGTATCATAATAATCAAGGAAAATATGACTTAGTCTCTGACATATTTTAAATCTTCAAAAATTGCTTTCACAATTTGAGCACCTTGAGTTCCATGCTTAAGAGAAAGCTGAAAGCACAGTTGTGGAGGCTGCCAGGTGGTGTGTTGTCAGTATGAGCCAACACCTTGAAGCTAATGGTCTATTGCATGGGTGGGCAAACTTTTTGACTCGAGGGCCACAATGGGTTCTTAAACTGGACTGGAGGGCTGGAACAAAAGCATGGATGGAGTGTTTGTGTGAACTAATATAAATTCAAAGTAAACATCATTACATAAAAGGGTACGGTCTTTTTCTTTTTAGTTTTATTCATTTCAAACGGGCCGGATTCGGCCCGCGGGCCATAGTTTGCCCACGGCTGGTCTATTGCCCTTTTTTTTTTTTTTTTTTTTTACACATCAGATAATTGATTTTATGAGATACTTCACTTACAAAGATGCATTTACTGTGATTGATTAAAGTTGTTCCATAAGAAGAGAGATAGAACATGTATGAATATAAACCGTAAACATTTACTGGGAATCTGCCCTTGGGTCAGGCTTTGGCTATGCACTGCCATGAAAAGCTGAATAATCCCGTTCTTTTCTCTAAGAGTTCACAGTTGTTGTTTTTTTATATCTTATTTTATTGATTAAGGTATAAAATGTGTCCTGATCTCCCCATTGCCCCCTAAACCCCCCCCAATCATGCACTCACCCTCCTGTTGTCTGTGTCCATTGGTTATGCTTATATGCATGCATACAAGTCCTTTGGTTGATCTCTTTCCCTTACCCCACCCTCCCCTATCTTCCCTCTGAGGTTTGACTGTCTGAAAGATGCTTTTCTGTCTCAAGCCTTTTAAAGCACAAACCTTCCAGTGTCTCTAAAACACTAGTTACTAGTACATGGGACATTTGTCAAACTTCTGAAAAGGCACAGGCAGAAGAAGGATAGAAGCACTTAAACTGGTTTAAACCCAAATAAGTAGGAACATTTCTTAATGGGGGGAAAAAGCACCTGCTGTGTGTGAAACCATCTGTCATCGTCATCATCATCATCAACTTGAGTTCAATATAAGTCTCCTCAGCCACACGGAGCTCTGACCCTCATTCAGAAAACCCAATGTCATACTTACAGCTGTTGTAGCTCAGTGGATTGAGTGTCAGCCCATGGACAAGAGGTTCTGGGTTTGATTCCCAGTCAAGGCACAAGCCTGGGTTTCAGGCTTAATATCCAACAGGGGGTGTTTAGGGGGAGTGAGTCTCTCTCATCACTGATGTTTCTATCTCCCTCGCCCTTCCTCTCTGAACCAATAAAAATATATTATTTTTTAAAAATATACCATATTAGTAGAAAAGTTATCTATATCATAAGGTTGTAGATGTCAAAATAAGTGATTTTTTAATATGTGAAATTTAATAAACACATTTTAATTTGTATTCCAAAATAGCTAAGGAATTTGCAAGTGTCTTTTAAGAAAATGAAATGTCAAATAATTCTTAATTTGATATCTAAAGGATAATACTTGTTAAATGTGAAAACACCTAGTCTGATATAAATCTATTTTTAAGAAAAGAAAAATAATTAATTGAAAGTTCATTTCATGCCTCTGAAGAAGCTGTAATAGTGACGACAATGAGCAGTTCACATCAGCTAAGAATCCAGGACTGTACTATTGCTTCAGTTCTTAATTGTCTATGAGATATTAGCCAACTTACTTAAATTTTCAGGGTATAAGTTTGCTGATTTATAAAATAAATTGGATTACTACATAATTCCTTCAAATTCTGAAACTCTGATCAGATGATTGTGTCTCAGATTAGAAGCAAGCATAGATGGGACTTTAATGAACAGCTACTGTAACTTCAGTCTGCCGTGCTAAGTTCATATGGCTGCCTTTGGACTCCATCATTTTCTTTCTTCTAAGTGAGGAAACCTAATATTGACCTGTTTTCCTTAACATAACAATGCTTCTCTCTGTCTTCCACACTTCTACTTCCATACCCTTTCCTGTGTGGCATCAGTTGAAATGAGAGAGTATTGATTCAAGAAGGAATAAGGAGAGAAAAAAAATGTCTTTATTGAACCATCGATTCCCCCCACTGTCATCACTAGAGAAATCTATAATATATATGTGTATAAGCATGTGTAATGTGTTTGTGTGTGTATGCACAGATATATACATACACACATATAATACATATACAGTGGTAAGATTTCTAATGCTTCTCTCCAACCCATATTCATACCCATATTTTCCAAATAAAAAAAGAGAAAAGACTTACTTAAGTTACTAATATACATTTTTTCCATTCTTGGTTTTAAAATATCTCCTTCATTTCTATTTTTATTAAAAAACCATTAACAAGAAAATAAAATTAATATCCTATAGGGAAAAATGTATGCCTTGAATTTAAAAACTGAATAATCACCCAGGTAGAATAAAAATGAGCTAAATAAATACTAAATGTGATCTGGTTGATTAACAAACTTGATTAATCACAAAAACATATATATAATTTTTTAAAAAGAAAATTTTTCTGGAGTATTAGTTCCCTACTTAATGATTTAAATAGAAGTACGAAGTTCAGTTTAAAATTGCTTTAAGTTTTACTTAAAATACCATTTCAAGAAAACCAGTACTATAATATCTTGGCATAACAATAGTACCAACAAAGACATCAAGGTCTTTATATATGTTAATTAATCTTTTTAAATATTTCTTAAAAGTATTATAAGATAGATACTATTATTTTCACTATGAGGACATTGAGATACAACAAAGTTAAGTAATCTGCCTAAGGACACACAGTGCGCCACAGAACTAAGTTTCTAGTATAGGCAGTGGGCGAGCTTCTTTCAATTATACTTTATACCATTAACTTCTAAGACATGAAAGCAAATGAAATACCAATCCCATATTAGAAAGACCACCATTCCCCTTAGACCATGTGTAAATTTTTTATCTGAATCATGTCAAAGAACAGTTTTGTGAAACCATATGAAGTCATATGTCACATATTCACCATAACCTTGACCAACTCAAAACTATTATACACCTCCCTTATTCATGAGTATCCTTTATTTGTATTTTCATGTTGTCTCACAACTCTGGTTACTATTTCATAAATTTAAAACAGACTGTTGAAAGCAATATTTCTTTTGATTTTTCCTAAACTGTTTTCTTTGTACTCAAAGGGTGTCTTCTAATTATAATATAAAATTTGGTGAATAAGTTCATGTTTATTATCTTTATAAACTTTGATAATCTCTCCTTTCAACATTCTGACTTTTCATACAAAGAGTTCTTTTAAATGCATTAAATAAAAAATTCAAGAGTTGAAGCAGTTTCAATTTCAAAGTACTAATATTTCAAAGGACGCCAGAAACGTGTTATTCAGTCATGTTGAGAAGAATTTAAAAGAAAGTGTTTCCAAAGTTAAAAAATTCTGATTTGAAGATAGTCTCTACTTTCGTAAATGACATTGGAAAAAAATCTCAAGGACAAATGCACTGTGTCTACTTCTTAAATCAAGAGTTCTAAAGAAAGAAAAAAATACTGATCACTCTTATATTTTCCAAGTCAGAGTCATCTTTATGTCTTAAGATTTTAGCATACAAGATTTAAAATATCATTAATGTTAATTATAATGATATGAATAAAAGCAGCAAATGACAAATATGCTTATGAGTTTAATATGCTTATGATAATAATAACTAATGACCAAATGCTTGTAATAATTTCTTACAGTATTAGCAATCTTGTTTTTCAAAGCATTCCCACACTTATGATTCAAGGAAGTTCTTAAAATATTTTTGGCACAAAACTACCATCTCTTTCTCCTAGGTTTTCAACTGGTTCCTTCTCTTGTTCGAGTTTCTCAATTTAAAAAATAAAACAACCTGCTCAACATCTCATACTCTTCCATCTTCCCCTCTTCTACAGCCAAACATCTCCAAAGAAGTCCACGGCCTACACACAATCTCCAAGTGCTCACTTCCAGTCATTCATTAGCTCCGGCCAATGAGTCTGCCAAACCCACTCTATCAAACTCATCTACTGAGGCCTCCAGGGATGTTCCTGCTTCTCCATCCCACAAACCCCTTGATCTCTCTGCACCATTCCACAGAGAGCCTATGACACTTATTTGAAACTTTTTATTGCCTTCCATGACACCACATTCTCTAAGCATTTTTTCTACCTCTCTGGGTGCTTCTTTCCAGTCATCTTTGATCTTTCACCTCCTCTCTGAACATTGAATGTTGGTTTTCCTCAGAATTCTGTCCTAAGCATGCTTCTCAAGGCACATCCTCTCTTTAGGCACCTTCATTCATTCATAGTCAGACCTTCAATTATGCTAAGGCATAAAATGACAAATATCTCCTTCTCAGATCTTACTCCTGAATTTCAGACCTTATACCCAATTGCCTTCTAGACAACTTCAGTTGATGTTTCATAGGAGAATAAGTGCAATAAATGGTTCCAAAACTGAGCTCATCATTTTCCCTTAGAACCGTTTTCTAGTCTACTGTGAGCTAATGCAATACGTAACACTCTAAGTTAAGACAGAAATCATATGCTTTCTTTCATCTACCTCATCTACCACATGGGAGTAGTCACATAGGGAGACTACTTATAAATATTCCTTATAAATATCATTCAGATCTGACTTCCCTTCAGCCTTACTGACCTAGTCCAAGTCACTACTACTATCCTGGAGTTTTACTCCATTCTCCATATTGCAGCCAAAATGATCTAATTCATAATTTAATTCTGAATTATGCTTAAATTTATATGCTTGAAACTGACAAATATCTTCTTATTGCTGTTATTTTAGATTTCAAAGTCCCTACGAGGCCTTGTATGATTTGCAGTGATTCCTCTCTTAGTCTCATCTTGTAAAACTCTCCTCCCACTTGCTTTCCATGGTCTAATCTGCAATGGACTAAAGTTGGGCAATGCTTCTGGTCACTCTCCCTAAAAAGGACTGAAGTATATTTGCCCTTTTCTTGAATGTGAAGCCACTCCGTTGCTGCTTACCCAACAGCAAGCATACAGTTGAAGTATTGATGTATATCCCTGACCTAGTCTTTAAGAACACTAGCTGCGTCTGCTTCCTCCCTCTTGAAACATTCATTCGTGGGACACTCCTTGAAATGTGGCCATCATGCAATTAAAAGCCTAACTCCCAGCCAATAGCCAATATAAACTGCCAGTCATAAAAGTGGACCATCTTAGATTTTCTAGCTTCATAAAGCCCAGCTGAATTGACATGCGACACATTGAGAGATAATGAAATAATTGTTGTTTTAAGCCACTAAATTTTGGTCTGGTTTGTTACACAACAGTAAATTATAAGAACAAATGTCTATATGTCTTCTTATCTATATTCCAACTCACAGAGATAGAAATTATATTTGCTAATTCACCACCATAGTTCCAATGCCTACTAGAGTTTCTAGTCACTCAGTGAGTGACCAGTTAATATGTATTGACTTATTTAACTATTAAAGAAATAAGATAAATTATTACCATCTTATTTCAACTAAGGCAGAAGAGCCAATTGGTTAAGAACTTCTGAGCTGCTACACCAGCCTTCACGAGTGAAATATACCTTTCCATTCCTGCTGAGTGGTCAGGAAAATGGGACATTAACTCTCTGTGCCTCAGTATGCTATCTGCAAAGTGACGCTAATTCCGTCTGCATGATTAAATGAAATCATACATGTATAAATGAGTGAATTGCATATCAGAGCCTCTTAGTGAATGTTATTTTTTTCTTTATGGAAATGATAAACTGCAAAGCAGAGAAACTGAGTCACTTTTTGAGTTCTACTTGCTAACTGACTGCAGAGCTGGGACTAGCAAACCATTTTCCTATGTTGTTGTTGTTTTTCTCTTCACACCTTCCTTTTTTGTTCTTTTTTAATGTCAGCATCAGCTATAGTAGGCAGAATAACAGTCCCCTAAAGGTTCCTATGTCCTAATATCCTGGAATTGGTGAATATGTTAGGTTTCGTGGCAAGTGGCATTAAGGTTGCTTAACCATCTGATTTTGAGAAAGGGATTATTATTCTGGATTCCTATGGTTTCCCAGTGCAATTACAATGTCCTTAGAAGAGGAAGAGAAATGCAGAAGACGTTTATGCCGGAGTGATACAACGTGATAAATATAAGAGCAAGGTGAGAAAGACTCGACCTGCCATTGCTGAATTTGAAGATGGGAGACCATAAGCCAAGAAATACAGAGGGCCTTTAGAAGATGGACAAGGCCAGGAAAAGGATTCTCTCCTACACCTTCCAAAGGAATGCAGCCTTGCTGACACCTTGATTTCAGTTCACTGAAACCATTTCTGACTTCTGACCTCTAGCACTGTAAGATAAATTTGTGGTATTTTTCAACTACTAAGTTTGTGCAAATTTGTTACAGCAGCAAATAGGAAACTAATACATCACTCAATAAAGTTTTTGTGGACTCATTAACCTACATGCAATTCCAAAAATCAATACATGATACATTTTGTAAAATGGGTCTTGGATTTATTGTTTTTTTAAAAAAAACAGTATTTCTTTTCTTTTTTTTAATATATTTTATTGATTTTTTACAGAGAGGAAGGGAGAGAGATAGAGAGTCAGAAACATCGATGAGAGAGAAACATCGATCAGCCGCCTCCTGCACATCCCCCACTGAGGATGTTCCTGCAACCCAGGTACATGCCCTTGACCGGAATCGAACCTGGGACCCTTCAGTCCACAGGCCAACGCTCCATCCACTGAGCCAAACCGGTTTCGGCAGGGGTCTTGGATTTATGGTATTGCATTCTGATATTTCCATTCAGGGCCATTCAAATTATTCTATCTTCCTTTATCAATATATTCAACTACTAAAAGATGATTTTTCATATTTTTAAATAATAAATTTCAGAAATGAGAAGAGGCAAGGAGAGAAAATATTAGAAAACATATTAGAAGAAAAACAAAGTTAATTTTAAGAATTCAAAGACTTTTGAGTGGCAATTCCCACGGGAAAGATTAGCACCTCTGACCTTGACTCTCTCCTGGAGAAGTGATTTTCACCCTCCTGACTCCCCAGTGGGACAGAAGAACTATTAAATTTGTTGCAATTATAATAAATGCTCATTGGATCTATACAGTGTTGACTTTTTAAAAAAATAGCAGATGAATAACTCTGCCAAGTCAGCTAACCCAACACACTATTCAATTGATTTAGGGCAACAAGATGCAGAAGCTGTCACACCTGTAAATGAATCTTTAACCATATGTTGTATTGTGTTTATATGCTTCAGAAGAAGAGAACCTTTGATGCCACCTGGTGAGCCATATTTTGTGAATGAACTCCAATAAAACAGAATAAAATTTAGTACATGAGGCCTGTACTCTTTAAATAGCAATAAGAATGCAAATAGATTATTTGGTATATTAAGCCCTTAAACTACTTATAAAATACTTGAGGCACTCCAGAGATAACTCTCCAAATGCAGACATAAAAAAAGTAGAAATTATTTCATACAAAGCAATATAAATATTTGCAATTTTTGTAAGCCAAATATGAAGCAGTAAAATATTCATGTCTGCTTATTGCTTTGAGTATTCACTAGGGAATGAGAGAATCAGGGGGTGAAAGTTCTTTGGAAGAAATTTTGAGTTGAAGAGCTTAATATGGTATATTTTTTGCTTCCTCGTTCAAAGGAAATAACTGTGTAAAATTGTGACCTAGTTTATGGAAATCTTGCTATTCTTAGCTTACCGTGACAAATTTAAATGACAACCAGACAAGTCACATTTTAAGTAGGGGTGTGTTAACTACTGTGGAGTAAATAAATAAGAGTTTACATTATTTTTGTTTTATACTAGTGGCCCAATGCATGAAATTCGTGCACATTAAAAGAGAATTAAATAGAGGAAATATTTTAATATTGCTATCTGCCCTTTCTCTATAATAGACATGTCAGAGATGAAATAAAATTAGTAAAATGTATATGAAAATAATATATAAATTTGTTAATAAATAAACAATAACAGCGTCACATCCTCCGGCGCATGCAGCCTCCTGCTGATCGGTCGTTAGAGCGTAGGGCGTCATGACCATTTGTATATTAACTCTTTATTATGTGGGATTACAACTTGGTTGCTATTTGGAATTTGGTCTTGTATTTATTTTTCTTATCCACATAAGAAATAGAATTGGAAAGATTTCCCTAAGAAGTTTTTATGATAGTTTCTGTATCTTTGTATTGTGTCCTTTTTTTTTTAGAGGTTAATGAGAGAGGTATAAAGTGGATAGTTGGCCTAAACAAGAGTATATTATGTCTCTGATAGTAAGTGAAAGATCGAGATTTGTTTGGAGGCAAGACAAAAAGTACTCAATGAAATGGTGGTCAGAATACATCCAAGTACCATGAATCGGATCAAAATTAGGGGCAAAATTTAAAGAAAGGCTAGACTATTGCTCAGAAGCTGCACGAGTGCTCATGGTGCATTCTCAACACGCTCTGACTCTCCTATATAATAAAAGCCTAATATGCAAATTATTCAACCGGAGTTTGAGCAGGAGTTTGATGGCTTACTATGATGTGTGCTGACCACCAGAGGGCAGCACAGAACATGGTGGGCGTCAGCGATATGGTGCTGGCAGAGGGCAGCAGTGGAGGCGCTGCTGGGCCTGATGGGCCCCAATGAGAGAGGGAGCACAGCAGCATGGTGGAGCAGATGAGCAGGCAGCACCAGGCCGAGGCAGGCGTGTGCAGAGGCCTGATAGCCCCGCAGATGGCGACCAGTAGCAGCGGCGGGGAACAGGGCTGCCGCCCAGCTCCCAAGCACTAAGGGAGCCAGGCGGGGGCCCGGCCCTGATCTATTGCCCCGCAGACAGTGACCAGTGGCCAGCAGGCACAGATCACCCGATCGGGGCCGAGCCCCCGGACTGGAATGGGGAACTGGGGGTGGGTGGCAGCAACCAACCTCCAGCAGCACCCTGGCAGGGGACCGTGACTCTTCCCAGCTGCCTGGAGGTGCGGTGAGAATGCGAGGTGTCTGCCAAGCTTGCTTCCACTCCCCCTGCTACGCCCCCGGGTTACCAGGGCTCACGCTCCAGGGAAGCCCCCTCACTCAGGTGCCTGGCACCCACGAGGAGCCTACCCGCACCTGTGTGGCCTCTTCTGGGTGAGCCAGGCCGCAGCCGCTGGACCGTAGGGGCCAGTTAGGCTCCCCACTGGTTCAGGCAGGAGCTGGTCTGCAAGGCCAGCCAGGAGAGAGCACGCTGCCCACCCGGCTTCCATGCAACACCTCAGGGTGGCCCAGAGGCCCATGTTGCATCCGGGCCTGTGGCGACCGACCGTGCTCACCGCAGGGGGACTCAGGCGCTATGACTCCGACAGAGGGGGATGCGTGGGGGACTGGGGGTCCAGGTGCTGCCCTTCCACGCCAGACGCTCACACTTCAATCGCTGGCCAGGCTTAGGGACCACACCCATGCAGGAATTTCGTGCACTGGGCCCCTAGTAAGATTATAATGGAGTTAAAAAAATTCCTAGTGCCTAGTCATGTCTTAGCCTTCGTAATATTGTAGCACAATGCATTACTTACATGTTTGTGGTGATGCTGGTGTAAACAAACCTACTGAGCTGCCAGTAGTAGTAGTAGGCTATACAATCTAAGCTTGTGTAAATACACTCTCTGATGTTTGCACCACAACAAAAGTGCCTAACAACACATTTCTCAGAATGTGTCCCTGTCACTTAAACTGCACGTCTATATTGGAGGACAGGAACACAGAAAGAAGTCAAGAGATGATCAATGAAAGCAAATAGCTTTACAGTTTAATGTGTACAGTTGGTGTTTTCTTCAAGCTTTTATACAAACACTTGGATAATATGCTCATAGGGTCTTATTTGGGAAAATTACAAATGAGTCTCCCCACCCAATGAAACCTTTGATCCATGCAAATTAGATACTTACATTGGTTTCCAAGACAGGACCAAAATATTGACATTATTTTTGGTCACATAAAATTAATGAGTTATTAAAAGACCATTATCTAACATGGTTAAAGTATGCAATGTTTTCCAGCAAGGCGGTAACAGGGGGTTTCAAGTCATTTCTGAAAGACTTTTGAGCATATAGTCAATGAGGCAGCGTGGTATGATGGGAAAAAAAAAATGCAGTCCTATAAAACCTCAAGTCTTCCAGAGACTGAAATTAAAACGCATTCAGGCAAATTCAGAAACATGAGCATGACAGATAGGGCATAGGTGGAAAAAAAGAAAAGATAATATACTGCCTTTAAAAAAAAAAGGACACACATTTTCATAAATATGTTAAGCACCAGAACAATGTAAATAAAGATACCTGCTCAAGCTGAATTGACAAATACAAAGCAGAAGAAACAGTATGAAGCTCTAAAAAATACAAACTTTTAAAAAAAACTTAATAATTTAACCAATCTCATTAGCACAAATTGTCTTCCAGCAAATTAGCTTATGGCAAGTCTGTCAGTTGTTAAATAGATTATTTTCCTGCAATTCACTAGCTAAATAATTTTAGTCAAGTTATTTAATTTTGGAATCCTGTTAATTTTTTGTTTGTTTGATAGGGTTTGTTTGATGATGAAGTAACATGAGATAAAATAGTATCTGGAACCTATTAGATGCCCAAATATTTACTTTTTAAATTTTAATATACACAAAGCAATATATATAAATATAAAAGAACCAAACTAAAAATAAGATTATGAAGTAAAATTGATTGTTACATAGTAGTTATTGGGATGTAAAGTACCACATAGGAAATATAGTCAATAATATTCTAACTATGCATGGTGTTGGATGGGTGTGGGATTTAATGGGGTAATCACTTATCCATAATAATAAAAGTAGAATATGCTAATTAGACCAGATGAAGCCAGGACTGCGAGGGAAGCCCAGGTCCTGGGTGCTAGAGGGAAGCTGGTGCCAGCAGCCAAGGGAAGGAAGGCCTACTCTTGCACGAATTTCGTGCATCAGGCCTCTAGTTAAGTTATAAAATGTCTGATCACTGGGGTGTACACCGGAAACTAATATAATGATGTATGCCAACTACAATTCAAAATTTTTTAAAATGATTTAAAAAATCAATTGTTCAAGACTTAGGACATGCCCAAATTCTGCATATAAAGATGAAACTAATATAGTAGATGCTGAAGTATATCATTATGTGCAAAAGAAAGCCAGGAGAAAATAGATTGATTTAAAATTATAGAATCTTGAAAAGTACGGTTGAAGTTTGGTCCTGAGCAATGAATAGGAACTTTAACCATGGAGGTAGAACTAGGAAAACCCAACTCAACAGATAATATAATAAGAAAAGCCATGGAGTGAAGGAGAGAAAGAATAGGAGAGGAGAGAAAAGGAGGAGAAAGAGAGGAAGGGAAAAGAGAAGAGAGGGGGATGATGAGGGAGACAGAGGAAAAGATCACTACTACCATCGACAACTTTGGGATGTGAGAAAGGCTCCTGGCTATCCCTAATTATCTTGTTTTCCCTTTCTTCCATAGTAATTGCAATTTTAACTATGCACATATTTGACTAGTATGAAGAGTACATTGTTAGCCTTCTATGCAACTAATATGGCCAGATTACTAAGTGTTACTAAATTCTGGCCAATGGCATGTGAGAGAAAACAATACATGCATATTCCAGGGTGTGTTTTAAATGCAGATGGTGTTTTCTTCTTCCTCACTTCCTCTCTCACGTTGCTAGAAATGGGGACATGGTGCTGAGTCACAGTCAATCATGCTGAAAGCTCAGATGGTAGAAGCTGGGTACCTAATTGACCACAGGGAATAGATTCATCATACTAGCTCTGGGCTATCGACATCTGTGTTATGTGGCAGAAAATTAAACCTTTATATAAACTTTTGGTTAAGTCACAGGTATATGGGGGTGTCTTTTACATAAATGTATATTGTAATTAACAGTATGAGTTAAATAATGGTAGGTAGTCTGACATGACTGAAGTATAGAAAGATGTCTAGGAGAGAGAGTTGGGATGGAATGATAAGGCCAAAAAGTGAAGATCTTGAATAGTCCAGACTGAGAAGATTGTATTGTTTTCTCTGCAGTGCACAGTCACAGATCACTCTTGAAAGGAGCAGGACATAATCAAATATGTACATAAGGGAAATAAAGTTATGTAGAACAATTTTTAAGAAAGGAAGACTGGACACAAAGACAATGAACTCTCTATTATAATCAAAATATGGTATAGGCTATGACCACAACAGTAAAAATGGGAATGAAGAGAAATCTTCCAATTCGGAGATAGAACTGACAGAATTATGTAAGAATTTAGATTCATAAGACCATTTGTAAGCAATGAGACATAAAAAAAATAATTGTAATCAAAGACAAAAATGCAGTTAAGAAACGTGAAAGAAATATACTTTTAATGGTGCTGTCTGACAGGTGATAAAGAATACTTTTCAGACCTAGCTGGTTTGGTTCAGTGGAGGGAGAGTTGGACTACGGACTGACAGGTCCCAGGTTCAATTCCGGTCAAGGGCACATGCCTGGGTTGCAGGCTCAATCCCCAGTTGGGGGCATGTAGGAGGCAGCCGGTCAATGATCCTCTCTCATCATTGATTTTTCTATCTCTCTCTGCTTCTCCCTTCTTCTCTGAAATCAATAAAAAATATTTTAAAAAAGAATAGCTTTCAAATGTGTTCAGTTCTAATCAAGTTTAAGTGACAATTGGAAATACAAGTGTGGGGTAACAAAAGCTTTAGAGGAGGTATCTATATGTTCTTCTCTCCAAATAGGGACAGCAGTGAAATTCATCCAGATAAAATGGACAAGAAAGATCATGTAAAATGGAAATAAAGAAAACAAAAAAAAACAAAACAGAATAATAGTATGACATTCTTCTTTTAAATTTTTGTTCCTCCTCCAGGTTATAGGATGAATGGAACATAAGGTTAATGCCACCATGGAACATCAAACAAACTGTGAAATAATATACCTATAGAATGATAGAACCATTGGTCAAATGGACCAATCCAATATGTCATAGTTAAGGAAAGTAATATGCAAAGGCATTAAGTGACTTGTACAGGAGAGCTTCACTAAAATGACTGAGAACTCCCCAATCCCAGTGTGTTGAGCCATATTTTGATGCACAATAATTTGTAAACCCTAGTGAAAGTGGTCTAAAGGCTTTTTCTCATCCCCTTTACTTCTTTATCTTCTACTACTTCATTCTGTTTCAAAAACACTAGGACCTTGTCCGCTTTTCAAGAATAGGTAATATTGAGGTTCAGTAAGCAAGATGCCAAAGCAATTGACTTCTCATACTCAATTGCATTGAATACAATTATTTGTAGAAAATTTAGTTTGTTTCCATAATTATACTTTTGATCAAATAAATCATCTTCACAGTATTTTAGATTAAAAGATTAATGCCAAAAGAAAATTGTATTCTGGTCTCCCAAATAAAGCTGAGAGGCACTATGATGAATGAGTTTGAAACTTTTGAAATCAATTCTGTAGATTTTCACAAATGTGTTTCTTTTTTCACATTGATATTTCTTGCATTTCAGTCAAGGAACCAATTCAAACATCTACTGCAAATACTATTTAGGGAAAGTAGTCAAAGGCTCATTGATCATTGTAAGCATTTAGAGCTACATTTTTTTGTAAGGCATATTCACTCAGGCTCCAAAGCAGTAACGATAAAATCTTCCTTCAGTGGAGTGAAAGGCAAAATAAATTCCATGAACAAATAACAACTTAAAAGAGCGATTAAATACTAGAAAGAAGAAAACAGAAGATATATCTGAATGTGGCACAGAGCCCAGTAAGAAGACCATTGGGCCTGCAATGATGGAGTGATGGATTCAATCTCAGCTTTTCTAGAGCATGTGCCATCAGGAATATCACTTCACTGTGCCTCAATCTCCTCATTCATAAAATGAAGGTAACAATACCTATGTCAATGCTTCCATAAGAACAAAATAAGGTAGCAGGGCATAGTAGATGTTAAATAGATTTAGATGCTAAATACATACAAGCTTTTAAAGAACTGTTACTATATAATAAGAAATTCATATGAAGAAACATGTCTTTAAATACAAGTCACCGGCCTAGATAAAAGCTTAACATTTATTCATTCATTTATTTATAAGGCAAACATGCTTAAAAAATTCAGAAGCTAACAAATATTATCAGGGACATTACAATAAATCCTTTTCCCTAATTCATCAAAAAATAACAGAAAATGTTTCATAAGTGAATGATTTCTAGAATCCATCCTGGCCCTCCAATATCCACCTCTGAACTAGATCCTAATTGTTGTTCCAGACCCAACTTAATTTCCTCCCCCTCAATGCCGATGTTCCAGATTACACCATGTTTCCTTTCTCTGAAATTGTAGCTCCTCTGGTTTTTAATTATTTGGTAATTCATATACTGCCGTCTACTATGAGTTGCAGTTTTCTAATTCATTACCTCATAGTCATACTTAATATTTTATATACCATATTAAAAGTACATTAATATTTAACAAGCTGTTAGTTTTGATTTGACAATGAACATGCCACCATATCTCTATATTGCATATGTAATTCTTTATAGAAAATACCGCATGATTATTTTATGATACAACTTATTTCTTTCAACTTGGATTAGTTTTTCAATGGCTCCTACTATAACTAGAATAATAAGGCTTTTAATTTTAAAAACTCTACTATAAAAATAATGCTCCCACAAAAATATCTTAAGACTCATAATGACCTGTAATTTAAATACTCTCTTACAGCTAACTAGGTACAGGTAGGGTTCCTAGGTCTGGCTGGCAAGCAGGGCCGATCTATGGGGCAACTGGCAGGGTGATCAGGGCCCCCCCGCTGGCACCTGCCTTGGCCACCCACTCGCTGGCCCTGCACCCTACTACCAGTTGCCTCCCTCTGCCGGAAGCCTGAGGACTGCAGGCTGGGGGCAGGTCCTGCACTAAGCATCTGCCCACTGGTGGTAAGTGTGCGTTACAGCTAATGGTCGTTCCGCCGGTCGTTTCGCTGTTCGGTCAATTTGCATATTAGGCTTTTATTATGTAGGATAATGATACTAGGCATCAGAAAAAAAACACAGAAGTAATTTAGAATTCACCCTTAATACTTTCTAGATATCAAAATACGATGAAAGAAAATGTTTGATAATTTCCTTCCCTAGTTTGTTATAAATGTATTCATTATTTTATTACATGAAGAGTTTTGAAGTATCAACTAGATTGCAGTTGCCAGCTCTTCAATTATAAATAGTTAATTACTTGAAAGGAGGGAGAAGCTAACATAAGGTTTACTCCCTAAAAATTAAAGGTCTAGTATGTACATATTTTAAGAATTCATTTATATCTTAAATCAATGATTTAAGTTGCATCTATCTTATGAGCTCATTGTATTCAATTAATTTCACCAGGAAAATCCAATTAATATTCAATAAGCCTGCTATATTTGCATAATGTGTTTAGTAAGGATAAGACTACAATATAAATACATTTACCATTAATACCTTCTCATTATAAAATTTTAATGGAAAGAAAGAAAAGCGATAAACAGTAAAAGAAAGTAAAAATCTCTCATAAATGTATCACTGATTTAAGCAATTGACATTACCTTGGTGTATATCTTCTAGAGACATTTCATCAGTGCATATAGGTATGCATTACACACATAGTATTTTTATAAAAATAAGTTTATAGTTAAAATACGATAAAATATTTCTCATTGAATATAAAACTATATATATTTTCATGATTGTACAGAAATCTGTCAAACTGATTTGCCATCATTTATTCAACTAATTCATGATTGGGGATCATTTAGGCTGTTCTCAAATGTTCCCCATTGAAAAAAAATGAACATTCTTTACTTTCATCTTTGAGAACATATGTAAATATCCCCAGGGTAAGTTACCAGATGTAGAATTGCTAGATTAGATATACAAATTTGGACAAGTTAAAACCCCTTTGATAGGGCATAAGTAGCCTATTTCACACACCCTCAACTATGGATAGTTCCAATCTTCATAATATTGTCAGTTTATTAAATTCTTCATAAGTTTATGAAATATAAGTACCTCTTCCTATTATTGTATTCCCTGACCTTTAACAATTATATAGGGCTGGTTGCCTTTATCTTACTTATTTATAGGAGCACTTTACAGACATTATACACTATGGATGCTAACCATTTGTTAATTGCACATATTAGAAACATTTTCCCAATCTGTTTTTTTTGTTGTTTTAATTTTTGAAATGAGTAACACAAAAGGTTTTTTTCAGTTTTGTCATCAAATATTTTCATCCTGTCCTTTATGACTCATGTTCTTTGGATATAAGCTAAGAAAGACCACCTCAATCCCTAGACTATAAAAAGACACTTCTATATGTTCTTATAGTATACGTTGGAAATGGAGAGCATGTTACCTTTCCAAATAATTATCTACTTGCCCCAAATCAATAATAAACTAATATGTTTCCCTTCAATAACTTACTTTATCCTTAGCATATAATCACACATATGTATTTATGAGTTTCTAGACAGAAAAAAAAGTATTATTTCTTCTCATTTTTAGTCTAGGGGGCCTTTGTAAAAAACAAAAGTGTGTGCACTTTTCACTTAAAAATATTTCTGAAAAGACTACTTTTAGATAAATAGGCTCATTTTTATTTGTACGTGACAAATCTTTTACAAGAATACATGGAAAGAATTTTTCTCTAATGTTTATTTTGCCTTTTCCATGATTAGCATAAGATAACCATTGTTTCCTGCTAAAAGTGTGTGTGGGGGGGGGGGGGTGAATGGTGGAAATAGGATGATAACAAACATCATGGAGCTTGACTTGGCATGGGTTTAAAATGTCCAATGAAATTCTCTGCTTTTAATTTTGTGGGATCTGAACGAGAATGAACAATAGGACCTCAGGGAAAGTTTTCATCCCTATAAGGAAATAATTTTTCCCAAATATAGTAATATCAGGAAACTTTTGTGCAGGGGAGTGAACAAAGAAATTACTTTGAAGTTTAAATTTGTAACTTCCTGTTTCTTTATGATTTCAGTTCAAGCTCTGAAGTCCCACTGGTGGAAAAGCTCCATAGACTAGGACAGCAGTATGGGGCTCAGCTATTTCCACTCTTACTAGTAGAAATTATTAAGGATCCCAAAGAGCCTCTGTTTACATGATATTATAAATACGTATCCCCGCTTACTTTATTGTAAATTAAAACTGAGAGATTCTTAAAATATTTACTTATTAGTTCATTTTAAAACAAAAAATTAACCCCACCAGCTAATATTAATAACATTTTATGAAAAATAACTATATTGCCCCCCAAATGAGAAGACTGGCATTGTTCTCTGTTTTCCCAAGTATTTTTTTTATGTTTAAAAGAAAGAGACAGCTGGATTCTTATATTTTACTTCAGTAAACACATATTAAGAAAAACAGTCCTTACATACAAATACAGTTTAAAAAGTGGCAATTATTTTGATAGCCTTTACAGATAATTGTGGATATTCTTCTTGGAAACCACACTAAAGGTGGTAAGTGTAGTTTCTTAAAGGTTAGCTGTCATGTGGAATCTAAAACCATATAAGTGAACTTTTTTGTACTATATTCCATTAAAATCTAATGGTCTATCTTTTCCTTTAAATGACTCTTTTACTCATGCATAACTTTGAAATATTATGCATTGGTATTTTGGATTATATCAATTCACTATGTTAGACAGATATTCCAAATACTACAGTTAAATTTTTATATTATGCAATATAAAAATTGTACATTCCTTAACATTACCACTCATAATATGTAAGAACTCTTTAATTATTGGAAAGGTGACAAACTCACAGTGGCAGATATGTTTTCCAAAATTCTATTTTTAATTTAAAAGCTTGAATATTGTAATTGGCACCCAAAACTATTAGTTGTTTTCCTTAAAGTGACAAACTTACTTTGTTCTTTCTCAAAAACTACTAGCAAAATTACCAAGGCTAAATAATTCTAGTTGGTTAGTTGTTCCTTCAAGTAAATAGGAGGTCAAAAAATAAGTAAACTATCAAGTACTTCATGTATATTTTCATTTTGTTTCCTACAATACAAAAGATGTCTACTTAAGAATTGAAATCAATAAAATCAACAATTTTCACTGCTTTATGAAAGACATTCTTGAGCAAATTTTTTCTTTTCTTTATTTTTCCTTTTTTTTTTTAATGAGTATGTGAAAATAATGACTACAATGGCTGCTCAGTATTGTATGGTACCACTGCCTTAGTTAGTTCATGCTAATGGCTGCTTTTGCACCATCAGCACAAAGTCAACAAAGTGGAAAGACAAACAATGTCTTGATTTTATTATAAAAATAATTTTGATTTCATGGACCCTCATTTGGGTTTCAAGAATCCCAGGATCCTCAGAAGAAACTTTCAGAATCAGCAGACTACTCTTTAAGGCTTCTGGCTAATAGTACTACTGATTGTATTAATCATAAAATGAATGAATGAATGACTATGCCCTTTCCACTGAACTTTCATACAGTTACAGAAAGCAAAAAATAATCTTAGGAAATCTATATTTTATTGCAGTAGTCATTGCTCTTAGCAGTATTAGAAGAGCATTCATCTCTTATTCTTTATTAGAAAGATATGCATCTTAATTGACTTCAAAATTTATTCATAAAGTCAACATTAATGGTAGGCATCAGCAGGCTGTCAGTGCCAAGAAAAATGAGGCGAAATTAAGAACAAAAAATGCTGTAACAGGAATAAAGTAACTCCTAAGGTGAAGTTTTAACTAACAGAATATAATGAAAAAGTTTTATTCTGTATGTGAACAAATAAGTGAATGAGTGGACTGATAATTTTTTCTAAAAAAAACTATATATATGGTATCCCCCAATACACACACACACACACACACACACAGATATATATATATAGCTTAACTTGTCATGAGATGTCTCCTTTTTATTATTCTCTATATATCTTGGTGCAATGACATAAGTTTGACTCTCTCAGTTATTATTGCAGTCCTTCATTTAAAATGACATTTTAAAGTATAAAGCTTGAAGATATACATATATAGTTTTTGATAGGTGCTACAACGTATCAAAGCCAGTTAACTGAGGAAATTAAATTTGTATTTCTTCCCAAGGCTCTACGCCTTCACACTCCCCACTAACCTTAAAAACAACAACAACAACAATAAACGATAAAAAGAAAACTGAGGGAAGAGAAACATAGAGAACAAAAAAAAAAAAAGGAACATAGGTGGGTAATTGGAAGCACTCTCCCTTATTGCTTTCCCATAACTATGCTAAGATGTCCCCAGGGTCATGAAGTATGTGAGGTAAGGAGGATGTTTGCTTTGGGAATAATTGAAAAGATTGTGTGTTGTTTTTTTGGGTTTGGTTTTTTTTTTGTAAAAGGATGTGAGGAAGATGTTTTATATCACATACCCTTTTCATTATTTGTTATTTCTACTGGAGAAAAGGAGGCCTTCTTGATTTAATGATGGGATTAACTTGAGAGTGGAAGTTCTTATTTTTTTAATGTATTCATCACCTTTGCCTTCTATATATATTTGTATCTTGCAAAGATTAGAAGAGTCTGGTCCTAATTTAAAATGAATGAGAAGGAAGAGTTTGAAGATATTTAGTTAACTCATGCATTGCCCATTTCTTCAACTGTGAAAACTGACCCTGCTCTAGATAATACCCCAGGATGCAACCATTAACCTCCCTGAATCTCAATAATAGGACAGAGCAGAGCCTGATACTGTCTTTCCTGAGCCTAGTCTCCTGAGATACAGTAATATGCTTTAAATGTAGATATATGTCAACTCAGTAAGATTCTTTAGGCAATAAAGCATTAAGAACATAGGTTTTTATGCTTCTGGTTTTATTTTCTATGAACCGTATCACTCCTCAAGAAATAAAATATTGAAGCAGTTAAATTTATATCTTAAAGCTTTGAGCTCTAAATATCTATCCACAAAAAGGCAGTAATTTTTCTTCGAATGGTAGGATGCAATGATTCCTGGCAGTCCCACTGATGCATAATCACTACTCCCACGTAAGGAGTGGCTGCATAATGGTGGCTCAGAAAATAATTGTAGATCATAGAAGTCAGGTCTTTGCACTGTGAACAATCATCATTTTTACTCAAGGAATGGTCCCAGCACATGTCCCTTGCTCAATTGCAAGGCTCAGAAATAATATTCTTTATTCTATAGACACAATGACAGTAGGTCTTAACATTAACATGGTAGTTCTTGTTTAAGATCTCTGCTTTCCCCTTATGAAGATAATGTTTGTGCCCTGTTCTGGTTTAAAACCTGCAATTCCCTTTCAATCACAACTGTACTTGAGCCTCCATTTCCTTTGAATAGCTCTGATCTCAGCTTTTACCCCAAGGCTCACAAGAACTGCAAGTGCCCTTCCTCCCCCCGAATAACCCTGCATCCAGGAGCCAACTTGCACACTGCTCCAGGTGCTCCAGGTGACCTGCTCACCTTCCTGGCCCAGGCCCCAGTCCTGGATGAATGTGACAAGTCCATTTGTGTGATTATGTATGTGTCCTCACGATCAAAAAATTACCATTCCTTGCACCTCATTTCACACCCCTCTGGGCACCTTACTAATTTAAGAGTCTCAAGTTATGACCCAACTTAATTTCCTCCCCCTCAATGCCGATATTCCAGATTACACCATGTTTCCTTTCTCTGAAATTGTAGCTCCTCTGGTTTTTAATTATTAGGTAATTCATATACTGCCGTCTACTATGAGTTGCAGTTTTCTAATTCATTACCTCATAGTCATACTTAATATTTTATATACCATATTAAAAGTACATTAATATTTAACAAGCTGTTAGTTTTGATTTGACAATGAACATGCCACCATATCTCTATATTGCATATGTAATTCTTTATAGAAAATACCGCATGATTATTTTATGATACAACTTATTTCTTTCAACTTGGATTAGTTTTTCAATGGCTCCTACTATAACTAGAATAATAAGGCTTTTAATTTTAAAAACTCTACTATAAAAATAATGCTCCCACAAAAATATCTTAAGACTCATAATGACCTGTAATTTAAATACTCTCTTACAGCTAACTAGGTACAGGTAGGGTTCCTAGGTCTGGCTGGCAAGCAGGGCCGATCTATGGGGCAACTGGCAGGGTGATCAGGGCCCCCCCGCTGGCACCTGCCTTCCAACACATGGCCAAATAGTGTGCACAGGTCCACACAATGGCCACCCGTGCTTCTCTTTAACTTCTTGGGCACTTGGACTTTCCTAGTGAGAAAACTGGCAAAACAACAGTGGCAAAACCTAGGACAACACAATTACAAAAATTATTGCTTCCACGCCTCAAAGGAGTGTAATGCCCTTTAATGCTTTAGACCTTTTTCATTTTAGGGACATTGGATAAAGAAAAAAATAAAGTGTTTTGTCCTTCAGCTATGCCATCATAAACTTGAATTTGTGGGGGGAAAGCATTATCTTTCCCTTCATTCCTTCCACAAGGTTTAAAGTAATTTCAGCTTTGCCCTGACCAGGTAGCTCCATTGGTTAGAGCTTTGTTCTGATATGCCAGGGTTGTGGGTTCACTCCATGGTCAGGGCATATAGAAGAATCAACCAATGATTGTCTAAATAAGTGGAACAAGAAATCAATCAATCAATCTCTCTCTCTCTCTCTCTCTCTCTCTCTCTCTCTCTCTCTCTCTCTTTCTCTCTCTCTCTCCTCTCTTTTCCTCTCTCTAAGATCAATAAAGTAATGTCAGTTTCTTATCGGCATAGAAAATTATAAACATTTCAGAGCAAGGTGAAATTCTTTAAATTCTATCTGACTACTAAAATAAATAGAAAGTTCTTTGCATTGTCAAAACTGGTTCAAATCAAATGTAGTCTATTCTCATTATCTGTGGATTTTGTATTTGCAAATACACTTACTCACTAACATTTATTTGTGACCCCCAAGTCAATACCTGCAGCACCTCTGCAGTCATTTGCTAACCTGCAGGGCAGGGCAGGGCAGGGCAGGGCAGGGCAGAGCAGTTTTCTGAAACACACCTTACCCAGCTGAAGTTGAACATGGTAACACTACCTTCTTGTTTTGCTCTCATACTGTAAACAAGTGTCTTTTTCCGCAGCTTATTTAGTGCTAAGTGTTTCTGCACTTTTTGTGCTTTTTTTGTTGATGACATTGCAGTTTAAAAATAGACCCCAAAGCTTAGTGCTGAAGTTCTGTCTAGTGTCTCTAAGTGTGATAAGACTCTGATGTGCTTTACAGAGAAATACACGTTAGATCAACATGTTCAGGCATGAGTTATCACCATGAGGTCAATGTTAGTGAATCCACAATATATATTAAAGTGTCTGAAACAAGAACACAAATAAAACAGGTTATGTATTGATCAGTTGATGAAAAGGTTATGACCAGGGGCTCATAGGAAACTAACTGTATTTCCCCAGGAGTAATGCTTCCATGCTCACCAGTTCAGCATTGACAGCGATTTAATAGAATGTAACAACTGTGAATAATGAGAAATAACTACAGTACAGACACTTTTTAGAGAAGTGTTAGACACTTCTGAAGAGTTATTATGAGTCTAGCAATCTCCCCAGCACTTCCTTCATAGGAAGGTTACAAATCAATCTTCCAGAATTTCTTCAAACAAAAAATTATTTAGTTTCTACCAGCCAGTAATGTATCATTTGTGTGGTTATCTCTTCAGTGTGCTTTCATTTTCTAACACTAGAAATCATCTCCATTATCAACAAAGAAAAGAGGAAGGAAAAGTTGACAATAAAAAGAAATAAAAGCCCTAAATCTCCAGCTCTGTTCCTTATTTCCACTTGTGTTTCTTCTATCAAACATACTTAATTTTTTTTCTAATGAGTACTCTTAGTTGAACATTAGAGGTGTATCTGTTAAAATATATGTGAAGCCTTAACCTGGCTTATTTAATAGAGTTAAGAACCTAGAAATGCTTATAATGATCATCCAATTTAAAATTCAAAAGACATATATTTAAGATAAAATAGCAGAAAAGATATAAAACATTCAATTATGTGGCCAACATGAAGACTCTCCCAAAATAATGAGATGGCAAAGATGAAAGTTGTAAATATATAGGTTTTAAAGAACTGTTGCAGAGAGGGGAAAAAAAACACAAAACCTTGTAGTTAATAACCAAAAGAAAAAATAAGAGAGAGCTACCAAAATAAAACAAGAATCAGTAATGTGCAATGCACAAACCAAATATCTCTTATTGTTTGTCTTTGCTCACATTTTCCTGCTCACCTGTTTTACCCATTCCAATATTCTATTCACTCTTTGCTTTTTGCATCACTTTGATCCTCATTTAGAAATATGTTTTTCTTGTCCCAGTGATCCTCTATGGGTTCCAAAAGTTCGCAAAAACTATATTTTCAAACAGCCATGCAAAGAGTAGAAAGGAAAAAGGCAAAATTTGGTTAAGCATTACTTGGGTATAACTTTTCAAGGTAATCATATAATTGGTTAATGTTCTATAGCACCAAACAAATGTTATATAACTTATTATAATTGCATAAGTAAAATTAATGTTTAAAATTATAGTATCACAAAGAAATTTGGTGGATGGCTTACTTTAAAATGTTGTGTTCATTAAATAAATCTTAAGTGAGAAGGAGAAAAGTCAACTAAACAGCTACCAAGAAAGAAATAATAAAGAAAAAAGAGGAGAGCAAATCTTTTAAGGAATAACGGCTAAGAATTTTACAGATCTTAAAGGGGGATCTGTTTTCAAATTAAATGCGCGTAGGATAGAGGGAGAAATGCCCAGGTAGGCACATTATTGTAAAATTTTAGGAGAAGAAAAAAAAACCTGAAAGCTTCCCAAAAGGAAACAATAAATGCACAAAAGAATATTAATTTAACTGTTCAACAACATGTGATAATGGAAAATAAGTGTGTAATCCTTCCAAGTTCATTCTATCTATCCATCCAACTATAGAGAGATCATAAAAGAGAGAGAAAATGAAGAGCTTTATTATTGTAAGAAAATTCTTTTAAAATAAGTTATAAATGTAAATCAAAAATTAGAGAGACATTTGATTAACCAAGAAAAGACAGGCTGTCCCAGAACATCAGTTGCACAGGAGACTCAACCTAGAATGCATAATGAGAATGGAAGTCATTAGAGAGACTAGAATTCATGAGATAAATATATGATAGTAAGAGCCTAAAATATATTACAGGCACATAATACAAGTGGAAACTGGACATTTCAAATATCCAGGAAAGGAAAAAAGTTGTAAAAGGGGAAAGCAATCACAGCATAGTACTTGACTGTTCTATGAAAATAGTCAAAAAGGTATATATGTATATTTATATATGATTATGTATATAATATTTATTGACTTTAAATGTTTATAATAAATTTATATATAAAACATATGTACATAAGACCAATTAAAAATACAGCGTAGAATGCTAAATTTTCTCAATCTTGACTCAAAAATGTTGTCAACTCATAAGGTGGACAGTCAAAAGACATCTATAACTATTAAATAGAAATATGGTTTCAAGTATATAATACAAATTATGATAAAAAATAGATTAATGTAAAATAAATTATATAGATATGTTATGAATATAGTGTTAATCACCAGAAGAATGATATAGATAGGGAGAGAGACTAGCGGTAGGTGAGGATAAGCAGAAGGAAGCAAGTTGTTTTCCATCCTGTCGATGTTATTAGAACTTGCTTCATGGCCTCTCAGCGTGTGCGGACATACTGGAGGGGGACGAAACTCCAAAGACAAACATCTTAGAAGCAATACTTAAAAACTGAAAGAAAAATAATAATAAACTAGGAAAATAATTGAGCAAGTTTTTACTGGCAATGAGATAATATCTGTTGAAGATATTACTAACATTCACCAATATTCAGTTCTCTGAGGCTGGACACAAGGACAATAGTCTCCACTCCCCTGAAGCTGAATGTGGACATGTGAGTAGTTTTAACCAATGAAATGGACGCTGAAGTAGCCTGGTCTTTGTCCTTACAGAAGCATTTAATTTCCAGATGTTCAACTCTCCAGCCCCATCTTCCCCAGGCACAATGATGATGGATAAATAACTCATACAATTCAAAGGGGAAAACTACCAAAATGGCAATAATTGGGCAAAAGTCTGTAATCAACAATTCGTGAAATAAGAAACATAAATGTGTTCTAAATTTGAAAAACAAATGTAACAAGAAGAATTTTTAGCTCTCAACTATATAAGGACTTTAAAAATGATAGCACTGATTCTGACAATCTGTGAGATTAGACTAGTCATAAACTGTTGACATAATTATAAACTGGTAAATGTCCTTAGTATATATCAGAAATAAGTAAATGCTTCATGGCCTTTGATACAGTACAATTATACTTCACTTATCAGAAATGAGGAAAAGTACAGATGCAGAAGGATTCCATTTGCAGTAATATTTTAGAATGGATAAAAGAAGGTTTCACACAAAATCTATAAACTTAGGAGACCGTTAAGTAAATTATGGAGATAAATATTATAAAACTATAAAAATTAATTTTACAAATGGCTTTATTGGCATCCAAAAATTTTTCAGGTATGATATTAAGTACAAAAGCGCTTGAAAAGAACATATGTAAATGTCAACAAGTGAGTATTTCTTGGGTAAAATTAGTGATAATTTTTATTTTTATTTTGTGTTTTCCAAATTTTCTACTTTAATATGTTATTTTTATAATTAGGAAAAGTATTCTAAGGTAGCTTCAGAAATTTTTATATTAATTACAGAGTAATATTTAAATAAACATCTTGAATTCGATTTACCTCAGAAACATTATGATGTACAAGTCTTGAAAAAAAAACTTAGAAATAAATAAAAATGGAGATAAATGTGATTAAAGAGGCTATGAAATCTAAATTGGCCAAAGAAAATTAAAAATACATGAAACGCTAATGCAAACTCTGAAGTTTTAAACCCAAACAAATATTGTGACATATATTAATATTTGTTTAAACACAAGGGTCCATATGGCAAAAAGAAAGCAGAAGCAATCCCTTGAAAGAGAACAGGGTCTGTATTCCATGAAGTCCTTCAGAAAATTCTGCCTCCTTAGTCCACCTTCATCCTGCTCCATTATGATACCTTAACTGCGTTACCCACACCTTTAGTGGTACCATCTTAGGTAGAGTGGCATCGAATGGCTTTTCCTTAGTCACTTTCTTCTGCCTTTTTGAGTGGAGGGAGAAATGAGACTGAGCCACTATTTGAAAAATATTTAAATTTTTAGAAAGTGTTAGCATAAAAAGTTATTAACACTGTATTTCTACTTATGCAAATATTTTTTTATTTTCATGTAGGTAAAATTTTTGTATTCAGCCAAAGATGTATTAAAACAAACAGACGACTAGAGTTGTGCAGAAATTTGATTAAATAAATTTCATAAAACCATCATCTTGATTAAATACATTTCATAAAACCTTTCTTTCAATGCTCATGTATGACAGGGTACTAGAAAAGTCACTTCAGGGCCACATTAAGTTCAGAGTTTCACAAAATGTACCGGTTATAGAATTAGAAATTTTTCTGATGTTTGACAAAAACTACACAGTATGTGTCATACATTGTAAGGCAAACTGAAAGTATTTCTTGATGAAAGTCATGTTTTAGTATTTTGTTTAGTGCTAGAGGCCCAATGCATGAAATGCATGCAAGAGTAGGCCTCCCTTCCCCTGGCTGCCGGCACCGGCTTCCTTCTGGCACCCGGGACCTGGGCTTCCTTCTGGCCACAGGCAGGCACCTGGAACCCGGGCTTCCCTCACAGCCCCAGCTTCGTCTGGAAGGACGGAAGGACGTCCAGTTTAATTAGCATATTACGCTTTTATTATTATAGATTCCAGCTTAAATTAGACTTATGCCATAAATAGCTTGATATTTGGATTTAGAGAGAGCACAAAACTGTTTTCTAAGACAAATTAAGAATGAAATTGGATATTAGTTAATAAAACCATGAGTATCTGAGTTCCCTTACCTATCTTCATTTCATACAGATTGCTGTCTTTAGTTTTAATATTCTTTTTGTGTACACATACGGATTGTTACACTGAATTAACTTCAAAGTGTTATTCAAAAGCGAAGTCATAATCATAACCCATTACTTCAACCTTGATATAAAATAAGAAATATGCAAAACTAGCAGTACACTTAAGTGATATTAGTGCTGCGACACAAGCCAAAAAAACATAACAAAATCCTTTATTTATCCCTCTGGGCTCAGTTAATGTTTAAATCTGGCATCCGCATTTATTGATCTGAGACCCCAGTGACACAAAAGCACAATTTATAAAAATAGCACTGCTCAGGAAATAAGTGTCTTGCATAACTTTATATTCTTTACTGTAATAGAGTTTTAATCTTGTTTCTTTCACGTTTTGGGCAAATTCCCTATTTGTTTTTCATTTCCTGAGGAACTATTTACTCAAGAAGAAAACTTGATGGCATTTTAAATAAATGAGGAGAGATGGATTTCATATATAAACTAGAGGCCAGAGGGGGGGGTTAGAAGGGGGGTTGTCCCTCAGCCCAGCCTGTGCCCTCCCGCAGTCTGGAGCCCTTAGGGATGTCAAACTGATGGCTTAGGCCCACAGGTGGGAGAGGCTCCCACCACCACCACTGTACTCACCAAACATGAGCCTGGCTCAGGGCTTCTGGCTAAGTGGCACTCCCCCTGTTGGAGTGCACTGACCACCAGGGGGGCAGCTCCTGCATTGAGCGTCTGCCCCTTGGTGGTCAGTGCGCTTCATAGCGACCGGTCGTTCCACCATTCTGTCAATTTGCATATTAGTCTTTTATTATATAGGATATATAGTATATGGTAGCAATTAACTAAACATGAAATGTAAGCTTAGTTTAATACTTACTAAGCTTAAAGTATCCCTACTTTAGTATTTATATCAAATAAATCCAGATGAATCAAAGATTCATTTTGAATTAAAGATTCATTTTGAATCATGAAACCAAAATAGGATGGAGAGTAAATTAAAGGACAGGCAGTTGTATTTTTTCAAATAAACTAGAGTGGGAAAGCCTTTCTGAGTAAGGCATAAAAGTTCTGGGGGAAGAAAATAAACAATTTCTTAAGAATATATATATATATATATATATATATATATATATATATATATATATATATATATATATATATTATTTTTGTAAATCCTCACCAGAGGTTATGTTTTTATTTATTGTTAGAGAGAGAGGAAGGGAGAGAAAGAGAAACATCAATGTGAGAGAGAAACATCTATTGGTTGCCTCCAGTACATGCCCCGACCTGGGAACCCACAACTTGGGTATATGTCCTGACTGGGAATTGAACTTGCCTCCTTTTGGTGTACAAGACAATGCTCCAATCAATTCAGCCAGCCAGCCAGGGCAAGCATATATGTGTTCTTTAAAATTATGAACTGAAATCATGAATAATTTAAAAGAAAAACAAAAATCTGGGCAAAATAGCTGCAAAACACCTCTAAATCTGATTCAAAACTTAAAAAAAATTTTTTTTGGAAGCACTATAATTCACATTACTGTTAATATCATTATTTTCTCATTTGGTCACCCTGTTTTTCAACAATATATTCTACATCAGTATATCACACAATGACTTTCATCTTCCATCAATATCTTTTTTTTATAAGTGATCTAGAAACAATGACTTTACTATACATTCTAACATAAACAAATAAAAAAGATCATTCTCATACTTCAGGGAAGTATACATAATTTTAAGTGGCTTATGTGGTTTATTGCATTAGTCTCTTCTTTGTCATATATGCTATACTGGTATAGAAACAGTAGAAAAGATTCCAGTAGGAAACTAAAAATGCATTTTCTGTTGTTCTCTGCCTCTTCTCCCAAGTGCTTGTCAAAACTGTCCAAAGTTCCTAACACAAGAAGTAATAATAAAATTTCACTATTTTTGTGTGCACTTAGATTGGCCAACCATAGTACATAGTGTTTCCTGGCTACTGTGTAGCTTCGAAACAATCCTATCACACCTGATTCCCTTTTACAAAGATGACAACTGAACACTTAGATAGATTAAGCACCTTATCCAATGTCCACTTTTAATACTAGGACTAGAATTCAGTTCCAAGTATAGACTCTTAACCAATGCTATTCTGTCTCCCAAGACGTCAGAGCTGTAAACTGCATGGATCAAGGTTTTATATTTTCATGGACAAAACATTTGTGCCTTTACCATTAAGATGACAATCCTTGAGTTGTCTGTGTTCTGAGATATAAAGATAAGGATTTATGGTCCTTCACAACAAATAACTAAAACTATAAAGCTTCTCGATAAATCCTCTAAATTATTGCCTGTGTTCCTAAAAGTTCCTCTCCAAATGTAAATTAGAAATAACACTGTGAGCTAGTAAAACAGATAAAGCTATAAATTTTTTGAAAGTGCTTGGGAATTATAGAGCTCAATAACTCCATTTCATACAAAAACTAAAAACAAGAAATATTTTATTCCTCAAAAACACAAGACAGGAATAAAGAAAAATAATGACGTAAGTTGAAATGTATCTTTAAAAAAAAATAGTAAGACATACATCCTTCCTACTACCCTGGAGATGGTCACTTTCAGAATTTCTTTGCAAAAGCTTTGTAATGAGATTTTGTTTTTATTTTTGTGTTGTTTTTTCTAAAGATAAGCCCTCTTCCCACTTTAGAATTGTGGGAGCTATTTCTGTGGTAGATCATTCAAAACAGTCCCTTTAAATAGATGTAATTCACATGAATAGCTTATATGAAGCCCTTAAGGAGTGTGTCCAAAATGTTCCAAATCTAAACTACTAAAATGTATATGATAACTTTTTCAAATATATTGATGAAACTGATCACCCTATACCTTATAGTCCTGATTCTTCAGGTTGAAAGTGTTCACTGTCTCCAATTATTTCCGTCTCAAATTATCCTTTAATAATTTTTAATAATTAATGACAAAAATTACATATTGTTCAAAAGTTATCATTAATTTTGTTAAATATTCTCCTAAGACCTGCTGATATATTTTAAATATATCTAGGATTATTAAAAATATTATTCAGATGTGAAGAAATAGAATATATTACCACCAGATAACATAAGACTAAAAGTTAAATATTTCTGTGTTCTACTGGTAAACCTCATTTATCAGCCTTTATCGAACAGTTCTTGGTAACAGTACACTAAGTTACCCTGCCTCTTGGAGATTTCCTGCAGCCATGGCCCCCTTCCCACACTTCAAGAAATCTGACAATTTCAATCTGCAATAGAATTTTTTTTCTTCGACCTGAAAATACTTATTTTGGTTTATTTATTTATTTTTTATTGATTTCAGAGAGGAAGGGAGACAGAAACATCAGTGATGAGAGAGAGAATCACTGATTAGCTGCTTCCTGCACATCCCCCACCGTGATCACCTCCTATACACTCCCCACCATGCTCCCTACTGGGGATCATTGGGGATCGAGCCCACATGTGCCCTTGACCAGAATCGAACCTGGGACCCTTCAGTCCGCAGGCCAGCGTTCTATCCACTGAGCAAAACTGGCTAGGGCTGAAAATACTAATTTTGAAATTCTTGTCCTATCCTTTTATTCTTGCACAGAAATTTAAAAATATATAATTCAATTGCTGACATATCCTTACTGCAATAGACTGAACACTAATGCTAGAGAAACTGTAAAAAGAATACTAAATCTGAAACAATAGTATTTTAATGTAAAGCCTTATTTATGGAATAAGAAAACCTTTTCTTATAGCAAATTATATAACTTGAGTTTCAATTAAATTCATACTGCAGTTAGAAACGATTGAATAAGGCCATATTTTATTATAGGGAGGAAGAATCAGATAATACTTCACTATATTTTTAAAATAAGCACAGAGTATACTCAGTTTATATAAACATATTTCTATCATTTCCATCAGTATAACTGGACATTTAGACAGATTAGACTAAAAATATTTGCATCAAAGGGGCACCTTCTGAGGATCACTGAAATTCAATCAGAGTGAAAGAAATCAGGGGGCCATAAAATAAGTGAATATCATAGAATTTACAGTTTGCAATTAACTTTACATGAAAGATAAATAAGCTCTGTAAACATAGGATGCTCTGTTCAAAGACAAACTAAAACTTAGGCATTGCTCAATTCAAACTGGTTTGTATTTATATTTTAAATACTGAAATAATCAGGAAAAATGTGAATTAGCATACCTATAAATAAACTACATAAAATTATAAAGTAAAATTCTGAAGAACAAATCTAAATAGTAAAACTGTGAGATAGATATGTCAATTATTTGAGAAATCTGAAGACATATGAAAATTAAAACAATCTAAGAAACTGTCCACTCATAAATTCCTTTACTGTAATGACTCCCATATCTCCCAAGCATATTTGTTCTATTCAATTTAAAACACTTACAAGGGTAAAGACTCTAAATTTTAAATTAATGTTAGATTACAAATTAGTAGTAAACATACTGGATAATTTTTCTATATGTTAATTAATGGATAAAAATAAAACTATAATAACAAATTAGGGCTTTTGCTGAAGCAAATTTATCAATAGAATAAAACAGGTCAAAACTGCCCTAGCTAGTTTGGCTCAGTGGATAGAGTGCTGGCCTGCAGACTAAAAGGTATCCAGTTGATTCTGGTCAAAGGCACATGCCTGGGTTGTGGGCTCGATCCCCAGTAGGGGGCGTGCAGGAGGCAGCAGATCAATGATTCTATCTCATCATTGATGTTTCTATCTCTCTCTCCCTTCCCCTCTGTAATCAATAAAAATATTTTAAAAAATAAAACAAACGAAGTAAATAGAAAACAAATCCTAAAGATAGACTGCTTGAAAAAAAAAATAGAAAAAAAAGGCATCCATATAAAAAATAACACATATTAATGCAAATATTAGAAGAATTGGCTTGTGTCAAGAAACTGTGTCCATAAAATTCTCAAAGACATTCACTATAAAATATATTATGATATGGTACTTTAAAATTTTCACTAAAATAATTAACAAGGGAAATCATGATATATAATAGCTTGAGGTATGTGTGTGCAGGTGAGGGGGGTAGACTATGAAAATTTTGTTGTCATTCAAAAATATTTATAGTCACATTTTGAGGAAAATGCAAAACTAAAATGGAAGCGGAATACATCCAAAACTGTCTGGTCCCTTATAATGGATTCTTGTATTCTAATCACTTGCAACATGGCTTTTGCATCATCCTAATAACATTTGTAAATCCTCTAAAAATGTATATTGTACATATTTTAAGCAAATCATTTTTAACATATAGAAATGTAGCTTTAGGGATAAGTAAATAATAACTTTGAACATATCTAACATTTAGAGGAAAATGTAAAACATATTACACTTTTCTCTAAATAGGATTTAAACCAGATATCAAATAGTTTCTTTTGAAATCCAAATGTAGAGCAAAAGCAAAACTTTGACTTTAAAATGTATAATTTTATAATGCAAAAATATATAATATGTAATGACTTTAAGAGATAGATAATCATTAAGGGCCTCAAAGCACTGAGAACGGTGCTAGGGTTTGTGAAAGCTACACAGACAACAATGGCATGAACCTGCCTTCAAGAATGTCACATTTTTCATTCTCCAAGTAAACTTTAAAACGTGTTCATTCTATAAATTAAAATGATTAAAAAAAATGACAAAATAGTTTAAATTGAATAATACTGAAAAATAACAGATGTAGACTCCTAATCAACACCAATGTAAGAACCACATTTTTTTTTTCATCCAAATTAGTAAAATCTTCTCTGAAAACATTTTGATGTTTGAAATTTTTTTAATTGTGGGTGATTTTGAAATTTTAACTTTGAATTCAACAACTAATTTTCATTTTGTATTGAAGAAACATAGTCATATAACTGGTTTGTCACTTTGTTATTCAGATCATTGGAGAAAACCTCAGAAATTTTGACTAAAAATTGTCAAAACGAAAAAGCTAATATTTTAATGGTATCTAGAGTATCTTCTGTGGAATCCAGTTAAAAAATAAAGGAAAATAAATCAACCAGTAGCATTAACATCCCAATAAAATGTTTAAATCTGCTATGTACCTTCTGTGAAATCTACCCTTTGCTCCCTTAAAAAAACACACAAAAAACATAGTTCTGTATATCTATTCAGATTTCATTTCCTATAATAGCATTTTCTGTGCAGATTGGATACTTCTACCAGTTGTTTTTTAAGCAGAAAAGAAGGAGGAAGAGGAAGGGAACAAATACAAACTCTTTGAAAACTCAATTATTCAGTAAAACATTCTAAAATAATTAGGAAGCAACTGCTCTTTTTGAGCTTTTCTTAAAATTTTCAGGGCTGTGGGAAGTTTTACAATTTGTGAAGTGTCACTGGAAGAGATTACAAGAAGATCTAAGATTTGGGCATGAATCAGCATCCATGTCAGCATAATGTCACAGTGCATGACCCTATCACTTCAAAGGCTTGATATGAAATGGAAATGCTCTATACTTCCAGTCAGCAGGGTAAAGCCTACAATACCTCAAAAAGGAATAGCATAGGAATAAATTCTTAACATTAAGGTTCTATAGTTTCATATAGTAATTTTTATTCAGTTTCTCTTTTCCTAAAACAGAATATTTCAACCAGCACCATTCTTTGATTTCTGTTTAGTATAATCTATTATTTTCTTAAAATTCTCTTGTGGTAAGTGAAATATGAACATTTACCCCAAAAAATCTAATGAAAATTAATTATTCTTCCATACAAAGAGTTCTTTCTTTCTTTGTAACCTCTAATTGAATGACTGAATATTTACACCACTGCGTTGTAAGGTATTGTGTACTGGTACATGTGTTCATGGTTTTCTTCACATAATGAATGCTTATCATTGCTTAAAAGAATCCAAGTTGAATCTGTTTTTTATCAAATTTTGCATATCTTTAAGTCGGTACCTCCACGTTTTAGTAATTACCTCAACAAAAATGGCAAAACATGATAATCCAGCCAATCTATAACTACGTACATTCTATAATTATGAGTATACATATGTACATGTTACATTTTTGTATGTATACAACACACACGAAGTTGCACTGATAAAAAATGTAATAAAGGCTTAAGAGACATTAATTAATTAGATGAACACAGATACACAATCTCAGAGATTCATGACCAAAACCCAATGATAAGAAATACACCTTTAAAATGATTATCTGGAGAATCAAGGCTAAAGAGCTAAAATCATATTATTTTAGAATGCTCTCTCTTCGAAGAGGACTTACAATCAGTGCTATTTCTGAATGGCTTTATAACTCAAGTTTACAAAAATATTTAAAATAATCCATTTTAAAAATAAAATTGAATGCACTTTGTTGTTAAAAGGCATCAGGAATTATCTTTCAAACAGCATTTTAAATGATTTTTTTTCAAAGTAGGTGCCATTTATGTATATTTTTATTGTTTTCCTAAATAATTTTTTTTCAACGTTTCAAAAGGTATTCAGTGTGCGCAACAGTTTTATGAAAGAACAATATTTTCTCCAACATCTCCATCTGCTGGCTTAGAGAAAAAGTAGATTTTTATCTATTTCTTTAAAATGTAATATTTTATGATTTCTTTTTATGGAATTGAAATATAAAATCATTAAATTATTATTAAATAGATGAATAGCTATCTGTCAAAGTTACTCATGAAATAAATAGAAAGATTTGAGCAAGAAATCTAATACTTATTTTAAATTCCAAAAGCCTATGGGACCAAACAATCATGTTTACATCCCATTTAGGCAGTTTTATTTTAAACACGGTTTAGTAATGACAACAACATTAACATTTATTAAATTGTTTTAGAATACAATAGTATTTAGTTTTTTTTTCTAAAATCTGTTGATTTTATTAACAATATATACTATGTGGTATCAATACATATGCAATATCAAAGTTATTGTTTTCATGACAATTCTGAATTACTGCAATAAACTGCTTTTGTGTAAGAACTACTAGACCATCTTCACATCCTCATGCTAAAGTTCTTAGACAAGACCACAGTGGCCAGTGCACAGGCCTGGAACTCTTGGAAAACTATTCAAAAGGACATGGAGGAGAAAGGTTGAAAAAAATGAATTAATTTAAGAAAAACATTCATTTAGTCTCTGACAACTAGAGGGCATTCAATCAAAATGGGAGGGAGTGGGGAGAAATAAATTCTTGAGGCCCATCACTGTGGTTTCAACTGTTGAACAATCATGCTCAAAAGCTAGTCTCTTTTTTCCCCAATTTTATGGTTTGCATATTCTCATAATGAATGTTTTTGTTTGAACAGCCTTCAGGGAAAAAGACTGAAAAACTATTATCTGTACCCACGAAGGAAGGAAGGAGGATGACAGGAAAGGAGGGGAAGGAGAGGCAGGTGGGGGCGAAGTGGGGGACAGGAAGGGAGAGAGAGAGAAAAAAGAAACTGGAATCTGTCTTTATTTCCTCAGGTACCCATGGAAACAAATGGGAACAAATAGGTTCTTGCATTATCCCGCTGTGACTGTGAAAGAGAAGGATGGGGGAGTTCAGTGCCATGCACAGTCATTTTACCCACTTCAGAATATAATGACTTCATTTCATTTGCATAACCTTCACCCACTCAGTAGCTCTTGCTGGATCCTTAAGTGGTTGTCAACCTCAGCAATTCCAAATAAGTTCCTCCATCTCAGAAATAAAATTAAATTAGCAAACGAATGTCTTTTGTACTTTGAAATCATTCAAGTATGAAACGCCACTTTCTTAATATGTAAACTTAATCCTGTGCAATTTGTACGGTTTAACTAGGAGAACAAGCTCCTTTCTGAACACTTATTGATGACATATATTTAATAATGGAGTTTGAGAGTAGACTTCCTTCGATTTCTGGGAGAAATGAGAGAAAGTCATTTTGGTTTTAGCTGTCAACATATTTGATGCTGCTGCTTCCACACGGAAACGTGGACTCCCCCGACTAAAAAGGCAAGAAAACACAGCTAAGCACTGGAGGAAAATCTTGAGCAGGATATAAATGATCAAGACTCATCTGGACACATTTGATATTAGAGATTTCCATTCATTTCTTGATTGCTGACTTTGTAATTATAGTTTTATATAAGCATCTTTTTCTCTGAAAAGAGTTAGACTATTTTTACATTTTTTGTAGCCTTATGCAAAAAAAGATACATTTTACAATCTCCATATTTTGAAATTCCTAAAAGAATAAAGAAACTGAGCCACGCAAATGTTAAATGATTCACCTAGTCAATGAGTCAATGTCAACTCCAGAAAATTCTAGCCAATGAGCTCTCTTCTATAATAGTGCCTCAGTAGTTCTCTTCAGCAATCAGTAAGATACTTAAGACATGGATGTTGCAAATGCCACCATTCTGAAGTCCCATGAGGGAACCTTGAAAATGCATTCAGTTCCTCCCCATCATTTGTTTTAGTGTCCTAGAGTAATAATCCATGGAGGAGTAATTTGGGGATCTGGAGACACGTACATTTTAATTTCAGCTTCATTTTCTGAGCAAAACAAAACAAATGTGTGCAAAATGAAGATGTCACTTTCATTTATTTTTCTCAAGGACTGTAGTCAAACAAATTGTGTGTGTGTAAATGAAACCCGTGTCCTTATTATATGGATGTATCATTCTGTGGAAGTTCTTTGTGAGTTATACATGTGTTTAATACATTTACATTTCCTGTTTGCATATTCTATTTCAATAAAATTTCTATAAAAAAACAAATCTATTTTAAAATATTGAGACTGAAGACCTAAATTAGTTAACTAACCTAAACTAACCATAACCTTTAATCTTTACAAAGCTCCAATACAGTGATCCGGCATTTGTTCGAGTCAAGGAATTTTCATTTTGTTCAGTGGACCCACACCCATTTATCTCAGTCGGTCCTCTTACTATTTTCACCAAGGAGTGAACTTCTCAATCATTGACCATTTTCAAAGAGTAGAGTTTTCAATTACTTTCACCTCATTTTAAAAAACTACATACTTCCAGTAGGTTCATTACTTTTCAAAGCATTTTCTCACTAGTATATAATGAAATGCAGTTAGGTACTTAGCACAGTTGTATGTCAGTCATAATTCAGGAAAAAAACATTGGGAACTTAATACCAAATCAAATGAATACAAATCTGGTAGGTAGATAGGTCAAGTATAAAAACCTTCAAAAATTAAACTATATATCATGTATATATAGTGAGAGAGAGAGAGAGAGAGAGAGAGAGAGAGAGAGAGAGATTGAGATTTTCCAAGATAGTCTTATATTTGTAGGTTTTTTTGAAGCTGCAAATCCACTTTGAGTCTCTATCTTTCTCCTTCCTTACCCCTCCTTCCCACGCCCCCTCCCCCTGTTTCTTTTCTCACTTGGTATCAACATTTGAAGAAAACTTGTAGCATTGAAACCTTCTTAAATAGGGTCTTTATAAACAATTTAATCACAGGCATCTAATCTAATTGGAGTATCATAATGATCTTGTTCTAATGGTCAAAGAAAATTGTTTCATATCTTTAATCATCCGGGTGACAGCGGTTTCAAAATGAGTTGATAATGTTCCTGATAAGATAACCCAGCTAACCCATCGAATATATGATTAAGACTTAATATGAGGAAGTGGGATGGCACCAGTTGTTTGCCTACTGTGGCAAGAGAGCAGTTGGGCTTTTTTCTGCGGTAATTTTCCACTAGCTCCTTCACACTGTAGCCAAAATGGGAGGTGCGCCATCTGCAAAGCCCCCTCCAAATTGTGAACTATGAAATACAAACTGCAAACATCAGATCAGGGAAGAATCAGCCCAGCCCATTCGGCAGGAAATGATGGCAGCTGCTGGGAAAAGGGCAGGGAGGTACCGGGGCCGCGCCGCACAGCCCACGCGGGCGCGGGGGTTGGAGCTCCGGGATTATTCCATTGAACCCTGTGGAGACCTAATGGCTTGGATTCCATCACTTTGTAGCCTTGAGAGAGCTTCCTCGCGTGGTCCACAGCACCGCGCGGAGTGAGAGGGCTAATATGGATAACTAACTGCACAGACTAAAATGGCTGATCAGAGAGACTTCTCCAGCTTTTCAAACTCAGCCGGATCTAACTGCGTTCAGGTTCTCTTCCTCTCGCTGCCCTTGCCGGCGCCAGGCTACCTGAGAACAAAGCGCACCCGGCCGGCGAGCTGGCCGCGGCCTCGCGAGCGGAATTGCCCCTTCAATGGCCAACGGAGGGGCGAGGAACGGACACGCTCCCGCTCCACGGTGCTGGGCTGGGGAGCCCCCGGGCCTGCGCCAGCCTCTCCGCGCACCGCCCCGCGCCCCTCCGGGGGGGCGTTATGTAACAGACCCGAGCCCAACTCCGGAACCATTTCACAACTAGTCCTGTCCGAGGCGGATCACACCGGGCTCACGGCGTCTGTAGCGTGAACCCTGGGCCGCAGATCCTCACCAGGGCCGCAGGCGAGGGCTGCAGCTGCCTGGGCTCCGGCAGTCCCCGGTGGGATCTACCCATAAGCCCGACGGCGCGCCCTGGGGAACAACGTGTTCTCTGGGGGCAGGGTGCCACCAGGCGCGCAAGGTGGGGAAGGAAGGGGCCGGGAGAAGCCATCGCTATAAGCTAGAAACCCCTGAGCCTAAGGAAGCCCCCGGGCTCCAACTCCCACCCCACCTCTCCAGTGCGCACACTCTTCAATTCCTTTCGCTCCCTCCTCAACCCGCCCCCCCCTCACCAGCGGGGGTCCCCGAGAGTGCAGCCACTTTCTCCCCCTCCGCTGTCACACGCACGCGCGTGTGCCGTCACTCACACCCACACACTGAAAGACGCACACACCACCCCGCACTCACACTCGCTGGCTTTCCGCGTGCGGCGCCTGAAAGGCATGAATATTCATTACTTACAAGCATTGGTGACTGCGAAGCTGTTTGCTACCTCCAAATTGTCGATGTGCGGTGTTAGTCTGAACTCCGAAGTGGAAAACTGAACCATCCCTACCCGAAATGCACTGTATTCTTGATCTGCGCCCCTGGGAAAGAGCCCCCCTGCAAAGAACAAACACCAAGCAGGGGAATCGTGTCAGTGCCGGGAGGAAAAGGAGAGCAGCCCGCTGGTGCCCTAAGCCCAGGAGTCTCTTATTCACGCTAATAAGCGGCATAAGCACATGAGAGGGCTCTGGCAGCTGGGGCTCAAACATCCAAATAGTAACCAAGGGGTCAAGGCACAGAGTCTGAGGGCAAGGTAAGGTGGCCAGAAACATTTGCCTTTCCTCCTCATCACGAGCTTTGCATTCAGACCCCTAGAGAATCTGAGCAAACGGGAAAATGTTAGGCAGAATTAATAAAACCTGGAGGGCAGAAATGAGATCCCCCCCCTCCCCTCTATTGTATCAAGGCATCGTCTTTTCCCTTTGCTTCATCCTAAGAAAAAACATGTATATTCTAGGCAGTTTAAATCTGGAATGCAGTCAAGGTATGACATAAGTCTACATGACATGAATTAATTTGTTCACTGTGAACAAAGATTACTACCAAATTATGCACAATTCAAAAGCAGAGCACAAAGGATACCTACCTATCTGTATGCTGTTAGAAGAGACACCAAAAATTAGTCCCCATAAAACAGGAGAAAGGAGGGCAGATATATGCATAATCTTTTGCATTTCCAAGAAAAGTAGAGCATCCACAAAATATCCCCCTTTTTCCCCCTTTTCCTCCTCTTCCTTCTGTGGCCGTTTTCCTCAGCACATTAGATCCTCCGCATTTTTGAAACAGCAATTTAGCACCAAGCTGCTACAACCCTGAAGTGGAGGCAGAAGAATTCCTATTTCCCAGGTCCAGCTGGTGGCTGCCGATGCCCTGCGCCCTGTCCCAGCTCCTGAAGTCCAGAGGACTGGCTGGATGCAGTTTTCAGCGGAGCTGCCGCTGTGGTCCCAGGGCTTGGAATATTCAGCACCCTCCCATGCACTCACACACACTCACCCTCTCTCGCGCTCTCTTCTCCCTCCTCTCTCTCTCTCTCTCTCTCTCTCTCTCTCTCTCTCTCTCTCTCTCTCTCTCTCTCTCTCTCACGCGCGCGCGCGCTCGCGTACACACACACACAGCAGACACACACACACACACACATACACACACACACACACGCAAGTCACAGAGAGGGGCAGGCAGTCCCGGACGCGCGTGCGCGGCTCGCGGCAGGCTGCTGGCGCGCGCGCCCACCCCTCCCCCCCCCCCCCCGCCCCGGCCCCGAAACCCGCACCCTGCACAGCCCGGGCCGCGTCGCGTGCGCGGCGCTGGGAAAGCGCGGCTCGGAGCCCGGCCGCGGGTTTCCCTTGGCGAGACCTCGGGTCTCGCGAGCGGTCGCGCCCACCGCTCGCTCCTGCCTTTCAGCACCGAGGACAGCGCCCAGCCTGGCGCTACCTTTGTGTCGCCTGTGCAGCTGCCTCGGAGATGCTCCAGCCCGGACCAAATGCAGCAAAGCTGATTTCCGGCTGCTGTGCAGAAGAAGCCGAACTGCTAATTGTTGTTGGCGGTGAAGCGGTCTGTCACCAGCCCCAGCTGTTTTGTGTTAAAAAGTGATGTTTGACTTTTAATTTCAAGAACCTGTGAAACCCACTTAGCGATATCGAAACGCTGCCATTCACATCACCTGATGGAGCCAAAACCAAATAAGCAAACAAAAGACCCCTTGAAGAAGTGTTCCAAAATTGTGAACTTTAGCTAAAGATGGCATAGCCATGGTCCAGATAAAAACCCCACATTCTACGTATAGAGATTGAATCTTTGAAATCACTGTGCATGGAAATCCAGTCTTTTAGCATGTGTTCCACTGGGCTGTGATGCCAACGTGCCGAGCCAGCTGGGTGAGGAGAGCTCTCAACTGCCTTCACTGAAGACTCTCACCTGTAGTAGAGACATGTAGGCTTGGTTCCAAGGGAGCCCTTTTTTACATACGGATTGAAAACAGAAGACTTTCCCTTCGTTTCAAGAAGGAAAGGCTCCTGAGAAAAAGAAATCAGAAGCTGAAGCATGTCTAGAAAGGGCTCTGAGCGGCAGACCCTTTCCCAGACACACAGAAACCGAATGTGCCAGCGCATTTTGGCTGTGAGTTTGGAAACATCACTGCCCACAGAAAGCAAGCTGTTATCATTCAGAACCCAGGAGCTCCAGACCACTGGGGAAAAAAAAGATGAGGGTAGGGATTAAACATTTGTGGGATAGGAGTCAGTGAGGAGGACTGCAGGCTGGTCTTCCCCGTGTGGGATTTGAGCACTTCATGTGAAATTGCTTGCTAAACCCATGCTGGGAACCTGCTCTGGAAATTCCCTCTGCTGCCCCAGAAATTTGTCACGAAAGTAAATGGCTTTTGTGGTTTAAACAAAGAAATAAAGGAAGATTGAGTACAAGGGACTGTTTCCAGGAGGCAGGAAATCAGAGCGCACAATCATAAAGGGATAACTTGCTAATATTTCAGAACGTGAAGAAAGTCGGTCTATCATACTGCCTTCCAGTGCAATCATCAGGTGACTATCATTCCTTCAGCCTTGTGTTGACTGTCTTATTGAATACTTGCCGCTTAAACACCCTGAGCCTCAATTTTCCCATTTTGAAAATGGTTTTCCCTGTTTTTGTTTTTTGATATGTATTCCTCAAGCAGGAAGTACACATATTTATAATTTATTACTAAGCATAGAGCCTACAAGGAAAAAAAAAAACCTCACAATATTATCCCCAATAAATTATTTTAGTCTGTTAATAAACACTTCACTGTATATGAAATGAATTCTATGAATTAAAGTGCATTTAGTCTTTTAAAATTAAATAAGAAGAAAAGTAGTAAGAGAGACAATATTTATCCAATTTGAAAGAATTATTGAACAAATCTTATCTACTCAATCCATAATTGCGATGTAAGGCATAAAATACTTTTTCAGATATTTCCTGTTTCTCTCCATTTAATTTTTTTACAAGACAACCTTTGATTTTATATAAAGTACCTTGGAATGAAAGAAGTGAGAGAGCAAAAGAGATAGGAGCTTAGATGTGGAGAAACAGTAATGTTTAAAGTGTAGTTCAATGTAAATTAATTTTTTAAAAAGACATTTCAAAAACTATTTCAAAGTATAGGGCAACAATGAACTCGAAATTGCCTGAATTACATTCTATAGAAACAAATAGTATAAAATAAGAGTTTGCTGAATCATAGAGCATTTTTCTGGTAAATAATGTGTAAGAAATCAGGGTAAACATTACTGTTTACTGACCAATTATAATTTATATGTAAAACATAAATAAAAATTTTAGAAGGCATTTCTTGTAATTCAACTACTATTCTACTAATGTTTCTTTCACAAGGTAGTTTTGTATGTACTTTTCACAATATATCTAGGTATATTTCCTGCAACACAGCATAATTATTTTACTATTATAATTCACATAACCTTTTCAAATTCACTATTATATTTATACAGCTTATATTTTTCAAACATAGAATACTGTGAATATAAATGTAATAAATTTAAATTGACTGAACTAAATGGTCATGAAAATAAATGTTAAATGCTGTAATTTATTTTGAATGTTTAGGAAATTTTTGTTTCAAGAATATATCTGAAATTGGTCATTAATAAAATCTATTTTGAAAATTTCAAAGCCAGGAGTACTGTTTAATAGAACAGTGTGTATCAAGAAACAGTTTGCTACTTTCTGCCCTCTGCTGTCCAATTTTGGTAATTATCTAAAATATAAGTATTGTTTCTGAAGCAAGGTGTAAATTACATTTAAAACAAGAAGCAATTAAAATATTATCCACCTTATCATTTGTTTGTTTGATTGGCTTTTGTTACAGTTGTTGTTTTTTGTGTGTGTTTAAATATAATTTGTAGCATTAAAGCTAGTAATAAATATTGTATGTAAAATTTCAATTCCTGTTTTACTCAATCTTTGTTTCAATATAGGAAACAATAATTTTTATTTTAAACATGCTTTAAAATGTTTGAGGATTTTATATATGCTTACCCATTCTGCACAGTTTTAATTTGTGTTCTATGATGAAAAAGCTTTGCATAAAGGAATGTCATTGTGTGGGTCTGGGAATGATAATTTTGAAATAACTGGGAGAGAAAATTCTGGCTGATTTCATTATCAAAGTTGGATTATAAATGAGTGTGCAACAGTTCCTAGTGATGGAGTCTCACCAAAGTGACACCATCACTTCCCTTCCTATTGATCCTCTGGAACTGTGAGAATGTAGGCCATCTGAAAGGCTTGGATGCACCTCTGCATTACAAGAGAAGAGCCCATGCTAATGTCAGCAGAAGATACACAGTTAGCCAAAGCCGGTTTGGCTCAGTGGATAGAGCGTCGGCCTGTGGACTGAGGGGTCCCGGGTTCGATTCCGGTCAGGGGCATGTACCTGGGTTGCGGGCACATCCCCAGTGGGAGATGTGCAGGAGGCACCTGATCGATGTTTCTCTCTCATCGATGTTTCTAACTCTCTATCTCTCTCCCTTCCTCTCTGTAAAAAATCAATAAAATATATTAAAAAAAAAAAAAAAAGATACACAGTTAGCAGTTCCTACAGAAGGAACCCAGGTTCCCCAATTGAAACCCTATTGGCTAAGAAAGAGAACATTTTAAAAATAGAAGAGAAAGCATGAGAGTTTTAATCATTCAGGCTATAAATAGAAATGTTCATTCTGGAGAATTTTAGTGCTTTAATTAAGATAAAGAATAATCCTATATAATAAAAGGCTAATACACAATCAACCAAACAGTGGAACGACCAGTCGCTATGATGTGCACTGACCACCAGGGAGCAGATGCTCAACACAGGAGCTGTCCCCTGGTGGTCAGTGCACTCCCACAGGGGGAGTGCTGCTTAGCCAGAAGCCGGGCTCTCAGCTGGCAAGCGCAGTGGCAGTGGTGGGAGCCTCTCCCACCTCCACTGCAGGCAGGCCCTTAGGAGTGAGGGGTCCTGGACTGTGAGAGGATGCAGGCCAGGCTCAGGGCTCCCCAACCCCCCAGTGCACGAATGTTGTGCACTGGACCTCTAGTATCACTATAATTAGTTATTCAGATTGAGGTAATATTATTTTTTGTGCAACAAAAATTTAAATCACTGACTCAGTAAGATCAATTACATGAATCAAAACATATATATATATATATATATATATATATATATATATATATATATATATATATATATATATACATACATACACTCTAGAGGACTGGTGCACGAATTTGTGCACAGGTGGGGGGGTCTCTCAGGGTGGCCTGTGGGATTTGGGCCCCCACTCATGCCCCCAGCCTTGCAGCCCCAGGTCACACCCCAGCTTCGTAGCCCTGCAGCCCTTCCTGGCACCCTGCCTTGGCCTGGTGCTGCCCCCACACCTGCTCCACCATTCTGCCTGCAGGGTGATCAAGCAGGGCCAGGCCCCCCTGTCTGGCTCCCTCAGCCCCTCGAGCCAGGAGGCGGCCCCCACCCCCCCACTGCCACTGCTGGTTGCCATCTGCAGGGCGATTGGCAGGGTGATTGGGCCCTTGCTCGCACCTGCCTTGGTCTGGCCATGCCCGCTCACCTGCTCCACCATCCAGCAGCAGTCCTGCTCTCTTTGGGCCCATCAGGGCCAGCAGTGCCTCCACTGCTGCCCGCTGTCAGTGCTGTGTCACCATCGCCCACCATGTTCTGTTTCGCCCCCTGGTGATCTGCACACGTCATAGCAAGTGGACGAACTCCCAGTGGAATGACTGCCCAAGGGGACAATTTGCATATTAGGCTTTTATTACATAGGATACTAGTATATAACTAAAATTGTCTATTTTGGTTTTTAGGGGTTTTGATTATATGAATTTTAATTAATTTTATCCCAAAAGATAGCAATCCTATACCAGAAATATTTATTGGAAAATATTTATTTATTTCACTTCATTAATTCAACAAACTATTAAGGATTACTATATTCTAAATAATGTACTTAATACAGTGAATAAAATGATGGACATAATGGAAGCTTTCCTCAGGAAGTTCACAGATTTCATTCAAGTAAACAAATGATTAAGACAATGTGAGAAAGCGATCAGATTTAAAACAGTCACATGAATAAGATAATAGGATGAGGCAAAGAAAAATCTATTATGCACAATATATCTTGGAGCTCAGGAAGGGACAGTCACCAGAGGATAATATCTGAAATTAGTCAAGTAGAGGTTACCTTGGTGAAGAGTTGGTATGTAGCTAGTGAGAAGGCTTCATTTTTTAAATTCTATTTTTCAGTTTTATTGAAGTATAATTGATAAGTAAAACAGTAAGCTATTGAAACTGTACAATGTGTTATTTACTATGTGCATACATTGTGCAAGGATTACCTCCTTCCATTTAACTAACACACCCACCACCTCACATATTTACCCTATTTTCTTTGCTTGTGAGAACATTTAATTTCCACCGTTAGCAAATTTTAATTACACAGCAGTGTTATCAACTATAGTCACCATGTTTTATACAGCAGATACTCAGACTTTATTCATCTTATAACTGAAAGTTTGTACCCCTGTGCCAACCTCCCTATTTCTCCCATTTTCCAGCCCCTGGCAACCACTTTCCCATTCTATTTCTATGAGTTTGATTTCTTCTTTTTCAAGATTCCACAGGTAAGTGATACTACGCAGCATTTGTCTTTCTCTGTCTGGCTTATTTCACTTAGCATAATGCCCTCCAGATTCATCCATATTGAGGCTGAATAATATTGAGGCTGAATAATATGTGGCATGTACATACTATATTTTTGTGATACATTCATGCATTGACAGACACTTAGGTTGTTTATATACAAACTAGCTTATAACAAATAGGTTCACTATTATGAATAATGCTGCAATGAAGATGAGAGTACAGACATCTCTTTGAGATCATGGTTTGATTTCCTTTGGACATATAGCCAGAGGCAGGATTGCTGGGTCATATGGTAATTCTATTTTTAATTTCTTGAGAAACCTCCATACTGTTCTTCATAGTGTCTGTACCAGTTTACATCCCTATGAACAATATACAATGGTTCCTTTTTTCCATATCCTCTCTAGCATTTGTAATCTCTTGCATTTTTTAATACTAGTCATTCTAAAAATTGAGAGGTGATATCTCATTATGGTTTTGATTTGCATTGCCCTGATAATTAGTGATATTGAGCACCTATTCATGTAGCAGCTGGAAAAATATCTTAAGGTTATTTGCCCATTCATTAGATTGATTATTTATTTATTTTTACTATTAAGATAAATGAATTTCTTTTATCTTTTGGATATTGACCCCTTATCAAATATAGTATTTGCAAATATTTTCTCCTATCCATAGGTTACCTTTTGATTTTGTTCATAGTTTTGAAAGGAGTTTTTAGGGGTAAAATAGGCAGGTTTAGGAAATTTTAGGGATTAGGGGGTCCTTGGGAAAACCACAGGGCTGCAAAGCTGGGAGCAGCAGAAGGTACACATTTCCATAGAATAAGGGGGCTGGGAGTAGCAGAAGGTATACATTCCCATAGAATAAGGGAGCTGGGAGCAGCAGAATGTATACATTTCCATAGAATAAGGGAGCTGGGAGCAGCAGAAGGTACACATTTCCATAGAATAAGGGGGCTGGGAGTAGCAGAAGGTATACATTTCCATAGAATAAGGGAGCTGGGAGCTGCAGAAGGTATACATTTCCATAGAATAAGGGAGCTGGGAGCTGCAGAATGTATACATTTCCATAGAATAAGGGAGCTGGGAGCAGCAGAAGGTATACATTTCCATAGAATAAGGGAGCTGGGAGCTGCAGAAGGCATACATTTACAGAATAAAGGGAAGGAAGCCCTTCATTCAGAGAGGGAAGAGGAAGACCAAAAGAAATATAAAAACAATAAGGGAGAAGAAGAGGGGTACCTCAGTGTGGGGTTTGAGCTCTGAAGCTGCTATAGTGACTAATCAGAGGGAATATCAAGACTCAAAGAACTGCAGCCTTTACAATCCTTAGAAAAAAGGACTTAGTGGGACTCTCTCCCCTTCCCACATGGGAGTCTGTGCTTGTTTCTCAATAAATTTCCCTCTTTTCCTATACCACCTTTAGTCCGTGATCTCATTCTTCGACTCCACCTGGACAAGGACCCGGGAATCATCCTGCCAGAAGGAACACCATGTGTTCCAATTCAATTCTCACATTTTAGTTTCCTTTGTGGTACAAAAGCGTTTTAATTTGATAGAGGCTTACTTGTTTGTTTTTTTCTTTTAGTGTCAAATCCAAAAAAAAAAAAAATTATTCTCAAGACCAATGTCAAGTAGCTTACCCTTTATGTTTTCTTCTAGGAATTTTATGGTTTCATGTCTTATACTCAAGTTTTTAATCTATTTTGAGTTGATTTCTGTGTAAGTTTGGGGTCATTTCATTCTTTTTGCATATGGTGATCCAGTTTTCTCAAAACCATTGTATATTCTAATATCATTTATTAAAAAATAATTAACTATATGTATATTAGTTTTTTTCTGGGCTTTTTATTCTGTTCTATAGACCTATGTGCTGGTTTTAATGCCAATACTATACTGTTTTGATTACTATAGCTTTGTAGTATATTTTATCTTCTTATGGCACCATCTTGATTGACCCCAGAACACTTCATTTAAAAGCAGGTATTTCAGGAAAGGCTCATGTGTAGTTCGGGGATTATAAGCAGCATATAAACTGAAATGGTTTTTCCATTTCAGTCTTTCTAGAATGATAAATGTGAGTTAAGGAGTAAAAGCAATAAGCCACATCATGGAAATAAATGTGTAGTTCATCCTATAGGAAAAGGGAACCATTTTGAGAGTTTTAAGTAAGTGGTGAGATCTTAAGATTTCCATTTTAGAGGGAGACCAGCTGTAGGATATATGTATGGGGACCCATACTGAATGTGGGGAGATCAGGCAAGAGGCTATATTTCCGGTGGGGTGATGAGAATCTGGATTAAGGAAATAATAGTACAGTAGGAAGAAAAGGTTGGTTTCAGGAAATATTTAGGGTGAAAATTTTGCAGAACTTGTTTTTGAACTTACACATGATGGCGATAAATGATATGAAGAAACAAAGCCTGCTCCCAGGGTACAAGGCAGAGTGTTCGGGACAAGGTTGCCTCCTCAGGATGAGATGTAGAGAGTAAGGAAAGCAGGTCTTAGGCAAGGTTACATCTTCACTTTGGGGCATGTTGAGTTCACAGGGTCTGTGGGCCACATACACTCCAGCTGTTGTGTTGGCCTTTGACACTGATTCTGATACTCAGAGAAGTAGCTTCATCTGAATGTTAATTTTGAGAATCAACAGCCTGTGGGGTTTTATAATAGTTACTATTTCTTGAAAAAGTCAGTTAAAGCAAAAAATGAAAAGAGAGAAGACACTTAAACATACTGATTTCACTTAGTACTGATAAAGATACAATCATTATCCACTCATTTGAAGTGAGCTGTTCCCTTGAGCATGTTTCTACTAAATGGTTTTTCCATTTCAACCTCTTTAGAGTAGAACAAGAACTTAAGAATATTTGGGGGAAAATCTAAACAATAAGTTTTTTTGAATTTTAAGATTTTTCTAGTACTTTATAGAAAAGCTCTTTGCTGAAACAGAACAAAACAAAGTTACCTACTTTTGTCTGATCCTTTCCAGAAACATTCAACATAGTTTTCAACAATACTCTTTTCACATGTTATCAATTTACAAAATATTTTAACTAAATTATATAGGAACAATATCAAATTCAATTGTCATAAAATGTTTTCTTCTTTGAAAATACACTTGACTCTCACTCAATGGGTGACAGCAGAAGTTAGAAGGGCAAGCTGTTAGTCAAAAGTATTCCTCCACTGTTGTTTTTCATATAAGAAAGGAAAAAAGGGAGAAAAAAGAAACAAATAGATAGCATAAAACATAGCTACACAGTTTCCAAATCTATAGATGATTAAAAGACTCAAATAGGTTATCATAGCCACTTTCTTCAAATACTCCTTCCATATCGACATTATTTTTGTCAGCACTTTAGTGAGAATTCTTTATTTGGTATATGTGACCCAAACCCTCATTCCTGCAAGATCTAAGTCCTGACCTTCTTGTCTTCTGAGTTTTTAGTTTCTTTTTGACTGGACAATAGACTACTAAGAGACACTGTAGTGAACAGTGAAACTCCTCACTCCTCTATTGTATTTCACCTTTCCCCTCCTCCCGGTCAGGATATCATTTCTATTTTATAATAGGTGCTGCTTTGCATGTACAATTTTATGTTTCAATGGATCAAATAATGGCATTTCTTTAGGATGGGAAGAGCAGGTTGTGGAATCCTGTGGTATCCTCTGGACAGAAGCGTAGTATATACCAGGTCCCCATGGCAAGTCAGAAGCTACTTCTGAATGGAAAACAGTTGCCAGAGAGAAGAGTGTGGCCTTACTTCAAACTCTTGGCATCTGGTCTGTGACTCCCTTACTGGAACCTGCCACAGTCTCCATATCAGCATCGCTGTCTTCCCAGGCACTTCTGATATCACTGCGTCGGCTGGGTCTCAAGACTCAAGTGTCAGTTTGCAATCCGGCCTGAACATGCCATTGTCAATTATTTCTATGGGTCAAACTGGCTGCCTTATAGGTTAATATTAGTAAAAGTGTCAGAACAGTATGCCCAAATGTGGTACACATATGGAGCTTGGAGCAAAATCCAAGCTCTACCAGGCATTGCTTTTTTTCTTTGCTTTAAAAGTGAAATAAATCTACTGATTCATAGGACTATAATTCCAGGCTTTTAGTAGGGTCTGGATGTTCCAATAGCTTTAATTTTCTTTTTATCAAGTTTAACCTAAGATTAAGATTATTTCTTATTATGTTTGCAGAAACTGGTGTTTTGTCCAGTTGGAAAGAAAGCACTTAGATTGCAGCATTCCAACAAGTTGTTCTAAAGTTTATCCTAATTGGCTTACCTAGGTCACATGGCCAGCTTTAATCCATGTGTATGTCCAGGGGAAAAGGAATGCAGTGGTTGGATTTGGGACCTACCATGAAAGCCAGGAGTTAATGGAATGTGTGGGTGCTTTTAACAGTGGGGAGGACGAAGGAAGTAATGCTGAGCAGAGAGACAAGCCTGTGCACTAGAGGAGCTGTGCATACAAATAAGGCTAATTGCAATAAAGAAAAAAATATGACTTTATGCAGAAACATGCCTACTCTAATCTAGAAACCTTTAAATTAATTTGATCTCTTAGATACAATTTGCTATGACTACAGCATTCTACTCATTTCAAAAGCTATTTTCTGAGCATTGTATAAATCCTGGTAACACTGTAAACTCTCCTGGAATAACATCATTTGCCTCTACATATACAACTTGAGAGAATTTCAAGGCCATGAAAGTAGTTTGAGGCCAAATAAAACCTGAACTGCGCTGAATACACCCTCTGTTTTCACCAGCTTTATAACATCATAAATATTTTTGTGTCTGATGCTGCTAATGAGTTCCATAAAAGAATCTTTAGCCCACAAACATCCTTGTTCAGCACTCTCCTTTTGGTAACAGTAATTAGGTATTTTTATGTGACTGTGCAAAAATATGTCACAACTGGATAGTATAAAAAAATTAAAAAAAAACCAAAATTTTATTACACCATAACAAAAAAGACAGATTTTTGTTGTTGTCGTTCAGTTGGTTTTTGTCTGTTGGCTTGCTTCCTTTCACCCCAACATTGAAACAGCAGCAGTGTCTAACTGATATACAATCAGTGACAGATTTTGGATGGATGAATGCATTAAAGTTGCAACCCAAAATCTGTTTCAGATGGTGACATTAAAGCAAAAATTCTCGTTAGGGTACATTTTATTCCGGTGCATTCACCGAAGGATCAAAGTTACTTACAGAAATAAATTTTTTAAAAAGCCTCAAATAAATCTTACCAACCACCTGAAGTTTTGAAAGTTAATTATAAATTTGCACAATCTTAGAATTCATTATTAATTTTAGAAAAATACTTCTGTCAGATTATACACGAAAGCCTAATTCAGATGGGCCATTAACATTCTTTTCCATTGAAATGCATTATAGAGCGTATCTTAATGTCAAGCAGTCCCAGTACCATTAGCAGCAAGATAATTTATAGAGATAAATAATTGATGCTTTGTTCCCTCTGTTATAAAATAATCTTAAAGAATGAGAACTATTTTCTTTCTTGTGCCAACCCCTTTTAACATGTTTTGTGGGGCTTTGAGTCCTGGCGGCAAAAGGATGCCCTTGCTCTAGGGTCAGATATAATGGGCTTCGGATTAAATTGTCACAGATTGAAGGGTGTGTTTCTGAAGTTAGAAAATTTAAGTCTGAAGGGCCTAATCTCCTAGACATCTTCTTTAAGGTAAAGGATAGAGATGGGTGTTTTGTTTAATTTTGATTATTTCTTATGAAAGTTGCAGAGAAGGGACTTCTTCACAAAACCTGGAAAAAATATGAAAGGATTTAAGAGCTGATAGAAGAAAAAATGGGTGGTATGTAGAGTCAGGGAGATAGAGAATCCTAAGAACCATGGCCTTGGTGTTTGGGCAAAGGATTCTGTGCCCACGCTCACGTATAAAAATCACAAGCCTCAGAAAATCACTGCATGCACTGGAGACTGTCTATAGCTCTTTCTCCCATTTTCCAGGCATCAGTAAGTTCTCCAGTTTGCCATGGGACCTAAGGAAAGGGCAGGGTTCCTCCAGAAAAGACAAAATTGAATTTCTCACCACCCTGGGGAAGTGAGGGCATAGAGTCAGATTTCATTGAATTTAGGAAAATAAGGGTACCGTGGCCTTCTTTACACCTTCCTTACACTCATGAATGGAAATCATATCCTCTACTTGTTATTATACCTTTGGTCAGTGCTGCTATCATCAGAATTCGTTTTAGTTGTCACATTTCCAAATACTAAAATAATCTCCATCCTCAGTTCTAATGAAGGGACAGGAAAAGCATGACTTAGCTAAAATGCTTGTGGAAATAGCAATCCCACCCCTCTATAATGTGGAAACAAAATAAGATGAAAACAGGATTTATTGTATTCAGATAAACACAATCACAGACTCAGGTAAGGGGTACCTTTAGCACACCTGGCTTCCTAGCAGCTTTTAGAGGGAATGAGGGAGCAAATAGATAGGAACAAAGTAGCCAGAGCACAGACACACCTGACCTTTCTCAAATATCGTTTTCTGCAAATGCAGACATACTAGTATACAAACACCAGTTCAACTACTTGCTTTCCAGTTATGGTGAAGACAGGCTAAGGTTAACTAGAATAAAATTCATACAGCTCAAGTTTCTCCACCGATTAGAGGAGAATTTAGCTCTAAATGAGTCACACACACCCATGCCAATCTCTAAATGGTGTTTGCATTTCCCATTTGGTATTTTTGGTGTCCAAGGAGCTTCGATGCTCACAAAATTGTTTATCTGAATAATAAAATCTTGTTTCTAAAACGAGATGTAAAAGACTGGAGATCACCCAGCCCATAATGCCACAAGATGATTTCAAGACTAATAATCAAGATTTGTTATTCCTGTTCCTCTGGCAACTTACAAAATAATGTAAAAACATTGCTGGATTTTAAAAGCTAATTGTATAATTGTATTATATATAGGAGTAATACTAATTTACTCTATCCTTCTAATATATTAAACAGAAAACATATGCTGAAAGTTCTGAAATAGCTGTTTTTGTTGAGTACTTACTATGTGCCAGGTACTGGATATTTAAATATTTTACCTCATTTTATCTTCATTGTAACCCTATGAGACATAATGTTAAAAAGGAACAAACTGGGCCATGACATTTAAGTAACCCTAAACTAGTAAGTAATAGACCAAGGACGTAAATGTAGCATCGAATCAAACCCCTAAAAGCCTGTGCGATCCACTGTTCTATCATGTAAATAAAACAGTAGTTGTAAGGAATAGGATGGGATTCTCAATTTCTGAATTACGTTTGCAATCTACCACCAGAGGAGCCCTCACACATGCTTCTCCCTACTCTTTCCTTTATCATGAACTTGGTCACCAATTATCTGTTGAGTTTCTTCTTCTGGGTCAGGCAGTGGACTTTTGGAAATACAATGGTAAACAGCTCAGCAGTGGTCCTGTTCTTATGATATTTCTATTTAATATTTTCTAATAATTAGGAAGGCAAGCAATAGCAAGTTAATACACCTGCTTACAAAAATGTTACAGATTGGTATAAGTAACAAGGAAAATAAACAAAGGCACTGTGATAAAGAGAGAACTGTCTTTTAAAGAATGGTCATCAAAGAAGCTGTTTTGAAGCTATTTTCTGAAGAAGTAGAAGGAAGAACCACATCTTTCAGCACACTTCCTTCCATATTAAATTTAAGTGCTCATGTAATTAAAAAAGGATAATTGTTCCAAGATATACCAATGATCAGCCATACAGCAGAATAACATGCTCTTTTTTTCTCTGACCACATACCTGAAGAACCCCTTGAACAATCCTTGATGGGAATAGAAAAGGAAATATCAGTGTACACTTACTTATAAGTAGACTGTGCAGCAGAGACTATAGCATGGATTGTATCTGATTTGCATAAAAAATTCTCTAGTTAATGCGGGTGGGGATTGAGTGTTTAAAAGGACAGGTCTGCTATTATTTATTGTTGTTGTATTATATTGAGGTTAAAACCTATACGGAATACCTGCAGCTTTCTGAACTGTGTTACAGAGAATTCTAAAGTCACGTCTGAGCAGCAGGAATGGTGCCATAATACCTGCAATGAAGGTAATAAGTGACAGCAATGAAAGTCAGAGGAGAGCCTGGTGACAAAATGCAAACCATCTCTCTTATAAGCCATAAAAGTTACCCAGAAGGATGACAAGAATTAGATATTATCTGTTAAGTGTCTTAAGTCAGATTTCCTAGAAACAGAACCGGAACCAAGGATTCAAATGCAAGTGATTTATGAAGTGATCCCAAGAGAAAGTAATAAGGGAGTGAGGGAAGCCAGATAGGGAAAGGGAACAGATCAAGAAGGTGTGACTTCCCGTGACATCCCAGATTCAATCTGATGCCTTGGACATATATTTTATCTGAGTGAGGGATCTGCCTTCTGTCCACTCGCTCAGTCAGTCACAGGCCTCAGCCGCCCTGCATTAGGAGGAGATGGAGCCTTCATTAATGGGATTAGTGCTCTTACAAGAAGAGGCCAGAGAACCAGCTACAGCGGGGCCTTGACTTACGAGTGTCCCGACTAACGAGTTTTTTGAGATACCAGCTGTCTCTGGGCAGATTTTTTACATTGAGTTGACAGGGTAATTTGAGTTAACGAGCTCCTTGAGTTAACTGAGCTCGGTCTCAGAATGAATTAAACTCGTAAGTCAAGGCCCCACTGTCGTTCTCTTTTCAGCATGTGAGGACACCACAAGAAGATGGCCCTCTGTAAACCAGGAAGAGGGCCCGTGTCAATAATCCTGGTCATACTGGCACCTGGTCTCAGACTAGCAGCCTGCAGAACTGTGAGAAATAAAGGTTCGTTGCTTAAGTCACCCAGTCTTTGATAGCTTGTTATAGCAGCTCAAACTGACCAATGTAGAGAAATAATCTTGGAGCATTATTAGGGAGCAAGAAAAATGCTAATTGCAGTCCCATACCTCATATATGGAGAAGAAAAATAAACATGGGCAACTTGAAATAGATACAGTTCATATCTATTTCACAGTTTGATCTCTGACTAAAAGAGTTCTCTGACAAGTTCTGATTGAGTACAGGTATGGCAGGCGAAGGAACGAAGTACATAAAGCTTAAGGGTGCAAAGTTTCATTTGTAAGGACAAGGGAATTTCAGAGGGCACCGAGGAAACAAATGGAAAGGAGGGAGCCAGGGGAGGGTTGCATCATGGGATTGGAAAAATGAAAAGACAAGAAGAGTTGGGATTTGGCTGTGATCAAGGATGATGGCTCATGGATAGACACTAAGATAGTATATTGTGCAGTTGCCAACACCCCCCGGAGGACAAGAGTGGCTTGGCCTATGTGGAAGGAGTTAGATTTAGTCTGTATTATGTGTAAATCCAAAAAGAACTAGATTAAATGAGTAAGAAGGTGACTGGGTGTGTTTTCTTTCAGAACCATTTGTTATGCAGAAAACAAGAGTTGTTCTTGATGTATAGACTGGTGGGGAGAGTCAGGGTGTAGTTCATTTTATGAGGTGGGGTCAGAATAAACATGGGTTATGTATAAGAATGAGGGTGTTTCTTAATGAATAGCATACAAATAAATAAATGGAACAATCTGTTGAGACTAAGTTTTTCTCTGGGGGCCATCTGGTTCATATCAATTAGCACACACATTTTATTTGATCTTTAAATAGGCATTTTCTCAAAGATCTCCTAATATAACCTTAATGTGAAACTGTTCCTTATATACATAAAATAGGTACCCTACAGGACTTCCAAAGTGCAAAAATATAGTGTGTCTTAATTGCAAATAAAGCACCGATTAATTTTATTACACTATATGCATGTGTATATATACGTACATATGAAAATACATACATATATATGTATATATGTATATATATTTTCACCTATTCACACACATATTGTATTTCATATATACACATTATTATTTATACAGAATCAGGTTATTTGGGTATTTTGATTCATTGAGAATAACCATTCTGTGCAGTAGCTGGATTATCTATCTTCACAGAATTAGAATATAACAAAATGCGTTAGCACTACAATTCTACTGAACATAATTTAACATTTCTTCATTTTCAGAAAGAATTTCAGAATCATGCAGCTTCTCAGGGTAATCATTATTAGCATTAATTATCTTTTATTAGTACTATGCATGCATGAGTTATAAGAGATTGAGCTCAATTTATACAGCATGTTTTACACATCTAGGAAATTGTTCTCCTTATTCTTTTTTTAAAATTTGAAATATTTTCATTTATTCATTTTTCTTTTTATAGAATAAATGTAAAATATGACCCTTAAATATGTGGATTCTGAATTGGGGCCTTAATATATTACATTACCCGCAACCAAATTTTTTAATTATGTAGCTCCCAGTAAATATTCCAAAGACTCCTTTATTCACTTGAAGAGTAGAAAATATGCAATTTATACTTCATGTTAATGCTCTTATCTTTAAATTACTTTATATTCTAAATCAATGTTAATGATGATGAATGCTGAGATACCTAAATGCAGCTGTTGTCAAAATGTCAGTGTGTTTTTTAGCCTAACACTGAAAATTAATTTTTTTTGAAAAACTTAAACATCATTAAAAGTAGTTTTAGTGCTAGAAATAGTGTAGTAGTGGTAGTAATAAGAGGTAAAATTAGATAATGATTATAATTTATTCTACACTTACTATGTGCTAGAAACTTTGCTAAGAACTTTACATTTAATAATACATTAAATCCTCACAGTAATGTTATGAGGTTGTCATTATTATTCATGTAATAATGAGGAATTTGAGATGTAAAATAATTTTTCAAGATTTACACTTGTAAGTGGACTCCAGCCTAGACTATCTTTCCAAGGCCTTGCTTGTAACCACTGTGAAAGACAGACTTACACATTGTAATGGTAATTCTTGTAGTATTTTTATTCCCTCTTTAAAAATATGGCAACAGAGCAAAGGATTGTTTCAGAAAGTTTGCAAGTTGTAAACAGCAAACCCAGAACCATAACCCAAGTACTACTATTCTGATCCAAGGATCTTTCTACTACCCTCCCCTGCCTTCCTATGTGTTTATATACAATATTGTCTTTTGCTTTATTTTAGAGCCTTAGATTATTTTAATTTAATATGTATACCACACATATTACTGAGGAATTTTCACATTTATATTTGGACATTTAAATTAATTCATCTAGAAATTTGAAAGCTTCTAAAATGCCAGTGGAATGATTGGAAACTAGTGGTTTTTGAATGAAAGAGCTTTTGACTATACAAATGAATGAACCAGAAAAGTGCAGCTGTGTTTAGAAAGAGGCTTTCTAATAGTCCAAGGCAGAATTTATTAGGTATTCCCTCGTAATGAGTTCCATATAATATTCTCTCAGCTAGTAAGTTAAAGATCATCTTTGTAGCCGACAAGCCTATAGATTCTGACTTATATATATTTTTTAAAGCTTACATTTGTTAGTAAAGCAAGCAGATAAGATGCTGCCATTGTGTGCCTAATTGGTGTCCTAAGGAAGAGATTTCTAAAATCTAGATGACGTGAGATTGAAGAGACGATGTTTACTATTGGTCAATGCCATTTTCTTCCTGCTACATTTCCAACTCTAATAAACATTTAAAAAAACATCCATGAGAATATACAATAAGCTGAGCTGAGCTTTTCAAAAGCTAAAATTATTTGCCTCTTTATCTTGTTTAGCATTTCACAGAATGCTGTTTCTGTTATGTGCCAACAATGGCATAGGGTGAGGCAATGCTAACTGAGTAATAAAATACCTGTTTGATGAGGTAATTGAGAAAGGACCTGTAGTTGGACTGCAATTCTTGCTACACCATGGAGAGCTCTGCCTCCTTTCTCTGCCTTGCTATGAATGATATTAGTTGAACTCCAATTGCCTCAGGCTGCAATTTGGGATTTACTAAAAATTGTTGTAAGTTATAGGATTACGATCAGATGGGAGTTTTTAGTTAAGAAACAAACATTAGGTAAAGGGCATTACATCATCAGCTAAGGAAAATTTGCTTTACTGCTCATTATTTCCATTAACTAGGGAAAAAATTCATATAGTGCTTTAACATTTTCTATTATAATATTTCTGCTCTTTACAATTCATTTTTTCATTTAATTAGCATCTAGATTCAAAATTGTATGACCTATAGTAAAATGACCTTTATTTACCTTTATTGAAGTATTTCTTATTCATTTTTCTTTAAGACGGGTGTTTTTCTTTTAGACAAATAATTTAGTTTGTTCTTTCTTATGCTTTTAAATATGAATTATATTCTTATTTATATTGTAGTGATTTGCATATTTAACATAAATATGCAAAATACTATATTGATTGTTATTTAAGAACGAGACATATATTTTATTCCTCTTTATAATTTTGGGTAACACAAAGCCTTTAACATATTAAATACCTAATAAGGATTTACTGATTTACAATTTTTTGTTTAGTAATAAACTCTGAGAAGGCTTAGAAACGACTGTCTTGGGTGTGATATGTGAAATTTGAGAAAGTTAAAAATACTTATGGCAATAAGAATGCATTTATTAGTTGGAGTATAGAAATTTCAACTGAAATGGGATTCATTAATTTTCTCATTGTTCTTACTGGTTAAGGGAAAAGTAAAATAACATGTATGCATATGTATAATTACACATGTGTATGTAGAGAGAATGCACAATGTATAAAAACATAAAATATCAAGTTTTTATGTACTTATACACACTAAGAGTATAACAAACCTTGAATATTACATCCATATTGTCCATTAATATTAGTAACAAGTAAGTCTGTAAAATATTTTTACTCCTTCTATCACCATTAATCCCAGCTTTACCCTCTTCTAACTCTGTCACCCCTATTTTGCCCTGGTAATCACCCTACTGTTGTCTGTGTCTGAGTTTTTTTCTTTGCTTAATCCCTTGACATTCTTCACCAAACTCCCGACCTGCTTTATCCTCTGAGACAGCTGTCAATCTGTTCTCTATATCCATGAGTCTGTTTCTATTTTGTTTGGTTGGTTATTTTGTTCATTCGGTTCTACATATTGAAATCATATGGTACTTGTCCTTCTCTGACTGGTGTATTTCACTTAGCATAATACTTTCCAGGCCCATCCAAGCTGTCACCAAAGATTAAGATTTCCTTCTTTGCCATGGCTGAGTAGTATCTCATTGTGTAAATATATCACAGCTTTTTTATCTACTCATCTACTGATGGGCACTTGGGCTGCTATCAAATCTTGGCTTTTGCAAGGCTATCTTATAAAATAGGAGAAATTAAGAGCTTCTAAGACAGGGAAAAACTAAAGGAGGTTTTTGGTGTTAGGTGTTTTTTTTTGTTTTGTTTTTTGTTTTTTGTTTGTTTTTTTTTGTTTTTTTTTGTTTTTTTTTTTTTACCATCAACCAGTAATGTTAAAGAAAAAACTAAAGGAGATTGTTACTACCAAAACAAAAAAGTTAAATGTTCTCCTTTAAGAAAAAGAAGAAAAAACAAACAAACAAGGAACATAGTTAAATGAGTAAAATGGCATTATTACATACCTAGCAATAATCACTTTAAATGTAAATGGCTTAAATGCTTCAATCAAAAGGCCTAGGGAGCTGAGTGGGTAAGAAAACACATATGCTGTCTACAAGAGACCCACCTCAGAATGAGAGCTACACACAGCCTAAAAGTAAATGGATGGAAAAAGGTATTTCATGCAAAAAGGAATAAAACAAAAGCTGGAATAGCAATACTTATATCTGACAAATAGACTTTAAAACAAAGACTATAGTAAGAGACAGAGAAGAACACTATGTAATGATAAAGGGAACAATCCAATAAGACGATATGACTCTTGAGAACATTTAAGCACCCAATATAAGAGCACATAAATATGTAAAGCAAACCTTGGTAGACATAAAGGGAGGGACCAACAGTTCCATAGACATAGTAGGGGATTTTACCACTCCATTGACTGACATCAATGGATAGATCTTCCAGACAGAAAAGCAACAAAGAAACAGCAGCTTTAAATGACACACTAAATCACATGGATTTAATTGATATTTTTCAGAGCATCTCACCCCAAAACACTATGATAGACATTCTTTTCAAGTGCACATGGAACATTTTCTAGGATAGACTACATGTAAGGCCACAAAAAAAGTTTCAATACATTTAAGAAGAGTGAAGTCAGATCAAGCATCTTTTCTGACCACAATTGTATGAAACTAGAAATCAATCACAGGGGAAAACAACTGAAAAAAAGACACAGAGGATAAATAACATGTTACTAAGGGAGAAATCAAAAGTTACCTTGAAAGAAATGAAAATGAGAACACAACAACCCCAAATGTATGGGACATAGTGAAAGTAGCCTAACAGGGAAATTCATAGCACCACAGGCCTATCTCAAGAAACAAGAAAAATCTCAACCAATCAAACTTTACACTAAAAGGAACTAGAAAAAGAACAACAAACAAAGCCCAAAGTGAGTAGAAGAAAGGAAATAATAAAGTTCAGAGAAGAAATACATGAAATAGACTCTAAAAAAATACAAATGATCAATGAAACCAAGAGCTGGTTTTAGGAAAAGATGTTGAACAAAACTTTGAAGCAGACTCATTAAGAAAAAAAGAGAGAGGACCCAAATAAATGCAATCAGAAATGAAAGAGAAGTAACAACTGACACCAAAGAAATACACAGGTTTGTAAGAAAAACATTACAAACAACTATTAAAGTCTTCAATAGAATAGCATTAAATTATATATCACAATTTATATAAACAATACTTAAACACATTTTATTATAGAATTGATGATACAAACAAAACTCTCCAAATAAATATATTTATTTGGTCGTATATTTATGTTATGTGAATTACTGATAGTTCTAATTTCAGCTTTAGAGACATTAAAATGTACTGTGATGTTACTAGGAAATGGGAGTCTTAGAAACTACAAAGTGCCTATTTTCAGGTTGGAACAAGATGAACTTTCAGTAAAAAAGGACATACAAAGAAGTCAGGCCTAACATAAACAAAGATATTTACCTAATCTTTAATTTTTTTGTGACAAATTTAAAAATCATATTTAAATAAATGCGAAAAAATAAATGAATTAAGAAAAAATTTAAATTTTACTTAAAAATATGTAAGCATTTTAATAAAATAAAAGTCTTAAATGATTATGGGCTCCCCTTATCCCAGCCACCTCAACTCAAGTTACTTCTAGTAATAGGGTATTTTCCTCTTGGTTTCTTAAATATGATGTAAAATCACATATCCTTTGCTATATTCCAATTTAAAATAGATGTCACTCTTTGTAAGGCACAATTATTGTGTATACTCTGTATCAGCAAAATGAAGTCCATGAAAATATATTTAGGTTTTAATGTGGGTTAAATACCATTTCTTTTATCAGAAATACTTAGTCAATGTATCTAGCCTTTATTTTTATCTTATCAGAAGCCAGAATTCAGTATATTTACATAAATCCAGATATCCCTTCAATTACTTCAAAAATGATTAATGTGTTTTATTATCTGGCCTTTTGACAACACAGACACACTTTAAAATGAGCTGGTTTTACAAATTAGTAAATTTCTAAACTTTATTTCTCCACAGAGCCCACATAATTATAGCTGATATACCTCTACTTACAAAGTTTAAATAATATGTAATATAACTTTGCTTAATCTGTGATAAAACCATCAAAAATTATACAAGAATAAGATGGCTTTCTCTGAGAGTACAAGGAAGGAAATTTGAAATTCTACATATCTTAGAATGGTGATCATAACAGGATTCAGCGTGCATGTCATTTTATCAGAATTATCTGAAGTATTTGCAATTTACACTAACTGCAGAGAATGATTTGAATTTTATTTTATGTAGTATGCTTACCCTTCATTTATTCCTAAAGCAGTATGTTTGCTAAACATATATACATCATTTTTAGGGCACAGATGTAACAAGACCATGCTGCCATTCAAAATTAAGGTGCCACATTTTTTTTTTTACAATCAAATGGCATCCAAAATGCAATATATCTTCACAGATTGGCATTGATGAGTGAGGTTGGTCACAATGAAATGGGACTTTTTTAATAGAAATGGGAAACAATGTATCATAAATATACAGACCAATATATAACATTGAAGAACAAGAAGCAGAAAGGAAACAGTGCTCTTGCATAAAGGTCGATTCTCTTTGCTGCTGTTGGAATGACGGGTTTGGCGGGGGGAGGCTTCTTGTTGCTCTTTGCCTGCGATTTCCCAAGTCCATTGTTGACTTCGATAGGTTTCCCGTAGCAGTCATAATTGGATAATTCAAAATCTCTTGGCAAGCTCCCCACAATGCTGAAGTCATTAGATCTCAGGTCAGACTTGGAAGTACAAACTTTTTTGCATCTGTTCTCACCAACCTGAAAATCAAAAATTAAACACAGAGTGTATTTAGAATTTTCTGTTTATAAAACACATCTCTTCAAAAGAATATTTTAAAAATCAGATGTAAAAGACAACTGGTTAAACCGTCAGATTGCCTGAACATTTAACTCTAAAATGTGGCCTCTTTCAAGGTTTAGGTCATGGAATGAACTTTGATGGGTTATTTTAATGTTAAGGGATCAAAATGCAAATAAACATTTATCTTGGGTGCTCCCAGGCTTGTGAGTTCTCAACTGAAAGACCAATGAATAAAAATCCAATATTTAATCACAACACAGACCATATTACTACAATATATGGATTACAGAAATCTTCCGGTACTTATAAGCTTTGACTTGTGGACACTATTTCCAAATAAGGTGGTTTATAAATGATAAAGGTATTTACCACCCCAATGAGACAGATTGTTGTCTCTAAACCACACTCACAAATAAGAACTAAAAGATGGTCACAACCATCATGAATCAAAGCTTTGCTAGTGAAAGGAATTCCTAACTTGTTGGCTAAAGTTGAATTAGCAAACCACACTCAGAGAACCTGAAGAAATGGTGCATATTTTAGCCAGAGTGCATGCTACAGAGATTATTCTGTTCCGGACAGAAGACTGCATTTAAAGTTCTAGGTTTCCAGGGCTGCCTGAGGAATGCGTAGGTCTCAGCATGTATCAGTGAGTTTTTGTAAAGAGTACATAATTACCTTGATTGGAAGACAAATTGAGAACAGACTCTACATACCAAATGTTTGCATTATCCTTAAACCATCAAAGCAGTTTTCAAAATCTGACACACGGTGGATATCCCACACTTTCCCCCTTTAGAATTTTCCACTCTAAAAGCTTTAGATGCACTCACTTTACTTTAGATCCATTCATCAAAACAAAGAACTCTAGCTTTAGACTTAGAAAGTATGACTTCTTATCAGTTATTTTTATTTTTCTCAAAAAAGCCACATGTATTTACTATAGAAATGCATTTACTGTAAATGATATTTTATATGTGGCTTTTGTATCTGTAAATAACTAAACAAGAAGCCAAATTTATGTGATGTTAGGACTTGTCACACAAAAATACTTCCAATTGTTTTTATTTACATAAATTTTAATTCTTTTTATTTACATAAAAATATTTACATAAGCATATTTTTATATTCTAGCAATGTTAATGATGTTAGAATTTTATCTATATAGTTTATTCAAATGTAGGTATAGAATATTTATTCATAAATATTATTTAAATATAGTAAACATGTCAGTAAGGGAAGAATGATTTCTTCGAAGTTAACATATAGCATAGAAAAGCACTCCAAAAAGTTTCAATTTGGTTATACTAAATATTTAACTATTTATTTTGTTAAAACCTTTTCCAGAGATGTATTTGAAATCAGTGTGTGTGTGTGTGTGTGTGTGTGTGTGTGTGTGTGTTGATGGAAAGAACCTCTATCTATTACAGAAGTAATTTTTAATGATAGACACAACTCAATAAGGTAAGTAGCTCATGATTCATTAACAAATTGGCTGATCTCATCTTGTCCCTTTCATCAGAAATTTTAAACAGACAACTTCGTTTTTTTAATTACTCTCTACACATATGTATCATTTATATGTACATAAAAGTATAAAATAGTTTATAATATAAACACTATTTTAAACAATTATCACATGAAGAGGGACTCAATAAAGTGCTTATAAAAGAAATAGTAACCCTAGTTATTAACACATTCTCAAAAGTGATCTTGATTATATTAATCTCCAATTTATAATTTCTCATTATTATCTCATATGGGTCTCACTTTCATATAAACTTGTCACTTCTCAAAATTACTGGTAGCAAAAATGAGGTACTATAATAATGAAACTGTAAAAAATAATGCAGATTTAAAACCACCTAATGCTTCAAATTTTAACCTCTGAGGTTTTCCTTCTGATTCTTTTCAGTCTGTGTCTATACACATTTAATAACAAATCACCTTTTATGATGTTTCTTGAGCAGAAGACTTAGGCATGATTTCAATGTGTTAATGGTATTTCCACAGAAGATAAAAATATTCTCAAAATGAATAAACTCTATATGTTACACAAAATTTAAATCAACATTTAACTTTAAAAACACATTATTCCTATAAAGAAACAACTATTTTATTCATGCATGAACAACAACTTTTATATATGAATTTATCCAAATCCATAGACATGAATACTATTTTGTCTTTTTTTTCAAAATACCTTTGTTGTAAATAGCACATACTAGGTATTAAGAACAGGATGATATTGACAACAGTAGGTCCTTAACTGTACTTATTAAATAAAAAAGAAATACATGAGTGAACAAATTAGTAACCAAATTTGGTAACAGCTGAGGAAGTGCAAAATTTAAGGAGGGAAAACTTAGACAATTATAAATGAATAATGGTATATTTCTGTATGTAGTCAAAATTATGAAGTTATGAAAACTTCTTACTAAAAGCTAGGTTAAATTATCATTGATCTTTCTTAATTTTTTTTATCATTATGTGTCATAAGTGTTTCCCTCCACGCCCCGCGTGGTTCAGGGTTCGGGTCTGGAAGAGGAGCCGCACACAAATGAGAGAGAAAAGACACGAGATAATTTGGGAATATTGGGGGGCCAGGCAGCAAGTCCAACTCAAGAGGAAGGACTTCCACTGTGCTCAGGCCTCACCAAGCTTTTATAGTCAGAGGTAAACAAGGTAGTGGTTACCATAGTTACACAGTTCTTGTGAGTTTCACTTGTTTACACCATGGTTATACTTCCTGCACTTCCTCAGCCCATTAGATTCCCAGATAAGATCTAGGGAGTGTTATAAGGTCAAGCCTAATTATGCTAAGAGGACTGTGCCCTCTAAGCTAGGACTTGCTTGTGACTTTGCCAGCAGGTCAGTCTGAGGCTTAACCCTATATCAGTTTCCCACAATTATGTTTCTTAGCAAGAACATTATTAAAAAATCAGCATTAGCCCAGCTGGTGTGCCACAGTGGTGGAGCATCAAACTATGAACCAGAAGGTCACAGTTCGATTCCTGCTCAGAGCACATGCCCAGGTTGCAGGCTTGGTCTCCAGTGGGGCGTGTGCAGGAGGCAGCCCATCATTGATTCTCTCTCATCATTGATGTTTCTATCTCTCTCTCCCTCTCCCTTCCTTTCTGAGATCAATTTTTAAAAATCATCCTTAAATGTTTTCTATAACCCAAATTTTATTATGCTCCCATTAATATTGTTATTCTGTCGAAAAATAAATGACATATCTGGTTGAAATTACTCAGCAAAAGCAAAATGTTCTGAAAGCAAAATACACTAGAGCAAATACATTTTGAAACCAAAAGCACTAAATTAAAAAGGCAAAAATTGTTTAATTTCTTTTTTTATACTTTTTTTCATGTGTCAATGTGTAACAATCTTACAAATTTCTCACACACATTTACTGTAAGTTTGATGCTTACATCAAAGCTAAATTATTTTTGGACACATTCTCTCATTTTGAAGCCTGTCTGATGATACAAACATTACATAGTTACAATATTAATTTTGGAAATTGCATTTTGGCCTGTAAGAAATAAGAATAATTTACATTTACATCTGGATATTAGAATTTCTGGTCAATGTTTAAACTCTCTAAGCATCACTCTGCCACTTTTGTAGTAGTAAAATGTCATAGCAATTTCAGAATCCAGACAGGTCTGTGTCTATTAGCAACTGAAAACATAGAGGATTAAAATACAGAAGTTATTATATTCTGAACTTTTATTCATTAGGTAACTATTTCAATGCTTAAAAGCTGAATTTAAAATAATATAACTCAGTCTAATACTCTGGATCCTATTTATTCTTCATATTTATGTTCATAAATAATCTTGATATGTTCTACAGTGCTCTGAAAATCTGGTTCTCATGTGTCTCCTTCCCTCAATACCCCACTTCATGGAATGCATTAAGATTCCAAGCTCATCTGCACATTGGTGTCCTGTGTGACTAGAGAATTTCTGCAGTTACAGAGGCCCCACCACACACTAGAGAATGGAGCTGATTGTGGGACTCCTGAAATCAAGCACCTGCTCTACAGAACATCTTTGCTTCCTATCTCCAGATCTCTTCACCGGGATCCAAGTTAGAGGGTGGGCAGATTAGCTGGTTGGAAATATGAGGAAGTAGTAAGATTGGAAGCTGTAAGTGGGCAGGTAAGACATGTCAAAGACGTGACTTCTTTTTTAAAAATATGTTTTTATTGATTTTAAAGAGAGAGGAAGGGGGAGGGGTAGAGAGATAGAAACATCGATGAGAGAGATATATCAGTCTGTTGCCACGTGTCCACAACCTGGGCATGTGCCCTGAACGGGAATCGAACCCGTAACCTCTGGGTTCATGAATTGACACTCAACCACTGAGCCACACTAGCTGGGCAAAGACATTACTTCTTTAAGGCCATGATAGCTCTCCATTAATGAAAATGTTATTCCTTATGAAAATGATTAAGGTACTAAAGAGTTATAAGGTCTGAAGAAATGTCCTGCAAAGTAGCAACTAATAATTTGCAGAAGTCTTAGTTGTAGTCTCAGAAAGTGAGTTCAATTACTTAGCAAAAAAGGAAAAATCTACAGACAGCATCACATAAGAATTGTTTGCTTGCTTTTGTACATAACAATACGTATGTAGCATACTTATCTCATTTAGGGGAGTGGTCAACAAACTGAGTCGCATGGGGCCAGAAAATAGACAGAGCAAGCAAAAGTTTCAAGGTTCTAGAATGCAATATACCAATAGTCTCTTGAGGAATTTTCCATGCTAAGCTCAGTGGAAATCATCTATTGGTTTATTAGTCTTCCCAACCAGAGGACATCAATTAGAGACACTTTGGGGACACTATCCTAATCCATGAAGTAGCCTGTTGCCTCAGGATTTATCAAACATCAACCACTATTCCTAGACCTATGATCAAGGACAAGACAACGTGAAAGAGTGAAACCTGTCCAATTCTCCAGGTACTCACCCCTAAGCTGGGCAGATCTCAAACTATGTGTTAATTTCCCTGTTAGCCAGGCACCCGATAAGTAAGTAGCCTGCCTGTCCTGTTCTGGGTGAAACTCTCTAAATTGATGGGAAACATGTAGGGGGATTTAATCCGGAGCATAGCTCCCCTAAGTCTTCACTGTAAGTAGAAGGTTGGTGCTTCTTCAACAGTCCTCTGGCCTTTCACTAAAGCTTACAAATGAGAAACATTTGTAAGGTGGTCTGTAGTTCTGGCAAGACCTCCACATGGGATGGTGACCATCAACGCAGAGATACATCATTAAACTCAGTGGAAAGTCCACCAAAAACGTGATAGGGTCTTGGACATTTTTCTTAATGAGTATGTGACCTACATGGTTTCTGTTTGTTTTCCGAAAAGTATGTAGTGCTTAGTTTCTTTTCATCAATGAGAAAAAATGAGTGAATGCCAATTCGATCAAACATTTACGCCCACAGAACAGTATCTCTCTCCTGGCACTAGAGAGCCATGATGCAGGAAATCATTTGGTTGGATCATTTCATTCTTACCTGCAAAGTGCTAATGTGAACCGGAGTCCCTGTACCATTCACAGTATTCTTTTTAGCCGCATTTCCACCTTTTCCATCTGCTTGCTCAGCCTTAGCAATTCTGGCTTTTTCTGCTTCAACTCGTTTGGGGTTATTTAGCATCACCTGGACAACAGCATACTCCACAAGGGAGGCAAACCCGAAGAGAAGACAAGCAATGAGCCATACATCGAGAGCCTTCACGTAGGAGACTTTGGGAAGTTCAGCAGCAAGGGTTGTGCACTCAGAGGCCAAGCTGAGTACTGAAAAGATACCTACAGGAACAGAAGTGGGAATTAAAGTTGCTATTTAGCCCTGTGAAAAAACGTCCTGCAACCATTACTCTTTAAGTAACTCCCTCTCCAATACGCTCCAGAGACCCATGAACAATTCATCAGGTCCCTTGAAAGCACAAAGAGTAGAAGAAATAATACACACAGACTTTCTATGTCAGCATTATTAAATGTGGTTGGGGATGTTTGTAAATACTCAGTAAACTAAGAAATAGAAATTTAAACTGAGACATAAAAACACCTTTTGGAGCGGGCTTAAATATTAAAGCTCTCTAAAACTCTTCTCTAGTATCTCTGAGGCAGCTACAAAGCTTATTTCGTTTCTTTAGCATTCTTTCAGACAGTTATAGAGTTGAATTTGATCCCACGAACAACTGAATCTGAACAAAAATAGAACATATAAAGCAATTTACTGATAAGGGTCACAATTTTTTTAAATGTAATAGGAAAGACAAAGTAGAGAACATTCCTGGTTATTTTAGAGAAAGCAAATGATTCCGGTTTTAAAGGAAAGAAGGAAATTCTGCTATATGTAATATTAACGGTACATGGAGAGCTAACTCCAAAGTACCCCTGGGAGCCAGACATTTCTTTATATTTTATTTTTTCATTAATTTTATTGGGGTGAGACTGGGAAACAAGATCACATATGTTTCAAGTGTATATTTCTAGGATACATCATCTGTAGGTTGCTTTGTGTGCTCACCACCCAAAGTCAAATCATCTTCTGCCATCATATATTTGGTTCTCTTTACCCTTTACTTCCCCTCCCAGGCCCTTCCCTCTGGTAACCACCATACTGTTGTCTGTGCCTGTAAGTTTCAGTTTTATATCCCACATGAGAGTGAAATCATAGGGTTCTAGCTTTTTCTGACTGACTTATTTTGTTGCCACAAATGGCAGTATTTCATCTTCTCTTATGGCTGAGTAGTATTCCATAGTATATATGTACTGACATTTCAATTTATACAGAGCAGGGCAAAAGTAAGTTGTTCACATGGAAAAAGACATGCAAGTTATGATTGTTACAGGAGCTTTGTTAACTCAAAAGAATGCCACAATGGCACACACACAAAAAACCTACTTTTGCTCACCCCTGTGTTACTACATGAGAGTAAAATATTTCTAGTAAACCAAATAATATTGACTATTTGCGGGGGGTGGGGGGGGATGCATAATGTTTTTGACAAGTCTAGTAATTTAAGCCTAGTTTTGGGTGTTTTATTGCCAGAAAATTATACTGCATAGTTAATTCTTATCCTCTACAATAATTAATGTATCAACTGTCATTGTCTTCAATACTGATACGTGACCCTTAGAATAAAATTTCCTACACGTTTGGTTGTTAAGACATAGATTTGGTCTCTGTGGTTTTTATTAGATGTAAACCTCCAAGTTTCTTATTCAGACAATGTCGTCATTTTCATTGCTTCTTTCCTGGTTTCCTTCTCTTCAAAATCTATAATTCATTTAATTATCCCTCTAAGTTGGAACAGGGAGATTTGCACCAGGCTTTTCTGATGGAAGAAAAAAATGAAATTCTGCAACCAGTCAGTCACTGAGAAGTCAGATATATCACATTTTTACCTATGTGAGTTCTAGGTGATATTCAGAACATACACACATGCATGCACATACACATACACACAGTCATGAAAAGACTTAAAACACTCCTAACAAACACTCCAAACAATATGTCCTTACTTTGAAATTCATTCACTTTACCCATTAGTAAGGCTCTTGATGATCTCCCTGAGCACAGACCTTTTAGTCCCTGTACCGACATGATTTTCAACTCTGGCTAATGGTGCCTCCATGTCACAGAACATTAAAAAAAACGATTGGAGAGTATGGATAACCAGCCCTTACTCTTTCTAGCCACTGCTGATGATATAGCACAGTGATGGCGAACCTTTTGAGCTCTGCGTGTCAGCATTTTGAAAAACCCTAACTTAACTCTGGTGCCGTGTCACATATAGAAATTTTTTGATCTTTGCAACCATAGTAAAACAAAGACTTATATTTTTGATATTTATTTTACATATTTAAATGCCATTTAACAAAGAAAAATCAATCAAAAAAGAGTTCGCGTGTCACCTCTGACACGCGTGTCATAGGTTCGCCATCACTGATATAACACATAATAACTGATGTTTAGGAAAGTGATGCTTAGTCATTTTTTAAAAAAGAAGTAGGATTTTATATCCCTGACAGAGAGTATAAGATAGTATAAATTATTTATTGGAAAGATTTTCATAAAAGTTATTAAGTTTGTCACTATTTGGGAATTTAGACTTTAGTTATCAGTGAATATCACGTATTAATAATTATTTTATGAAAGTCAAAGTAGGATAGATTTACTGTTGAAAATGCCCCAAGGACACACACACACACACACACACACACACAGAGAAAAAAAAAACTTAGCTTAATTAGAGTGCCTAAATATTGAGAAAATCTAACTTAATGGCACGTTTTAAGGAGGTTAAAAAAAAGGAAGAAAAAGCTTGCCATCAACTCCCAATATTTGACTGTATAGTTAGTTCACTAAAGACATCACACATTCCTAACACAAGAGGGAAGTATGGAGCACTTTACCCAGAGGCACTCTGGCAGCACTGGCGTCTGGGTTGATCCAGAAGGAAAGCCAGGAGAGAACCACGATCAGCAGGGTCGGGGCGTAGACGCCCATCATGTAAAACCCAACCTGTCTCCGCAGGGTGAAGATGACTTCCACACAGGTGTAGTACCCTTCCGAAACAAACGTATTAAAGCATGAGGTTCTCACCCACATCCAACTTCAGAAATGAATAAGGTACCTATAAGTTATGTTACTTCTATTTGAGACAGTTTCACAAAGTCAACTAGAGTGTGTGTGTGTGTGTGTGTGTGTGTGTGTGTGTGTGTGTGTGTGTGAATGGTGTGGTCTATAAGGATGACACTATAGGGCCAGTTTCAACTGACCTTTCACAACTTCACTATGACATTGAGAAACAGATACCAATGTGTGGCTCCACTTTCATCCCTGCCTTGGCTAGAAGCCTTTGTTCAGAGAATTTGCAATGGACTTAAACTTCTCATTTACTCTCTGAGCAAATTATCTCAAGGAATCATACAGGGAGCAATAAACCAAATCCGGACAAGTCCAGAAAGAAACACCCCTGAACTACATGTGGTCAGTATAATTTTTCACCCGCGTGTATCACTTCTTATCTATAAAGCAGGGCAGTCTCCTACACTTATATGCATATTGAAGCCTTAAAAACTAAGAATGTATTGGAAGTAAACATTAGCGAGAATAAGTGTTCTCATTTTATTTAGATAGAATATTATAAAGTACAAGCATCTGAGATTCCTCTCAATTCTCCCTTCCTCCACTCCAGGCCCTCAAACATTCTCTGACTGAGGGAAAGGACTTCATTTTCATAACCTGAGACAAATGCAGACATTTCTTTACAACATAATTTTGGAGCTGCCATGACATCAACTAGTTCCCCCAAATTAATCACAAATTATGAGCAGCCTCATAATAACTATTGATGACTTGAGACAGAAAATAAGTGACGTAAATAGTCTCCTAACACTGGAATATTTCCAGATGTTTGTATTTAATTTTTAAATGCTTTAGTACTTTCAGTCAGCAATTTAAGTGTGATATTTAATGCCTAAAGCACTAAATTTAAATTAAAATGTCATTTACCATTCAACCAAAGTAAGGTTATGTACAAATACCAAGAAGTTAAAATATCTTCAGTTGTGTTCAGCCTAAACTGTACATTGTTATTTATAAATGTTGAAATAAATAAATTAACAATGAATAAATAAAATAATTATAGGAAAAGGACAATATTACTTTTTACAATTTTACACTTAAAAAGTAATATTTATCTATTTTTCCCGGTTATAAAGAATGTATACACTTCTGACACTAGAACAATCTTCATATTTATTCATTAATGGTGCTTATAACAAAATTTGCCATCATTAGAGCTAACATGTAAGAACAATAAATAGCTGATTTGGGCTGAAGCAAATTCTAATTATGCCACATGCTTCCATATTATCAAAAAACAATAAATGCAGAATATTTATTCTTTTTCTTTTAAAATTTTAATTTCATGAAAACTAGACACAGGTTTTAAAAGATACAAAAGGCAATAAACTAAAACAAAAATGTCCCTCCCTTTTCTGTTTCCAGCCACTCATCTTAACTTCCTGCCCAGACAAACAAGAACACATGTTTCTAACTAACAATCACGTGCAAATTTTCCAAAATATAATCTTTCATAAATCCAATATGCTACGGTTAAGAAGCTCACAGTATTTCCCACAAGTGGTTCTGAAGTACCTGGCTTTGTAATGTATCACTTAAGTTAATTTTATATTCATCTAGTATGTGAGAAATAGGGAATGACACAATGTGCTTATGTATTTTTAGGTAGCCCAAGTAGTCAGAAATATGACAATTTACTATAGAGTTGTTCGCTTTCAGACAAATTTTTGCATTCTATCCAACCATGTTTAAATGACAGCCTAAATAACACAAGTCCTGTATTCTAAAGCAAGTTTCCACCACGCTCCCTGAGGAAGGCACCTCTGGGGGAGCTTCCCAAGATCTGGACGCATTTGGCAGTAAAATACAGGCTTGGATATTATCGCGATTTGCTCCATAAACTTTTATGAGAAACATTTCTTGACCTTTTTTGATCTCTTCCTGGTACTGTTACATTTATGAGAGGCAGGTGGGCAGCTAATTGATATAAATGTTCATTGGCAAATTCAATTTATTTTCTATTTCCTGTGGGATTTCATTTCATTATTATTCACTCAGGCTTCCAATTTAAGTATTTTTGTATACTTGCTTTCCCACATATTTCTCCACCTTTGCAATTTCTACAATTATTAAAACAATTTTTAATCAAGTTAAAGCCAATTCATTATTTCTGATATTTCTGTACACATTAAGGAATATGTAGGCCATTATTTTATATATGTTGTTCTCTATATCTTTTTCACTACTTGATTAAGCATTCCATATGTTTTGAATGTTCTATTTTTCTAAATACATTTCTCAATGTTATGCAAAGATGAATTTATGATTTACTTATATTCATATGATTCATGTAAATGCTGATAAAGCATGTTTACTGAAACACAATGCCAAATATTTTTATATTAACCTTAAGTTTTTTGATATCATTTTTTCTGTAACTAATGAGATAGCAGGGACTTATTTATGATAACAAAAAATTCTACAAAGGCTTTACTTTTCATAAATCTTGAGTAATTCTTCAAGTACTCTCTACCACAGCACACCTTTTCATTTTTTTCTCAGAACTAAAATTAACTATATCTGTTTATTTGTTTACCATATTAGAGTATGAATCTATAAAAGGACATCGTTCTCTCTTTTATTCACTGTTGAATCCATTTGGGGACTTTTAAATGAAGGAATTAAAGGTGTAAAAAAAAATTAAAAGCCCCATAATTTTCAATGCTGGTCCTTAATTTTATGCTATTACTTAAAATTAGAAATAAGATTACTAGTTTTATTTTCATCTCTAGATGAATTTTAAAACTTCAATAAACGTATTACATTTTTTTTTAAAACAATAGACTGTTAATGTTAAGCATATAATCTGAATGTGGGTATTGTTAAAGTCCAATAGGACTGACTCTACAGGTTGTGTAGTGATGTCAGACTCACTATCCTAAGACATCATTTAGTAACAGTAGACTTTGGGCAGTTTCTTTGCTTCATTATCCTAATGTGTAAACAGGGAGAATACGGTAAAAGTAATGAACTCAGAACATTGTTGTGAGGACTAAGTCATAGAATTCCTACAAAGCAGTTGAAACAAAGCCTAAAATAGAGCCAGAACTCAAAAAGCCATCTGCTAAATATGTGTTTTCACAACCATCTCAAATGATTTTTATGACTTTCAAGTTTTTTTTTTATTATAATTACTAAGTGAATTGTAAAAATCCCTAAAACTGTAGTCAGTCTCCTTAATTTGAATGGGGAGTATAGAGAGAAGGAATACTATACTATATGCCTAGGCTATGGCTGGCCCTGATTTGCCTGGTGACATTCAGTCACCCTGCATCTCAGTTATTTTATTTCAGTATCAATCTGGTCCCTTCTATATTTAAAATTCTATGTGTCTATGATTTGTTCATTGAGTACTTACATGACCACTTTTTTAGTTTTGCCTTTCAAAAAACTTTTAGTTTTTTTTTCAGTTTTGCCTTTCAAAAAACTTGGTAATTATTTTTTATTATCAAAGTATAGTTGAGAGTCAATATTGTATTAGTTTCAGGTGTACAACATAATGATTCCACATTTATAAACTTTACGAAGTGATCACCATGATAAGTCTAGTAACCATCTGTCACAGCACAAAGTTATTATAATCTTATTGAATTACATTCACTACCAGTGGTCAGCAAACTCATTAGTCAAGAGAGCCAAATATCAACAGTACAACGATTGAAATTTCTTTTGAGAGCCAAATTTTTTAAACTTAAACCATATAGTTAGGTACATTGTTATTAACTTAATTAGGCTACTCCTAAGGCTTAGGAAGAGTCACACTCAAGTGGCCAAAGAGCCGCATGTGGCTCGAGAGCCACAGTTTGCCGACTACGGCCCTAGGCTATACATTACATCCCCCTGACCTGCTGACTTTAAAGTTATAATAAGAAGTTTGCACCTCTTATTCCCCTTTACCTTTTCACCCCCCCATCACTCCCCTCCCCTCTGGCAGTGTTTAAATGCAACACTAACCAATTTGTAGACAAAGTTAGTTTAAGCATCTGTTGTTATTGACCTTTAAATAAAGTAACAGGCTATATAACATTTCTATGTAAATAAATAATGTAAAATATATGTAAATAGCCCCCCAGACTATTTAATAATCTGTTATTAAATTAACAAATTATATAACATTTATATAAAAATTAACTATATACCATTTATATGTAAGTAGTTCCTAAGGACTATTCATTTATTTGAAGATCAACAACAACAGATGTTTAAACTAACTTTATCTCTGAGTTGCCTAGTGTTGCATTTATTATAACACTCAATATGCAAATGTCACTCCACCTTTTATTTTAATATCAACAGAAATATTTTAAATTATATTTTGTTCTTGATGATGTCATGATGGCAACACTTTAGCTCAAAAATTTGATATTGCTGAATTCTATATATTACACTATACATTGTTATTTTTGAACAGTCAACATAGATGTTGCCATAAATGTAAACTTTATATCTATCCCTGAATATCTTTGTCTTGATTTACTTCCTGAAATGTAATTAGAATTGTATGGTATTTACAAGTCAAACTGATTATTAGTATTAATGTAATAATCAAAAATCAATCACTTTTTATTTATATTGCTAATCAAAATAACACTATATTTAATATGTAAAATCACTCAGTAACATATAACTATCAGTAAAGACTCAAAGGTTAAGACTAATCATATTATAAAAGTATTGAGTAGTGATTACTGTATTTTTATTTCTGTAAAAGCTTGAGGTAATTAATGAATGAGGTTAATTTGTTGTGCTTTTCATATTTGGCTGTTCCATAACCTAGGCCAATAATATTAAACGTACAAAAATATTGACTTATGTCCAATTACTTCACACACTCATTGCTTCTTGCACAGCATGAAGATTAATGCTTTTTACAACTAATAATATTGGTCAACCACTACCTAAAAATTGCTCACAGACAACAGATGAGTATAAATGAATTATGTCGCTCATATCCACAGTATTTGGTCCCAAATTGAATCTTGCCGAAAGTAGAATTTCTTCATAACATCTGGAAAACCACTACCTGGCTAAGTTCATATTACTAAAATAAAAAATTGAAAACCTCTTTCTACCCAGAACTACATTAAAAAAGGCAAAATTCTCCAGTAATAAAAATGTTCTTAAAAACTTTAGTGAATGCAATTTTATGAGAAATTTAAATATAATATTGTAAAGATATACTAATAAATATTGAACTTATTTTTAACTAGTTTTCTTCTATTTTGCCCTTAGCATATATTAATATTAAAACAGATCTTTGAAATAGGATTTAGTTTTGTTTAACTTAAAGATCATTACTTACCAGTGCCTTTATAGTATTTTGTACAGTTACCATATTCAATATCCTCCTTTTTAATATCAAATTGAGGCAAGGCAATTTTTTCTAACTGAACAGGATCCCCTGACTGCCAGATAAATCGTAAATCATCAGTTGTGTAACCAACTATAAACAAAAATAAATAGAAATATTAGTTTGAAATGCAATTATTAATGTTTTCTTAGCATTTTAATAATTCAAATATTCAACACCAAAATGATAAGAAAAGAGACATGAAATTGTTATTAAAATTAGGTAATATCTATAGCCACTGATGAAAATATTAACACAAAAGTTAAAGATAGTTGTCTTAAAGAAAGAACATGTTAAAATAATCAGCATATTATATATAAAATCCTAGGGTCATATACATTATGTGAGAATTCTGCAATGTCATCAATAAGAAAAAGTAATAAGTGATACTAGCTTTCAAATCATGCAATATACTACCTGGAAAATTTAAAATAAATATAAGCACCAAACCATTTTTAAGAAGTAACTATAAACTTCCCTAAAGGGGTTGCATTGCCACAGGAGAGCAATAAAACAATCCCATCCTCCCCCGACCCCTCTCCCGCGCCAGTGGCCATCATTATGGCATACTGAAGCACAGATTCTGGCTTAAGTGATGTGGCCACGACTCGGGTCATATGGGCTTTTACAGCATATAGTAACCTACCGTTCAACTCTAAAGTGCATATATTTTTAAAGCAATATTTTAGTTCTTCTGATAATAGAATGGATTATAATACATAGTTGAGTTTTTAAATGAAAATACACAAGCACACATATGTGTGATACATACACCAACATGGACATATATACACTAACATCTGCAAAATCTTATTTTATAGTTAGAAAGCCATAAATATTCAAATTTAAGATCCAGATTTAGTAACTTAAATAAAAAACAGCTAATAATCATTAATTTTAAAACATATCATCCAACAAGCATATGCTTGCCTACAAGGTTATTATTGTTTATTCTCCACATAAATAGGTTATGGTAAACAACTAATCAGGTTAAAGATTCCTTATATTAGTGTTAATATTTTTTTTAAATGCATGGGTGAGTTCTTTTTTTAAAATATATATTTCATTGATTTTTTTACAGAGAGGAAGGGAGAGGGATAGTCAGAAACATTGATGAGAGAGAAACATTGATCAGCTGCCTCCTGCACACAACCCACTGGGTATGTGCCCACAACCAAGGTGCATGCCCTTGACCAGAATCGAATCTGGGACCTTTCAGTCCACAGGCCAACGCTCTATCCACTGAGCCAAACCGGCTAGGGCTTAGTGTTAATATTTTGAATTTTATTTTTAAAAGTCAAGTATTTTAGCAAATTAATATTTTTAGAGGTACCCATTTCAATTAGTGCACCTATTTCATGTTTTATGATATGAAATATATCTGATCATAGAAACATAGAGAATCCAATTTTGTAAAAAATAATAATAATAATAATGTTTATACACAGATATAAAAATGAATGCTTGGGAGGACTTAAATAATATTTTTGCATGTTTTTCAAATTTTCTGCTCTAAAAATGTGGTTTTAATATCAGAAAATTATTAGGAAAGCATTTTCTCCTTTATCTTGCCGACATTACTATTTCAAATGAAGATGGCAATTGGAATAAGTTAGAAGTGAACACCTACATCAATTTAACTGTAATACAAAATTAGTATAGTACCAAGAGGATTTGTTTTATTACAAATTAATATAGTAAAAGACTAACGATAATTTCCTTAAATAAATTATTCTAATGACTATTTGTAATCAAAAGCCTTCGTTTTTACCATTGCTATCTAAGATATTAGTAGAATGCACTGCCTAGAAATTTTAAATATTTTTATTCCTATAGTCATTTAGAGTTTTGTTTTACATACAGCTCTCAAGTTGCATTTTGCAGCGTTGTGTATCCATGGGAAACAAGGTCAAGTCCAATGGGCATGAAAGAGTAATAGATAACCTGAAAGTAGAAATAGAGGTCGTAGAAGTCATTTAACATACTTCCCCCGACATGCTGATTTTAAAAGGAAAATACAGATGTACGAATATTAAAGATCAAAGCACCTCATGCTGACAAGGACGTCTCCATCCCGAAAAATAAAGAGGAGGATATTCTCCTGGGTTACATCATGAAAATTGGCGCTTTTTTCATTTGCAAAAAACAAATCAGGTTTCCACAGACACTTGTACATTGTGGGGTCCACTGTCAGGGCATCTGAGCCCCGAAAATCGCTGGGGAGCTTCAGCCTGGGATCGTTCCATTTTTGTCTCAGGAAGATATTAACTCTGTAGTCCTAGGGAAAGAAAAGAAATGTGTGCAGGAGTGTGTTTATTGCCAATTTTAAGAACATATTCAGTGGCGGATTTAAAAAGGCTTCAATGATTAGCAGCAGAAATATTCTTTCTCTTCTAACATTAACCAGGATCAAAACAGCTCAGTCACTAAGCACAAAGAGCTCCATCCGCAGTACAAAAAGACCCTTGTGTCTATTTAATTACGCTCTACAGACATTTCCGCAGCACTTGCTAGCTCAAACATCAGAATATAACTTTACCAATAATTGCTTTACCTTTATATAAATACAAATTACTAGTTGGTTAGGAATTGTTATCATAAAAGCATGGGAACTGCTAAACATTATTATTATGCTTCCCAAAAACCATAATAAACTTTAGTTAATAATAGACAAGAAGCCAAAGGAAAATATTTCTACTTGTCTTTTACTAAGTAGCAAACTATAAAAATAATATATGTATATAACTATGTATATTATATAACACATTATATAATATGTTCCTCAGAAGGAAAAAGAAAAACTATCAGACATGTAAATGATTACACAGAGAAAATGAGATAATCAAATAAAATCTGGATTATGCAAAACAGATAAAAGCACATACAAAATATTATGTTATATTCAACTATGGTACAAAAATGTTTTCAAACCTACTAAGCAATAGCTAATTATATTTCAGGGGCGGGGGGAGGTTTGGCCCATCTCCAAATGTTTTAATTTTAAAACTTTGTAAAAATTGAATTCTATAAAAAATTTTGAATTATATCAAGAGACATAGATTTTAAGAATATGTAAACTTAGGAACGTATTTAATAACTTAATACATTATATATTTGTTATTGAAATAAGGTTTTGGCACAAATTGGGTTGTTAGTATATACAGTCAAACTCAGCATTGAGGCATCAAGGTCAGGTCTTTTGATTTTAATTTTTATAAATTTTTTAAAAATAAATTTTATTTTATTTTAGAGGGAGAAAGAAACTTGGATGTGAGAGAGAAACATTGACTGGTTGCCTCATGCACACACCCCGACCAGGGAACAACCAGGAAACCTGGTTATGTGCTCTGACCAGGAATCCATTCGGCAACCCTTCAGTGCATGGGACAACACTCAACCCACTGAGCCACACCGGCCAGGGCATGATTTTAATTTTAGATAGTGAACTCAGATATGTACAAAAATGTACTAGGTATAGATTGTATTGGGCTTCAGCTTCCTTATTTTAAATCATTCAAAATACATAAAATACTATTCTATCTATATATAGCCTTTAGCATAATCAAAATGAATTAGGTCATAAACTTCAAATCCAAATCCGAATAATTAAATAAAAAGAGATGATAGTTCATCTTATATTAAATAAGACCTAATATATTTCCATATATGGAAAGGTAGACACACACTTTATAAATGTATAACATAAAATTAAGCATAAGCAATAAGCAATGACTCTAGAGAAGCTTGGGGAATTTACTTTCTCTTTCATATGATCTTCAGACAATGTATAGTAATTAGAGAAAATAAGGCACTTAATAACAGCAAACATTTACCAAATTATAGACAGTGAAGTAAAATTTAATTTACCTACCTTTAACAGCTACTCTAAACTTGATGTTTATAAAAACTTCAACATATGCATTGATTCTTAAAAATCATAAGCAGATGGTTTTCGAATGCCAGAGTCAAATACATTAAGGATTATATAAGCTAACACTGAACATATCTGCACCATTGGAAAAAAAAGGTAATATTTTCCCAATCAAGTGAACATGGAATCAAAGAGAGAGTAAAAAAAATCCCTAAAACTCTAGAAAATGGAGACCTCCCATGCACAGTTACATGACATTTTTTTTTCAAAATATACACATATCTTAATATTCATAATGGAACTTAAGTGATTACTTCATATCTGAATTTGATTGTGACAACTTACAGAAATTAACTCAAATATGTCCAAGACAAAGGCTTATCTCCCCCACATGGTGAGCCTTCCAGTAGATACGATGGTGCTTCCTGATAAATGTTTCTATCCATGTCGTGTAAACATGCATGGCCCTCCACTTACGAAGACTCATTAGGTTCAATCACCTATACCAGTGGTCGGCAAACTCATTAGTCAAAAGAGCCAAATATCAACAGTACAACGATTGAAATTTCTCTTGAAAGCCAAGTTTTTTAAACTTAAACTATATAGGTAGGTACATTGTTATTAACTTCATTAGGGTCCTCCTAAGCTGGCCTTTGCTAAAAAAAGTCCTCAATCTGATTGAGGCACATTCACTGAGGTCCACCCCTTCCAACTCTCCCATCCACACACTCGTCTTGTATACTTGTTTTGTCTATCTCCTTTCCGAAAACCGACTTCTGCGCACAGGCCACAAAGTTTCAATCGCACTGTACGCGCACGCCCGCACATGGTATTTTGTGGAAGAGCCACACATGTGGCTTGCAAGCCATGGTTTGCCGACCACTGATCTATACTAATAAAAGTCTAGGTGGTCCTCACGCCCTCACGCACAATGTTGTCACAAGATGGCTGCCATAAGATGGCCGCTTGCACAGAAGAGGCAGAACACAGCGGCCACTCCGCGCAGTGAGGCCTGGGGTCATGCGACTCCGCGCAGTGCGGAGGAGGCCAGTCCCGGTGCAGAGGAGGCGGGTCATGATGAAGGAGGCAGGTCACGGCAGGGGAGGGCAGTTGGGGGCAATGGGGCCAGCAGGGGAGGACAGTTGGGGGTGATCAGGCTGGCAGGGGAGTGGTTAGGCGTCAATCAGGCCAGCAGGGGAGGACAGTTGGGGGTGATCAGGCTGGCAGGGGAGTGGTTAGGCGTCAATCAGGCCAGCAGGGGAGGGCAGTTGGGGGTGATCAGGCTGGCAGGGGAGTGGTTAGGCGTCAATCAGGCCAGCAGGGGAGGGCAGTTGGGAGTGATCAGGCTGGCAGGCAGAAGCAGTTAGGGACAGTCAGGTGGGCAGGCAGGCAAGCGGTTAGGAGCGAGCAGTCCTGGATTTTGATGTGGGGGAGACTGTGCATGGTTAGTAGCAGGGTATATATGAGAATTCCATGCTTTCTGCTCAATTTTTTCTGCTGTATACCTAAAACTCCTCTAAAAATTAGGTCTACTGTTAAAAAGTGAATGTAAAATATGCTATAAACAAAGTGAAAGGAAACACAAAGTTAAGAAAAAATTATTTAAAAATTGTAGATAAGGTCAGAAGATCACTGTTTGCCCTTCCAGTGTCCTACTAAAATATTTCCCAACAAGCCCACCTAAGAGTTAAATGGTTTTCCAGGAAAATGTAACATTCTTTGAATTGTCATTTTTTTTTTTATTAGGGCCCCTAGACTCTGTAAAGTTATATAACTTATAGAAGATTGATAAATCAAAAAATTATGCAAATGATTTCTGTCAGGTCTAAGGATAATCCCCAAAAATTATGCCTTTATTGCCTAGTGGAACAGTAAGTCTGCATCAAATTTAGGAATCTAATTCCAGCACTCTTTCTTTCAAAGCAGTCTCCTGAATCTTCCATTAAATCAACTTTAGTGTTCTGCCGGTTCCCTCATTAATGAGTTATATAAATCAATGACATGCCCTACTATATTTGTTTTTAACTTTTAAAAGAATTATATTTTACCCTCAAAAAGTTGAACATAAAATAACCATATGATCCAGCATTTCCACTCCTAGGTATATACCCAAATGAATTGAAAGCAGAGACTCCACATGTAAATCCTATATAATAAAGAGGTAATATGCAAATTTACCATCACACCCTCACACAAGATGGCCACCCCCATGTGGGCACAAGATGGCCACCACAAGATGGCTGGCAGGGGAGGGCAGTTGTGGGTAACCAGGCCAGCAGGGGTGGGCAGTTGGGAGTGACCAGGCCAGTAGGGGAGGGCAGTTGGGGCGACCAGGCTGGCAGGGGAGGGCAGTTGGGGGTGATTGGGCCGGCAGGGGAGCAGTTAGGCGTCGATCAGGCTGGCAGGGGTGTGGTTAGGGGGTGATAAGGCTGGCAGGCAGAAGCAGTTAGGGGCAATCAGGCAGGCAGGCAGGTGAGCGGTTGGGAGCTGGTAGTCCCAGATTGTGAGAGGGATGTCCGATTGCTGGTTTAGGCCCAACCCCTGTGGGGTCCCAGATTGGAGAGGGTAGAGGCTGGGCTGAGGGACACCCCCCACCCCCAGTGCACAAATTTTGTGCACTGGGCCTCTAGTTTATATTCATAGCCATAATATTGTAAAATAGGTGGAAACAACCTAAGTCTCCATCAACAGATAAGTGAATAAACAAGACACAGTATATACATACAATGAAGTATTATCTATATCCTAAAGGCCCAGTGCACTAAATTCGTGCAGGGGTAAGGTCCCTATGGGCTGCCAGCTGCCGGCCTGGGCCTTCCTTCATTCCACGCTGCCCCCTGATGGTCAGCACACATCATAGGAAGCAATCAAATTCCTAGTCAGTCAAACTCCCGAGGGGACACTTTGCATATTATGTTTATATATATATATATAAAGCCAAATATGCAAATAGACAGAACGGCGGAACAACCGAACAACCAAACAACTGAACAACCGGTTGCTATGATGTGCGCTGACCACCAGGGGACACACACAGAACATGGTGAATGTCAGCAGCAGGAGGCAGAGTGTGGAAGATGGCAGGCATTGGCTGCGGTGGAATGGTGGAGCAGGTGAGCAGGGGCGCCATACTAAGTTGGGCAACAGTTGCTGTCATTGGGGCGAGCCTCTGGTGGTTACTGAAAGTTCTTTGTTCCCGCACGTCGCAGTCCTGCTGAGTGCTTACACCTGTTGCCGGCGCTGGCCCCACTCATACCTACTGTTGGCACTAAAGCTGCACCTCCTACATGCTGCCGGTGCTGACCCCACTTGCATCTGCTGCTGGCGCCAGCCCCAATTGCTCTGTGCTATCAGCACGTGCGAGTGGAGCTGGCACTGTCAGCACGTGGGAGAGGTGGTGGCAGGAGCGGGGCTGCCGGCAGACAGGGGACTGGAGGCCGCAGTGGGAGGGGCTGGATGGAGGCATGGTGGATGGGCCAAGACCCAACCCAGTGCCCACTGCAGCCTCGCAGCCCACAGTTCCTTTCACAGTGCATGAATTCATGTACTGGACCCCTAGTCCTATCTAACAATAGCCAAACATGGTAATTGACCGTACCTTCACTACGCCTCCCATTGGCTAATCAGCAAGATATGCAAATTAACCACCAACAAAGATGATGGATAATTTGCATACTGCAGGCAGGGCGGGACAGCGCGAGCCGCCAGTGTGAGCCCCCATCGAGGCCCCCGTGGGCAATGCCAGAAGCTGCTTGCCTGCTGCCCGGGACTGGATCCGGTCCCGGACTGCAGGCACATCAGCCCCACAAGCCCCAGGAGCAGCCTGCCTGCCTGCCTGCTGCCCATACACAATCCATTCCGGGCTGCAGGCATGCTGGCCCCGCAAGCCCCAGGAGCCACCTGCCCACTGCCCAGGACCTGAAGTGAATTTAACACATTGTATGCGGGAAACATATTTATACGTTTTACGTTGACTGGTAGTAGAGCACGGGACACGTATTTTATAGACGCGGGATACGTTTTTTATAGACTAGCGGTAGAATGCGGGTAACGTATAAATACATAAACTAAAGTTATCGTAATTTTACTGAACGTTGCCATTTGTGCAAAAAATTAGCAAAAATGGCCCGCGCCACCTGTTAGTGCGCGATAAAAACTACCTGCAAACAATGTGTTAAAGAAGGGATTAGCCAAAGAAAATATACGCACAACCCCTGGACACAGACAACAGTATGGTGATAGCCAGAGAGAAGTGGGGGGCAAGAGCTGGGTAGAGGGGAAAAAGGAGGGGAATAGGGACATCCTATATAATAATAATAAAAGGCTAATATGCAAATTGACTGAACGGCAGAATGACCAGTTGCAATGATGCACACTGGCCACCAGGGGGCAGATACTCGATGCAGGAGCTGCCCCCTGGTGGTCAGTGCACTTCCATATGGGGAGTGCCACTCAGCCAGAAGCTGGCTTATGGCTGGCCAGTGCAAAGGTGGTGGCAGGAGCCTCTCGGACCTCCATGGCAGCACTAAGAATGTCCAACTAATGGTTTAGGCCCGATCCCCTGGGGGCCTAAGTCTTTAGTTGGACATCCCCCAAGGGATCCCTGGCTGCCAGAAGGATGTCTGACTGCAAGCTTAGGCCTGATCCTCCAGGGAGTGGGCCTAAGTCAAAAGGTGGACATCCCCCAAGGGGTCCTGGACTGCAAATGGGCACAGGCCGGGCTGAGGGACCCTCCCCCCCCCCCCCCCCCCGCGAGTGCACAAATTTTTGTGCACTGGGCCTTTAGTCCTATTCAATAATAGACAAAGATTGAAATTGACCATACATTCGCTACACCTCCCATTGGATAATCAGCGAGATATGCAAATTAACCACCAACAAAGATGGTGGTTAATTTGCATACATAGGCGCAAAGTGGCAGAGTGAAGACTGAAGGCGCCTCTGGCCGCTGGAGCAGCGAGAGGCTTGAAGGCGCTTCCAGCCGGAGCAAAGGCCTGGGTCGTAGGTGCTGGAGGAAAACCGGTGCGGCAGCTAGGGGAAGGGAAGGCCTGTTGCACGAATCTTTTCGTGCAATAGGCCTCTAGTCCTATCTAATAAAAGAGAAACATGGTAATTAGCCGTACATCCGCTACCCTTCCCATTGGCTAATCAGGGTGATATGCCAATTTTTCGGAGATGCTCACATAAGCTCTGAGTCTTATATTTCAGTGAGCATCTCTGAAAAATTGGTAATTGCTTACTTTTCTGTGTCATTCTTGATCATTGTGTCTCACTGTCTATGTATATATATAAAAAGCCAGCATCCAGAATGCCATAATGACCGGAAAGACCAGTTGCTATGACATCCACTGTGGCCAGCGAACTGGCCAGATCTGGGGCGGGGCCGGCCTTCCAACCTCCTGCAGTCCTTCCCTCCAGCCGGCCCATTGCCCATAGCCCCTCCCCATGGCCATCCCCACCCCTGATCAGCCCCTCACACCAAATTGGGGGTGGGGCCCACCGGCCAATTACCCTCAGCCCTTCCCACAGCCAGCCTGGCCCTGATCAGGCCCCAATCAGGGCAGGCCAGCCGGACCCCACCTGTGCACAAATTCGTGCACTGGGCCTCTAGTTGCATTATAAAAGTGCCTCAAAGATGCTTTTCTATTAGGTATGTAGGTATAGATATGTAGGTATATACTATTATGATTCAATACAAGTTGCAGCATGCTTATATATCTTTTAACAATGTTTTAAAATTTTACAATTAATTTAAAGTAATAGTTTGAGTTAAACACTCATTAAAATACAAAAGCTCATTAGTTAGCATGCTTTGGTTAATGTTTTATGAGCATTTCTAAATGACTGGTAGTTATTTGCATTTCAAATGGCTCTATATTAAGATAACTATCTTTGAAACCTATTTATTTTCATTTTCAATTACTCAATCACAATAATTATAGCTCTATCATTTATTTTGCAATGAACAAACTCCCATCAGAAAGAGACTTCTTTTATCAATGCGAAATTGTTTTCAGAGAACTTGGTGACAAATACTCCTCATTGTTGACTCCAAACTACACCCTATTAGTCATTATCTGAAAAATGGATGGTCTCCAAGACGTTCAGTATCAATTAACAGCCAAATTAAGCTATTTCTTCAAGGCAATAAAACATTTCACAACAAGACATTAAAACTGATTTAGTTTCATTAATACTTTAACATTAAAAACAGCTTATCTGTATTTTATATTGTTGTTAGGATAGTTCTTCTGCCTACTTGTAATTTTTACCTAACTCTCACATAGGCAGCCTTTAACTCATTTGTTTCCTTTACATTCTGATTAAAAAAAAAATCATTCAACGAAATAAAGGAGATCAATTCTCCCAGCATCTGGCAGCATTATAATTATAGTTCTGTCAACAGAATTGTAATAAGCCTGGTTTCAAAAGGATATAAATGTAGTTGTTAGTGAGGTTAGAAGTTTCACATAAGAACTGCATAATAACAAATTATCAGTAAAAATTCCTAGGTTATATTTTTAGCAATTTTCTTAATATGTCATTTTAACATTTGTAGTCAAATATTATTTAATAACACCTTATGAATATTTAAATGTTATAGACCTCTGCCAATAGTCCAGTTTTGTTAGGAGTGCCTGCTAGGGGATGAAACATTAAACTATACACTGCATGAGAGTAGCAGTCTGCTTAATTGTCTATATAGAAAGTGTCCAACATACTTCTATTAAATGCAGGAATAAAGAGATGACTTTTGTGGTATTTTGACGGTTAGGATATTTCTCTAGTATCAGTTACACCATCAATTTAATTTTTCCTATATCAACTGGTAATAGTGACAAATTACTGGAAGGAGAAAATAAAACTTGGACATTTCTCATCTTTCCTTATTGCCTAATACAATACTCTTATGATATTTAATTACCAAATAATAAAGCTTGGAGAAAAAAATTGGTTAGAAAGGAAGGTATGAATAACAAATTATGTTATTCTTTGTTTTAAGGCAGACACACTAAAAAAGTAACTTTGACAAAGAACAGAGACAGACATATAGTATATTTTTAACTATTAAAAACACAGATTCTCTCAAATTGTCCTTACTATGATTTACTTTAAAGAGTGAGACTTTTCAGTAATCACTGAATAAAAAAAAAAAAGCCACTGGTTATGTTGTCATTTCCATATATTGAAAAAGTTATATATATATTTTCAGATAACCCTCTAGCCGCATTTGGGAGGAAGTTATATGTAATCAGATAATCCTCCAACAGTATTTGGGAGAAAAAAATTAACAAGTGTTCATCAGCATGCATATTAATTTCCTACTGCTTCTGTAACCAAGTTACCAAAAACCGAGTGGCTTCAAAAAAACCCACCAAATTATGACCTTATAGTTCAGAACATCTAAATCAGTTTTACTGGGCTGAAGGCAAGGCATCCTCAGGCCGGTTCCCTCTGGAGGCTCTGAGGGGAGTCCAGTTCCTGGCTTTTCTCGGCTTCTCCAGGCTGCCTGCATTCTTAGACTGGTGGCCGCTAACTCCTATCATGCAAATTCATGCTGTCGGCATTGCAGCCACTAATTCTGTCTCCCACCCTCCTGCCTCCCCAGCATAAGGACCCTTGTGATTATACTAGGCCCCATCTCAAGATCCTTAATGATATCACACACAAAAGTACTTCTTACTGTATAAAACGACAGCACAGGTTCCAAAAATTGGAGCACAGACATCTTTGGGAGACCATTACTTAGCCTACCACAGGGCATAAACCCTAAAGATGAATGACATGAGAAAAAATAAATATAAAAACATGTTAAGGCTTGTGTATTTATGATCCAAAACAGAAAATAAAACACAATTGGAACAAATACGATGGAGCAAAAGTAGTTTTACAATTGTTTCTATGAAAAATAATACAATAATTAATAAATAATAAAAGAATAAACCCTGTTTCATGTGCTCACAGCTATAAACCAAATTTTGCTCTACCCTGTATATATAATATTATTCTATAATAAATGAAATAATGCTGGAAAGTTAAAAAACAAAAACAACAAAATATAAGGAATAATAAAGCTAAGACAAGTTTTAAGGAAATAAATTTAAATCTCTATATAGAAGGAAATATAGAAAATAAAATTGTTTTAAAAACCCCAAAGATGAGTAATAACCAAGGACTACAATAAAGCTTTTTTAGCTGATCCCAAATATGATCATTCTTTCTTGACAGTCACAACTGTGTTGCTCAGAAAGAATTGAGGTCCATTATTAAAACAAGCAAAAAAGTAATGTGGCAGAAAGGCACAAAAAGTCTGACAGGACCATGAATTGTAGTGCAATAATTGAATATAATTACAAAGCATGCCTAGACCAAAGAAAGGAAATGGATTATATAAACAAACTTTTACTTCCATGAAAAGAGCTCTTATTATGCCTGGTGAGGTAAAGGGCCTATGTATAGATTATTACAATGAACCGTAATACCCAATTTCTCCCCAAGTGCAATAGTTCACATTTTCAATTATGAAAAATCCTGCTGATTTAAGCCAAACATCAGAATTGAATGAAAAGACCAACAGAAATTATAAACATTACTGGAGAGCAGATGCCACCTAGCTTCTAACAAACCATTCTTCTTACTTTTTAATTGAATTTACTAGAGGCCTGGTGCACGAATTTGTGCATGGGTGGGGTCCCTCGGGGTGGCCTGCAGGGATCGGGCCCCAGCTCGCACCCCTAGCCTCGCAGCCCCACAGCCCTGCCTGGCACCCTGCCTTGGCCTGGCGCCGCCCCCTCACCTGCTCCACCATCCCACCTGTGGGGTGATTGATCGGGGCCAGGCCCCCGCCCAGCTTCCTCAGCACCTCAGAGCTGGGTGACGGCCCTGCCCCTGCTGCCAACGCTGGTTGCCATTTGCAGGATGATCGGGCTCCCACTCATACCTGCCTTGGTCTGGTGCCGCACGTTCACCTGTTTCACCATCCTTTTGCGGTACCGCTCTCATTGGGGCCTATTGGGGCCAGCAGCACCTCCACTGCCTCCAGCTGCCAGTGCTGCATCGCTGACGCCCACCATGTTCCACTCTGCCCCCTGGTGGTCAGTGCATGTCATAGCGAGCAGTCGAACTCCCAGTCTCCTGGTCGAACCCTCAGTATCCAGGTCGAACAACCACCCGAGGGGACAATTTGCATATTAGGCTTTTATTATATAGGATTGGGGTGACATTGGCTAATAAAACCATACAGGTTTCAAGTGCTCCACTCTATAATACATCATCTGCATCCTGCATCATGTGCTCACCACCCAAAGTCAAATCTCTTTCTGCCACCATTTATCCCCCCTTTGTGCTCTTCCACCTCCCCCACCCCACTTTCCCTCTGGCAATCACCATACTGCTGTGTTTGTTTTGTCTTTCTTAAAATATATTTTTATTGATTTCAGCGAGGAAGGGAGAAGGAGAGAGAGATAGAAACATCAACGATGAGAGAGTATCATTGGTCAGCTTCCTTCTGCACACCCCCACTGGGGATTGAGCCCACAACCCGGGCATGTGCCCTGACCGGGAATTGAACCATGACATCTTGGTTCATAGATAGACACTTGACCACTGAGCCACACCGTCTGTGCCTGGATTGTTTGTTTGTTTGTTTGCTTAATCACTTCACCTTTTACACCCTGGTCCACAGCTGTCAGTCTGTATTACGTATCTATATGTCTGTTTCTATTTTGCTTGTTAGTTTATTTTCTTCATTAGATGCCACATATAAGTGAAACCATATAGTATTTGTCTTTCTCTGACTGGCTTATTTCACTTAATATAATACTCTCTAGGTCCATCCATGCTATTGCAAAGGGTCTTTGAGATGTGGGAAATATGGAGAGCTTGATAAAATGTATAAACTTTATTTTAGTTATAAAATAAATAATATCTGAATATAACATGGCAACTACAGTTTATAACACTGTATTGTATAATTAAAATCTGCTGAGAGAGTTAAAATTTGCTGAGAGAGTAGAACTTAAATGGTCTCACATATATGATGGATGTGTTGATTTGATGAGAGGAGGAATCATTTCACAATGTAGATGTACATCAAATCATCATGTACACTTTAAATATCTTACAATTTTATTTGTTAACTATACATCAAGGACTAAAAAAAAAAAAAAAAAAAAAAAAGTAAGCTCATCCTAGGTGATTGGAAGAAAAAAGACTATCCTCTCATAATATAACTCTCATCCATTCAATTATAACTTTTTAGTTACTCTCCTAAGCCATTTCTATTGACAAGTGTTTATAATAGGTAATGAAGAAGTTTTATCTTAAATTCATTTTTTCTCCTTAGAAGATATCTTAATGTTAACTATCCTATATAATAAAAGCCCAGTGACCATAATGGCATAACAACCACAACAACCGCTCAACCAGTCACTATGAGGTGCACTGACCACCTCTCGATCCCTTTCCCCTGACCCACAGGCTCCAATTGCCGGATGGCGAACGGGGAACCACGGTGGGTGGTGGCGGAGTGGGACTGGGGACTGGTGAACTGGCGGAAGATGGCCCTGATCGCAGGCTAGGCCTAGGGATCCTACCCGTGCACTGAGCCTCTAGTCCTATATAATAAAAGGGTAATATGCAAATCAACTGAACGGCGGAACAACTGGTCGCTATGACGTGTACTGACCACCAGGGGGCAGATGCTCAATGCAGGTGGTCAGTGCACTCCCACAGGGGGAATGCCGCTCAGCCTCAAGCTGGGCTGACCGCTGGCGAGTGCAGTGGCACTAAAGATGTCCGACTGCGGCTTAGGCCCAGAGGGAGCAGGCATAAACTGCAGTCGGACATCCCCTTAGGGCTCCGGGACAGTGAAAGGGTCTCTAGCCTCTATATAATAGCTTGTGCCTATCCTAACTATTAAGCAACAAATCTCAGACCATTTGTTTTTTAAAAGATTGAGCAAATCTATAAAATATGACAGCCTCAAAAACATCTCTATAGCCTGGCTGGTGTGGCTCAGTGATTAAGTGTGGACCTATGAACCAGAAGGTCACGGTTCAATTCAGGTCAGGGCACATGTTCAGGTTTTGGGTTCTATCCCCAGTGCGTGGTGTGCAGGAGGCAGCCAATCAATTATTCTATGTGCTCATTGATGTTTCTCTCTCTCTCTCTCTTTCTCTCTCTCTCCCTCTCCCTTCCTTTCTGAAATTGATAAAAATATGCTTTCAAAAAAGACATCTCTATATAATATTGTTTTTTTGTAGGGATGTCTGAAATAAGCATTGCTAAAAGCAAAAAATAATTATGGTAAAATAAGTCTACTTGATGAGGATGGTTCTTATTCTGAACCTTTAGACTGTCTACACAACATAAATTGAAAGGCAGTTTGGTTTTCATCTAGATTATTTTAGCAAAAGTAATAACAAATAAAAATAATTTTATTCTCTAAATAAAGGCCTCTAAAATTTCCAAAATGAACACTATAAAATAGTAACATTATTTAGTCTGTTATTTAACCAAACAAATGTTCTACATGGATCTATTGTTTAAAATTTTTCTGTCAAGTGTTTTATTGCTACATGAATTCACTTGGTGCTAGGAAAATAGCAGAATTTATTTATCCAACTACTCAAGCAACATTAACTAGTACAAGATATTTTATTTATGTGTTCACTATTTATTGAGTGACTATTGTCATCTGTATCTTATGGAAAATGAAGTAGACTGCATTATTTCTGACTTTAAGAGCTTTGTAGTCCATTAGAGAATAAAAAGAATACACACACAAAAAGAAGCTATCAGCTTACATTAACAAATAAATGCTAGAAATGAAAGACTTGGATTGAAAAGAGGGCACAAAGTGAGTCAGAGTAGCCATAAAAGACTCTAATTAGGAGATAGATGGAGATCAGGGATAAATAGTAGGAACAAAGACTCCATAGGAGAATTGCTTGAATCTGGTCCCAGCAATAAATATTTTGGGCTAGCTACTGTGATGCGTCTATGCAAAGGACAAAATGGTTGACACTTCTATTATAGAGAAAGGGCGAATAGCAATATTAAAATATTTCTTCTAACTAATTTCCTTTCAATGTGCACAAATCGTGCACCAAGACACTAGTGAAAAATAAAACTGTACAGAGTAGAGTGTGGAGACCAAATAGCTCCCCTTAAAGTTTCCCTGTGAGAAAAATGACAGCTATTGCTCTTGAAGAGTGAAGTGCTTTGACAGACTAATCGTATATTGAATTAATGAGTGCTATACTTATCTCTGTAGTGATATGTGGTACTGCACATTATATTTCAGAGCTGTCATCTATTGATCTATACTGTATGTCTATATCATTTAGGTGAACTAATACGTCACTGAAAGTCAATTTTGGACTTGATTCCAAAGTTGTCTTTTAAGCCAAAACCGGTTTGGCTCAGTGGATAGAGCGGACTGAAGGGTCCCAGGTTCGATTCCGGTCAAGGGCATGTACCTCGGTTGCGGGCACATTCCCCAGTAGGAGATGTGCAGGAGGCAGCTGATCGATGTTTCTCTCTTATCAATGTTTCTAACTCTCTATCTCTCTCCCTTCCTCTCTGCAAAAAATCAATAAAATATATTTTTTTAAAAAAAGAAAAAAAAAAGAATGATCCTTTCTTTAAAAAAAACTGTCTTTTAAATACTTCTCTAAAAATATTTACACATTGTCTAAGAAAATCAATTATTCAGAGGCTAAACACATGCTTTTACTAGTATAAAAATAAATACATGGCATTTTCATCACAATTAGAGATAAAAATAGGCATTATAATGTAAATGCAATATACAATTCCTTTTGTAACACACCAAGCTGCTACTAGGAATAAAGGAATAGTTTCAATTATTCGTTCTCTAGTCTGAGATATTCCCTGAATAAGTATACTGTGCTGTAACCATTATTATTAGGCTTTAAATCCACACCTTATGACTTAATAAAAATATAAGTATCTCAAAACACACACACACACACACACACACACACACACACACACACCTGCGCCTTCTTTCTCCCACCTGAAGTATAATTTTAGCATGTAGTTGTTGTTTTTTTTTAAAAAAAGAGCACAAATGTAGATTCTAAAACATCAAAAAGCATGTCAATTTTATTGAATATGTTTAGAGAAGCTGAGGGGTAATCACATCATAGATCACTCAGGAAATTTAATCTCACTGGATAGCTGTCTTTGACTCTAAAGTTTAATTCATCAGGAATAGTAGTTATTCCCTGATATCTTTCTTTTTTGTTCCTTCAAGACAGGGTCCTCCCCTCCCTCCTTCCCACTCATCTCCCTCTTCCCTAGGTGACAATCTTTTCAGGGAGCTCCATGCCATATTTTATCAAAATCAATTTTGCTTTTTATAATTCTCTGCTCCACACATCACAAAATTAGCACAACAGAGAAAACAAAGATTCTCCCCAAGAAACTGGAAGAAAGAACCTGTCAACAATAAAATATTTTTGAATGCTCACACATCTTCGCATATCGGGGAGGAAATGTTGTCTCAGGGTATTAATTGCATAAATCCTTTTTTTCCCATGTGGCATCCAATTAATTGTTCAGAGTGAGTATGGTCATTTTTCCAATGCAGTATTAAGGCTAAATTTGAATTGCAAAATATCATAGGCACTGAAATCACTAACTTAACAAAACCTTGGAACTGGATTATTTTATACCAAGAGTGAGCATGCATTTTTCCTTAGAGTTACACAATATTTTTCAGTTTTAATATTACTTTCACTATGCTCTAGTTTAAATTTTGATAATTAAAATATTAAATTAACTGTAATATTACCATTGTTGTCTCTTGAATGGATCCAAAACTGTTGATAAAAATGTTTACTACTACATCAACAGGAATGCCTGTGAATAAAAATTAAAGATATATTTAGTAGCTGTAAAAAAGCTTGGTCAGAATCTACATATTTCATTGTTTATGTATTTGTTTTTTATCTTTTTCCCAACCCACATGTGATGTAAAATTGTAAATCAGTGGTCTCAGTATACCATGTTCACAATTACTATTAACTTATTTTTCTAAATAGGGATCATAACACAAATATAAAATGAGTTAAGTTGTATTTTATAATGTTATTTTCTCAGAAATATTTATCTATTAAATTGTAGAGACTGAGAAAATACATTTACCTTTAAAAAATGTTTAAATTGGGTTGATGCATTTACTTTAAGAAAATGTAAATTATTATTTACAAAACATCATTTAAAAATATGGTATACTTTTTTAAATTTGTATAACCATCTGAAGTTCTTACTTGCATTGGTAAGCAATATTCAATAGATTTCGCTTACATTTATTATACTTTTCTTTCTAATTCATGCAATTGCAAAATTAATCAGACATATAAGAGTCATTATAAAGATTTTTGCCTGACCTTTTAGAAAATAATTTGAAAGTTCATGGAGTGAGAACTAAGGTATAATGTTGCAAATTTCTTTCTTGCTTTCTTTTTTCTTTACTCGTTGTGGGCTGCTGGTTGGGCTAACAAAGGGAAAATGTGAATTTAGCCTTTCAGCCACATAACCACTGACTGATGAAAAACAGGTGGTGAATCAATATATGCTAGACATGTGACAATCCAGGCCATGGCTGTTGTTGAAAGTAACTGAATAGGTTCTGGTAATGAACAAAAAACCCTGTTTTTACAACATAGTTGTATAACTTCAGTTGACTAGAAGCAGCTGCAGACATTTTTTCTATGAAGGAAAAAAAAATCAAGCTTTATACTGTTAATCTGATCTACATTAATACCTGTCCTTAGGATTACAGTTTTCCAGAGGAGATTTTTTTCACATTTCTTTTTCTAACTCATCAACAGGACAAACAAGTAAAAATTAAAGCAAGAAAAAGAAAAAAAAAAGTTTGCTTCCCTATACAATCTTCTCATGACTTTCATAGCAAGTAGGAATTTTCTTCTTGGAAGGTGTGATAAAGAGTAGTATTTTGTTGGAATAAAATCAATCTCTGTTGTAGAAAACAGTCTTTTAAATACTTCAGAGGCTAAATACATGCTTCACTATTATTCACACAAGTTACTGTGTTTTTAAAACCCATATGACCATCTTCCATCTTTTTTTTTCAGCAAAAGAGCAGAGGAAAAAAATGTTTTATCAGTGTGAAAGGCTAGAAAACATAAAAAGATAACCTAAATACAAATCAGAACATTTCTCTATTCCTATATAAGTATATGGCCACTTTCCTACAAACTATAACTTTGATGTCTGTGAATGAAAGCCAGCTCTGTAGCCAGAGCCTAAATTTTGAATCATAAGGTTAAGAATACTAAGTACTCAGAAAATCCATTACAGAGGTTAGCCTGTTAATTCACAATATACCTTTTTATACAAACTGGGTAGCATATAAAACTATTAGAATTATTATTTTGCCTATTTTTGAACATGTGTGGCATTATTCTGAATCTAAGTTCATTACGGGACATATCAATTTGCAATCTTGTTTTTAACATCATAACTAAATGATTTCATATATAAAATTAATTTTTAAGTTACAAAGAAGAAGATATTTGAGGGGGGGAAAAACAAACCTTTGAAATTTGGTCTTATCCTGGGATCATAACTAACCAGTAGCCTATTCAAGATATTGCTAGTGGAGTTGGCAGGGACTCGGGCAAGGTCCTCTGGTGACTGCTGGCTATAAGAGAAAAAAACAAAACAAAATCCTGATAAGTATTTAGAAGTGGCAATCAATAGGAATGGGTCATTTTCAATGAAGAAAAGACTTGGCTTCTGGAGACAAATCTACAATTACAGCACGGAGTTTCCAAATACAAGTAAATGAAAAGTAGTAGACATTGTCAGTAGGCTGAAATATGTGTGCCATGAGAAATAAAACCAATAAAAAAGTACTTTAGCACTTATTTTTACCAAATGAATAAAACACTGTCCTAAATACTCCAACTTTCTTTTAAATAAAATTAAGCAGACATCTTACTTGTCATTAAGCAAGCTTCAATCAAAATCTAGATGAGCACCAAACCATGAGAGTGCACAATGAGATAACAGCAAAAGGTATGTCATTTTTAATAATGTAGTATAATATGAACATTCTGCATAAGGGAGTATGTGGATACCGTAAGATGGCCACAAAGATAGTCTAAGAATTTTTTAAAATCATGCTGATATTTATAAAATTATATTGTCCAAGAAATACATAATGAATGTTCTCATCGAGTTAAATATGTTGGAAGGGGGTGTGAAAATAAATATACTGCTAAAGGAAACCTCCTTTAAAATGGAGTTGAAAAGCCCTGTAGGGGGAGCTCTCATGCAAGTACCACTTCTTGCAACCGACAAAACCAGCAAGAAGGGAGGACATTTTTCACTTAGGATTCTAGCTCCTGCTTTTATAAAAAGGAAGATCTCCTTGCCCCAGCAGCAACACATTAACCACCCCTTGCAGATCTATGAAAAACCACCTCAACCTTGAACTCTTGTTCTCCAATGAACAACCCTCCCCAATTTCCTCCTAAAACCTAACAAAAGCTAACCTTCCCTTTGTCTCTTTGGACTTGCCTATGGCTCACCTGAGCTTGCTTGTCCCAAATTGCAACTCTCTGCTATTCCCAAATAAACTCAATTTCCAATAAAATAACTCGCTGTTTTTATTTTTGAGGATGACAGTTCAAATTGGTCAGAGAAGGTCTCTGTTATCAGACCAGTTAAACAGGGAAAATACAGAGCTACAAGATACAGCTATCTCTTTCTATTATATGTGTTTGCTGTCAATGACTAAAAAGAGGAAAAAAACTGCCATATTTTTCTATTCCAATTAACTTTGAACAATGAATCGATTAAATTGGTAGTTGCTTGGCAATACTTTAAACACACACACACACATTTCCTTGGAAACCAATGGAAAATGTTTGGTTATTATTTGTTTGGGTTTGTTTTAACACCCATGAACTCTGGTCATATAATCATTATCCCAATACAAAAAAAAATCCATGAGAACCACAAGGAAGATTAAAACTATATTTGGAGCATCTAGCACTGTCCATTCATTATTGATATGGTAAAATGTCATTTTCATAAATGATATTCATTTATATGAATCAAACTTGGATGTATTGGCCGGGGTTTTGTTTTGAAAACCCAGCTCTTATCTATCAGGCAATTCTGTTCTGAGTTAATTATCATACAGTCTGCTGCAAAGATTCAACCACTAGAGGTAAGATGGGATCAATATTAAGAAATTCATGAAAAATCTAACAATAATATGAATTGATAAACCTTTTCCAAGTAGCTATCAGAGTCCAAAACATTTTTTTAAAAAGTGAAAATCAAATTAATTAAAACTCCCCAAATTGCAGGAGATACAGTACTTTAAAATTGTTTCTCATGGTCTTATTAGACCAAAGTTGCAGAGAGTTGGAACTGGTAATAAGGTTTCACTTCATTGCAGGTGAAATTGTAACCTCTTTAAAGCCAACTGTCACCCTTATCAAAGAAAAAATCCTAAAGAGAATGAAGGCATGTGGGATATTAGGATGCAAATTAGTGTTCAAACTCACAAGATTTCTCATTCATAAGAAAATAATTGATCAATTACAAAATACTCATATTGGTTCAATTAAAGAGTGCTATTATTGTGCCTCTTGATATAAAATCTTTCATAAGTATCTTCCTTCTAAACAATGAAATGACCAGACAGCATAAAGACAGTTAACACTAGTTTTTGTAGTAGAGAGCTTTCCAGCCTGATTTTTTTCCTTAGCTGTGAAGAGTGGCAGAATATGCCACCCTACAATAAATCCCTTTGTCATAAGGATTATTTTGAGCTAAAGACACTTGGAAAATAGCAAATGAAGGGAGAGGCCTTCTTTGAACTCTCCTTATCTGCCTATAAACAGATCCTCCAAAATGAATTCAATGATCATAGAACCCCTCCCCAGAAATTTCAACTAGGAAAGACTAACTTTTATCACAGGAGAGGAGAGGAGAAGTGGACAGCACACCAGACAAACTTTGTAATAAAGTATCATATTTTTCTATATTTTAAATGGCCAATTCATCTTTCCTATAAATCATTTATTCTCCCTTAGTGGCCTACATCCCCCATGCTTCCCCTCCCCCCCTCCCCCCGTTAAGATGATATATAAGCCCAGTCGGCGTGGCTCAGTAGTTGAGCACTGACCAATGAACCTGCAGGTCATGGTTCGATTCCCATTCAGGGCATATGCCCGGGTTGTGGGCTCGATCCCCAGTGTGGGGTGTGCAGGAGGCAGCTGGTCAATGATATTCTCTCATCATTGATGTTTCTATCTCTCCCTCTTCCTACTTCTCTGAAATCAGTAAAAATATATTTAAAAAATAAAAATATATTTTTTAAAAAGATGATATGTAAGCTCTCAAATCTCACTATTTTTGGGGTATTCACTTTTTTTATTGTAATGTCCCTGTGCATATAATATTGAAAATTAAGTTTGAATACCTTTTCTCTTCTTAATCTGCCTATTTCCAGTTTACTTAATAGACCCAATTATAAGCTATAAGCTGTGTCAATCAAACTCATTTTCTAGCTATTCTAATTCACTAGCAAATTTTGTCCTTCCTTCATTCAAAGGCTCAGAATAAAGCCCCCTTCCTGGAATATTGTAATTTCCACTTCTTATTGTATTAATCGAAACCCAAACCATCTTTCAAGATTGACTTTATAAAATCTTGTCTTAATCATCCCACCTTACTCTAATGATGACAAACTGATAAATATACATTGCCAATTATTTTGTAGTTATTGATTTTAGCGAGAGGAATGGAGAGGGATAGAGATATAGAAACATCCATCAGCTGCCTCCCTTACACCCACTACTGGGGATCTAGCCCACAACCCATGCATGTTCCCCGACCAGGAAGCTAACCAGGAGCCTCTTGGTTCATGGGTTGGTGCTCAACCACTATAGCCAGGCTGTAGTTTTTCTTATCTACATGTATATTACCAATAAGACCAGATGCAGACAGTATAATACTTGAGGAAATAATGGCTTCTGCATTTTTGTAATAACCCCTATACAGCTTATATAGTATCAAATACACATTGGGTCCAAGTCTTTTCATCTGCCAGGTCTTTAGGTAGGCTTTAGTCTCAAGATAGCTGCATGTGCTGTAGCAGTAGCAGTTACACTCATCATTTCCAGATGAGGAAGAGCATTTATTCCTGTGGTGTCCTCTTAGGAGAAAGGACTTTTTTTTCTCTCAGAAGCTTTCTAGCATTGGACACTGCTGAACCGATTACTGGCCAGGAGGAAGAAACAATCATGATTAGCTCAGATTATAGTCTGGTATGAAATAGATATTGGAGAATTAACCATGTTGTCCATTACACTCTTGTATTTGATAATACTTGCTTAAATAAGAGAGATATTAGCCACACAGAGAACCATTTATTCAGTGAAGTGAAAGAGAAAAGCCAGATTGGTAGGAAAGTGAGTGGTAGGTAAGTAAATGAAGCAATAGAGTATATGGTATATGTGGAAATGAAGACACAGTAAAATTAAGACAGTTTTCTAAAGTGGTAGAGTCAAGAATGAAACCTGCTAATCCAGATTTCTAGTTATCACTTGACAATAAGCCTGCCATCATGGAAAAGAAATACTATCTATCTTCTTATGATCATCCAACCATATATTGTTTTATATTGCTTTATTTAGGACAATAATCTATATTATATCACACTGTAAGTTCAATTAGTTTTACTAGCTTTTAAAATTATTAGTTCTAGAAAATCTGAATTTGACCTTTTCCAATTAACCAGTATCACTCTTCTATCTAGTTATCTCCAAATGCTTTTATTTTGCTCCAAAGCCAACAACAACAACAAAATCTTGCCTGGCTGATGTGGACCACTGGTTGAGTGTCGGCCTATGGACCAGTAGGTCAATGTTTGATTCCTGGTGAGGGCATATGTCTGGGTTGTGGGCCCAATCCCTAGTATGGGGTGTGCAGGAGGCCGCCAGTCAATGATTCTCTCTCATCATTGATGTTTCTATCTCTCTTTCCCTCTCCGTTCCTCTCTGAAATCAATAAAAATATATATCTTTAAAATAGTATGTGTTAAAATAAAAAAATGTTGTCTGACAAAAACAACCTCTTGAATTGAAAAAGGGAACACATCACATATACTATAGCCCATTCTATTCTTATTTCATCACTATGTGTTCTCATGGCTCTGATGCAGGTGCCTTGATACAAATATTTAGTCAATAGTTCACCCTTCTTTATATTAATATTTCAGAGGCATTTCAAAATTTAAGAGAAATCTCATGTAGTTTATATTCACATGCATAAATTTAGGGATTTTCATACCCTAAAAATCAATAGTCAATACTAAAATAACTTTAAAGTCATCTCTAAACATTAAAAAAAAAAACATTTTAAGTGCCTAGATACCTATGCCACTTTCTTCCAAAAAGCTAAAACAATTTGCATGTAGCATATTTTCCTATGTCTGTACTTGCCTATATATAACCTTATAATCTGGAAATGGAACAGTACTATTTATACAAAATAAGCACAAATAAGAAGAGTTAAATGATGTTAACAAGGTCACACACTTAATGCCTTTCACTATTAGTCTCCATATTCTGAATCTCAATCTAATGTTTTATCCATCTGACTATGCTATTTTGTTTTATTTCAAGAAATCTATCAACAATTATGATATTATTGCAAAACAGGGTTGATTTCATGAAAATGTGATATTAATTTAAGAAAATAACTTACTCTATTCAGGCAACATGATCAAATGACAAGAAAAAATAATATTTTATATCAAAAGCTTTTTTTACAACCAGTCTTCTTTTGTTCGCTTGCCTAAACTTCAACCAATGTCGTTACTAAGATGCAAAGTTATGCCAGGAATGTATCAGGCTATATAGCTGTATGATGTAATGTTTTCCAGCGCTAAAGGAAAAATCCAGAAATTCTTTGCAAAGGGGAAAAGCTCAGCTTTCCATTAACTGTAGGACATTCATATTTGTACGTGACCCTTTAGTGACCACACTGCACAGCGCCATTTCAGAAATGGTGTGTATGAGTATATTGTCTTAATCTCATCCCTCAAACCAGGAATTTGAGCCCAACGGGATTGCTCTGTTTTTCCAAGAGTTATAAATACCACAGCAATGGGCAAAGATCTCAGGCCTGGATTCGGTATGGCCTATGTCAGCATGTGTAAACTGGGCCTGAGGTCCTGTAAAGCTTTTGGCTGTACATGAACTAAATAAAAGAAGCATAAAGCAGCAAGGAAGAGCAAGGTTGGCAAATGTGTGGGTTGTATTATTCCTCCTCTTTACTCCAGGGCAGGGGTTCTTTACCTCCTTTTTAGGTTACAGACAAAGCTATGAATCTGATAAAAGCTATGTCCTTCCCTGAAAAATACATGCAAAGTTTGCAATGCTGAGGGTTACCGGACCTGTGGACCATAAGCTGAGAAACAACTCCTTCATGGAAACAAATGCTGGTGTCCTCATCTAGGAGGTGATTTAAAAAATAAAATCAGGTATCTTGTAGTGACAGAAGTAAGATAAGGGGGGGAAAAACAGATGAGAATATGCAGAAGCCAACTGAAAGAGCTCCCAATGGCTAAATCTATAATGATTTGAGCAATAAAATAAAGTAGTATTGGGTTATATTCTAAACTATAAAATAAAATCCAAGAATACATATGGACATATGCTTCCCCAAAAGACATACCCCTGTGCTAATTATAAAAAAAACATCAGACAAATCCCAATTGAGTGGCATTTTACAAAACACCTGACTAGTACACCTCAACGCTGTCATGGTCATGAAAAACAAGAAAGTCAGAGAAACTTCACAGCTGAGAGGAGACTAAGGAGGCGTGAAGACCAATATAATGTAATATCCTGAATGGGAATTTGTAACAGAAAAAGGACATTCGGTAAAAACTAAGGAAATCTCAATAAGATACGAATTTTAGTTAATAATAATGTGTCAATATTGGTTCTTCAACTGTAAAAATGTACCACACTAATATAAAATATTAATAATAGGGAAAACTAAATGCAGGGTTATTTGTGAATTCTGTAGTCTTTGGGCAATTTTTCTATAAATCTAAAACTGTTCTAAAATAAAAAATGTATTTAGGGAGGGGGGGAGAGCCAACAGCCAAGGCCTTAACAGACCCCTCAGCAAAGAAGATGCACAGATGGAAAAATAAACATATGAAAAATGTTCCGGGTTATAGGTCACCAGGCTAAGCAAATTAAATAACAATGATATACTACCCCACACCTATTAGAATGACCAAAATCCAGAACATTAACACTAAATACAAGCGAGAATCTGGACCAATAGGAACTCTCAATCATTGCTGATGGGAATGCAAAATGGTACAGCCGCTCTGGAAGACCATGTGGTGATTTCATACAAAACTACACATACTCTTCACCATCGCATCCAGCAATCTTGCTCCATAGAGATGAAAACAATGTTCACACAAAAGGCCTGTACACAAATATTTACAACAGATTTATTGGTATTTGTCAAAACCTGGAAGAAACCAAGAAATCCTTAAATAGATGAATGGCTAAACAAACTGTGGTGCATCCAGACAATGGAATATTATTCAGCACAAAAAAGGAATGCGCGAACAAGCCATGAAAAGACATGCTGAAACAGAAACGCATATTACTAAGTGAAAGAAGCCAATCTGGAAAGACTATATACTATATGATTCCAACCATATGATATTCTGGAAAATGCAAAACTGCAGACAGTGAAAAGATCAGTAGTTGCCAGGGGTTGGTTGGAGGAGGGGAAGAGAGATGACTAGGCAGAGCACAGAGATTTTTAGGGCAGTGAAACTACCCTTCTAGATAATCAGACAGATAGACATATAGAGCTAAACATTTTATATGCTCAGGTAAGAGACTAAGTCGATAGTTATTTTTGAATCCAGATAATTAAGGGGTTATTTGTTTTGTATTTTCCTAACATATTACTACCTCTCTTGACAGCTTCTGTATTTTTCCATTCTGTTTTCACACATTAAATTGTGAACAGAGGTTTATGACTATAGCGAGTGATACCTTTTACATGATTAGTTGAGTTTAATTAGTTTATAATTTATTTGAAAAGAATGTGCTTACGAATAAATGTGGATGTGTGTGGCAAAGTCTGGCATGTTATTATAGGCCAAGAATCATAATTAAGAACAGTTTTCCACAACATTTATTTCATTTCTCTCCCCAGTGGGCTTCAGGAACTTTTGGATCCTGTAGAAACATTTTCAAATCTTGTCTAACTTCAATTATGCACTTACATCATCCATGGCTCAAAAAAAAATGTTTTTCACAAAGTAGAAACATCTATTTGGAGAAATGCTGGGTTTTAGAGACTAGCAATTTCCAAATCCCATCAAAGGCTATGGTCTTATTAACTTCATATCACATGTGAGATTACTTGTCCTGTGAATACTATAAGTATTTTCTATTTATATGGTATGATTCTCAAACAGTGTAAAACACTATACACTCTCACTACTCATTGGTTTGTTAATTTGATACAAAACTCATGTCATAAATAATTAAGTGCAAACCTCAATCCAAACCAAATGTTTACTGTGCAATTGCTTTCTGTGCTTTGCAGAAATAGTATTATATCCTGACCCAGCAAATAAAAATCCGCAGTAACACCTCTAACTCTGCTCTAACTGCAGCTGGAAAAGTACTTATCTTTTCTCAATTTTCCATGCGTAGCACAGATATAAAATGTTTCTCTTCTGGCTTAATAGAACTGGTAATAAGATAAACCCACACTAATGCACATAATAAAGTTAAGTGTGGGAATAATTGAAGAAACACCTGTCTAACAGTCTACAGACTGGTTGGTGTTCTATCCCAGACAGACTGTAAGATTCCCACGTGGTACTGGGCAATTCACTTGCCCTCTCTGAGCCTCAGTATCCTCACCTTGACATCAAAGGTTTAAATGAGGGGATCTCTATGACCCCATTCAATAATCTGGATCTACCTGTTGTGGATGCTGTGGTGCTGCAACCCCAATGGTCCCTTCAAACCTAAGACTGTTGCCAGGAATGCTGGCTGCTTAGGAGTTGGAGCTGCGTCTCTTCTGGAGTAACCTTCAGCGGAAGAGAGGTGTCTTACCCATATCCAAAAACTTTGTCATGGGGATGCCAGGGAACCCTTTCTACTAATAGAGACAACTTGAGAGGGTGTCCCAGCTTCAGAGTGCCCTAGGGCAGTGGTCGGCAAACTGCGGCTCGGCAAACCACAGCTCGTGAGCCACATGCGGCTCTTTGGCCCCTTGAGAGTGGTGGTATTTTGTGGAAGACCCACACTCAGGGGGCCAAAGAGCTGCATGTGGCTTTCGAGCCACGGTCTGCCAACCATGGCCCTAGGGCATTGACTGATGCTTAGGTGCAGCTGTATTGTTCCTGGGTTTGAATCCCCTTTCTTCACCCACATAGGTGTTGTTCCAAAAGCAATTGCTCTCTGCCTGTAGATCTTCATCTCAGAATCAATCGACAACATCAGCTAAATAATGTGTCCTTAAAAAACAATATCTTATACAACTATCAATATGTAGCATTTCTCTTTTACTTTAGTCATTCCTGAATTCACTTAACAAAGTTCTTGAGCTTTTATATATGCCATACGAGGTACCAGATGCTGGTTATGCATTTAAAAATCTAACATAAATGTTGATTATCCTATCTCATAAAGAGAGGATATGCAAATTGACTGTCACTCCATCACAAAGGTGGCGGTGCCCAGTCCCCTCAGCCCTGCAGGAGTCACCCAGTCCTTTCAGCCCTGCTGGGGTCGGGGGTGGTGGTGGCAGGCATTCAGTGCGGCTGGACCCACCCTCAGCCCCCCAGGGCCACCTGAGTTTCAGGTAACCAGGGCTGGCCGAGGCTTGTGCTGCTGGCAGTGGCAGCAGCAGAGGTGTGATGGAGGCGTCGCCTTCCCCTGATCGCCAGGTCGCCTCCTGCCCCTGAGGGCTCCCGGACTGTGAGAGGGGGCAGGTCGGGCTGAGGGACGCTCCCTCCAGTGCATGAATTTTCATGCACCAGGCCTCTAGTTCTGATATAAAAGTGGTCTTCAAAACTGTGGGTTCAGATTAATCTGTCTAGTGATTCTTGGCTTTGGCTGGCCTTGAATTCACCTAAGAAGCTCTGCAAACTTCTGATGCCAAGCCCTCACCCTGCCCTCCAGATTTAATTAGTTTAAGTTGTTTAGCTCAGGCATCCGAATATTAAAAGCTCCTCAGATTATTCCAGTGATCAGATAGTCACTTGCTAGAAGAGAGAATTTACAGTGATACAAGAACATGGAATTAAAACATGAGCAGATGGAGGAAAAAATAAGCTGACAATTATGACAAAGAATAAACTGCCTAAGAGGAAGGAGGAAATCCATATGTGAGTGTCAACAGAACTCCAGGAAAAAGGATATTCTATGGGAGGGTTGGTTAACAGGACAAAATGTCATAGTGAGGTTGCGATAAGGACTGAAAACTCTCTGTGTGGGGTTTAGCAAAAAGGAGAGCTGTTTTCAGCTGAGAAAGAGATTGAACCCAGAGAGATGGGTGTGGACAGAACAGAGAGCAGTAGGAAAGGAAATTGAATGAGAGAGCACACCTATTGAAAAGTTTGACTGGGAGCGACTTTAACAAGATGGAATAGGAAGCCTGGACCCTCCTTTCCCCCATGGACACAGCATTCCCTTTGTCAGAAGTCCAGGAAGAGGCTTCTACACCCAACCAGCTGCAATGAAACTAGGAGGGAAAGTGGGGACACACTCTTACCATAAACCGCACCCCAGAGCAGCATACCCTGATAACATCCAGAGCTCCCAGCTTCTCCCTGAGCAGGAAAAGGTCTTACCCCACATGTAACATCCCAGCTTTCCTAGATGCTACCCTAGATACTGGGTTCTATTTCCCCTGTCCCAGAGCAACAATGGGGCCCAGTATATGCCAGTCCTCTGGGGACTACAGAGAACCAAGCTGTTATTGGAATAAGCAGAGTTCACCATAGCTCCACCCCGCCCCCTCAGTGCATAATAATTGGACTGTAAAACCCAGTTCTCCCTGTATCTGCACCGGCCATGGTCATAAGATTAATAATAGCCACTCACATGTGGAAACAGCCTACAAGTCCATTGACAGATAACTGGCTTTAAAAAAAACCACATGGTATATGCATACAATGGAGTTGTATTTACCCTTAAAAAAGGAAATCTTGCCATATGCAACATAATGGATAAACCCTGAGGGCCTTATGCTAAGTAAAATAAATCAGTCACAGAAGCACACATATTGCATATCCTACTTATATGAAGAGCCTAAAATAGTCAAACTCAGAGAAGCAGAGAATACAATGGAGGTTGATGGAGTAAGGAGGCTATGGGGAATTGCTAATTAACAAGTAAAATCTCACTGATGCAAAGATGAATAAGTTCTAGAGAGTCTCTGTATAATATTGTACCTACAGAAAACACTGTAATATCTAATAAAAAAATCTGTGAAGAGGGCAGATCTCATGTCAAGTATTCATACCACAATAAAATGTTTAAATTTAAAAAACAACATGCAGTGACAACACTCAAAAAAGAAAAGTCATACTGTATGTATACATACAGTGAGTTTTAAGTGAAGTTATAGCTCAATTTCATTTAGAAAAAAAACACAGTTAAATTAGTTTGCTGCTTTTTTTTGCGGGGGGCGGGGGGGGCAGGGGGTGGCGGGGAGGGATGTTTCCTTGAACTATTTACAAAGCTATTGTTTGGAAACAAAACTTAATTTCTTGGCTTTCTCCTAAGGAGAATCTGGCACACGAAGAGATAAGTAAACACCAGCAGGACAAATTGGCATTGGATACAGCTCCGAAATACTTAAACTTTAAATATTAATAAAATAAAATTTTACCCCCTTAACATGAAAACTCTAGCAAGGAAAAAGAATGGCTACAGACAGGTGGGTTTCAGAGACATATTGCATTTTTCTGTACTGTAGTCCATAATGTAAAACTTGAGTGGATTATAAAAGATGCAGTTGAGTGAGAAAAAGTTAATCCCAATTTCAGATTCTCCCCTCCCCCAAAATAGGAGTCAATGAGATCTAAATGATGGGTGAAAAAAAACCCGCCTTAGAAGCAGGAGGGCTCGCTCATTCACTCTAGGGAGGAAATGGGCTAGAGGGAGACGGCACTATAGGCAGGATCATATGCCCCCATGGAAAATTGAGTCAGACAGTTTCCCTGTCCTCCTTAAAAGTGTCAAGCTAACAATCCAGAACAAGTTTCTTGTATAGCTGCCAAAATGTAAGAGTTCTTACATGAACACCTAGAAAATAAAATATACTGCACCATATTTTAAAACCGAACCTTAAAGGCACCCATAAACAAATGTGAATAATTTTAAAATCTATTTGCAAAGGTATGATGATATCATATCCAGTACTTACCAAATGATTGACATGACTGATAACTTCTATCACCTGTATTTTGTTGGCATTCTTTTTCAGGGGGAAAAAGAGGTTCCTTGAATGTGAATTTTCAAGAGTTGAAACTATTTCCCCCTCACAAAATTCATACTTAACTAGAACTACAAATTTTGAATATACTACACATGTAGTATTCCATAAATATTCAATGAGTCATTCAGCAAATATTTATTTAACAAGTGCCTGCCACCGCCAGGCTTTTTTTTTTTTTTTTTAAGGTCCTGGGAAAATACCAGCAAATAAAACACAAAAACACTTACATCCGATGGAGCTCAACCTCCGGTTCATGGAGTAATTGGCCACAGGATAAGAATAAAAAATAAAAAAAAAAAATCCCTAGTTCCCATTCCTTAAAGAATTCTACTCAGTGCAATGGTTTGTATTTGATATGGTGTGTTTTTTAAAAAAAAAAAACAACAAAAAAACACACACACACAAAACTATTATCCCAGGGCTAGCCACATTTATGAAAATGTGGTTATTCCAATGTCATGGTAAATATCTTCATTCCTAATGAGTTTGTTTGCTTTGCCTGTTTTCCCATATGTAGTTGTTTTTCTTGTTTACTGTTTCACTTAATGTTTGAATACAAATTAGAAACAAAATTGAGTCTATTTTATGAAAAGTTGACCTAAGTGAAGCCATTTTAAAATAGACCTAGAATAGCCATTCCAGAGGAAGTTCTTACAAGTCTTGCTCCATGAACCTTTGGAACGGTTGAACTAGGTGAAGTGACCTTTGCACTGGGCCAAGGCAACACTGTCATATAAAGAATTATTTGTAAAACTATTAGGAAAGCAGGCATCCCAACCACAAGAACTGTTGATTATGGACATTCTCTCTGAAGATAGAATCAGTAACCAGTCACATATAGCTAAAAAGTAACTCAGTGTGTGAACACCAATGGAAATTCCTTTCCTCTACTCATGCAATTGTTTCTTTTCATTTTCTCACAAAAGTCCTTTCCTCTGTAATCAGAACACAATTTTGGTTTCTGCTTAAATCTATGCCCCCGAGTTGCACTTTTGTGACCTCAAATAAACAATGGTGCCTCTCAATTTGGATTCTTATTTTAGCTTAACAAAACAATGTCAATAAAAATCCCAGCATTTTGTGTCTATACATATGCAGGTAGAATAGCTGATTCTAAAATTCATAAGGAAACACAAAGGACCTAAAATGGCCACAGTACATCTAGAGAACAAAGCTAGAGGAATGCAGGCATTCTGCTATAGTAATTAGAAAGTGTGTTACTGACACAAGGTGCATAGTAATAAACCAGTGGGACAGGATGGAGAAACAAGCAACTGGTTTACAACAAAGATACAACTGCATTGAAAGACACAATGGCCTTTCAATCAATGTGCTGCTTTTAAAAATGAGTCCTGACCCTATCCCACATCATACACACACAAAAAAATTGAAATGGATTACAGCACTGAATGTGAAACTAAAGACAATAAAGCATCTAAGGGGGAAAAAAGCAGATTATCTTCATGACCCTGGAGTAGGGAGCTATTTCTTAAATAAAACCCAAAAGCATTAAAAAAGATTAATAAATCAAATCAGACTCAGACTTCATTAAAAATAAGTACTTTAGTTCATCAAAAGACACTATTAAGTAAGTTAAAACGCATACCAAAAATTGGAAAGAGAGCTGTAGTATATATATATCTGACAAAGAACTCTCTCATGAATGTATAAATAACTTCTACATATCAATAATAAAAATGGACAGATTTTTTAAAAGGTGGGAAAACAACTTTAAAAAGTGAGCATTTTGCAAAAAGATTTATAACTAAAAGTCCCATATACTTAAGAAAAGGTGCTCAGAAACATTAATCATCAGGCAAATGCAAATTAAAATCACAATGTGATATCTTATACCCATATCAGATAGCTAAAATTCAAATGATTGCTGATAATATCAAGTTTTGACAAGGATGTGAAGCAACTGGAACTCTCTCTCACACATGAATGATGGGGGAGTAGAACTGGAAAACTACCCATATCTCCTAGAGTTTAATATACTTGTACCCTATGATTCAGAAAATTCATTTCTGAATATATGGGTATGCATTCTATCTTCAGTCTGGATGAGTGTTTCCTATGTATGGTCTTATTTTAGTCATTGATAAAATGTTGAACACAATAAGGCCAAAATGTCACCAGGAAACATCAACCAGGTTGAAGATGTTCTACTCATTACCCAGTTGTTAACTCATCTAGTTTTAATATTGGGACCATATTTCTAAATATTGTCCATAGGGATCATATAAATTATTTTCAAGTGCCTTCACCAATCCATATTTAATGACTTATAAAAGCCAATGATCTTTAGGTTGTTATTCACTCTTTAAACAAATTTTTATTTTGTGTGTGTATGTGTGTTATGCTGCTCTTTAGTGATTGAGTCAATAAGACCCTGCTCTCAAAGAGCTTTCAATCTAGAGGGGAAACTGTATTTATAATACAGTATTATAAATATGATAGGCAGTTAGGGTACTATAGAGGCACAGATTGTGTTTATCTCAATCAGACTAGCAGAATTAGGAAAAGATTCCCAAAGGAGATAACAGGGTTTGAGTTGAGTTTGAGGTCATTAAGAGACAGTCAGATTCAAATGTTAAATGTATGGGTGTGATGCTCTTCAGAAAGTCTGGGCCAGACATAGGTTTAGGAGTCAACAGTAAATAAATGATATTTACAGTCATAGATTTGGACAAGACCACTAAGGTGGGAGTTAACAAAAGACAGGGGACATCGGCAAATTAGTGCATATTCTGATATGAAAGGTTCTGCTGATATGTGTTTCAATAAGCAACCTTACTTGGATAAAAAAAAAAAATGCAATAACATCTCTCCATATGAGAATATAAGGCATGAAGAACATACGATGGGCATAGATACTGCTTCTTTTTCCCCTTCCCCTTCTTTGAAGACTTCTCTTTAGAATAGGCTTCTTCAACCCACAAGGAAATTAAAATAAAAAAGGCAATCGCCGGTAAAAACTTCATCGTGAAACGTTAAATTTCAGGAGGTGGATCTACAAGAAAGAACAAGAAAACATTTGCATGTATGAAGCAAATGATTAACTATATGCCTATTTAAGGAGTAAAATCATTACTAACCAATAGACATTTGTACATCAAAACCTCATTGCTCATTCCTAGGTGGTTATAGGTCACTATATATATTGTGCTGATTTAGCAGTAAAAGTTAATTTAAATAACGGTAGGTAATAATACAGTACTGAGGAATAAAAGATAAGCATGTAATATTTCTGATTCTATAATTACACAAAATTGTAAAATGATATTGACTTGCGCAGTAGATCAATCTATGCTTAGTAAGATATCTGGAAGGAAGTTTAACACGGTGTTAAAAAAATGGTTTCTGATGCTATTAAATTTGAATTAATTTTTGTTTTCTTTTTTCATTTTTAGATTGTTTTAAATTTGCGTGCATATTTCCCATAAACAATAAGACTAATTAAAGGGAAGATAATTTTAAGTATTAAAAATTGACAGAGATAAAAGAAAAAATTATCATCAAAGAGTTTCACCCTCTAAATGCACTGTGTTTTTAGTTATACACACTAATTTGCAAGCTTTTACCCCCCAAAAGGATGTATATGGATTTAAATTTGCTTTCTGTCTTTCCTCCTTGCTTAATACTAATGTTTATGACCCAAAGATGATTTCTGACTGCAGATATTCTAGGTAACATTCTATAAAATGAAGTAGCAAGTATAGTTAGACTCTTCCAACTAATCTTCCTAGCCATATTTTAATAACATTTTCCGTGCTGAAATGAGAATTATATTCTTGCCAGTGTCTGATGCATCACCCCCCCCCAAAAAAAAAACACCCTTCACCTTCTGCTAACACTGGAATATGTAAACCTCTTCTGCATTCTTCATTTCCAAACCATAAATTGTTTCACCTTCATTGCAGAAGGGGAGACCTATCAGATGCCTCAACATTAACTTAATTCCCACCAGACCCGACAAATGTGCTTCTCCCATGTCATGTTTTTCACCTCCCTTTCTTTCCCCCAATATTATTTCCCCACGTTTATCCGTTGCACCCCCTTACAGCAAGCCAGGTCCCTTCTAATGAAGACAAGAGAGGGTGCTTGTCAGGCCAACAGCAAGAGCAGAAGGCTCTCTGCCAACTTACAGCATTGGACGCTCCCTGCCCCCAACCTCCCATGGCACCCACTTCCAGACGCCTTTGCCCACAGCAGCAGGTACTTCGCCCCCCACCTTCACGTCCTTCCCCCAGAAAAACCAAGGGCCGTCCTAGCGGTTTGAATGGGCAGAGAGGAATTCAACTCCATGTTCTCCGCCTTCCCCTCCAACCTTGCAAAGGGGACAGCTGCAGTGACTGAAGGATCTTCAGCAGCACCACGCCAGGGGCCCCCCCACCAGCGCGCGTTCTCTAATGACCCCGGCCCTCGGCATCCCTCCATCCTCGCCGGTACCCGCGCCCCCGTCCCTTGGCAGCGCTGGCAGCGCTCGCCTCCCCCCGGCACGCCGCAGTGCTCCCGTGCCCCCGCCGCCCCAGCCGCGACCCTGGCTTTCCGCAGAGACGCTAATCCCCGTCCCGAGGCCCCCGCCGCCCCCCACCCCCGCCCCCCCAGCCCTTCCTTCCTCAGTGGAACCCGGGACACGTACCCTAGGCGCCCCCGCCTCCAGCCGCCAGGCCAGGACCCGGCGGCACGGGGCCCAGACGGCGCTGGCTGCTGGGGTGCAGCGGGCGCAGAGCGGGCAGCCGCGTCCCGCCGCCCGCGCCACCGCCGAGCTCAGCTGACGCGCCTGCTCCGCGCGGAGCCTGCGCCGTGGCGCGCGCGGCCGGAGACCGCAGCCGCCCTCGGGCCGCCGCAGGGACCGCGGGCCGGGGAGCCTGGGACGGCGGGACGACGGAAGCGGGGAGGTGGGGCGGGGAGAGGCATCCCGAGCCAGCGCGCAGGGACGTCAGGACACCCTCTCCTCCAGGCATCCAGGCATCGAAAGGGTTTGGGGCAGAAATACATAATCCCCCCCCCCCCACACACACACCCTTGCTTTAGGGACTCAAGATGTTGAGGGCGGGGGTCGGGTAAGGACAGTGTTGGTACCAAAGGAAAAACAACCACCTCTCCAGGAGCTGGAGTCATTTAGAGTCATCTTTTGACTGCTGGTAACAAAAAGCAATAGAACAGCAAATGACCTTCTGGAAAAGAAACGGATAACCTGCAGTTGCTGTGATTTCCTCACTTGCCTAGACTCCCGGCATCTAACCTAATCTCTGAGTTTTATTTCTAATCTCTAGGAGCCTGATCTTTCTAAGCAACCTTAAGTTGATCAACATGACGAAAGCCATATATATATCTTGCAGGTACTGTTGCAACATTTGTTACCTAATTAACATGGGCACAGAACTTCATGGTTTCCAAAACAGTTCACTGTGGTATCTCATTCGGCCCTCACAGCATTCATTCTTGGGCAAGTTTTATGTCTTCGTTCCCATTTTGCAGATGAAGAAAATGAAGCTCAGCTGTCTTAAGGGATAGACTTGAATGGAATGTACCAGAGACTCAAAGTCTGATTTTCACACTTCTGAGCCAGATCTGACTTTGGCTTTCTCTAGCAAAGTGTTCCTTGTCCTTACTGTTTACAAAGTGGCCCTTCATTTGGCTATGTATGCAGCTCTTAGATAACAAACAGCTTTCCTATTATCTCTTGACTGTATGCCTAATGGTTGTTTTGTTTGTTTGTTTTGTTTTGTTTTTCATTAAGAAAGCATGGGTCAGGTGAGCATCATTCAGCACTGTGTTCTAGACCTACCGATGTACCCACTAATACATTTTCAAACCATATCATCCGAGGAGAAGGGAGCACTGCTTGCATACAGTAATTGCCTGCCTCTTCTCATCAGAAGCAGGAGACATAGATGAATGTTTTGTAGACATGATAGGATAGGGGGAAAACACACAAAACAAAACATGTAACCAACACTGGTAACACAGTACACAGTTGAGCACTGGATGTTTATCCTCCCGATTTCGTGGCTGACTGAGAGCTGGGGCTCGTTGCCACTGCCCAGCATCATAAGTAATATCATACGGCATATCGCTAGCCCAGAAAAGCTCAAAGCTCAAAATTCGAAGTACAGTTGCTGCTGAATGCTTATTGCTTTTGCATCATTGTAACGACGAAAAATCATAAGTCAAACCATCATAAATGGGAGACTGTCTGTGTAATCATGTTCTACAAGCTTTACAAGATACTCTGCTCCCTAATGTTAGTAACTCAGATTCTAAACCCAAGTGCTCAGGATGAGCGACCTGGTCCCGATTGTTATGCTCCCCTCCCAATAACTCTGCCTGTTCCCCCCTTCATTCTGCCTCTTGCTCCCTCTGCTCCAGCCAAATTGCCGCTTCTCTAACATGCCCATGTAGGCAGGAGCCCACCTGTTCATTCCAGCTGTTTCCCTCTGCCTCAAATGCCCTCTCTGAGAGCCACATGTTAACTCCCTAACTTCATTTTTTTTTTCTCAGATGTCACCCTCTCAAGGAGATTTAGCAAATATTGTTTAAAAGTTTAAAACTCCCACCACCCAAGGATTTCTGATCCCCTCTTACTTGCATTTTCTTTTTTTTCCATAGCACTCATTATGTTCTAAAATATTAGACAATTTATTCATGTAGTTGTCTTTTTCCTGGCTAAAATGTAAGCTGAATAAAAAGATGTTTTTGTCCATTGATGTTGTTCACTCACCTGGAATAGTGTTGAATAAAGGAGTAAAGTATGGCCTCGTTACTTAATTTCTCTATATTTCATGTTCATGTGTTAGTAAAATGAAAATGACAATACATAATTTACAGGATTGTTCTAAGAACTAAACAGGTTAATTCATGTTAAATATCTGTTACATAGACTAGGGACCATAAATAATTACCTTTCCTCTTTTTATTGTTTCCTATTTGCTTAATGAAATTATAGATTTTTAATTAATAGGATCCTGGTGTACATTTCTGCTTTTTTTGTTTTGTTCCTTTATTTACATCTGCAACTGGAAACATTTTATAGGCCCATCTCAAGACATTCAATTGGAACCCTATTTTCTATGCACTTCAGCTTCACATGGTCTATAATATATTAATTTTATTTTATTTGTTCATGGAACTTAAATATTGTCCTAAATATCCTGTTAGATTAAGAAATCAAACATTATAAGAAGGGAGGTTAGTCTCACCAAATCATTTACTCATATGATATAAGTACTTACCACTCTTGGTGCTTACTGTGTATATTCCTATAAAACATTAGTTCTAACTATATAAATTTACTTCTTTCTATTTTCTCTCTATATAAACCATATTTATTCTTTAATGATAGCCTGAATTATAATAGTCATTCATGAGATTTTTTTTACTGAAACTTCAGTCCATATGCCATTATAGCCATCAAATATTTTTTTTTTAAAAAAGCATGTTTACCTGTTTTAGATGTGTTTTTGCCCAAATCATCCTCTTTAAAAATAACTCAAAAACAAATAATTGGAATGCAATTATAAATAAAGAGAAGATTACAACTGAGGATGATTAGAGTAATGGGTCAGATATTTGGCATCTGTTAAGTACTATCCATACATTTTAAAAGACAACAGACCTTATATTGGAAAATGTTAATGAGTAGACAGTCTTAATGTATTAGAATAATGCAAATAATATTTTATAACCCTAAATCACTTCCATATGTTTTCAGACACAGCATATTATCCTTAAAATATTCTCTAATATCCTAATTATTTAAAAACAAAATTTTAAACAGTACTAGACACATTTTATTCATTAGTTGTTTGTTGAAATAAATGTCATTATATTATACTTTAAAACCTTCAAGATAGATATTTTATACCCACATTTTAAATGAAAAACCAGAATTTAAGAAAGAGAATTTAACTTATCCAAGATAATAAGGTTGAAAGAGGAAGAGATTGTTTCATCTTTAATGTCCTATCACAACATGAAGATTCTGGTTCTAGTTACACATGGGTGAGTGAAAACAGATTATATTTTAGACATAGATGTGGCTTGTACAGAATCTGGCTGTAGATTAGGAAATTGAAATCAAAGAAGCTGTTCTAGTACTAGATCCAGGCCCTTACTTCCAACTCCAAGTTGGTCCAAAGATGAACTAATATGTGAATGATGTTTCACTTAATTTTTTTTCTGTTCAACATAATAATAATAGCAATAATAATTATTATCATCATTATTGAGTAAATGTATACTGTTTCCCAGATACTACAGAAAGCACATTAAATTTATTATCTCATCAACAACTTTATGGGTTCAGTACTATTCTAATTACAATTTAGAGATAAAGATCCAGAGGCATCATATAACTTCTCTAAAGTCACTTTGCTAATACAGTGGGACCTTGACTTATGAGTTTAATTCATTCCGAGACCGAGCTCGTTAAGGAGCTCGTTAAGGAGCTCGTTAACTCAAATTACTCTATCAACTCAATGCAAAAAAATGGCCGAGAGACAGCTGGTATCTCAAAAAACTCGTTAGTCGGGACACTCGTAAGTCAAGGCCCCACTGTAAATGATTGAGATAACTATGCACCTAAGTTTTTCTGATTCAGGAAGCTGGGCTCTTAAAATATTTCTTTGTGTGATTCTAAATTGCTTATTCAATAATATCTCATGATACCCAGAAATACATTAATATACAACCAAAACCCCACCTTAACTGTGATTATATTATGAGAAGATAAAAGAAGAAACATAAATGAGATCTTCCTATTTGTGAATATGAGCATTGTAGGACACAGTTCAGCACAACCAAAGGCACACTGTAACATCTGCCAACCCACTCTCAGCCCTTACTCCCATGGGGAGGAACTATCTGTGATTGGAGGTGTATGGACTCAAAATAGATATAAAAGTTTTAATGTTTTATTCAGAGTATTCACTGCAAAAGCACCTATAAGATATTATACAGCTTTTTGAAAAATTGGACATATGTCCTAAATCTTCAGCAAAAAAGGAAGAGAAAACAAATCACCTTTAGGTAAGTGACACAGGCTAGTCCAATAACAATTAACTGATTTTTAGCCCAAAACTCTTCACATCCGGATAGATAATACAAATTAACTGCCATCCACAGGTCTGTTTGTGTGAATTATTTATTCTTTTATTTTATAGTTAGCATGTGATTGTCAGCTGTTCATGACTGCTCAAAGCCAAACATTTCCTCTGAAGCAATAATAACAGTTATTGTGGCAGAAGCTGATGACTAGTAACTCAGGGCCATGAATCTTCCAGTCAAACAGAATCTCTTCCAAAAGTATTTGCAGTTTTTACCAAGTCTGAGCAAAATTATAGTCAAAGTTTTTGATAAGCTTTGAACCTGCCGATCAGCTTTGTTGCAGATCTGGGGAGAAGTCATACCTCCCAGCAGCCAGGATTTCGAGGCTGAATGTTCAAGACAGCATGTTCTCTTCCTCTGGTGTTCAAAGCAGATATGTAATAGTGGTTTAGAAAGCAATCCAAAAATCTTTCTTTTAAAACCTTGTGAACAAAGCCAATGGAGACATTTTTGTTATCTCCTTTTTTCCCCCTAAGACCTAGGTAAACAATTAATATTGGAGTAGCCTGTATGGACAATATTAAGAATTCATTCCTCTAGGTTGTCAAATATCAAGCTAGCTAGCTTAACAGAAAGTTCCAAGACTGCAGCTTATGGATTCTAAATCTGTGCCTTTTGGGAAATGTTTCATATTTATCATACCAATAAACTCCATTTATAATTTATGTACATGGCATTTGCGATTACAAATAAAAATTATTATTCTACTTTAGCAATTTTTTTTTAGAGTGAGTAAGTGGCTGGATAATGGTTCTACCAATATTAAAAATCAGCTGTAGAAATAAAACCATGGTGCTTATCAAATAATTAGGGGTTTAAAATAGACCTTAAAATCAAGCTCACAAAGCAAATTAGGCTCATAATTAACTTCTTAATCTGAGTTTTAAAGAGTCTATATCTCTAACCTAAAGACATACTTTAGCAATAGAATTTATGTATGTATACTGGTGCAGGAGAAGAACACCGTGTGAGGGTAGTGGATCAGCAGAGGATAGAGAGCCCAGTATCTCCAAAATATGTTTGAGCAGGAAATTTTTAAAGCTATATATACATATATATTCCATATACCTAAGGTTCCAAAAAAATATAACTCAGAAAATGCTGCTCTGTGCAAAAATAAAACATGAAAAGGCTCCTGGTAGGTTAAAGAGATGATGAAAGCAGTAATTTCTGTGTTTTATATAAGAACACAGAATATTAGCTAATTTAAGAAACTAGAGCCTAGCTAGGAGTATCTTTGAGAAAGCAGGGCATAAGGTGAAGGACTAGATTAAATGAAGGTCATGGAAGTTATAGAAATGATCAAATCTTAGAGACCTTCTGGAGGGGTAATTAACTCTCCCATCAGGGATGATTTATACGGAGAGTACTAGGAAGGGTAAAGCATGGTAACTATGCTTAATGAGATGGATGTTCTGATGGAGAGACTGCAGACAACAGACAGGAAAACTGCAAACAACATGAGAGGGTTCAACATGTAGCATTGCATCTTCAGAGTATTTATAGTAAGCTGAGTGGATAATCAACAAGAACGAGCAAGTTCAATACTGTATCAGTTTGCCAGCGCTGCCATAACAAAATTTTGCAGACTGGATGCTTCAACAACAGAAATTTATTTTCTCACAGTTTAGAAGGTAACCATATTCGGAGATAAGGTCTTTAAAAAGGTGATTAAGTTCAAAGGAGGTTGGTAGAGAGAAGCCCTAATCCAATATGACTGGTGTCATATAAAAAGAGGAAGGGAAACCTAGGGATGTGTATTCACACAGAGAAGAGGGTGTATGAAGAGGAAGCAAGAAGACAGCCATCCACAAGCCAAGAAGAGATGTCTCAGAGAAACCAGCCCAACTGGCACCTTGATCGTGGACTTCTAGCCTCCAGAACTATGAGGAAATGCTCAAAGATAAGTCATAATTTTTGAACTTGATAAGTAGGTGGCTAATGGATACTTGTAGAAATATGAAACAGAGAAAAAAGTGAGATTGTTGAAAGATGAAGTGTTCTATTTCAGCTGCATTGAGATTACAGCACCAAATAGTGATATCTAGCAGGCTGTAAGAAATGAAAAACCTATCCTTAGGAGAAAGTCAGGGGTGGAGATGTAATATTAGGTACAATATCAGCTGATACAAAATGAAAATACAGAAAAGGAAAAAAAAAACAGTTCAGCTGTATCTTTGCAGATGCTTACAGTTAGAGGAAGAAAGGTGGAAGCATTATTAAAATAGATAAGAAAACTTATGGAAGTGAATCAAAAAGAGAGTTTGAAAACAAAATAATAATGGATGGAGTCAAAGGCTACACAGTCTGTCGTGTTCTATGAGTAAGATGGGGTTCTTTAGAAAATGGGGTGTGGATGAGATAAAGGACCAAAAACAAGTATTATTACCGGACAGAAGCCTGCCAGGAGCAGGTCTGCCTCGGGCCCGCCTGTGGCATGTGGTTTCCTGACTTTGTGTAGGAAACATTTTGCAACATGAGTCCTGATGGGTTTGAGAGTTTGTTTATTAAAGCTGGGGGACAATGAAACAAAGGGAGAAATTAGGGCAGAAGAAACAACAGGAGGTGCCTAGGCGGTGCCCTACTTTGGCTCTGGGAAAGTTAAGGCTGCTATTAGCTCACTGGGAAGTGAAGGTCACGGTGGTAGAAGTGAGCCTAGGCAGGGCTGCTTTAAGCTCACTGGGAAGTCAGAGAAAATGGGGGCCTTGGAGACAGGATCAGGGCGTGAGCCTGGGTTGAGCTGCTGGTTCCCATTGCTCCCCTGACTGCAAGTCTTACAAATAAAAAGTGCCCCCGGGAAAGGGCCTGGGAGCCCTCTAGCCCAATAGCAAGCCCTTGTCCTGAGGGCTTTTCATCTTTTTATTTTCCTGCAGGCAAGAATCTTAAGGGAAGGTTTCATTAGAATATTCACCAGCTTTGCAGGCGCTTTTTTAATCTGCTGATGCATTAAAATGAGTGTATAGGGGAGTTTTGGGTTATAAACTCCCCTATATACGGGCACCTTGATCTTAGACATCTAGCTTCCAGAACTATGAGATAAAATATGACCGGAGGGACAGTTAAGAAGTGTGATTAGCAAAAGACCCTGTTGATTTTGAATTGTTTCCACATACTAAAAATGTCCTTAAAATAGATTAAGCAAACAACGCAGTAATTTGAAAGTAGGTCGCTCTCAAACTGACTTATTGTGATTCCCAAATAACACACCATTGTTATTTCAGTTCTGTGCTGTATTAATTCCATCTTGGTGTTTTTTATTCAATATAATTGATTTAAATGGTCATTTATAAATCTGTTAACAATTTTAAATTGACCCATTAATGAATTCTGTACAAAACGTTAGTGCCAATCAATCTAAGTAATTTTATACCTAAAAATTAAAAATGGTATTGGCAAGAATGGCTGCTCTAACACAAATCAATGTTTTTCAAGCAACTTCCTCTACCGCTGTGGCAGTAACCTGGGATTGCTAAGCCACGGGAAGTTTGATAGAAGAACAGTATCAAAGGCAAGTATACAAAAGGAAGGAGTTTATGTATTTGCATGCAGCAGGCAGGCTTGTCCTGGGAACATTTAAAAAGGGAGGAAGAGAGTCATTTATACCTGAGGCTGGAGATTTGAAGCATCCCTAGGGAATCTTTTCCACTGAATTTATGAATTCGAGATTTCATCTACCTAAATTTTGACGAAATCATAACAAAATAAGGTCAGAATTACTAACTATTTAATATAAATCTCTGCCCATGGATTCTGGAAAATTTCCAGATGAATCCCATATTTGAATTTCATAAGGATAAAAAAAATATTATTTACTTTTTTTTTTAAATATAGAATAGAATGATATATATTTAGGAAGATAAACATACAAAAAGAAGTAAATATGATCCACAGGTCTATGCCTCTTGAAAATTATGGGTTTTTCTTTGTGTTTTAGTGTGTTGTCAAAAGAAATATATAAATTTCCAGAAGTAATCCTTTATTGCCATCCTACTTTGGTTAGTGTAATTCCTAGGGAAACTATGCACAATTGATTGAGTTAATTATTTCCGTTTGAAAACCAAGACAGAAGATGTCTCAACCAGATGCCAAATTGGTTAGTGTTATTGATGGAATAGCTAAAAGCCATAGTGGTTTTATTAGGCTAGTGAAAGAATGTACTTTAAAATTTACAATATATGGCACTTAGTGCAGTTTCACTGATTTCATTATGAACACTTAAATTCTGCTTTTAACAAATTTGTAGATCCAAGTGGGAATTGATCTGGAAGAAGATGAAAAAAGCCAAGAAGGATGAAGTATGCCAAAATTTAAGAAAGTCAAAAGAAACTGGAATGTTAACATGTGAATAAAGCCTAGTAAATGTAATATTTTTTCCATTGTTCTTGAGGCAATGTGTTTTATTATCTCCACATTGACAAGTAGACAAAAATACACTTCAGGAAATAGGCCTCTCCATTTCCACAATTTATCAGGATAAATTATTTTGTGAAAAATAGGGCATTATTGATTTGAGTGTTTTAGCTTGGGCAGACACAAAATAGTAATTGAATAGTTTTTCTAGTACACAGACATACATGTATTTCTTTACTTCAGCTAATTCAAATGTTAGGATCTCTTCCTATCTAATAAAGAGAAAATACGCTAATTGACCCCCACACCATCGCAAAGATGGCAGTGCCCACAGCCAATAAGGAGGGAATATGCTAATCGACTGCCATGCCCTCAAAGATGTCAGTGCCCACAGCCACAAGATGGCAGTGCCCAGTCCCCTCAGCCCCTCCAAGGTGGCAGGTGCACCCCCAGCCTTGCTCTGTGCCTGCCTCCGGAGTCCCCCAGTCCCCTCAGCCCCCCAGCCACCCAGGGCCGCCCGAGGCTCGGGTAACCAGGGCTGGCTGAGGCTTGTGCTGCCGGCAGTGGAAGCAGCAGAGGTGAGATAGGGCGTCGCCTTCCCCTGATCGCTGGGTTGCCTCCTGCTCCTGAGGGCTCCCAGACTGTGAGAGGGGGCAGGCTGGGCTGAGGGACCTCCCCTCCAGTGCATGAATTTTCATGCACTGGGCCTCTAGTTTACTTATAAATACATAATGTTAAAATTCTTTGATCTTCTTTAGGCATGTTGTTGTTGTTAATCCTCACTCAAGGATAATTTTCCATTTATTTTTAGAGAGAGTGGAAGAGAGGGGGAGAGACAGAGAGAGAGAAAAACATTGATGTGAGAGAGACGCATTGATTGGTTGCCTCCCACACGCACCCTGACCAGGGTCAGAGCCTGCAACTGAGGTATGTGCCCTTGACCGGAGTCAAACCTGGGACCCTTCCGTCCTCGGGCTGATGCTTTATCCACTGAGCCAAACTGGCTAGGGCTAATTTTTATTATTTGAAAAGATGGAAGAAGTTAATAACTAACAGGAGATTTTATAAAGGTGTCTTCCTATGTTACTAATAAATCCTCTTTTTAAAAAATTACCTTTTTGGTAGTGTGTGTACTTGTGTGCACGTGTGTGTGTGTGTGTGTGTTTTGAGAACTTAGGCTGAGGGGTTGAGACCAAGGGATACAGCTTAGGGAGAAGTAGGAAACTGAATAATCTTATAAAAGGACTCTTTTACAAGGGCTCTGCAGGGAGCAGCTTTTCTCTTGCATTGTGAAAGGGGAAATTGGAGTGATGACAGCCTATCCCATGGCTTTTAGGGTGGACCTGTCCTTAGGGGCTTTGTGATTACAATATGGGAAAAGGCATAATGTAACTTATCTCTGTGTCCTGTTAAGGAGAAGAGGAAAGCCAGAAGAAGAATACAAGTTGTACTAACCCCAAAAGAGCTTACTAACCTGGAGGCTTCCGAACACAGCCACTCAATCTATGGGTCACAGCTTGCCAGCCTTTTGGCATTTGGCCAACCAATCTCTCATTACCTGGATAAGGCATTCCCAAAATAGGAGTAAGGAAATAAAAATGAATTCTTAAGATGATACAAGGAGACATTTCAAATAAATTAACAAAAAGCGGTTGAAAATTTTAAAAAAACAGTATGATTTTCATACATAAAAAAGTTAATAAAGGAAATTTAAAAATATATTATTAAAATAAATCAACAAATAGGAAAATCAAAGATCAGAAGAATCCTTACTAACTTGCATGCATCACATGTTAGAGCTAAGACATCTATAGCAAAATTGTTATTAATGAAAAGAGAAGTACACAATTCTGTAATCTTGGTAGGAGATTTTCAACATGCCTCTTTCAAAAATTGTGAGATCGAGTGGGGGAAAAAGGATAAAGAATTAGTTTGCTTGTTTATTTTTCTTTCATTAACCAGATATATGATTCTCTTTGCTCCTAAGAGGAGTTTGTGGTGACTGAAATATAGAGTAACTAAACTATCTCAATTTTATCTGCCTGCTGTCTCTCTCCCATCCCCGTGCCCATCTGTCTGGTTTGGGAACAAATCATGCTGAGGATAGAATTTGAATGACACAATTACCATGACTGATAATTTTATAATTAATGAAAGAAAGAAAGAAAAATTAAAGTCCACAGGTGATCTTATTCAAAACCCCAATTATTTTTTCCTGCAGTAGTAGATAATGGTTATTTATAAGGCTGTAATGAATAATTTAATTAATTCTAGGAAAATGAATCTATAGAGGCTTCATTTTCAAGCTACAATTCAATAAACTAAAAATTAGCTACAAATGACTGGAAACATACACACACATAAAGCCCTCTATTTCCAAAATTAAGAACACATTCCTAAATAATACTTGGGTTAAAAAGGAAATCACAACTAAAAATATGAGTTTTGAAATTAATTATGATTCTCTATATTTCAAAAGTAATGGATTTAAACCAAGTCAGTGTTGAGAAGAAAATTTATAACTGTAAACGCATTTAAAGAGCACAAGAATATTTTAAATAAATAGATTAAACATTAAATCCAAGAAGTTACATAAAAACAAGAACATTATTTCATTTTAAATATAGAATGAAACAATAAAATCAAAGCAAAATTAAGTTATATAACAAACAAATTATACCAATTAAGCAAAATAACTTCTGGCAAAGTCTTATTTTGTATCAAAACAAAATATATTAGAAACATTACATATTATTAGTAAAGAGAAAAAGACATAAAATATAAAAGGTATTTAGATGCAATTGATGACATTCAAGGAAATATATAAGGGACCACAATTAACTCGAGAAGACAGAAAACAGACCCGGCCAGTGTTGCTCAGTGGTTGAGTGTCAACCTATGAACCAGGAGGTCATGGTTTGAGTCAAGGTTCAACTCCAGGTCAGGGCACATGGCCAGGCTTCAGGCTCATTGTCCAGAAGGGGGCGTGTGGGAGCAACCTATGGATGATTCTCATCATTGATGTTTCTGTCTCTCTCCCTTTCTCTCTGAAATCAATAAAAACATGGTTCTAAAAAATATGAAGACAGAGAACAGAAGACCAATACTCACAGACTGTACTGAAAACCATACTAAGTTTTCTAGTGCAGGGGTTGACAAACTTTTCCCTATAAAGGACCAGATAATGAATGTTGGAGACTTTGCCAACAATACAATCTCTGTTGCAAATACTCAGTTCTGCCAATGCATCATGAAAGCAGTTATAGACAATTCCTGGGTGTGGCTACATCAGAAAAGTAAACAAAACAGGTGACAGTATGAAATTGGCCCTAGAGCCCCTGTTTAATATTGATTCAAATCATTGTCACTGTTTTCTAAGTCCCGCCCCCCCGATTCCCCCCCCCCCCCTCCGCCCTGTATTTCAGAGGAGAAGCCTGGAATTGCATTTTCCAGAACCTACTTACTTCTGGGTTAGAGTCTACCACAAGAGAAACTCACTTGAGACCTTCTATAGTGGAAGCCTAAGAGAAAGCCATCATTGTTCAGAGGAAATTGCAGGCAGTCTTTCAGTACCCATGACTGGGTGCGTTGTTTGCCAAATTCTGGGATTTAGGTAGTAAACCCATTTGATTGTCTAGTTACATCCTTAAGTTTAGCCATTTTCATGTTGGCCCCCATGTTTAATTCCATAATTTTCTTTCTTTATTTGTTTAAAACTCAGGGAAAGAAGAAAAGTAGCATTTCAGGAGGAAAACCTTAATATATCCACAAGTGGCCTCCTGAAAGGTGGCTGACCTTTATGTTACTGGGTACAAAAGTCATAGCAGCGTTCCCAAATGTGCCACTTGGTACTTCGATAACACAGTGGGCGTGGCGCCTCCATAGCACCTATCATTGTTCTTCCTTCTTAGTGGTACAAATGTAATCATCTTTCCTTTAGTTTGAAGAATAAAGGACTACTGGACCCCTAAATATTTTCCTGTTGAGATCGATCCCTACATCTTTGTGGGTTTTATTTTTCACCCTTTGAAACATGTGGATCTTATCAAGGCCTCCAATCTACCAGCCACTCCTGGCTCATCCAATCCAATGAGCATAATGACATTAATCTAGTGGAGCAATGTGATGGTTTGTGGGATATCCAAAGGGTACAGATCTCTTTGGCCCATATCACGGCATAGCACAAGAGAGTTCACCTAGACCTAGGACAAAACACTAAATGTCTATGAATGTCTTATCTATTCCAAGTAAATTTGAACTCCTTATGATCTTCATTTCTGATAAAAATAGAAAAAAAAGCATTTATTTAATCAGTGGTCGTACACCATGCACCTGTTATTCTAGTCTAGTCTAGCAAAGATAATCACATCTGGCCCAGCAGCTGCAACTTGGACTACCTCTTGGTTGACTTTGCAGTCATCTGCTGTCATCCTCCCATCAGGCAGATGATCCAACTCTGAAATTGCATATGAGCATCTGCTTTGTTGAACATTTCTGGCACGAACTGCTGCAATTTGGCTTCCCGATGAAGCCGACTGTAAGTTGAAGACAAGCTTGCCAGACATTTGTGAAGGAGTGCTCTTGGGAACCCACAACTGTGGAAGAGAGAGAAAGGAAACAGGATTGGACAGAGAGAGAAGTTGATCTGTAATGCTGTCCCAACAAAAGCTTCTGTGGGTTCCATGGAGAGGTCTGGGCCTGGGGTGGCCTTTCAGACTTGTCCTGAGTTAGGGAGAGAAGGCTGCGCCTTATTGCCCCTGTGCTGATCAAACTGGTTACAGACTAAACCCCAAAATAAGTGCGGCCTTGAGTGAGCCACTGTTCTTCAGTCAAGGCCAGTTCCCATAAAAGTCTGAGAGTTAAGAATCAACCATTCCCAGCAGCTAAAAAAGTTTCTTTCATTTATTAGGTTAATAGGAGCGGCACATCAGAACATCCACCACCATTAGATGACAGTATATGGAGACCATTTCTGGGCTTTCTAGTCTGTTCTGTTATTCAACTTCTCTATCCTTGCACAATATCACATGGTCTTAATTACTGTAGCTTTAATATAGGTCTTGATATTTGGTGTCTAGCATTCCTTTTGTCTTCACTATTTGTATTGTTGGTCCTTTCCGTATACATTTAAGAATAAGCTTATCTTTTTTATTTTAAAAAATCTGCTTAGAGTTTGGTTGTGATTGCATTGAATCCATAATTTGAGGAAAATTAATATCTTTACAATACTGTGCCTTCCAATACTGTACTTCCCAATGTATATAGTTATCATTTAATTAATTTTGTCTTCTTTAACCTTAATAAGAATTTTAATTTCTAGTGTAAGAACTTCAAACATTTTTTGATAAATTCATTCCTAGATATTTGATATTTATTGAAGTTATAATGATACTATTATTTCTGTTTCATTGTTTGTTGTTTTGTTGCTGGAATGCAAATAAATTTTCTAAATTGGATGCATATCTGATAAGCTTTCCAAATTCACTTATTAATTGTAATTGTTTGTAAGCTTTTTATAATTTCTAGGCACATAATTATCTTATATCTATGAATAATGATCATAATGATCATTTTTTCCTTCTTTTCTAATTAGTATGCCTTTCTTTTAAAATTCTCACCCAAAGATATTTTTCCATTGATCTCTTAGCAATGGTTCTCAACCTTTCTAATGCCGCAACTCTTTAATACAGTTCCTCATGTTGTGGTGACCCCCAATTTCATTGTTACAAATTGAACATAATTAAAGCATAGTGATTAATCACAAAAACAATATGTAATTATATATGTGTTTTCCGATGGTCTTAGGCGACCCCTGTGAAAGGGTTGTTCAACCCGCAAAGGGGTCGCGACCCACAGGTTGAGAACTGCTGTCTTAGAGAGAGTAGGAGAGAGAGGGAAAGACAGAGAAACATAGATGTGAGAGAAACACATCGATTGGTTGACTCCTGCACACGCCCGTACCAGGGCCCTGGCAGGGGAGAAGCCTGCAACCAAGGTATGCACCCTTGACCGGACAAACCCTGGACCCTTTGGTCTTTGGTCCCCAGGCAAACACTATCCACTGAGCCAAGCCGGCTGCGCCAATATGTCTTTTTTTCCTTATCCTATTTACTGGATAAATTTTCATCACAATGTTGAATGAAATGTTGATAGTGAAATCCCTTTTATTCCTAATTTCAAAAAAGAAATCTTTTTTTTTTTTTTTTGGAAAAGCTTTTAAATACAGTGGGGCCTTGACTTATGAGTTTAATTCGTTCCGAGACCCAGCTCATTAAGGAGCTCGTTAAGGAGCTCATTAACTCAAATTACTCTGTCAACTCAATGCAAAAAATCAGCCGACAGACAGCTGGTATCTCAAAAAACTCGGTAGTCGGGACACTCGTAAGTCAAGGCCCCACTGTATTTCACCATTGTGTAAGGTATTTCTGTGAGGTTTTAAAAATATTCTCATAGATTACTTATAGATTAACGTATTTCCCTTCTACTTCTAGTATTCTCAGAGTTTTTATCATGAGTTAAGTGTTGAATTTTTTCAAATGACTTTTTAAATTCTATAAAAATAATTATGTGTTTTTCCCTCCCCTCCCCCCACTTTATTTTGTTTAGTGTGCCAAATTGCACTGTTTTTTTTTTTTTTAATGTTAAACTAACTTCACATATGGAAAAATCCCACCTGATATTGGTATATGTGTCTATATCTATATATAAATATACATATATATCTATATACTGAATTTTATTTGCTGGTATTTTATTAAGGATTTTTGTACCAGTGATCACGATTGGTTTGTAATGTTTCTTTCTTGTAATTTCATTGACAGTGTTTTGAATCAAGGATTGGATTTTATTCTTATAGACATGGATGATTCCCTTTTTTCTATTTTCTGGAATAATTTATATCTGACCTGAGTCATTTCTTATTTACATTTCTTCTTAAAATGTTTGGAAAGATACTACCTCTTCTGGGCCTGGGAGATATATATCCTATCTAGTAATAGACAAACATGGTAATTAACCATACCTCCTCTTCCCATTGGCTAATCAGCAGTATATGCAAATTAACTGCCAACAAATATGGCGGCTGGCAGCCACGCAGCTGAAGTGAACAGGAGGCTTGCTTGCTACAGTGATGGAGGAAGCCAAGGTTCCCCGCCTGCCACAGCCCAGCTCTGAGCTCTGGATGCAACAATGTTGCAATTATAGAAGCTAAACAAACTCCAGGTACCTGCTTTCAGCTGGCAGTGGGCTCAGAGCTTAGAGCGCCAGTGATGGTAACAGAGTTTCAATTATAGAGGCTAAACAAACCCAGATACCTGCTTTCAGCCAGCCATGGCCGCAGAGCTGGAGCCGGCTCTCAGCTCCAGTAACAGCTATAGAAGGTAAATAAATCCCAGAATTAAAAAAGAAAAAAGAAAAAAAAAAAAAAAAAGAGGCTGGGAGCTTCAGTCACCCACCAGCCTGAAAACAGCCCTCAGCCCCTCACCCAGACTGCCCAGGCACCCCAGTGGGGACCCCCACCCTAAAGGGAGTGTGACCAGCTGCAAACAGCCATCAGCCATCATCCAGGCTGGCCAGGCTCCCCATTGGGGAACCCCACCCTGAAGGGGGTGTGACCAGCTGCAAACAGCCATCAGCCCCTCACCCAGGCTGGCCAGGCACCCAAGCAAGACCCCCACCCTGATCCTGGACACCCTTCAGAGCAAACCAGCCGTCCCCCTCCCGTGCACCAGGCCTCTATCCTATTTTGTAAAAGGGTAATATGCATACTGACCCTAACAGCAGAAAGACTGGGAATGACTGGTCACTATGACACACACTGACTATCAGGGGAAAGATGCTCAATGCAGGAGCTGCCCTCTGGTGGTCAGGGTGCTCTCACAAAGGGGAGCTCTGCTCAGCCACAAGCCAGGCTGATGGCTGCCAGTACAGCAGTGGTAGTGGGAGCCTCTCCTGCCTCCTCAGCAGCGCCAAGGATGTCTGACTGCAGCTTAGGTCTGCTCCCCGCTGGCAAGTGGACATCCCCCGAGGGCTGCCGGGCTCTCCAGAGGGATGTCTGATTGTTATCTTAGGCCCAATCCCCAGGGGAGCAGGCCTAAGCCAGCAAGTGGTCATCTCCTGAGGGGTCCCAGACTGCGAAAGGGCACAGGCCAGGCTGAGGGACCCCCCGCCCCCCGGGTGCACAAAAATTTGTGCATTCGGTGGGGGGGGGGGGAGTCCCTCAGCCCGGCCTGTGCCCTCTCGCAGTCTGGGACCCCTCGGGAGATAATGACCTGCTGGCTTAGGCCTGCTCCTGGGTGGCAGAGGGCAGGCCCAATCCCTAGGTGCAGCCCCTGGTTGGGCTCAGAGCAGGGCCAATTGGGGAGTTGGGGCACCGCCACCTGTCATGCACAGAGCAGGGCAGATTGGGAGGTTGCGATGCCACCCTCAGTCACGCTCAGGGTAGGGCCGATTGGGGGGTTGGGGCACCGCCCCCTGTCACACTCAAGGCAGAGTCGATGGGGAGGTTGTGGCGCCACCCCCTGTCACGCACAGAGCAGGGCCCATCAGGGGGGTTGGGGCACTGCCCCCTGTCACGCACAGAGCCACAGGGCGATCAGGGGTTTTGGGCGCTGACCCCTGTCATGCTGATCCCGGTGCCGGGAGACCTCGCGGCTCCGCTGATCCCAGTGCTGGGAGGCTTATTACCCTTTTACTATATAGAATAGAGGCCTGGTGCATGGGTGGGGGCTGGCTGGTTTGCCCTGAAGGGTGTCCTGGATCAGGGTGGGGGTCCCCACTGGGGTGCCTGGCCAGCCTGGATGAGGGGATAATGGCTTTTTGCAGCTGGTCACACACCCTTCAGGGTGGGGGTCCCCACTGGGGTGCCTGGCCAGCCTGGATGAGGGGATGATGGCTGTTTGCAGCTGGTCACACACCCTTCAGGGTGGGGGTCCCCACTGGGGTGCCTGGCCAGTCTGGGTGAGTGGCTGAGGGCTGTTTTCAGGCTGGGACTGAAGCTCCCAACTGCTCCTTTTTTTCTCTTCTTTTCTTTTCTTTTTTTAATTCTGGGCCAGCTTTAGCTCTGAGGATCCAGCTTTTAGGCCTCAGCTCCTGAAAGCAGGTATCTGGTTTGTTTCGGTTCTCGAAACTCTGTATCAACTCCAGCTCTGAGATCCCAGCCGGCTGAAAGCTGGTTTCTGGAGTTTTGTTTAGCGTCTGTATTTGTTACAGTGTTTGAAACTGCAGGCTCAGAGGCCGGCAAGGCAGGCGGGAACGTTGGAGTCCTCCGTCACTGAAGCAAGCAAGCCTCATGTAAGTTTCAAGCTGCCTGGCTGCCTGCCGCCATCTTGGCTGACAGTTAATTTGCATATTGCCCTGATTAGCCAATGGGAAGGGTAGCAGTCATACGCCAATTACCAAGTTTCTCTTTTATTAGTATATATATATATATATATATATATATATATATATATATATATATATATTCAGAGAGAAAGAGAGAGAGAGAGAGAGAGAGAGAGAGAGAGAGAGAGAGAGAGAGAGAGAAACCTCAATGATGAGAGAGAATCATTGATAGGCTGCCTCCTTCATGCCCCCACTGGGGTCAAGCCCACAACCTAGGCATATGCCATTGACCAGAATTGAACCTGGGACCCTTCAGTCCACAGGCCAATGCTCTATCCAGTGATCCAAACCTGCTTGGAATTTTTTACTGTGAGGAGGGTTTTTGTAATAATGTATTCACTTTTCACTTTTAGACTATTAAAGAATTATATTCAATCTTGATTTATGGAATATATGTTATCTATCAGGATATGTACTGAATCTATGCTATATACCATTATGATGTAGGTTGATGATACAGTGGTGATCCTGTGAGGCTAAAGGTGAGATGGGAAGCCTGCTCTTATAGAATATATATTCTAGAAGGAGATATAAATTTTTGGTAATAATATAGCAATAAATATAAAATTTCAATTTTGATGATTTCTAAGTAGTGGTTGATGGTGCATGAAGCGTTGTTTATGGGAAGATTTGATCTCATCTTAGCATATTGGGAACAACTTTCATGAGGAAATAATATTTGTAAAAAATTAAATGCTTTCAACTTATCTTTACGCCTTTGCATTATTCCTCTCATCTTTAAAAATATAATGTTAATAATAGCTCCTCCTCTGCATAGCTACTTCTCCGTGGTGGGCTGTATACACAGACTTCTCTTTTACTTCCTGAAATATCCGTATCAGAAGGAAAGCCCAGTTCTCCTTAGTGGGGTTCCATAGGAACTTTGGAGGGAAAGCTGGGTTTCACACATTATTCTCCTCCTGCCATTGCTTCTCCCTGCCACATGGTGTCTCTGTTGATAACTGGTGGAGTCCATGAATTCGCAAGGAAGGATTCTACTGTGAGAACTCTATGGAGCAAGGCTCTTCACCGCTTTGATTGGCATAACCCAGCGGCTGTGCTCACCTCTCTCAACCATATTCAACCATTACCTCTGGAAGTACTGTTTCAAAATGTTTTCAGTACCTATCTTTGCAGTTCTGAACATGCCCAGAACCTTCCCGTAATAACTTTACAAAACTCAAAGGGCCCCTTTCTTCCCAGTTCACCCACTTACCCTCATAAACATTGTCAGACTAAACATCTTGGGCCAACATTATCCAAAACACAGAAGATGCCTATGTAGCCCCCTTCCTAGACCAACCAAGCTACTCTTGTTTTCTCAGAAAGGGAGCTCTATTTTTCAGATCTCAAATGAAATTGATCTTGCTAAGGATTACTGAGGTAGCTTTCCAGCACGTCTCTTACTACATCAAAGGAATGGAAAAATAAACACAAGTTTAATTGGGTGATTATATATACAATAAAATGCTCTTTAATTACATACCTTTCTTTTGTTCTACCTAACATTCGTGTGGAGAAGAAATAATAATCAGTTATAATCTTGTGGAAATACCTCACGTATCTAATTACAACTATCAGACTGCCCTGTGGGCTTTTCTCCTCTATTACAAGTATAAGCAGCACAGTTGTTCAAACATTTCCTCAGTTACTATTTTCTATCCCTTTACACATTTTCCTCATTCTTTCCCGATCTTTTCCAGTTTGTCCACATCTTTTAAAAAGTGTTGTGACCGAAAGTAGCCACAATATCCTAATAAGGAGCTCATGAATGCATAATATAACAGAAAGATTACTTCCAAATGTCCCATGAATTATTCCTTTTAATAAATTCCAGAACCATAATGGCTTGGGCTCAGCATCAAGACTCCAGGTTTTTCTGTTATATTTTTGTCTAGTTGGTTCATTTATTACTAATAAATGTTATCTTACTTTAGAAACCAATATTTGTGTTAATGTCACTTTGATTCTTCTTCTAACATTTCAGAAAAATGGCAAGATTTCCAAATGCTAAGTTATTCTACATCTCAATCCCTTTATATACCCTAAATTGATTATTCATTAGTTTCTGTTTATTGACTTTACAAATAACTAAGGGGTATTCTTCACGATATCATAATATTTACCAAGAAAGCACAATTTATTTTACTTTAGATTTTTATGTATTATTTACTTATTTTATTAATTTTATTTTTATTGAGTCTATTGGGGTGACAATGGTTAATAAAATTATACAGGTTTCAGGTCTACATCATCTGTATATTGTATTATGTGTTCACCACCCCAAGTCAAATCTCCTTCCATCATCATTTATCCTCCCTATACCTTCTTCTATCCACCCCTAACCCCTTCCTCTCTGTAATAAACTTCATGCTGTTGTCTGTATCTCTGAGGTTTTTTGTTTGTTTGTTTGTTGCTTAATCCCTTCAATTTGTTCTCAGAACCACAACCCCCCTCCCCTCTGACGGTTGACAGTCTGTTCTCTATCTTTGAGTCTGTTTCTATTTTGTTTGTCAGTTTATTGTGTTCATTAAATTCCACATCTAAGTGAAATCATATGGTATTTGTCTTTCTCTGACTGGCTTATTTTACTTAGCATAATGCTCTCCAGGTTCATTCATGCTGTCACAAAGGGTAAGGTTTCCTTCTTTTTTACCACCAAGTAGTAGTCCATTGTTTAAATGCACCACAGCCTTTTTATCCACTCATCATTGATGGGCACTTGGGCTGTTTCCAAAAGTTGGCTATTGTAAATAATACTACAATGAACATAGGGGTGCATTATTCTTTCAAATTAGTGTTTAAGATTTCTTTGGATATATTCCCAGAATTGGAATTGCTGGGTCATAAGGAAGTTTCATTTCTAATTTTTGAGGCCACACAAGTCAGCCTGTCCCAGATTCTGCCAGCAGGAGCCTGAGCTCAGCAGGGAGGGCTCCAAGAGTCGGGAGGATGGGGCTAGTGGACCTCTAGTGAGGGGAAGATCATGTGGCCACTGCCCCAGAGCCACACAACTGGGTCTTGGATTTTGCCCAGCCCTTAGCAGGGTGAAACACCAGCATTTGGGAGGGTGGGGCCACAGGGAGACTGGAGGGTGAGGCTAGTTGATCTTTCATGAGGCTCAGTTGCAGTCCAGGACCCCTCGCTCCTTACCGCCCACGTGCTCGCTGCTCCTTACCGCTCAGCTCATTGCTCCTTAGAGCTGCCGTGGAGGTGGGAGAGGCTCCCGCCATCACCACTGCGCTCACCAGCTGTGAGCCTGGCTTCTGGCTGAGTGGTGCTCCCCCTGTGGGAGCCCAATGACCAGTCATAGTGACTGGTCATTCTGCCGGTGTTCCACCATTTGGTCAATTTGCATATTAGGCTTTTATTATATAGGACATAAAAGGCTAAGTGTCTGTCCATCCGACCAGAAGAAGTAATGTCTAAATTTCTACCTTCCTTGGAATACATTTTGCTACAAATAACTAATCATAAGAGAGAACATATTTTATGCCAGAATTATATTCTAAAGTAGTGTGCAAAGCAGTTAAGAGCCAATCAAATTATCCTTGAAAAGCTCTTAATAGCTCATTATAGTATATAACATGAAGTTTTGTGTAATGTATCTAAAATATGTATACAAATGTGTATAAAATGCACACTATATTTTAATAGTACCCATGCAAAATATAATTTAAATGATTTTTTGCTTTCTAACATTAAAGTATTTATACAATTATGAGAAGATATAAAGATTAAACTATCTTTATGTTCCCTAGGAAATAGTTTTTAAACATATTTTTATTGATTTCAGAGAGGAAGGGAGAGGGAGAGAGAGATAGAAACACCAATGATGAGAGAGAATCATTGATTGGCTGCCTCCTGCACACCCCCTACTGGGGATCAAGCCTGCAATCTGGGCATGTGCCCTGACAGAACGACCTATTGGTTCTTAGGTTGATGCTCATCCAGAAAGCCACACTGGCTGGGCCCAAGTAAATAGTTTTAGAATCCAAGAAATATAATGCTATCTTGCCAAGTTTTAGTTATCTATAAAAATGACACTTTTAAAATGCTTATATAAGCATATAAGTTTTTGTGCTAATTAGAAATGACTAATGTAGTTCCTATAGCATATGTATTTTGTGAGAATTCCTAGGAGAATTTAATAACTACAGTGAATATAATAAATGCTTATAATTTTCTATGAATTTACAAAGAGTATGCAATATTACTCTGGAACTACTTATAAAAGCAGTTCTATTTTCAAAACTGTGGCTAATAACTTTTTGTAAAAGGTAGTTATCATATTGATGCATATATAATAAACATACAGAAAGACAGTTGGGATTTTTAAGTGCAAGGTTTTATAGACAAAAATCTCTCTAGCCTTAAATATACTGATATAGCCCTAGCTGGTTTGGCTCAGTGGATAGAGCATTGACCTGCGGAATGAAGGGTCCCAGGTTCAATTCCCATCAAGGGCACATGCCCAGGTTGCGAGCTTGATCCCCAGTAGGGGGCATGCAGGAGGCAACTGATCAATGATTCTCATCACTGATGTTTCTATCTCTCTCTCCCTCTCCCTTCCTCTCTGAAAATCAATAAAAATAAAATATATATTTATAATATACTGACATATACAATAGTTAGATAGATAGATAGAATTATATTTTATGCAGGTGAAGTTTTATGATTACAATAAATGTAATTTTATTAATAATTTTATAGACTTTTTTCTCTTAGAATTTATGTCATTATCAATTCTGCTTTTCATATGTTTATTCAATCATGTTATTCTTTATGCATTAATTTATGCATGGTATTCTCTAAGATTTTTGAAAAACTGTTTTTCTAAACTAATAGGATAAACAATTATGGCAAATGGTTGTTTATTTACATAAAACAACTTGGAAAATTATTAGCATATCAGAACAGCATAAGTTTATAATTTTCAGTTACTAAAATATATTCCTTTCCTTGATTTACTTTTTGAACTAAAGTGGCTTACTGTGATATTTTCACTAATGAGACTGCAATGATTATTCTATTATGTCCCAGATGTATGTGAATTATATATAACCCAACTACTACCGTGGGCCATGGGTTGGTTAAAGTGAAATGGATATTTGAGAGAACTATTAGCAGATAATTCACACCAAAAAATTCTTTTCTCACAAATATCCAAAATAGAAAAAAAAGTAGGGGTTATTTGAATTATTTGTATTGAAATATAAAAAGTCTCTGTTGTTTTGTGTACTTCGCTTGGCACAACCTTTGAATTAAAATGCTATGTGCTTAATTAATAAGCTTAGCATGGAAAGGAGTGTGGAATCTCGGAGGGAAAATGGGGGAGGGTGGGTGGGTGGGAGGTAAAAAAAAAAACCCACAAAAAACAAAGCAAACTCACTAAGCTTCAGACTTTAAATACAGGGTCCTTGATTGAAATGGAAAGCTCTAGCACAACTAAAAGTCTCCCAGTGTCGTAGTACTGGGCAAAATGAGACAGATAAAATTTGAGCCTATTCCTCACCTTCTCTCTAGTCTATACTGTATTACTTCGCTCTGCATCAGGGCATCGAGCACCAGGAAGCTCAGGCTATTTTCTTAGTTCATAGCCACACCTGTCATCCATAGGTAGTGCTCGAGGCTCTCGCATTATCCTTCTGCCCCATTTATTCCAAGTCACATTCTTCAAAACTCAAGCAGCCATCATAGCTGGAGGTAAGTAATCTGATAAAAGAACCCATACAGTAGAATGCAAATGAAAACTACCCCAGGACTTTGCAACATAAAAACCGATATTTGGAGATGATGTGATTTGGGATAGAGTAATAAATTCCTAATAGTGAATTTTTAGTTAATGCAGTATGCCAGTTGGGAATCAATTGGCAAGGGGAAAGGGGCACATTGAGTTTGTATCATATATACATATGCTTTTTAATATCCTGCCTTTCAGCTTTGAAAAATATTATCAGATATAGCACAAAGGAAAGACTTGTGAGAGAGGGAAGATTCGTGAGGTTCTATGAGCTTAGAGTTTGAAATTTTTTTATTTCACTTTGAACAATTTCTTCAATAATTCAGGTATACAAAATGCCATCTTTTAACTGAGGGAGCTGAGCCAGAAAAAAAAAAAATTTAATCTCACTTCAAAGGAAGACATGGATGATAGTCTTTACCATAAAATAATGTGATTATTTTTTGTTTGGCCACCACAAACTATATTGTATTTTTAACCAGTTAAAGATGGAATTTTGGCATGATTTTATAAAACTTGAGCCAGATTAGCTTATTTTATTTGGATCCCTGGTTATCTCAAGAGTTGGAATTCAGGGCCAGCCCATTTGTGAAACTTTCTAATTATCTTCAGAGCCTGGAGTAAGCCCTATATATCTTTACGAGAATTGCTTATCTTAGAATCTTGGCTTTTTGTAAAGAAATGGATATTCCTCTTCAAGAACAAATATGTAGAACATAATTATATTCAATAATCTACCTAAGAAGACTCACAGTAATAATTCTGACATTGGACATGTTAAGAATTTTTATTGTCATAAAACAATGTACTATTAATGTAAAAAGGGATGAGCTATCATACAATACACATGAAGCAAGGTTTTCTCATTTTAAAGGAGGCCACAATGAGTGGTTCTGCAGCTTTGAAAACCGAATTGTGTTTTTAGGATTTTATAAACATTTAAATATCTTTGGGTTTGCATATGTAGTGGCTAATGCTTATCTTTGTTTTTAAAATTGGGTTAATCCCAATTTTACTGATACAGGTGTGGATATCTGGTTCCTCTCCCAGACAACTGCCTTTGTTAGGTGTTGACTAAAGTAACTTTATGATTCAAAAAATCGACCCATCACAATAAGGAACACTTTGCCTGTGATTTCCTTTTGTTGCATTCCCTTTTTTTCCCTGAGGGTCCCAATAAGATAATCATAGTTCCCATGTTTAAAAGACATGTGTGCTCAAACAATTACAGCAAATGATTAACTTGTTTAATTAAACAAGGCAACTCAGAAAATCATAAACATATTATTATTGTCCTGCCCTTAAAATTGTTCTGCCATTGAATAAAAAGTAAAAGCTCAGAGCGATTACCCCTACATTGCAAAAGTTAGGCACATTGCAACCAATGTCACCCCAGTACACTTAATAATTTTTTTTAAAAAAGTTACGCACACTTTAATATGATGTATCTACAAGGATGTTAATATTGAAAGGCCAACTCAAAAATTACTTCCTTGCACTCCTGATGTGTCTTCATATGAAAACCCAGCTATCTTGTGTAAAGGGCAAATTATGGCTCAACTAGAGGCCTGGTGCATGAATTTGTGCACTTTGAAAGGAAATTAATTAGAAGGTGGTCAGCAGTGCGGGACTGGGTGAAGCGGGCTGGATCCACCCTGGAACCAACCTCCCAAAGTCCCTCCTCAGCTGGCCACACCTGGGGCAGCACCGGGCCTTGCAGGGTGTCTGCGGAGTGAGTGGGGTCTTTCTATCAGGCGGGGTCCCTCGGCCTGGCCTGTGGGGATTGGGCCAAAACTGGCAGTCTGACATCCCCCAAGGCAGTGGTTCTCAACCTTCCTAATGCCGTGACCCTTTAATACAGTTCCTCATGTTGTGGTGACCCCCCAACCATAAAATTATTTGTGTTGCTACTTCATAACTGTAATTTTGCTACTGTTATGAATCATAATGTAAATATCTGATATGCAAGATGTATTTTCATTGTTACAAATTGAACATAATTAAAGCATAGTGATTAATCACAAAAACAATATGTAATTATATATGTGTTTTCCGATGGTCTTAGTCGACCCCTGTGAAAGGGTCGTTTGACCCCCAAAGGGGTCGCAACCCACAGGTTGAGAACCGCTGCCCCAAGGGGTCCCAGAGTGTGAGAGGGCACTCTGCAAAGTTGCTGTCGCTCAGCAGCTCCTGTGTTGAGTATCTGCCCCCTGGTGGTCAGTGTGCATCATAGCTACTGGCTGGTGGGCTGGTTGGCTGGTCGGCCAGTTGCTTAGGTGTTTATATATATAGATAGGTCTGAGGTTGAGCCCAGGAATCAACTTTTCTAATGAACTCCTATATGAGGCTGACCCAACTGGTCCATGGAACACAATCTGAATAGGAGGCTCCAGAACAGAGTTGCCAATAGAACTTTCTGCAATGAGAAAAACGTTTTATAACTGTGCTTTCCAATACAATAGACATGAGGCATACTAGTAGTCGGCACATAAGCGCTTGAAACGTAGCAACTGAGACTGAATTCTTCATCAGAGTTCATGTAAACAAAATACAAACCACCATGTATGTCTAGTGACTTTAGTGAACGCTGCTGCTCTAGACTTCCTGAGTTAATACCATAATCCTAGACATTGTACTTGGTGTCTGAAAGCTGAAAGAAACGAATTCAACAAATATATGTGCTGTCTCTGAATAATCGGCTTTCTCTAAGAAGCAGCATGTTTTCTAAGCCAGGGAAAGAAAATGACCTCTGGAGATGGACTCTCGGGAAGACATTTGAAGACGTGCTTTCTCCATCCACAGGGAGGACCCTGCTCTCAGGAGGAAGAACACTGGCTTTGGAGGTGACGCAATGTTTTGTGGCTCCCAACGGGCACCCTTACCCGACAAAACCTTGTTCCTTAGTGTTTAGTTTCTCTTTTTGGGAAGGACTTATATGGAATTTAATTTCTTCATTAGAGAGGCAATATCTAAAAACAGACTGAGAATGAAATCTAAAGAAAGAATTATGGTAAATCGTACCTTTATTTGAATCAATGAATTCATTTCACAAGTCTTCAAGTCACTGACCAAATAACCTCCCTCTCTGTCACTGATAGGCTAATTACTCTATGTGGGATTTGATTCCTTTAATAAGACTTCCAGAGGGTTTCTCACGTTCCCTTTGAAGAAACGAAAGATAAGGGGACAGGAAGACTATTCAATTAGTATAGACTTAGGAAAAATATCATGAGAGACATTGACAATAAAATGAAAAGTCAGTTGCAATTTTTTGACACTTGCATGTACTTGAGAAGCAATAAGGTCAGTACTAAGATGCTCACCTCCTTGTTGAAACTTGGATTTTGTGTAATTGTCAGGATTCCCACATGCTCTGGCTGTGCAAGCAAAAGCACACATTAAGATTCTCATGTGGAGGAAACCTAAAGTTGAGATATCAATGAAGTAGAATTTGAAGTCAGTGCAGTGCTGTGGCAAGGAGTGTAGGCTCTCATGCATCATGAAAAGGACTATGGAAATCTCCATCCCCTCACTGTAGTTGGATAACCTATTGAATGGTATTTTCCTAACTATGGCCCTAAGGAAAAATAATGTCTGGAGTAGGTGAAGATGTGACTTCTTCTACAAAGACCATTGTCATCATGTTCTTAGGGATATCTGGTAAAAATGCTGACCAAGTTAGTGGTGTGCTAGTAAGTATTTAACAACCAGCTTTCTAAGGGGAAACGTGCCTGATTTATACCATTTACCGGTTTACATAAAATAGTGCCACTATATGTCTGACATTACACTTTGATTATGGAATTGGGAAGAGATGTATATCATCACCAAATTCCACCAGACAGATATAATGACATAGATTTCCTCAAAAGAATAAATAATGGTCCCATGCAGTGATGCATTATAATTATTTATTGCATTTAATTTTAATATCATTTACTTAACTGCAAGTTTACATAAATTAGTTTTTTGCAAATGGCTCTGTTTAACAATGGGCTCACAAATATATCTAACAATGTTGAGTAATTGGCTCTCATAAGTATAGGTTTCAGGACACCACTTCCTATGACAATAATGAGAGGCAATGAGTGAGAATAGGTGTACACTGAGATGTCTGTAGGGTTGATGCATCTCTAAGACCTTGTTTTTCTCATGGAAAAGGCCATCTCTGAGATTCACAGATTAATGGCTTTACCAATTAATAAATTTATTAGGTTGGCTTTATGACCATGACCCAGTTCCAGCAGAAAAAAAATGTGCTGTTACATTTTGTTTATCATATACCTTATTTATATTCTATATTTCTTTCTTTTGTTCTCAAAAAATTTTTTTATGAAAAGTGACTCCAATTGTTCTCTGTATCATCAAATCTATTATTAGAAATAGTTATATCCAAAGTCAAAGTTTTGTTTGCATAACACATAAAATATGCATACATCAAAATAATAAATGGGTTTTATATTACATTTTTATGATTTACAAAGTGTATAATTCACTGGTATACTATAGATGTACATCCAGGTAAATTTTAATTTAAACAGAAATCTCATATCAAGTTTTAGTATTTTTGTCTCATAGTGTGAAATTAATTCAAGGCATATTTATTCAACAGTTATCATGTATCATATAAAATTAGAAAGCAGGAACACTAACTATTTTGTAATTTCATACCAGTAGGAAAACAAGGAACATATTTCAATTTGGTGTATGTGTAAGAATCTTGAGAGCTAGAAATCTTAGGCCAGGAAATTTTTACTTATATATTAAGATAAAAAAAGAAAGTGTAATCTGTCTTTCTGCTCCCCCCACACCAACCACCACTACTATTTTCATCCCGTAACAATGATTTTTTACTTGTACCTTCTGATTGCTAGGAGTAATGGTGGTAATCTAAAGGAAGAAGTCTAGGAAAGAATATCTTGGTTCACATAATAAAGAAATTACTAAAGAGTGAAGAGGGGAAAAAAACAGTACAGAAAAAAAATAAAACAACAGAAAAGTTTAGAAGATTAGAAGGGAGTGTTGTGGGTCTTTGTAGAGAAAAAAAAGAAAGATGAAGATTTGAATAAGCTTAGGAAATTTCTCTAGGTCTTGGTATTTTTCAATAAAACTTCTTATTACTCTGCATTTTTATTTTTACAATTAGATATAGTGGCCGTTTTTTTGGGGGGGTGGCAGGTTTGCATGTCTTACCTCCCATTCATGCTTTGATGGAAAAGCCAGGAAATACAGATAGCTACGATATATTGAGCATGTTCCTTCTATCCTCTCTAATTCTTTATCATTCATATCTGTCAAAATCTAGAATTGAGTCTCTATTTGGATATTTGTAATCTGTGAAAATTTTGATTAAAGTAAAAAAGATCAGCACTTTATTGCACTGAATTATAAAATAAAATACCTTAAGATCTACTCTTATGAATCTTGCATTCCTAATACTTTTAAGCCTTCAAACAGCCCAATCTTCTGACCTCCGTCCTTTTATTCCCCATATAGCAAAGGGCTCAGTGTCAGCTGGGAAAATAGTAGCTAAGCTGCTGACTGGATCACACTGCACTTTAAAGCACACTTCAGCAGTTTTACTTTGTCTTTTGACCTAGAAATTTCTTTATAACTTTCCTATTCTGATAATCTATTCCAAACTTCCTGCCTACCTGCGAAAGATTTCTGCAACATATTTTGCAGCCCTTTCCATTCATGTGTGAGCTCACAAAATCCTTGCTTAAAATATGACATTGGTGAAAGCTATGAAGAAAACAGCTATTGTTCAGACTGGAAATGTCTGTGGCCAAGAATAGCAATGATTTCTCAGGTGCCATTTCCATCATCGGTATTCTTATTCCGGGCAATTCAACATCAGAATTTGGGGATTTTATTGAACAAAGGAACATTGAATTAATGAGCCAACAAAAACGATCACCCTCAAAGACTAGATGTAGTTTGGGGAAAATACGCAAAAGAATGAATGTGTTCAATGCTGTTAGTGCACTACAGGACTATTCTAAAGGATGTCACCTATCAACCTTTTGAATACACAAAACATAGGTTAAGAGTTGGTATGACAATCCCTCTTCTGAAGAGTGAATTGGACATGATCCCAGCAAATATATTACCAAGTCAGAATGGAGGATTTCCCCTAATCTCTAACACTTTAAACCAAAAACCATTCCATGGGCTTTTCATAGCCTTCTGATGCCTATTTAACTCATTTAAACTAGCTGTGATTCTGTGTACACGATAGTTCTAAGTAACATTAGCCAAAAGGAAAATGTTGTCAACTGGTTTATCTGATTGGATTGTAATTCTAAGGCTGGTTAATACTGATTATGCTCTGCAGGCGGTTAAGGAGAGAAATACAGAGGTATTTCTCAGAAAGATAAAGTAGAAGTTAACACTGGAAACAGGGATTCTCAACCAGGACAAACAGCAAAGCAAAAATCAGACCTGTGAGACAGTTCTGACTTACATATTTGCATAACCTACCCCAAAACGGGTATAATAAAGTACGCTTTTGAGTATTTCGTTTCATGTTACAATTTGAGTTGAGATACTCCACAGTGTGGTTCTGAGTGACTGTTCACATTTTGTTGAAATTTTACAGCTGGGTCAGTTGTGACAGTCAAATTAAATAGAGCACTGAGACGCTTTGTGGTGATGGAGTACATTGGTCTCATAAATACTTGCCCCGATTCTGTGCCTCGCTGTGGAAGCTTGACATAATGGTGTTGTGAAAAAAAAGAAGCTTAAACAATCTAAATAGGAATTATATGGTCAGACAACTAAAATTTTAGCAGCATTGTATTCTAATCTTAATCTTAGGGCTCCTCCGATTTGAAACAATTTCCATTCGCCTTGGTTTCTTTGTTGGTTGAGGAGAATGCTGTCATCCTAAATGTAGCATATGAGACGATGAATTAAAATGTAACAATTGCAGCTGGACCAGAGTGGCTCAGGGATTAAGCATCGACCCATGAACCAGAAAGTCATGGTTTGACTACCGGTCAGGGCACATGCCTGGGTTGTGGGCTTGATCCCCAGTAAGGGGACGTGCAGGAGGCAACTGATCAGTGATTCTCTCCCATCGTTGATGTTTCTCTCTCCCTCTCTGAAATCAATAAAAAGATATTGGGGGAAAAAGTGTAGGAATTGCAACCTGCAATTTGAATGTACAAAATGCTTTGCATCATATTTAACTCTTTTCATTTTAAGAGTTGAGTTTTTTTACGAAAAAAAAAAATTTACAGTTTACCCTCACATTTTGACTAGTGAGCTGTAGCACCATCCAGAGAGTGAATATTAACAATAAAAATCTCTGCGCTTCATGCCTTGGCGATTTTAACTTAGTAGGTCTGAGATATGCACCCTGCGTGATTCAGTTATAAATGGTGCACAGACCACTCTGCAAATACTGCACGTTAGCTGGCTCTGTTGCAGACTGCATGTAACTCATTTTCAATGCAGCTGTTGCTCTCCATAATGTCAAAAATTACTCTGCAATGAGTGTATGTGTTAAAGGAACCACATCAGGATTTAACTAATCTGGTTTGATATTTGATAAGTATATGAAGCATTATGAGAAAAAAATTTTGCATATTGGCCTTACCATTGAAATAATTATTTTTATCCCCATTATCAAGTTCCACTGTCTAGCACATGAAGCAAAAATGAGTTAGGTTTGATGAATGGTGAAATATTATTTTTCATTTATAATATTTTTCTACTTGAGACACTTTTCTTATGTCTTCTTGAAAATGTTAGAAAAATATATAACAATTATGTACTTAAATCAATTAACATCTGCTAATGTACTTCCCTTATTGTCAGATGTGTGAGTGTGTGTGTGTTAGAGAGATAAAGACAGAGAAGAAAAAGAGTATTCTTGGCTACAACTACTGAATACACAGGAATCATGCTTGAAGGCAATGTAGCTAGGAACAACTTCACTTTCTAACATGGGACCACATCGCAAATTTTAGGAATACCATCAGCAAATGATGGATGCCACAAAGTGTGGCAAATATGCACTACACAAATCTTTACAAATCAGTAATAGTAGTTAGTCTGCCTCTTGAAGTCCTCTCATGAGTAAGTAATTTTTTTCCAGAAGGGCACTGATATTACAATACATACGATATTACAAGAGCCAGTGCCTAAAAACGGTACCATGGATATGAAAAAGGAGGTAACATAGAGGGAGAAGAGCCTTATAATTATTTAAAATTTTTCTTGGTTTGCCTAGCTTGCGTGGCTTAGTGGTTGAGTGCCTACCCCGAAACCAAGAGGTCACCAATTCGATTCCCCATCAGGGCATATGCCCGAGCTGTGGGCTCCATCCCCAGTAGGGGGCATGCAGGAAGCAGCCGATCGATGATTCTCATCATTGATGCTTCTATCTGTCTCTCCCTCCCCCTTCCTCTATGAAATAAATAAATATAAATAAATCCCTGGCCTTTTTGGTTCACCTTTTGGCTAGGTAGAATTGTCCTGTTCTATTTATTATTTAACTTTAGCTAACTGTATTCAGACTCCAGATTTTTTTTTTCTGAAATTAAAAAAAAATAGGAATGAATAATGAGACAATATCTTAATCAGTGGCCAATTTATAAATTTTGCTTATGAAATCTAATTGAAGAATATTAACTTTATAAAAATTTTAAGAAGATATACCTAAAGACTGTACAACACTTTATCAATTTATTATTGTGGAAATTATGTAATTGTTTGAATTTATTCATTTAAATGTATACTGCTTTCCTTTTAAAATTTTAGAAACCAAGGGACATTATGGTATCCTTTCTTATCACTACAAAGTTCATATCAGATATATATATATACATGAATATCATCTGCAATAAACACTTTAATAATACAAATGCATTAGACAACAGAAGCCTGCCTACAGGCTTTGGGGGAAAACCAGAGAATTATTCCTATATATCTCCCTTCCACCATTATTATTCTTACACTTACAGATGTCCATACCCCACAGGGCCTTCTGCAATCTTACATAATTTCCCTTCCTTGTGCCTTCTTTCCACTGCTCTTTCTTGGCATGGTGATACAAATCAGTCTTATTATTGTCATTAAATATTTATTGATTGATACATGTGATTTACTCTTTTCCATATTAAAAACATTTGAAGGCAGTTATCAACTTTACACTCCAACCTTTAAAGGAACATTTAAATATAATATATTTACAGTTTGAGAAATTGGTATTTTATAAAGTTAGATGTGATTTTCTATTTTTTTTTATTTTCTAATTTGATAGCTTCCAGCAAAAAATACTTTAATTCATTAATTACTTAAACTTACTAGCAGAAAATCTTATTTTTACTAGAAATTCTCCCCACCCTTTCTCTGCTCTCTCTTTGTTAAAAATAGAAATTTCAGGAGAGAAACCAAGATGGCGGCATAGGTATACACTGGAAATTGCTGCCTCCCACAACAAATTCAAAAATACAACTAAAAGACAAAACGGACATCATCCAGAACTACAGGAAGGCGGGCTGAGTGGAAATTCTACAACTTGAAGGAAAGAGAAAAGCACACTGAGACTCAGAGGAGCTGCAGAAGTAAAGTGCAGAGGTATGAAGGCTCGAGGGCATGGGGCAAGGGCTGGTGACTGAGGACTCGGCTGTCTTTTTGAATCAGGAGGGAGCCACAAGCCTCCCACTGCTCTGAACTCCAGTTCCAGGTGAGTCTCTGGGGACCTAGACTCATACAGGGAGAAACTGGACTGTCTGGCAGCGGGCAGAACTCAGAACTCGAGGGCGGCTTTCTCTCGGAGGTGCTTGCAGCAATTACCAGGACACTGAGACTCAGGGCCCCTTAGGGCAGGACTGAGGATCAGCCATAGCTGCTTGCTCCGCCCTGTTGTTCCCCTGAGACCCCGCCCCACCCAAGCTGCAGCAGAGGCTTTTGTATATGAATGCTCTGGCCCTTGGCAATCTGAAAATTACCTAACCAACTGCAGCTGGGTCAGAGAGACCCAGAACTTCCAAGAGAAGGCCCAAGGCCCCACAGCAGCTTGCATTGCTTCACAGCTGGGCCTCATCAGGGCACCTCCAAACTCCAAACAAGGAAGGGGAATCTGCAGATCCCTTTGTAGCTCCTGCTGGGTAGCCTCAGGCAGAGGCTAAATTAGCACCTCCTTAGAGATCCAAGAGCCAGTGTACCCAGTGGTCAGAGTGGTACCATCCAGATTACAACTCCTCAGATCCATAATGGTCACATTCAGGGGGCAGACTCAGTGAGCACCAAAGCTCCACTGAAGCAAGTTTTGCCTCATAAGGGTGTCTTCAGGACAGAAGTTCTCCCACTGTAGACACAGCTGATGCTCACAGCCAATTGGCCTGGAGGTCAATTCCTCTCAGTTATACCTACAACAATCAAGACTTAAACAACAAGACTGTGCACAAAGCTCACAAAGGGGTGCACCAAGAGTGTCCACCTCAGGAAATTGGGGAGGCTGAGCCACTGGGCCTTATAGGACACCTAGCACACAAAGCCACTCTACCAACACAGAGAAGTATAAAAAATGCGGAGACAAAGAAACAGGACACAAATGACAGAAATGGAGGAAAGCAAACTACTGGATATGGAGTTCAAAACCACACTTTTAAGGTTTTTCAAGAACTTTCTAGAAACAGCTGATAAATGTAGTGAGACCCTCAAGAAATCTAGTGAGACCCTCGAGGTTATGATAAAGGACCAGCTAGAAATTAAGCATACACTGACTGAAATAAAGGCTATTATGCAGAGTTCCAATAGCAGACTAGAGGATCACAAGAATCAAGTCAAAGATTTGAAATACGAAGAAGCAAAAAACACCCAACTGGAAAAGCAAAATGAAAAAATAATCCAAAAATATGAAGGTAGTGTAAGGAGCCTCTGGGACAGTTTCAAGCACACCAACCTCCGAATTATAGGGATGCCAGAAAAAGAGAGAGAGCAAGATATTGAAAACCTATTTGAAGAAATAATGACAGAAAACTTCCCCTACCCAGTGAAAGAAATAGACTTACAAATCCAGGAAGTGCAGAGAACCCCAACAAAAGGAATCCAAAGAGGACCACACCAAGACACATCATAATTAAAATGCCAAGAGCAAAAGACAAAGAGAGAATCTTAAAAGCAACAAGAGAAAGACAGTCAGTTACCTACAAGGGAGTACCCATAGGACTGTCAGCTGATTTCTCAACAGAAACTTTGCAGGCCAGAAGGGAGTGGCAAGAAATATTCAAAGTGATGAATAGCAAGAACCTACAACCAAGATTACTTTATCCAGCAAAGCTATCATTCAGAATTGAAGGTCAGATAAAGAGCTTCACAGATAAGGAAAAGCTAAAGGAGTTCATCACCACCAAACCAGTATTATATGAAATGCTGAAAGGTATCCTTTAAGAAGAGGAAGAAGAATAAAAAGGTAAAGATACAAATTATGAACAACAAATACACATCTATCATCAAGTGAATCAAAAAATCAAGTGAATAAATAATCTGATGAACAGAATAAACTGGTGATTATAATAGAATCAGGGGCATAGAAAGGGAGTGGACTGACTATTCTTGGTTCTTGGGGGGGAAAGGGTTGTGGGGGATGCGGGAAGAGACTGGACAATAATCGTACACCTATGGATGAGGACAGTGGGAGGGGAGGTGAGGGCGGAGGGTGGAGTGGGAACTGGGTGGAGGGGAGCTATGGGGGGGAAAAAGAGGAACAACTGTAATAATCTGAACAATAAAGATTTAATTTTAAAAAATAGAAATTTCAATTAAGATTGTATTTTAATTTTGAAAGTATTTTCACTGAGTCATTCAAAAGGAATATTGAACTCCTTTGAATTCTAACAAATTTAAATATCTCAAATGTTATATACAGTTAATTTCTTTGTAAATTAGGAAGATTTGACCTATGTATTTAAAATATAAATGGAATTATACAAATAAGTACACAAAATGGGATAAATTCAGTAAAAATACATTACAATAAGAAAAATAGTAGAAAATAGTTAATTTTTCACATAGGTCCAGGGGAAAATATCATTTAAAGATGGTAAAACAAAATGATACATGTAAAGCCAAGGAATTTTATAATAAAATCCACGAATAACAATGAAAGGAATATTGAACTGTGTTGAAAAGACACTTTTAGTCTTATAAAAAGTGTTTTTAAAATTTTCCATTATTTTAAATTTAAAACAATTTTTTTTCTATGTATTTTTTTATATGCTCATTTCTAACAGACTTTTCTATTCTGGATAGAATTGTTTCTTAAATTTTTTTTTAATTTTTCACCCAAAGACATGGATTTATTTGTTTAGAGAGAGAGGAAGGGAGAGGAGAAAGAAACAGCAATGGGATCAGAATGAAATCTGGCCTTTTGGCATATGGGATGACACTCCAACCAACTAAGCCATCCTGGCCAGTGCACTTCTGGATAAAATTCTAAAGACTACTTTGGATTTTAACATCCTCAGACTCTTGCATGAGACTACATTTAGAATGTAGCATCAAAGTAAAATATGTAATTAATACCAAGGGGGAATTTCTAAAATGACTGGAATTCAGTGTAGAAGGCTGAAGTTCTTTCTGCTCATTCTATAGCTGCTTCCATGGTGGTGACAGGAGCCGCAGGGGAGAGACAAGTTCCGTTTCCTTTAGTCCTGTTACACATTACAAGACTCAAGCTTCATTTGATTTGCATGAATATGTAGACACAATATTGGCAATTCTATTTCACATCCCCTGAGTTTTAAACTGATAGAAACTCAGAAGAAGAAGCCAATATATTCACAAACCAACTAAACTTGGGGCAGGGAAAGAATTCCTAAACTCTTAATAACTATAATCGTAATAACTTTTCTCAAGAATTTTCTTAAGAGATCTCCTTCTGTACTCCGGGCTGCACTACAAAAAAAAATTTTAGTAGACCAACTTTGTTTTAAGGCATTTTTCTGAAGTGTTGAAATGTTTGGTACTTTCTAGCCTTTGACAGAAACACTGCTGACTCAAGTCAGTATCTGTTTTGGCCAAAAGAGTGTATGAAAACTGAGAGATAAACCTAGAGCTTCTAACTATTTTCTTCACTGAGTTGCAATTGAAAGTCTTTTACCCACATGAAAAACAGTACTTATGCATTTACATTAATTTGGTAAACTTTTAAGTATGACTTTTTGTATAGGATATATATATATATATCTTTAATTTACTCAAAATTAAATTTATTGAACATCTAAAATCTAGGCACTGAAGAGGACCTTGGTAAATATTCAAAGATGTATGCATGTCATTCATGAATTTATTGAGCAGTTACTACTGAGCATATATACAAGGCCAAATCTCAGAGACACTGGTACAGATACCCAATTATGATAAGGCAGAGCTGCTGCTGGCAAGAATTTTAATGTGTAAGTAAATTTTAATGTGGTGTTACTTGATGTGGGTGAGTGAAACCTGTGTTCTAAACGGGGGAGGGTGTATGATGGGTTAAAGATGACTGCAAATAAAAATTCTTTCCCACTCTTTTGTTTAAGAAGTAGTCTCTACCACTGACTACATATCTATTTAGACTTGTACCATTAGTAATACAACTCTTTCAGAAAGTTTGTTGATTAATGTTTTATTCTAGGGCTGTAGCCATGTCAAAATTCCTTTTGAACCATCCCTCTCCCTAGACTCGGTTGCAAGTACTTTATGCTTATCAGCCCTTCCTGGGACACAGTCCTTTGTCACTGTTCCTTGGCCATTTTAGCCAACAGAAAGGAATTGGAGGCCAATCAGAAATCTTCAGAAAAATCTGTAATTTGTGTTTGCCTTGAGCTGTGTCATGAGCACTAATCAGCATTTGTGGCTCAAGGGATTTCTTAATTTTTTCTTTGACTAACTAGAAATGAGAAACCATTTCATTTTCCATTCTTCCCAGTGTCCTTAGACTCTCTATGTTCCCTTGCAAATAGTATAGATCTTTTCTAAACTTGTTTTTTATTATAGTATCTTTATATATATCAAATGACAACCAACCTCAAACACCAAATACATTATATATATTCTCAGCCTCTCAAGTATTTTCATTCAAAAGTTCAGCCAGCCCAGCCAGCATGGCCCAGTAGTTGAGCGTTGACCTATGAACCAGGAGATCATGGTTCAATTCCTGGTCAGGGCATATGCCCTGGGTTGTGGGCTTGATCTCCAGTGTGGGGTGTACAGGAGGCAGCTGATCAATGATTCTCTCTCATCATTGATGTTTCTATCTCTCTCTCCCTCTCCCTTCCTCTCTGAAATCAATAAAAATATTTTTAAAAAAATGTTCAACCAAATATTTTCTTATTGCATAACATGGGCTGCCATTTTTGTGGACTTTTATCAGTTTCTTTGCCACACACCAACCAGCCCCAAGCCATTGCCAGAACTATCCATTTCTTTTTTGTTGTGAAAAACACTGCACTTCTGTGCATCGATATTAGTCAGCATGAAGTACATTATGTTTCATTGCTAAACAAAAACAAAAAAAAAAAACAAAAAAAAACAAATAACTTCAATATCTTAATGACTTTCATTACAGATACATCTTATTCACAGTGCTCAATGTTGGTGGTAATTGTGCTGCAACTGAGCTTCAGGCTGTGAGTTAGATGTGTCCTCCAGAAGTTGGCAGAAAACTGTAATGTCTTTTAAAGTTCAGTGTTGTCAAAATGTTGCTTCTGCCACATCCCATTAGCTAAAGCAAGTTACATGATCAAGCCCAACAATGATGCAGCACGGAAAAATGCACTTCTCTCGGTGACAAGAGAGAACATTAAATATTTGTTTAAAAATAGTACAATTGCCCTGGCCAGTGGTTAGAGCATCAGCCCTCTGACCAAAAGGTCATGGGTTCAATTCCCGGTCAAGGGCCTGTACCTTGGTTGCAGGTTCTCCAGCCCTGGTAGGGGCAATAGCGAGAGGCAACAAATGGATGTGTCTCTCTCATGTAGATGTGTCTCTCTCCCGCTCCCCCGCCCCCACCTCCCTCCTTCCCCCTCTCTCTAGAAATCAATGGAAAAAATATCCTCAGGTGAGGATTTTTAAAAGAAGATAGTACAATTTATCATAGTTACTGAACTTTATTGTCCTTACTAAGATGTGAATCAATGAAAGGAAAGGGTGATATATAAGCATCCGTACTACGTAACTAATAATTAGATGCTAAAATATCTTGTTTCTGTTTTTTACAGAATAGTTTAAATATACTAATTATTATTCTGAAATCAAACTGAAACATTTCTAGTCTCCTTAAATGTCTTTATTAAAACAGTGTACTAGCCAAAACCGGTTTGGCTCAGTGGATAGAGCGTCGGCCTGCGGACTGAAGGGTCCCAGGTTCAATTCCGGTCAAGGGCATGTACCTGGGTTGCGGGCACATCCCCAGTAGGGGGCGTGCAAGAGGCAGCTGATCGATGTTCTCTCTCATCGATGTTTCTGACTCTATCTCTCTCCCTTCCTCTCTGTAAAAAAACCAATAAAATATATTTAAAAAAAAACAAAAAACAGTGTACTAATTTTTCTACTGTACATACCCTGAAATAAATGAGCACGCAATCATGACATTTATATCTGGTACAGCACGTGTTACTCATGATTAAGATATCAGTGAGAAGAGACAGTACTTTCTTGCTGTAAAATGTCAAAACATATAAAAGTGAATTTATCACCCTTTTGAACAAATTTCAATATCATTAAATCACCGGAGTGCTGCACTGAAATATATTTAGCAAATAAGCTGGCTTTTACCCACCATAATATTATCAGGCTGCCTGTCAACCCGGTTTGCCCTGGCTTTCCACTTGAAAACTAAGAAAAACAAGTTTTTCTGTAACATGACCACTACCCACCCTCCATCTTCTCCTCCCAGCATCAGCAGAGGGGAGTTTGGAATTCTTTTGAGTTATATACATTTTTAGCTTCTATCTTTCAAATAATATTTATATACAAGGGTCAAACTTAGAACAGTCATCCTGAAACTCACTGCCAAAAGGGAAGTGTGAATCACGGCAGAATGTGCTTCTCTGACGAGAGGAATTTAGCTTATCCATTCTCGGCACCTTTAAAAGTCTCACTCAGCACCTGATAGTCATTTCAGAATGTTAACAGATCTCTGGCGCGCTGCAGTAAGCAACTGTATCTGTGCCATTAGCCTTGTACTTGTGTCCTAGTACTCAGCCATCGTATGACCATTATGTTATCCATCTGTCAGATCTCATAACTGCAGGGGTGAAGGGAAAAGATTCAGTGCTTCTAAAGGAATTCTATACCAGCTGCTGATGTCAGTTTTCCACCTGCTCACTTCATAACAAGCTTAAATTTACAAGGAGAGGTATGTGTAACTACTTTCAAAGCAAACAGTGGGGCCATTAGTTCCAGAGTTAGGATTGTCCCCTCGGTTCTTCGGGGATACGGTGCCATTTCATTCACTCATCACAGCGGTTTGACCAGCCTTTGGATGTGAGGCAGAAAATACTGGAGAGAAGAATGAAGTAAACTGCACAGACCTTTAATTATTGGAGGCATGTCCTTCACCTGAAGTCTCCTCTTGTTCATAAATCAAAGTTGAGTCTAAGACCCAAAGGTGATGTAAGATCCAAGTAAATTGAGCCTGGATTGTCAGTAGTAAAACCCAATTCTCTACTCTTTTCTTCCACTTTTCATATGTAAGAAGGAGAGGTTTTGTCTAAAGACAAATGACAGGATTAAGTACTATGACATTTAAAAAAAAATTAAGAACAACTGCATACCTATTAGAATAGCTAAAATCCAAAACAGTGACAGTACCAAATGTCAACAAAGATGTAGAACAACAGGAACCCTCATTCATTCTGATGGGGATGCAAAATGATACAGCCACTTTGAAGGACAGTTTGGCAGTATCTTACAAAACTAAGCTCATACACATGATCCCACAATCTTGTGCCTTATATTTACCTAAAGGAGTTGGTAACATATGTCCACACAAAAATCTGCATATGAGTATTTAAAGCAGCTTTATTTGTCATTGATAACATGGGGAAGCAACCAAGATCTTTTAATAAGTGAATGGATAAACTGTGGTACATTCATTCAATGGAATATTATTCAACATTAAGAAGAATTTAGTTATTAAGCCATTAAAAGACATGGAAGAACCTAAAATACATATTGCTAAGTGAAAAAAATCAATCTGGAAAGGCTACATGCTGTATGATTCCAACTAAATGACAAAACTATGGAGTCAGTAAAAGGACCAGTGGCTGTCAGGGTTTCGGATGGAAGCAGAGAGGGAGGGATACATATGCAGAGCAGGTAGAATTTTTAAGGCAGTGAAGTTATTCTATCTAATAAAAGAATAATATGCAAATTGACCATCACTCCAACACACAATATGGCCACCCTCATGTGGACAGAAGATAGCCTCCACAAGATGGCCAGCAGGGGAGGGCAGTTGTGGGCAATCAGGCCAACAGGGGAGGGCAGTTGGGAGAGACCAGGCCTGAAAGGGACAGAAGTTGTGGGCAATCAGGCCTGCAGGGGAGGGCAGTTAGGAGTGACCATGCCGGCATGGTAGGGCAGTTAGAGGTGACCAGGCTGGCAGGGGAGGGCAGTTAGGTGCACTCGGGCCGGCAGGGGAGCAGTTAGGTGTCGATCAGGCTAGCAGGGGAGTGGTTAGGGGATGATCAGGCTGGCAGGCAGAAGCAATTAGGAGCAATCAGGCAGGCAGGTAGGTATAGCAGTTGGGAGCCAGGAGTCCTGGATTGTGAGAGGGATGTCCAACTGCCATGGGATTAGGCCTAAACAGGCAGTCGGACATCCCTTGAGGAGTCCCAGATTGGAGAGGGTGCAGGCTGGGCTGAGGGATACACACACACACACACACACATGAATTTCATGCACCGGGCCTCTAGTTTTACATAATACTGTAATAGTGGACATATTTACAACACAACAAAAGGAGTGAACCCTAATGTATAACACAGTGAACCCTAATGTAATCTATGAAGCTTAGCTAGTGATAATGTATCAATATTGGCTCATCAATTATAACAAACAGTTATACACTTGCACACAATAACATTTTGCACAGTAATGTTCAGTTATTAATACTAGGGGAAACTGGGAAAGGAAGAAGTATATGAAAACTATACTTTATATTCACTTTTTCTGTAAACTTAAAATTACTAAAAATATTAACGTCCATTCATTTAAGAGTAACTAAGAAGATACAGCTATGCATAAAATTAATTAGGTTATAACATATTACAAGTTAAAATTAATTGAACTGACCCCACATTATAAATGATAATATATTTCATTACACAGTACTTTTTATTTCACATCAATCCCAGATATATTCAGAAAAACAAAAGTTTGAATACTGACACAATATTTGCTATGTATTTAAATGCTGTATATTTTTAAAATAGTATGTTCTCTAAAGAGCCATACATTTTAAAAAGTAATGTGCTTTTTAAAAATAACTGAAATTGAAGATATTTTTTGTTACCCATACTGTGTTTTGCCTTTGTCTTAGTTAAAGGTACCTATTATCTCTTGCCTATACACACTCACTTATTTGTTCAACATATACTGAGTACTTACTCTATGCTAGGCTTTGTCCCAGAAATTTAAGTTGAACAAGAGATGGAGATAAATGAAGCAAGACCTCTGAGCTCAGGGAGCACACATAGTCTAATGAGACAAAGTGAGTTTAATTCTATAATAAACAATGTCAAAATCTCAGCAGCTGAACACAGCAAAAGTTAATTGCCAGTTTATATCACAGCTAATGTGGATTTATGTGTGTGTGGTAGGGAGGAGTTCTTAAGAGGAATGATTTTCCATGCAGTGACTCAGAAATTCAGACTTTTACCATCTTTGGCTCCATCAATTTCAACATGTGGTCCTAAGAATTGCTATAAATGACCTTAGCTGATTTTTCTCAGTGGATGGAGCATTGGCCTGCAGACTGAAGAGTCCTGGGTTCAATTCCAGAAGGCCAAGGGCACCTATTTTGGTTGTAGGGTCAATCTCCAACCCTAGTCAGAGCTCGTGTAAGAGGCAACCAATTGATGTGTCTCTCACTCATTCGCTGTTTCTCTCTCCCTGTCTCTCCCTCTTCCTTGCACTCTGTCTAAAAATCAATGGAAAAATATCCTAGGGTGAGGATTAACAGCAACAACAACAAAAATTAACATCAACGGGAAAAAGAAAGTAAGAATATGGAAGATTGCATAAGGGTTTTATAGCCAGGCCTACTAGTTATGTACATCATATGTCCCAACCTAACTGTAAATAAAAATCTTTCTATTTGGCCAGGAAGAGATTAAATGAGTTGATAAAGAACACAGTGTTTTCTCTGTCATATGGACCTATAAGAAAGTGATATGGCAGAGATATGTATGAGCAATTATATTTTATTCAGTAGGGGAGTTTCTAAAGACTTTGAATTAAAGCTGACAAAATTCAACTAAATTTTCCATAAAAATTAATGTAAATTAGAGGAAGTATGTTCTGGATATTGTAACTCTCCCAACTATCTTAGAACTTTCTGCTTGAAACTTCCCTTTCATTTCTCAACCTAGGTCCAATATTTTCAAGCCTCCCCTTTTAAACGAATTAGCAAGATATTTCATATTGTGTTTAACCTTCTTGGTATGTCTTCACTTTCATTCCAAAGTTGGCGGACATGTTATTCAGCAAATGCAGCAATACCACCATGCCACATGACTTCTAGAAGACACCATTCAAAAATATAAAAATGTCCTACACAATAATATTATGTGATAAAATACAGCCCCAATGTCTCCAAATCACCTGTAGGCCATAAAAAATTCCCACAATCCTGACTAAATGTGGATGAAAGGGATGTCTATTTACCAGCCAAACTGGTCATCGCTTCTCGGCCTTTTGGCTAAGATCAAGTGTAGTACCAGCCAAACTGGTGCTGCCATGTTGCAATAATGGTAACACACTTTACAATTTCTACTGCCAGATAGCTTTAAAAGTATGTGATCTTGATAACTACACTTAATTTTTTCAGATTCTCACTATCTCAAAGTGTGACATTCTTGACATTTGAACTATTAAAAATTACATAATAAGCTTTGCACAAAATGTGACCAATTTTATGAACCAGTGTTAAATAGCCTTATAAACTACAGGCTAATCTGTGACAACTTTTCTAGGCTTAGCCACTGCCAACTCCTTCCCTACCTTATCTATAGAGAATTATCAATGAGAAGCACACATCTCATCATGTTATTCCTTTAAGCAAAAGTCTTCAATACCACTAGCTTCACTACCTATAAGACTAAGACCAAACTCTAAAGATATTAAATACAAATTCATACAACCAACATTTAAAGAAATCTACTAGGTGACAAATATTTGGGAAAAACAAAACTTAAAAACTCTTCACAATGTTTGTAAAATTTACTCTTACACCTGTATTTTCTATTACTACTCATCTTTGGCTCCAACCAAGCTAGCTATTCCTTGACCATGAAATATTTATTTATTTATTTATTTATTTATTTATTTATTTATTTATTTATTTTTAAATATATTTTTTATTGATTTCAGAGAGGAAGAGAGAGGGAGAGAGAGATAGAAACATCAATGATGAGAGAGAATCATTGATTGGCTGCCTCCTGCATGTCCCCCACTGGAGATCGAGCCCACAACCCTGGCATGTGCCCTTAACTGGAATCAAACCCGGGACCCTTTGGTCCGCAGGCCAATGCTCTATCCACTGAGCAAAACCAGCTAGGGCATTGACTATGAAATTTTTTCCCCCCTATCTCTTTGCCTTTGAATAGGCTGTATCAGCTAGAGTTTAGTGCAGTAAACAGATATTTTAAGCAGAAAGGGATTTAACACAGGAAATGAAAAGCTTACAAAATGATGGAAAGGCTGGAGGAGCAGAAGGAGACAATGGGGTTGCTACTGAACTGTTGGATTCAAAGACACACTGGATGCTGATATCTAGACCCAAAAATGCCAACCTGGGTCTTTTTTTTTTTCTTTTTTCTTTTTTAAATATATTTTATTGGTTTTTTACAGAGAGGAAGGGAAAGAGATAGAGAGTTAGAAACATCGATGAGAGAGAAACATCGATCAGCTGCCTCCTGCACATCTCCCACTGGGGACATGCCCGCAACCCAGGTACATGCCCTTGACTGGAATCGAACCTGGGACCCTTCAGTCCGCAGGCCGACGCTCTATCCACTGAGACAAACCGGTTTCGGCCCAACCTGGGTCTTAAAGTTACTCTGACCGGCTTCCGATCCACGAGACACTGGAATATTAAGTCTAGCGGCTCCAACTATCTTTACACTCTAACATCTCTGTGACTTTAAAGCAAGTTAACATAGAAGCAAGAACATGGCTTCTATCACAGAGCCACATCCCAAATTTCACATGAATGTATCCCAAGGTTTGGGCAGCTAGAGGCCGTCAGCACCCTGTTGACCTTGCTGTGGGGAGGTCTGAGTGGTGTACCATTGTGGATGCCACAGGCATCTTAATTCTTTTTATTTAGGAGGCAAGAGGATGAGAGTGGAGATGGGATTGTTTTTCTAAAGAAACAGCCATCTCCCTTGTTAACGAGGAAAGGGGATGTGTAGTCCCTTTTATGGCTGCAGAGTCAACGTTTCTTGTCTGAGCATTGTTTATGTGAGTCTGGAACATCACGACGGGCTGCCAGCAGAGCCATGCTTCACTTTCTCATAATCTTAACAGTGCATTACAGTATCTTATGCTGTCTCTGTGATCTACTAACAGGTCTTTAATTACTTAACTTACAGGCAATGCAGTCTTTCATAATGACTTACCAGCACTTGGTACTATGTTCCACCTTCCTACCTGGCTCCAACACACTTTTCTAATCAAATCCCTTAATGGTGCTCAATCTATACTTAATGATGCTAGTCTGACTGGGTGCCTTACTGTTTCCAGACCATGCCTTTGTTTGCACACTTCCCTTGGCCTGAAATGAGGTTACCCATGTCATGCCTATTCAGAATTTTATTCATTATTTTTCCAATTGAACATGAAACACTAACAACAATAAATATATATACACATACACAATTCATAGAATGCCACTACAATGAGGGCATTGACATTGTCATAAATGACATTGTCATTCTGGATAAGATTAGGCCTGGTACAAGAAAACTTGAAATATTCTAAAAATCAAATAGCTCACATTGGAAATAAACTGGCTGGAGGTTTTCTGAAATATGACTACCATCCTAAAACTGCAACATATTTCCAAAAGCAAGTGGAAAATCTATAATGAACATTTATACGTTATTTTCTTAAAAATATAAGAAATAAATTTTGACACACCAGGATATAGGAAAAAATAAACAATTTTTCTATTCTCTCTATAACAGGTATAATTACAAAATCACAATCATGTCCAAATGGCCCCCAATGGCCACTAGAGCCCTAGTTATCACACTTGCATTTCACATAACAGGATGGAGGAAAATCCAGGAAGGGTATATCCAGATCCTTTAAAGTAGATTTTATATATATAAAACCCAACTCTTTTGCTACAGCTCAATGGCTAAAATATAATCACTTGGCCATAACTAGTTGCAAGGAAAGATGGAGACTGGCCAGACTTTCCTGGACTGCACTGTGTCATTAAACATCAAGGTTGTTATTACTAAGAAAGGGAGGGAGAATGGATACTCGATACTGCTAGCAATCTCTGCAACAGCACGTTCACCTTATCTTCTAAGAAGTTATTGCTATTATTACCCTTCATTTCCAAGAATTTGTTTAGTTCCTGGCCCTCCAGGTTCTTCTTGCTTTCTGCTTCATTGCCTAAACCTCATTTTTTTTATGTTTGTTTATTTCAATAAAGAACTCTAGTGATTCTTTTGGACATCTGCCTTACTTCTGATTTGGCTTCTTCATAAGACTGCCACTCAAATTGTTGCCTCATCTTGGCACAGCCACTGAAGCCTACAGTCACATGATCCTGACTCAGTCAGTTCCTACTCAAGCCTGAATCTTAACACTTTGGCTCCATTCTTTTTTCCAAGAGGAGAGATTATCCACTGATAGCCTAAGCTTTACAATGTAAACTGGAACCTTAATTTTTAAAAATTTTTATGCAAAGTAAGTTTTCATTTTTAAAAACAATTGCTCAACTTGGCTGGTGTGCTCAGTGGTTAATGTTGACTTATGAACCAGGAGGCCATAGGTTCAATTCCTGTGCAGGTTTTGGGCTCGATCCCCTGTGTGGGATGTGTAGGAGGCAGCTGATCAATGATTCTCTCTCATCATTAATGTTTCTATCTCTCTCTCCCTCTTCCTTCATCTCTGAAATCAATAAAAATACATTGTTAAAAAAATTTCTCAGTGGCTAAATTAATTTATTCTTCAGTCACTTTATTACCAAAAATGTATTGAGTAACTACCATGTGCCAGGCATTGAATAGCACAGAGAATGTTTTCTTATATGGCCATAAATTTACAAAACATACTCTCAGGATGGAGCAACAGAAGTGGGTTAATACTAGGTAACGTTTTTCCCACCAGAACACTTTGCCACATAAAACAAGGGATCACTGTGTACTTTCACAATGCTTCCCAGTCTAATATTTCAATATTTCAAGACAGTTACAGCACATTTCCTTATTTATCTCCCTAACTCTTTCAACTCCTGGGTTTCAGTTGTTGGCAGGTATATTTTGGCACTTTCCAATGGATAGTCTTCTACACCTTCCAGCAGGAATAGCTTCAAAGAATTAGTCTATTTACTATTACTGATTATGCAACACATCATTTTTGACAGCCATAGCACTACTTCCTGGAATTATGAGAACACATTGTACTCCACTGGCAATTGGTGGAAGAAGCATAAAAATAATCTCCCAAGAAAGTAGTGTATGATAAATATGAAACAATGTAAAGTGTTTTATATCAAATGCCATCTAAATATATTGCAATAATCAAAAGGATACAGTGGCAGAGAATATTTTTGGAGAAAATAAAGTCACTTGATTTAGGCCTTGATTTCAATGAAGTCAAATTCTTGACAAATCACCAAAATGTGTGAATTCTGATAGGCTTTTCCAAACAAATCAGAAGTAAAAAGTGACATTACCTGCTAAAAGTGGGTTAATTTTATGACTTACAAACCTAAAAAGTTAATTTGGAATTTCTTTAAGCCTGCTCTATTATCCAAATCTTAGAAAATGAAATATAACATCACAAATGTACTTTCTCTTTTAGGACCTTGAGAACTCCCCTCTTTCTCTCCTTTTCTTCATTATCAAAGTTACTCCAACAATAATCTATACTTTTTTCACCCATGTTATTATGACATTAATTTTTATCATTTACAAGTTGGCATAGAGTATCACCACAAGTATTAGCTAGAGTAGGATAAGCTTCCCTTCAGGAATAAATCAATTCCTAAACTGTAATGGAGTTTCTCTCTCTCTCTCTCTCTCTCTCTCTCTCTGTTTCTCTCTGTGTGTTTGTGACTCTCCATCTCTCTCTCTCTCTCTCTCTCTCTCTCTCTCTCTCTCTCTCTCTCTCACAAATACATGCACATGCACACACACACACACTGTATATTTTTGCCTCTCAAAGGTCTGCTGTATGTCCAGAGGCTCTCCAGAGTAACTCCCTTTAAATGAGTCAGGGATCTAACCAGGTTCCATATGGAATCTCCCTACACAGCCACCACAATCATAATGGTTGGAAAGGAGCAAGCTGGAAGACCATGCCTCAGTCCAGAAGTGACACATGGAAGTCATTTCTGCTCAGAGTTCATTGGTCATAACTAATTACATGCCTTTGCCTCTCTGCAAGAGATTTGATAAGTATAGTGTTCCACAAATTCAGAGAGAAAAGAATAGGATATTGGGAGGCTTTGGTAATGTTTGCCATTCCACTTCATTGAAACCAATCTGATTGTTTTTTAATATGACACTACTTTGCTAATGCCTTGTATTTATTAATTTTATTACCATTTTCTTCCTGCATTATTTCTGTTTCAAAATTTGGATACATTCAGGCCTAGCTGGTTTGGCTCAGTGGATAGAGCGTAGGCCTGCAGATCGAAGGATCCCAGATTCAATTCTAGTCAAGGGCACGTACCTCAGTTGCAGGCTCCTCCCCGGCCTGGGCTCATGCAGGAAGCAACCAATCGATGCGTTTCTCTCACATCAATATTTCTCTCTGTCTTTCCCTCTCTCCCCCACTCTCTGTAAAACTCAATGGAAAAATATCCTCAGATGAGGATTTAAAAAAAATAAAAATAAAAATTGGATACACTCAGAACTCCTTTTTAACTCTTTGCCAAGGTTGCAGGCATCTTGAAAAAAAACAACAACGAAACAAACAAACCCAAAAAACTGGAACAGAAAGTTGTCTTGGCTTCTATGGTTCCCATCTCATAGAATTCATCTAGTTTCCTTTTCTGACTCCTTAGTTCTAAACCTACTGGCTATGATTTGGTTGCTGTGAAGAATTGAAGCTATCTACCCTCATATTCAGCAAGGACACTGACAATATAAACCACACTCTACATTAACAGCAATTTGCTAGCTTACTGTCTTTATTAGCCTTACTTTATTTTCCCTGGAGACTCTGACCCAGGCACATAATCTGCTGGTTCATTACAAGAACTTTCTGAAAGACCCATCATCATGTTTTCAATGGAAAGCATCAATAGTTTGAGCTCAAAATCTGTACACTTGGACTGTTGCATGTGATTCTTACCCAATTCTCATCAAGACCCTGAATTGAAAGCTACACCTTAGACAAACTTCTCATCTATAATAATCTATAATAATAAAAGCATAATATGCTAATTAGACCAGATGTCCTTCCAGACAACCTTCCGGACGAAGCCAGGACTGTGAAGGAAGCCTGGATCCCGGCTGCCAGAGGGAAGCTGGTGCTTGGAACCAGAGGAAGGAAGGCCTACTCTTGCATGAATTTCATGCATCGGGCCTCTAGTTGTCTATGAACTCTGACCTTACCTTCTGCTTCTAGACACTCCCAAAGTTCTGTGAAGGTGTGAATCTTCCTTACACAGTAAGCAAAGAGCACAGTCTTGCCTCACCAATCGATCATGTTGGTAATATTTGGGCAGCCAGGAATCTGTTAGTTCTTATCTGACTTCTGTTTCTTTCACTAACTAATTTAAAATGAATATTTGTTTAAAAATGTTTTCTTTTTTTCTTAATTTTAATTTCACTGCTGTTTCCACCTATTTTATTTTTATCATCATCATCTTTGGCTCTACAGTTTGTAGTCAAGAATCAGTCTACTCCAGCCTCTGCCATTTGCAAATCTGGCTCTCAGAACTTTAACTTGAATCCACTTTTCCCAGATAATTGCTTTTCCAAGAGGGTAGGGCAGAACATGTATTTGCATTTATGATTCCACACTTCTCCAAGTTACCTGAAGTGGGTTGAATCGTGCCCCTCCCCAAAATTCTTATCCACTTGGAACCTCAGAATGTTACCTTATTTAAAAATTAGAGTTTTGAAGATACTCAAAGGTCAAGAGGAGATCAAACTAGATTAAGATGGGTCCTACAATCCATAGAAGGTAATGTGAAGACAGAGGCGCAGATTGGAGTGATGCATCTATAAGCCATGGAACACCAAGGATTGTCAAGAGTGACCTGACGCTAAGAAGAAGCTCATATTGTTCCCTACAGTCTTCAGGGGGAGCGTGAACCTGCTGACAGCTTGATGTGGGGCTTCTGATCTCTGGAACAGTGATAGAATAAATTTCTGTTGTTTTAGTCCAACAACTTTGTGGTCATTTGTTAGAGCAACCCTGAAAAAATGATACAGATTTTGACGTAAAATAGAAAACTTAGAATCATCTTTTTTTCCCTCCCATGTCCATGCCTATCCCCATTTTCTTCCATGAAGGGCAAAATATCACTGTTAAATTGCATACATTTTACTACTTAGTGGTACCCTTTTCTCAGGTACATTGTTCATAGCTTTGTTAGATTTAATCATATCATGACTCTTATGATGTAAATAAAAATTTCAAAACTTCCCATGCTTCTTTGCTTATGAGTTATATAAAAATTCTTCATCTTCATATTCAAGATCTTTGGATGACCTAGGAATATTCCTAACTTTTCTAATTTAAGGTTTATTCTTTTTGTTTTCTTTTCCATGAGTATTCTATACTATGCTATAGATTGTGGAAATGTAATGTTCCTATTAATTTACATCTGATTCTTCCAATCTAAAATATTAGCTAATTTAAAAAATCCAATAGCTTGTTTACCTTTAAATTAGTTATGTTTTGTCCTATAATATACTAGAGGCCAGTGCATGAGATTTACGCACTAGGGGTGGCGGGGGGGAAGTCCCCTCAGCCCAGCCTGCACCCTCTCACAGTCAGGGAGCCCTCAGGGGATGTCCAACTGATGGCTTAGTGAGAGTGGGCCTAAGCAGGCAGTCGGACATCCTTAGCCCTACCTTGGAGGTGGGAGAGGCTCCTGCCACCGCCGCTGCGCTTTCTAGCCATGAACCCAGCTTCTGGGCTTCAGGGGGCAGCTCCTGTGTTGAGTATCTGCCCCCTGATGGTCAGTGCACATCATAGCAACCAGTCATTCTGCCATTTGGTCGATTTGCATATTACCCTTGCTCTGTTCAATGAGACTATAATTTCTTTGTAAACAAGTCTATACCTTTACTTCCTTTTTTCATGCATTTAGCAGGTTTGTGAATTAAGTTGGCATTTGTTGAATTAACTTGAATTTATTAACTGATTTGGAACTAATAATTCAAACACTATGTAAGGTTGAAAATTTGGCAGTGGTAGGGGTGAGAGAAGTGGAAAGGTTAGCAAATCACAGACGTCAATCTCATTTAAGATACACCCATAGGAGGTCAAACATACTTTCAGTGCTTACCTTTTCTTTCTCTTAAGTAAGTTAAGGTAACCTCATTGTTTACTGAGATCACCTATTAATCCTTAAAAATATGAAGAAACTTTAAAAAATGTTAAATGGCAGCTTTATGACTAGACAGTTTAGTTCTGTGTTTATTATTATTTTGCTGAATTCAAAGAAAAATAGTAGAGTAACAAAAGTGTAAAAAAAAATCTGTGCTTCTGTGGAAAATTGTGCATTGTGGAGACTTGAGGACTCCCTCTGGCTTATATGATACAGATTCAATGAAAATTATGAAAGTTATTTTACAACTCCATAAATCGTAGATGCAAATTCTGTCCTGTCCAGTAGAGGTTCAATTGACAATCCCCCACACTGTGGAAAAACAAAAACAAAAACAAGTTTGTCTCCATTTGCTCAATCATTTCAGTTTTCCTGATCTAATAAATGTGTCCATTCTTTGAATTTTCTTTTGAACCAGTTATAAAATCTGCCTGGTTCCCTCATTGATTATGAGGATAATGAAATTTTTAACATATAATATGTATTCATTTTTATATCTCTTTGAGAGTCATGATTTTACCTTTGTTTGAAAATTAACCTTTTTTTTAATTAAAACTTTATTGTTCAGATTATTACAGTTGTTCCTCTTTTTTTCCCCATAGCTCCCCTCCACCCAGTTCCCACTCCACCCTCTGCCCTTAACCCCCCCAACCCACTGTCTTCATCCATAGGTGTATGATTTTTGTCCAGTCTCTTCCCGTGTTCCCCACACCCCTTTCCCCCCCAAGAATAGTCAGTCCACTCCCTTTCTTTGTCCCTGATTCTATTCTATTATATTCACCAGTTTATTCTGTTCATCAGATTTTTTTATTCACTTGATTTTTAGATTCACTTGTTGATAGATATGTACTTGTTGTTCATAATTTTTATCTTTACCTTTTTATTCTTCTTCCTCTTCTTAAAGAATACCTTTCAGCATTTCATATAATACTGGTTTGGTGGTGATGAACTCCTTTAGCTTTTTCTTATCTGTGAAGCTCTTTATCTGACCTTCAATTCTGAATGATAGCTTTGCTGGGTAAAGTAATCTCGGTTGTAGGTTCTTGGTATTCATCACTTTGAATATTTTCTGCCACTCCCTTCTGGCCTGCATGGTTTCTGTTGAGAAATCAGCTGACAGTCGTATGGGTACTCCCTTGTAGGTAATTGACTGTCTTTCTCTTGTTGCTTTTAAGATTCTCTCTTTGTCTTTTGCTCTTGGCAGTTTAATTATGATGTGTCTTGGTGTGGTCTTCTTTGGATTCCTTTTGTTTGGGGTTCTCTGCGCTTCCTGGACTTGTAAGTCTATTTCTTTCACCAAGTAGGAGAAGTTTTCTGTCATTATTTCTTCAAATAGGTTTTCAATATCTTGCTCTCTCTCTTCTTCTGGTACCCCTATAATTCCGATGTTGGTACGCTTGAAGCTGTCCCAGAGGCTCTTTACACTATCTTCATATTTTTGGATTCTTTTTTCTTTTTGCTTTCTGGTTGGGTGTTTTTTACTTCTTCATACTTCAAATCTTTGACTTGATTCTTGCGATCCTCTAGTCAGCTGTTGGATCTCTGTATAATATTCTTTATTTCAGTCAGTGTATGCTTAATTTCTAGCTGGTCCTTTTTCATATCCTTAAGGGTCTCACTAGACTTATTGAAGGTCTTATTAAATTTATTGGCGGTTTCTAGAAAATTCTTGAAAAACCTTAAAAGTGTGGTTTTCAACTCTATAGCCTGTAGTTTGCTTTCCTCCATTTCTGTCATTTGTGACCTGTTTCTTTGTCTCCGCATTTTGGCTGCTTTCCTTAGTTGATAGAGTGGCTTTCTGTGCTAGGTGTCCTATAGGGCCCAGTGGCTTAGCCTCCCCAATTACCTGAGGTGGACACTCTTGGTGCATCTCTTTGTGGGCTGTGTGCACAGTCTTGTTGTAGTTAAGCCTTGATTGTAATTGGTATCACTGGGAGGAATTGACCTCCAGGCAAATTGGCTGTGAGAATCAGCTGTGTCTAAGGTGGGAAAACTTCTGTGCTGGAGACACCCTTATGGGGCAAGACTTGCTTCAGTGGGGCTTTGGTGCTCACTGAGTCTGCCCCCTGAGTGTGTCCCTTATGGATCTGAGGAGTTGTAATCTGGATAGTCCCACTCTGACCACTGGGTACATTGGCTCTTGGATCTAAGGAGGTGCTAATCTAGCCTCTGCCTGAGGCTACCCAGCAGGAGCTACAGAGAAATCCACAGATTCCTCTTCTTTGTTTGGGGTTTGGAGGTTCCCAAATGAGGCCCAGCTGTGAAGCAATGCAAGCTGCTATGGGGCCTTGGGCCTTCTTTTTGATGTTCTGGGTCTCTCTGACCCAGCTGCTGTTTTTAGGTAATTTTAGTTTGTAAAGGGCTAGGTCATTCATATGCAAAAGCCTCTGTGCACAGCTTGGTTGGGGAAGGGTCTCAGGGGATCAACAAGGCAGAGCAAATAGCTATGGCTGATCCTCAGTCCTACCTTAAGAGGCCCTGAGTCTCAATGTCCTCGTAATTGCTACAATTACCTCTGAGAGAAAGCCACCCTTGAGTTCCGCCTGATGTCAGACAGTCCAGTTTCTCCCCGTATGAGTCTGGGTCCCCAGAGACTCACCCAGAACTGGAGTTCAGAGCAGTTGGGAGCTTGAGACTCTCTCCTAATTGAAAAAGAAAACCGAGTCCTCAGTTGCCAGCCCTTTCCACGTGTGCCTCTGTACCTCTGCACTTTACTTCCACACCTCCTCTGAGTCTCAGTGTGCTTTTCTCTTTCTTTCTAGTTGTAGAATTTCCACTCAGCCAGCCTTCCTGTGGTTCTGGATGATGTCTGTTTTGTCTTTTAGTTGTATTTTTGAAGTGGTTGTGTGAGGCAGCAATTTCAGGTGTTTACCTATGCTGCCATCTTGGTTTCCTAAAAATTAACTTTTAATGGAAATGTATGCGTGTTTTTATTCTTCCTGGTTTTATTATAAACTAGAGGCCCAGTGCACAAAAATCATGCACTGGGGGTGGGGTGTCCTCCAGCCTGGCCTGCACCCTCTCGCAGTCTGGGAACCCTCAGGGAATGTCTGCCTGCTGGCTTAGGCCCATGCCCTCGGGGATCAGGCCTAAGCCGGCAGTCAGACATTCATCTTGCAAGAGTCCATGACCCCCTTGCTCCTTACTTCCCACCCACCACCGCTGCGCTTGCCAGCCTGAGCCTGGTTTCTGGCTGAGTGGTGCACCCCCTGTGGGAGTGCACGGACCACCAGGGGGAAGCTGCTGTGTTGAGTGTCTGGCCCCTGGTGGTCAGTGTGCGTCATAGTGACTTGTGTTCTGCTGCTCGGTTGATTTGCATTTTACCCTTTTATTATATAGGATTCTGGTTACCATACTGTTAGTAGACATTAGAAAAAAAAAAAGGAAATAACGAGAGAAGAGTCACCTAAATAGTAAGAAAACAGCAAAACCTGCCATGCAATGATTAGCTGAAAAATTGGGGAAAATTTGGGTTAGAGAAGAATAATCTAAAAATGAAATCATCGCCCAGTCAGCATGGCTCAATGGTTGAGCATCGACCTACCTATGGGCCAGAAGGTCATGGTACAATTCCTGGTCAGGGCACATGTCCAGGTTTCAGGCTCAATCCCCAATGTGAGGTGTGCAGGAAGCAGCCAATCAGTGATTCTCTCTAATCATTGATGTTTCTATCTCTTTCTCTCTCTCCCTCTCTGAAATCAATAAAAATATATATTAAAAGGAAAAGAAAAGAAATTATCATTGTTCTTACAAAACCTAAAAGGCTACTATGTAGAAAAGGGACTGGTCAAGTTTTGTAAGTTTTCAGCAGGTAAATTTTAAAAAAAAAATGGGTAAAATTTATAGAGAGGTCAATTTGGTCTCATCATAAATTCAAACTTGCCAACAATTAGAACAATATAGAAATGTTTTTGTCAGCTTTGAGATATAGGGATTTCTTTGTCTTCAGGGGTATTCAAGCAGAGTTTGGACAAAATTTCATAAGGATCTTCTACTGTTGATTAAATGATTGGCTGTGCAACTGGACTAGATGCCCATGGAAGATTTCAACGCAGAGTTAGTAATTTCATAATTCAATTCAATTCTGCTTGTGTATGTGGATAGGAGCTCCTGAAACACTAGCACCATCACAAATGTGCTCTTCTAAAGTTACTGTAAGTCTTCTTTTTGTAGCCAGATGTTAAGATGAGGCTCTTTTGTATTGTCTGGGAGTTTTGGCTCCAGCCCCAAAGCTAAGGACAAAGCATAAGAAGCCTTGATGTGGGGGATTTAAGATAGTCACTTGCAGAGAACGGAGTGCTTGTCAGTTTGCCAGAAAATAGAAATACATCACTGTACCCAGCTGAATGCTCACAAAGCTATAGAAACTCAGGTCCTCTCTCCAAACACAGTGGCAAAGTAGTTGGGAGTTTGTGATCCCTGAGGCTTTGGGGACAAGTGGTTGGTTGGAACAGTGGTATTTGATTCTTCCCTGGGAGAGTCAAAGTCCAGAGTTGGAGTTACTTGAAAATCAGAGCAAAGATTGTGGCAGCCAGGGGAGTGGCCAATCCTTAAAGAATTTGGTGGGCAAAAGAAGTGTAATATTTCCCAATGCCAGAGGCAACGGCCTGGAAGGTAGCCAGGTATGAGTCATGGGGAAAGAACATTACAACAGTGACTGCTGCTCTGGGACAACCTACTCACCCCCATGCTAAATTGCAGAATTCATGGGCGGGGTCTAAACTGGGACAGGGAGAAGCTTTGAGAGATTAAAATTATGACATTAAACCTGGAGCAACAGTATAATAATTAAAAATGAGATTGTAGTAATATCTAAAAGGCCTGGGAGGCTGGGGCCTCTGCCCAATATGTTGCGCAGAAGCAGGAGAGAGCAGTCCAAAAGGCAGGTCTCTAGAGCTGAGGTGAGAGGAAAAAAAAATAATAAATATATATATATATATATAATTTCAGAGAGGCAGGGAGAGGGAGAGATAGAAGCATCAATGATCATGGAGAATCATTGATTGGCTTCCTCCTGCATGCCCCCTACTGGAGATGGAACCCACAACCTGGGCATGTGCCTTGATAGGGAATCCTGACCTCCTGGTTCATAGGTGGGTGCTCAACCACTGAGCAATATCGGCCAAGCTGGGAGGAAAAAATTTGTTGTCAGCTTGCATTCCACCAAATGCAGCTTATTTCATGAACCTGTTTCAGTTGTCACAGCCAACTTTCCTTTCCAAACATAAGCTACTTATTCCTGGTCACTCTGCATAGTTTGTATAGATCAGGTAATAAAATGGTCTGTTCTGTGATTTGAATTTTGTATCATTCACTTAATACCGAACTCATAGTTTTTTAAATTGTCAAAGAAATTCTTTTTTTTTTCATGGCCTAGTAAGATATGCCAGTTTTCTCTTTTTCCTGTCTTTGTCTTTTGAAATAGAAAGTATAATAAATGTTGGAGATTAGTTATTCAAAACCGTTAGTTCATCTCATATGTTGATGCATGGTTAGAGATTATTTGTTTTCTCCTCAACCACACCTTTCACCAATGACACCCCACTCTCTCTACTTCCAGTCTGGGACACAAATAAGGAGTTAGGAAGAAAAACAGTAAATATTGCCCTACTCGGTTTGGCTCAGTGGATAGAGTGTCAGCCTGTAGATCAAAGGGTCTCAGGGTCAATTCAGGTCAAGGGCATGTACCATGGTTGCAGGCTCCTCCCTGGCCCCGGCCCTGGTCAGGGCTTGTACAGAAGGTAACCAATTGATGTGTTTCTCTCACTTCAATGTTTCTCTCTGTATTTCTCTCTCTTCTACTCTCCCTAAAATTCAATGGAAAAATATCTTCGGCTGAGGATTAACAAACAAACAAAGAAACAAACAAAAAAAGAAAAGGAAAACCATAAAATATCATATAAAGGATATATTTGAAAATAAATTGAAGACAGAAGAACACACACACTTGTTTAGTGTGATACTGCAACCACACATTGTAGAATGTGTTCCAGCCAGAGGTTAAATTGTAGAAGGTGTTCTAGCCAAAGGTTAAATTTTACTTCTAAATCTCATTTTCTTTGAAATAGTCCACATAGAGGCTAGATGATTTTGAAATTCTCAGTTTTAACTCCTCCTCTCCCTCCTTCCCCTCCTCCTTCACCAAGCTGGGAGGTTGCGGGTAGGAAGAGGGGAAGACGTAGCTGAAGGCCAGGAGTGCTGCTCCTGAAGGAAGTGGGAGACTTGGGGAATGGGTGGGAGAAGAGATTAAAAGGGAGGTTTAGGGAAGTACTTGCTATAAGTTGCACCCTAGAACCAGGGCCCCAAGTCTGGACACTGAACTAGGACCCATGGGGACAGAAACTGGAGCACTCAAGAAATCTCTGCCTCTTTTGGACTTTGTATGGGTCAAAATATCTATCTGTCCTATCTGACCCTTCTCTAATTCAGTCTCCACACTGCAACTGGCATAATTCCCTAAATACCATTCAAATCAAGTCATTCTTTCTACTCCTCCCCAAATGCTTAATTAGGCAGGAAAACCCTGCTTACCTTCCCACATTTAGTGTTGACCCCATCTCTTCTTCAAGAACCAATAAAACTGTATATAAGAAAACATATGTAATACCTTATTAAAGAAAGAAATAAATTAAAAAAAAACCAAAGCAAAACAGAACAAAAAACTGCATATCTTTGTCTCAGTACCCTCAATATTCGTCGCAGTACCCTCAATAAGCCACGTTCTCTCTTGCCTCCAGGACTTAACACATCATTTGTTTTTCTGATGAGAATTTTTTATCACCCATATATTTTTTAATTATCTCCTATTAATTCTCTACTTAGAGGTACCTCCCTCTAAAAAAACCATCCCTGCCCCCTCCCCCGCCACACACACACACCGATCTAGGTTAAGTTTCCTTTCTATGTTCTACAGATACACGCTTCTTTTCTTTAACAGAAGTTGGTATATTATGATAAAGTGCCCAAGTCTTCTACCTGCCCCGAGCTCTGTAAAAATAAGAAATTAGGAAAATTCCTTGGCAAGTGGAATGGGGAAACTGAGACAGGTAGCTGAACAAGCTGGCCAACCAACTTAACAGACTGATACAGAAGGTCACGGGGCAGAAAGGCCTGGGTGTCTAGCAACAGGCAAAACCAGTTTCAGAACTCATCCTCAGGGTAGCCTTTCCTCCTCTGCTATATCAGAGGGTCATGGGGTTCAGACCTTCCTTTGATCTTCCCTCCTGTGATATAACATCTAGGCCTCAGTTGTATTTCAGCTGTAGACCCAGAAAACCAGTAAAACCAGGTGGGTGTGGCCAGGACCAGTTGCAATGACTAATGACCCCTTACCCCGGCACTGACCAATCAGTGGAGACCATGACCCTGAAAGGGCACACCTGCAAATTTGATGAATATTCTATCGAGATCCTCCCCTAAAACCTCTCCTAAACCCCCAGCCTTTAAAATCTTCAAGATGAAGGACCCAGAGCAGCTCTCCCTCCCAGGAGTATGCCTATGCCCTTCCCTTCTCCCTCATCTTCCCCCACAGGCACGCATCCGAAACTCTAAGGCACCCCACAAGACTTGCAACCAGGGGAACAATGGGCAGTGGCAGCTCATCCTGGCTAATCCCTGAACCTGTCTCCAAGGCTCCCTATTTTTCTGACTTCCCAGTGAGCCAAAACAATCCCACCTCAGCTAATCTCTCCTATAACATTTCTGGAGAACCAAATCAGCCGCACTTAGGCTATCCTATTGCTTCTTCTATACGAAGCTCTCTTTTGTTTCACTGTCAGCTATACTAAACGTACACTCAAAATCACCTGGACCCACGTTCTGAAATCTTTCTTGCAAGAAATCAAGAAGCCATACATATAGGCTGGCACCAAGGCAGATCCACTCCAGCCCAGTCCCCTTTCCAGCAACAAGAGCAGAAAGCTTTATGTCACTGGTTGTACTGTAGGGGAAGAACAAACTTTCTTCCACCTTCAAGGTTCTTCTGGCTGGTCAAATAATCAAATAGACATGAAACAAATTAGCATGAGAAAATAACTAATTATAATACATGCATATGTATGGGAACCCAAATACATGAGAGTCAGAGACCCTGCATGCAGGAGAGGTCAGAGATAGGGAACACGGGTATATACAATATTCTGAGCTAGAGATGAGGTAAGGTGCCTTGGGCTTCATTACAGGATGATAAGAAGGGCAAATGCTTAGTAAATAGAAGCTTGTCCTGCCCTATGGGTAGGTCCAAAGAGATTATCTCTGGTAATTGCTTACTATGGGCAAGGCCACTAATTCAAGTTCTTATAGGTAGTTAAGGGAGAGGCAGGGTTCTCTTCAGCCTGCAGCTAAAGTTGCCTTTAGCTCAAAACAATCTGTATACCACAGAGGCACTTGTTGGGGTGATTTATCTTAAACTACCACAGTACACAGCACATGCCTGGCACTTACTAGATACTCTAAATACTACCAGTGAACGATTGGATTTTAAGGTTTACTAAAAGGCACAATATTTGTCAATTTGGTTTCCGGACCCCAATTTCAACTGAGGGAGGGCTTCTCCCCAAACCAACAATGAATTCTCAGACACAAATGTTGCCAGAAAATTAAAATTCAATTCTGACACTATTTGCCTGGAGAGAAAGTCAAATTCCACAGGCTAAGGGTTCAATCCTTCAAGACTGCACCCCACTTTTCCCCCTCCCCACACTCTTCAGATGACAATCGCAATCCCAGACTATTAACTGTGCTTCTGACTAAACAGATGCAGAGTTGAGGTTCTAAGGACCCTGCCCTTGGACTTGAGACTCCAGTTGGAAATCCAGGTTCTGACTGAGAGGCTGCAAACCAGAGGTTCTCCCAACTCCCTCCTTGGGTTCAATTAACTTGCTAGAGTGGCTCACAGAACTCAGAGAAACTTATTACTGATTTGTTGCAAAGGATATAACTCAGGAAGAGCCAGATGAAAGAGAAGCATAGGACAAAGTATGTGGGCCATGCCCAATCTAGGTGTGCCACTTTTCCTGCATCTCCATGTGTTAACTAACCAGGAAGCTCTTCAAAGCCTGTCTTTTTTTTTTTTTTTTTTTTTTTTTATGGAGTCTTCACTACATAGGCACCATTGATAAAAATATTGGCCATTGGTCACTGATTCAAACCTCCAGCTCCTCTCTCTTCCCAGGAGATCAAAGAGTGGGACTGTTCAACCTCCTACTTACTGGTTGGGTGTTATGGAAACTACCCTCCTATCCTTAGGTGCTTCCCAAAAGTCATCTCATTAAAAATAACAGAAGATACATTTATTTCTCTCAACACTTAAGAAATTCCAAGGGTTTTTTGTTTTTTTGCTTTGTTGCTGTGAGAGAGGAACTGTGGATTGAGACCAGACATCATCAATCACAATATCGCTATTTGATTGTTGAAACTAAACTCAACATTTGTGGCTACTGTCTTCTGAAAAGAATAAGTGTCAGATTTCCAACAATTTTTCTACAATTCTAGAGTTTGTCCTCAGTATTCATTTGATCAGACACAAGGACCTGTGTCTGTGTTCCTGCGATTGCAGACATCTAAACTTTATCATGAAAACTTAGTTATAAATGTGTTCCATAATAAGACTGTCAACATATAAGACTCCACATATTTTCTTTATCGTGCTTTTGGGTTATTCACATAGTAGGTATTCAGTGAGTGCTTGCTAAGGTTTAGGAAGCCCTTAACATGAAATAATCCTCTCAGAAAAGTGATCCCTCTAGTGGTTAATTGATATCGGTACATGTTTTTTTATTTTGAAAAAAACCTGAAGTTATGGACCCCCTCAGCAAAATATATAAAATGAGAATTAAATTTTGGCCTGTCAGTCTTATTATATGATAATAATGATATTTTATTTTTGTATATGTTATTAGTGAGAAAAAAGATGTGGAAAATAATTTATTAATATACTTTTAAATGTTTTTGATCTATTAATATATGCTTAATGAGCAAAAATAATTCTTTAATTAGTATTTTAAAAGAAAAAAATAAAATATTGTGGGTAGATTAATATACATTTTAAAATAAAATGAGCTTACCATAAAATTTTAAAATAATATTATTGTTTTTCCTACAACACCATGCATCTGGTAACAGGGAGCATGATGGCTCAATGACATACACTTCCTCTTTGGAATCAATTAGATTTTGGATGCATTTATAGAGGATTTGGCCTGTTAATATTTGACTTGATGCTATGAGTTTTAAAAAAATTAAATCCTTTCCTGTTCATGTGAGTGGAGCTATCAGTTGTTGAAAAATTGTTTTTCATCAAAAACATTTGTGGCCGAAGCTGGTTTGGCTCAGTGGATAGAGCGTCGGCCTGCGGACTGAGGGATCCCGGGTTCGATTCTGGTCAAGGGCATGTACCTGGGTTGCGGGCACATCCCCGGTGGGGGATGTGCAGGAGACGGCTAATCGATGTTTCTCTCTCATCGATGTTTCTGACTCTCTATCTCTCTCCCTTCCTCTCTGTAAAAAATCAATAAAATTATATTTAAAAAAAACAAAAAACATTTGTGGCAATTTTTGTACTGTCTATATGGGGATGGAGGAGGTAATAAAACTTGAGAAATTCCTATTTGCATACTTGTTATTGATGTGCTTTCAAGGAATGCTATTCTAGTAGTTTCATGATATAATAGTAATTTACTCTAATTTATATTTCTAATACATAAATTAATATGGATAATTTTATTTTTAACGAACATCTATCCAAAAGTACTTTTTTATACGCAGAAGAGGTTTTTTTGGGTATTAGTCAAGTATGCCAATAGAGCTGACAATTGCTCAAAATATATTTTGTAAAGCATATTATATTTGTATTCAAGCATATCGTATTTGTATATTAGTTCACATCTATATGCATTTATTAATTTAGCAAAAATTTAATGAACATTTGCAATGTGCGCCTGACTTTGTGAGACAACTTCTGTTTCAAAAATCTGGGGATTAAGGTGGGTGGGAAAGATATAAATAGATAATAATAACATAATATGGCAATTGAAGTGGTGGAAATATTCACAAACTCTTATGGGATCACAAAGGAAAGTCATCTACCTCAACATGAGGGTTTACAGACATGAGCCAAGGAGGAAAAAAGGGAAGGGAAAATTATAAGTACAAGAATGACGACAAGAAAGAACCTTACGTGTGGGAGAAAAATACTTGCAGATTGATATTGCTGAAACCTAATGCCAAAGCAGCAGTGTTGAGAGATGAAGGAAAAGAGGTAGACAATTAGGCCTGGCCCATGTGGCTCAGTGGATTGAGCATTGTCCCATGCACCCAAGAAGTCACTGGTTCCATTCCCCATCAGGGCACTGGGCACAATCCCCAGTAGGGGGCCTTCAGGTAGCCGAAGGATGTTTCTCTTTCATATCATGTTTCCCTCTTTCTCTCTAAAATTAATAAAAATATTAAAAAAAAGAGACAGCCTGATCATGAAGATGACATCTCATTATTTTGTAGTGATGGGGAACAATTGAAGAATTTTAAGAAGTAATGACATGGTCATATTTGGAAAGAAGTGTAATTTTGAGCAAGATAAGACCAGAAACAGGAAGACCAATTAAGCGGCAGCTAAAATAGCTGAGGCAAAGATAATGAAGACCTTAAATAGAACAATAATAATAATAGGACTAGAAGGGAGAGGATGGATTGAAGAAATATTTAAAAAATCAAATCAACAGTACCTGAGCTATGAAAGAGAGAGGAGGAATTGAGGATCATGGTAGACTCTAGCTTGGGTGATAAACCAGCTACAATAAATTATTTTACAAAAGACAGAAAACCTATTTTAAACTGGCTTAAAAAGAAATGATATCAGTAAGAAATTAGAATTAGCAAGTTAATTTAATAAGATCAATAACAAAAATGATATTATTTAATTTATTAGGAATACACAGTTGGAAAAATAAATAAAAATATATAATTCCATTTATAATAGCATTTAAAAACAAGAAATATTTAGTAGCAAATTTTATAAAATATGTATAAAACCTGTAGATGGAAAACTATCAAACATTGCTGAGAGTATCTGAAGACCTAGATAGATGGAGGGACATAATTTGCTCATGGGGTGGAAGAGTTAATATTATTAAGATGTCAATTTCTCCGGATTTATCTCATTAAGATAAGATGTAAAAAATCCCACAAATCCTGTCTGACCAGTGTTGCTCAGTGGTTGAGCATCAACCCATGAACCAGGAGGTCACAGTTCAATTCCTGGTCAGGGCACATGCCTAGATTGCAGGCTAGACTCTCGTTGTGCAGGAGGCAGCCAATCAATGATTCTCATCATTGATGTTTTTATCTCTCCTTCTTCCTCTCTAAAATCAATAAAACATATTTTCAAATATCTCACAAACCCTGAAAAAAAAATAAATCAGACTTTATCAAAATTCAAAACATTTTCTTTTTGAAAGATATCACTGAGCAACTAAAAAGGCAAACCACACAATGAAAGAAACTGTTTCTGATATTTCTAACATAAACATAAGTTATACTTCAATGAATTTTTTAAATTAAAAAGCAATCTGTAATTAAGCCTTTGACTCATTCTACTCTAGCCTCTGCCATTACCTAAAACTGCTAAATTACTACTAAAACTGTTTTTGTCAAAGTCACCCAGTTTCCATTGTACTCTGTCCTTTAGCTACATTCTATATCTCTGGCCACTGAAAATATACTTTTTTTTCTCAGCTCTCACGACAACATCTGCTATTTTTATTTTACCTCACAAGGCTACTCTTAGTCTCCAAACCTTCTTTTCTATCCAAAGTCTACATATTAGGGATTCTCAGGCCTTCATCTTGGCTTCTTTTCTTTTCTGGATCTATTATTGTTTCCCAAGCCATGGCACAGTGCCTGATTCTCATAGTTACTATTTGTTAGAAAAAAAAAAGGTGTAAATAAAGGATTGAAAATCTTAGAACACATCTGTATTGATACAGTATTATGATTCATGACCTGGAAAGGAATAGCTTTCTAAGATATTAATAATGACACTTTAAATCAAATAAATACTACAAGATACATTTACTTTTCTATCCCCTCATTCTAAAAGTGCTTTTGGTCAGCATGCTCAAATCACATATATTCATTATCTATTGCAATTCTTCTTTAGGATCCTTTTTATGCTGAGATGGAAACATATCAAATAAGTGGCTGAGCTATATCTGAGCCAGATCAGGCTGTCTTGGAGCCCATGAACTTAATAATGACTTCATAATAATGACTTCAGTCTTTTTAGAGAAAAACAACAATTATGGTTTATTATCCGCAGAAACTCAAGCTTATTTGTCTGTATTGTTGAAACTAGCTGTATTTTCCTTGAGAAGAAAAATAGGAGGCATATGACTTTAAATTTGATATCTAATTCTCAAAAATTATAAAAAAGGTATACAGTTATATTTTAAATTTATGCATAAATGGTGGTTTCTCTCCTTTTAAAATGTCTAATAGTTACCATAGTAACAGTTTCAGAGTCTCTTCTATATGCCTACTGGTATTATCAATGTGAATAACAACACATTAGAGTCATAGAAAGGCAAACAATAAATCCCCAGCAGAACATCATGAGATAAGTTTTAATTGTAGTGTTTTTAATTTATATTTAAACATAGACATATTAATATTCATTATTATATGATTATGTAATGATAAAGGAAACATTTCCGTTTGTGTCTGAAAAAATATTGTTAATATTTGCATATGAAGAGAAGAATAGACAGGACCATTAATCACTTATCCTTTTACAGTGTTCTGTGGAGTTTTAACTACTTAGTCTTGCTATTACAGAATGATCAGCATGGGCCAAAACCAAAATTGGCCATTGTCATTTTGTAACTCATATTTACCAAAAAAGGTAATGACTAAAGGCAACATAAAAATCCTAAATTGTTAAACATTTGAAAAATAATTTGGATAATAGATGAAATTTTGATTATAAGATCTTTGTCTTCCTCCCTAGGGAGCTTCCTTCTTTTCTCTTAGATTCCACATTTTTCCCTCCCTCCTAAGTTATTTTTCTTGGTCTCTTAAGAAATAATGACTGCTTTGATGGTATATGCAGCTAAATGGAAGCTCTCTGGACTAAAATTATTTTCCTCTAAAGCAAAAAGATTATTTAAGAAATGATTCTGTCCCCACAGGAAAGAATGTATATATATACTTTCTATTAGAAAATAAAATAATTGGATATTGAACCAGAAAATGTTTAAAATGGAAAAATCTTGAAATAAACCAGACAAACTTTGATTTTTTTCGTTATGAAAACTGAGGACGAGAAAAGTTCACGGTTAAAGTCACATATCTAATTGTGGTAGAACTTAGAATTTCTGCTTGTGAGCTCTTATCATTTGTACTAGGATGTCCTTCAATAAATTTAATCCTGGAGCAATTGGTATATTTGAAAGCATTTTTAAAACCTTCAAAATTATATTAGTAATAAAGACTCACTTCTAGTTTCAGAAATGTGTGCTACCTTTCTTCTATGAAACTTCATGCTTGATCAATTTCATGAGGGTCAATTAAATGGAGCAGTGGTTGAAAACTTCATACCATGTGAGCAGCAAATGCATTTCAGTATTTATGTATCTGATGAAACCTATTGAGGGATAAAGAAAAATATCATCATAAGCAGCATTTTCATATTAGAATACATAAAAGCAATTTTATGAAGTTATTAAAGTACTGATATTTTATCTGAGATCATTAAAGAAGTTTATTATTGCTATGCTACCAGTCAATTAATTTATTTTGTAGAATAAAATCTCAGTATATATCCTGTTTTTAAAGTAATGAATTGGTGCTAGAGAGGAGAAAAAAACATAATGTGGCATGTTTGGTTCACTCCATGGTAGTCTTCATTTTTAAGATAGTCACTGAAAACTAAAGTCTAAGATTTCATAGTAAAATTAATTGCACAAATTACATGAGTTGCAAAATGAGTTGTCATTTCACTAATTTACTTTACACATAAATATTCATAAAACAGCAACATTTCATATCCCATTTTAGCTGGTGGTTCTTAAAATTTCTTCTATCCAGGCAGCAGCAGTTGGCAATTATTGTTTCAAAACCATATGCTTTCACACACATATATATTTTAAACTGTAACATAAAAATTTTAGAATTAAAAAAAGGTTTGTATTTGACTTCATATTTTCAAAATATGAAGAAAATACTTCTGTAGAAATTATTTTCCAAGATGATGACAGCTTGGGTATAACAGCCTGACTATTAAATGGACAAAGACTTGTGAACCATCTGCTACATAAGATTTCTCTATCAAAAAAATTAACTCTATTTAACCCAGTCAGGCAATATGAGTATGGGCTGTTTGCCAGGCCTTAGCAATATCTTTGTGATATTGGAATAAATGTTGTCTCAGTATTTTTGAAAAGACAGATTCTGCATTTCTTCCATTTTGGAAAGTGCCTACCTGGCCTTCTTTTCAGCTCATCTAATAAAAAAAAAAGTTGTATAAATAATTGTCACTTAGGTGTGAGATTAGAGATTAGTACAGCTTGACTGATGTTTTTCATAATTTAGTGCTTCCTTTTACAAGATCCCAACTTTGAGTGAGAGCCAAGCAAGCAAATGAACTCCACATGGCTCCAGTCATCCTAATTATGTCAGAAGTAGCTGTTCTTCCTTCTATTTTTCTTCCATGAAGCATTATCATGGATGTATCTGCATTTGGCTACTTCACCTTTTATTAATTTCATTGGGAATATATTAAAAGATGTGTTAAGCATGGAAGTCTACACATACATTGGTGGCTACTGAAGTGGGGAAGCAGGAAAGGGATGGTTAGCAGACTATAAAAATAAGAAAGCAAAATTTCTGCCATAACTCAATTGCATGGAGGATATATCAACAAAACTAGAAACCATAACCATTGATATTGTCAGTGAGATTTAGGATTTGTCCTAGAAATTTTTTACAAGGATGAGAGCCTTATTCTGGTATTGTAGCTAGTGATGGTGAAAAAAGGAGAAAAGATAGAGAAAGTCTTCTTTATTTAATCAAAAAGTTATTTAGTGTTATCTTCATTTTCAGAAACCATTGATTATAAAATTCCTCCTATTGAAATAATAATGTTTTGGAGGGAAAAACAATAATTGCTAGGTTTCTTTTGAGATTGAATGTAAGACATGTTGGAAATGTTCAATACAAAAGCAAAGTTTATTTCATAATTCAGAAAATGCAACTACATGTATTGATTACATATACTGCATGTTAATATCATGCAGGGCATTATGCCAAAAGTTGTACCGCTTTGTCTCATTTAATTGCCACAGATTTCTGCAATAGATTCAATTATTATCTGTTTGTAGTGATGGGGAATCTAATGCTATGACTATCCCGTAGTTGTCATACAGAGTAAGGCAAAAGTTGTTCATATGAAAACAATACAATAATTAATAAATAATAATACAAGAATAAACTCTGTTTTGCGAACTGACAACTGTAAGCCTATTTTTGCCTCACTCAGCAAGTTTTCTTCAACTGGTAAGTGACTAAGATGTTAGCTTATAAGTTCTATATTGAATTATGTGTCACAGAAGTAGCATAGAAAAAGAAAGAAAGATAGTAAGTGTGCATATATAAATTGTGGTGTGTCAGGAAACTACAAGACACTCAAGAGTACGAGACCTGGGCAGGTAAGAAAGAACAGATCATGCCTACAGGCATATAGGGTGTATCATGTAGGCAGGGATGGGGGAGCTGAAACTTTTAGAATAGGCCATGAGATTGTGATCAGATTTGTGCCTTAAATAGATCAAGTTGACAATCTGAGGACTGTTTGGAGGAACATAAGAGTAGAGTAGGCAGAGGGCAGTCAGAAGGCCTTTGTGTAAAGAGTAGATAATGTAAGAAGACAGGGTTATATTCGAAGTGGAAACAAATGTGAATGAAGATTGATTGGATGTGCAAAAGAAAGGGGAACGCCTTGAGGGCAGCAATCATGTATTTTTACTTACCTCGTAACTTCTTGGCCCCAACCGCATGCATTAATGTTCCCAACAGATTGCTGCTTTGGTAAAGCCCATGATCATCTCAAAGTTAGTGGTAACAGAAACTCTGTCTCTTCAAACTTTCTCCTTAACCAAAAGGATAATAAGTCATCTCACCGACTTTGTTGTTTTCTACTATTGTCTTTCAGAAACTTATTTGAATACACATTAAAATTTGTGTTAAACATGGAACTCTACACACACATTGTGTAGGTTGTCAGAACCAGCAACATGATAATGGTGATTTTTATGGCAAGGTTTTGTTGTTAAAATTAAGAGCAACAGATCCTTTTTCCTTTATATGGTTTCAGAAGATTCATTTCTCATTTCTGTAGCCACTGAATAGGGTATTCAATGTAAGACACAGTGACGTTTTCATTGACTAACCGCCCAATTCCTGTATGCTTGGGGCACCGTCCTTTTGATGTCAGACAAAATCAGAATGATTTACTGTTAGTTGTTGGCAGTAGAATTTTAAGTTACATATTTATGGCTAGAATTCCGTGGAGTTATAAAATAAACACCAAATGCTTAATATAAATGTATGTTTTAAAAGGTTGAAATGTTATTTCTTGAGTCACTACATACTTAACCCTGTGCTAGATGATGTGGGGAAAAGAAAACACAATGGTTAAAAGTGCCAGCTCTGGAAGCAACTACCTGCATTCAAATTCTGACTTTAATACTTATAAATGGTATGACCTTGAGCAAGTTACAAAACTTTTCTGGGGTTCAGTTTCTCATCTTTAAAATGAGGCTTCTATTAATATTTACTCAAAGAGTTGCAGTTGATTAATTTAACAATGGCTTAATAGCAGTAGAGGAACTGCTGTTGTAGAATACGTCGTTGTAAATATTTCAGTTAGGAATTTAGTAATGACACCAGCTCCATAGATATAAAATGGAAGCGGGAAGGCTACTAGAGTTCTCAGACTAGGTGACAGTTGATGCATATACCTGACTAAATAGATTCTGAGGAATGAGAATTTTCTCTCCCTAAGGAGGGCTTGCAATGCTGAATGTGGGTGTATACAGTGACAATAACCTTCAAAAATAATCTATATAGGCATACATCAAAACTGCCTTTGTCCAGTCCTTTCCCCCGTCAATTAGCAGGGAACAGACTTGGAGAGTGGTAAATTAGTAAAGCAGTATAAATGGCATGCCTTCATTATTTAGTCTTTGCTTTACTCCTTTCCTATTAAATAATAAACAGGTTATTAAAACAGTATCATTCCCACCTGCAAAGGAAGGCCAAGGTGTTTGATTGCTCACTACCGCCACCCAGGAAGGTCCTACAGTGGTCAAACTTTGATCAGCTGCTCATGTGGACCCGTGGTTTTGACATCTGCAAGGAGGTTAGCCATTAGGAGGGAGATAAGAATAACTACTTTTACATGTTTTTGTAGGGAGTGGAGGGGTGGTCAGCTCCTGTGGTGTTCTTCTGGCCGTCTGGCCTTCCTTCGCCCCAGGACCACATCCCTATGCTGTCTCAGAATTGCTTGCCTCAATAAATATGAATGATAGTAGCTATAATGATTAGTTGCTTCACATTTTTTTTTATTTAGTTGCATGTGTGTTTAAAAAGCCATTCATGAAAAAACAAAACAAAACAAAGGATGTAAAGAATTTTTTCCACTTACTGTCCAGTGGGACAAAAATGACACCACTAGAGTCTTTTCATTTGGTAGATCTCCTTCAGAAACAAATGAAGCTTATTTAAGGAATTAGAATGTCAGTTGAAGAATTTTGCTTGCCTGAGGGTTTAACAAGTCACTAGTAAGTTCATGTCGCAGTCTGTGCTTTGAATAACTCCAACCAATCTAAAAATACCTTTGTAAAATTATCAGTGAAGATGCAAATTTAAACCCATAGGCCAGAAATGTTAAGTAAAAAACATGTGGAATTGATATGTAATGGAATCGGATAAATAAGAGAAGTCTAGACTCTGACATGTATAGTTAATCATACATTGATTCTTCAAATGAAGCAACTGGGAAAACAGTGTATTTCTTCCCATCCCTGATGCTTTAATTCAGTAGCAATCATGAGTAGGAAAGGAGGAATGATAATTCATCCCCTTTGCTCTCAGAGACAAGAAGATAGAATCTTGGAAATACTGCCTACAGATGGTCTAGTCCAAGGCATCAGCTGGATGACTAACCTTGGCCGGCATAAACAGAACAGTCATGATAGCCCACGCTTTGGGTGGGCTGCAACCTCATGGCCAGCTTTCCAATGCCTTAGTCACTGCCACTGTCTCAAGTAACCCGTATCACCATGACTTAAATATTCTATTTAAGCTGTTCCAGGAAGATTGCTGTCTAGTGTTGTGTTCTAGAACATATGGAAAAGTCATCTGCATATCCCATAGTACCCCTCAAATAAAGCATAGGGGAAGGCAGTCATTATGAAGAAAACTTAGAGGAGAAACATAAGAAAGCTTCAAATAAGAATGTTTTTGTCCAAAATCTAGGGGTCAAAAGTGTCAAATTAAAAGCACAGGAGTATAAGGGGAAGTTGTCGAGTCCAACATTAACTGTGCCTGTCATTAATAGTGTCACTCTTGGGAAAACCCTTTCTCCTCTTAGAATCCGTTTCTTTGATATAAATGGGGGGAATTCTGACCTTTCTCAAAGGACTGGTGGGGAAATTAATTAAGAAAATATATCTAAGGTATCTAACATTTCCTGCAATATGACAGGTGCTTCAAAAAATAAATTTGAACATAAATAATTCTCCTTTCACTTTAACTTTTCTTGGTTGCCTTTTGTTTAACTAAAATCCTTTTGAGCTGCCTCCAAGAGGAAAACAAGGGTTTTTAATCTTCCTAATTTCATGGAGGACCATGAAAGAAGATTCAGATGATAAGAAAGGAGAGAATATAGCTCAGGGAAATGAGGAAAACATCAGAGCAAATGAGGTGACAAAAATAAAATCTGGGAAAACAAAACAATGTTGCAAGGCTGTTTTAGGATAAAAGAGAGCAAGCACCTTTCTTACTAGAAAAATGATAAAGACAGCAAATAGCAATAGTAATAATTATAGGAAGGGGTATGAACTATCTGGAACTTTAAAAACAATTGAGGATGCTTCTAGCGTTAGATTAGTTAAGCCATATTTTTCTTTTTGCTAACCAACAACGCTTTTTAAATGTTCGTTAAACAGTGTACTGAGGCTATCTACCTCTTTTACAAAGGCTAGTGCCAAGGGAAGGACTGCATTTGAAACAATGATCACAAAGTGAAAGGGTCCTTCTCCCATGACCTTTGAAATAAGAGGGTCACTATCTGAGAAAGGCGGGTCTGTAGCTGTGTCTTGACCCCTTTACTGTGATTTGTCACAATGCAGACCACAGCTTTCATATCCTATACATGAGTTCAAGGGAGAGAAAAATGACATCTTCTTGACCGGAGGATATGACCAAGCATAGGGTCTGATTGCTGCCCACAATTTTAGGGATGCCCCTTGCTCTTAAAATTGTTTCACATTCCTCCTGTGTGATTGTATAGAACAGCAGGAGATGGGCCATCTGTTCTTGGCTAGGAACAATATTATGTCCTTATTCATTGCAACTCACTTACAGCTATTCTTCCTTACTTTGGGGCCATATTTTGCCTCTTTTGATATTGTTACCATGATACCAAACAAATATTAAAAATTAAAATGTTGAGCCTGGCTGGTGTGGCTCAGTGGATTGAGCGTTGTCCCATGAACCAAGAGGTTCTGGGTTCAATTCCTGGTCAGGGCACATGCCCGGGTTGTGGGCTCAATCCCCAGTGAGGGGGTGTGCAGGAGGTAGCTAATTGATGTATCTCTCTCATTGATGTTTCTATCTCTCTCTCCCTTTCCTTTCCTCTCTACCTAAAAATCAAAACAAAACATTAAAAGAAATTAAAATGTGGATACCCACACATAATTTATTTAGTTTTCTTGAATTCAATAAAGTTCTTGATAGTTGGCCTAATCAGCGATGTCTGAGTTTGTTTTTCTCCCCTTCTTTTTGGCTATTAGTAGAACTTGTCTTTCCAAGCCATAATAATAACAGATAAAAGACTACCTGATTGGACAAGTTTAGGTAGAAGCACCTGTTCATCATTTTTTGACAGCCACCAACACACCTTTGTACTGAGGCTGGAAATCATTGTTCTAGTCATGTATTATCATAGAAACATCATTACGTTGAAAAAACTATCGCCATCACTATCTGTAATAGCTCAGAGAATCAAAGGATTCCATAATAGTAAGAGGATTGAGACTGAAGCCAGTGTACATTTCTCATGTAAAGAAAAGGAGCAGAGAGGATTTCTAGATCAAGGTTGTACTCTTTGTTGGTGGTAAAGCCAGACCAAATCCCTGGTCTCCCATCTCCCAGTGAAATGATCTTTTGTTGTGGTGATGGCTCAAAGGTTACTAGGGCTTCCTTTCTTTGAGGCTCTTTCTGATTACTTAGTCCCTGTGAATTCTGAGTCAGACAAGCACTTTTGAAAAACAGATGGCATACTCAACCATGATTTCACAACAGAAACAGCAGCTTTGCTTCAATGAGAAAATCCAGAGGGCCATGCGAAGGCCAGTCCTTGTCACCCATTTCTCCTGGCCCCACACCTCTCACTTCCCACCTCTCGTCTCCCCCAAAAGTCAAAATTAAAAAGCACATCTGCTCCTTCGAGAGCAGGGCCTTAGCAGAGCCCTCTATCTTTTGCCACAGCAATAAGCCTTTTTCAGATTAGGAGCTGTTACTCTGGGAGGTAGTGATGACTGATCAACAAGCATTAAACATAAGAAAAAGAGTGTTAATTATTCTAGGTAGGAAAGACAGAGTATTCACATGGCCTAGATATAGAGATAGCAAGGTCATATGTTTCTCAGGATGGGAGTAACCGGAAAAGTGGGGAGAGAAAAGGATAACTCTAAGAGAGACTACCTACTTCATTTTTTTTTCTAGAACAGTCTTTATTCCTGCTGGGACCCTTAGGCACTTAATTTGCTTACAAATGACACCTCTAGCCCCTGGTCTCACTTAAATGTATGCATAAGTGTTGCTTATTGGCCATTCTGGAACTCTAGTGGACATTTAGTAGGTCAGAGCTGCCTGAACTTCAGACACTCATGCTTAATTATCTGCCACAAAAAAAACTGAAAGGTCTTAAAATAATTTTGCAGGTATACTTTGTGTGTGTGTGTGTGTGTGTGTGTGTGTGTGTGTGTGTGTGTTGGGATTGAATCCAGAAAAAGAGAGAGCCAGAAAACTTGTAATATCTGATTTTCTGAGGCAAAATATATCTTGGTGGTTCCTGTCCTCCTGGGTGTTAAATAACTGACTAAATGGGTAGTTTGCTTTAAATTTTATTCCATTTTAAAAAATTTAGCATTCATGCCTCCCCAAACTTATATTGTTAAGAGCTAAGCACATCTACTATGTTCTTCAACAGAAATTTGTAGCAACACTCTTCAGGCATTCAGCCCAAGCGGGCACTCCTTGCTAAGGTTTAAGAAAACATGAAAACCACAAAGAATGTTCACAATTATTTTCTCTAGGTTGGCAAAACAGATGCCTTTCTTTAAGGAAAGTGCTTTAGGCCAACGCAAAGCTATATTCATAAAAAAATATATTGTTTTGTAATTGTGCAGACTCCAGATTATATAGTTAATTTTCACTTCAAGGATCCTACTTTCCTAAGAAATCTTTATAATTAAATAGAGCAGGAAGACAGGCAGAGGATAAAGTGTTACAAGAAATCAACTATGCCAAGGGCAAGAGCAGTTTAAGAAACAACAATGCAAGTCCATTGAAAGGAAACCAGGCAATGTGGACGTGATTTTGTCGGGGGGTCATGGCTGGCTTTATTTGTAAGGGGATTGTCAAATCAATCTGTAGAATGTGGATGAGGTAAAATGCAGAGATAGAGTATTATTCTAGATCATCTGTAACTTTTCAAATGCAACCTTCATGCTGAAATTCCAGGGAGCATGTAAGGGACTCCAATAAAAAACCCTGTCAGTCAGTCAAGAGTGTTTATTTATTATCCCTCCTGGGCCAGGCACTGTTCTAGCCAATATGAAATGATACAAAATAAAGAGTAGAGATCATCCTTATAATCTGTGAGAGCAAATGGGTTTAATCTGCAGCCTCTCTCTCTCTCTCTCTCTCTCTCTCTCTCTCTCTCTCTCTCTCCAAGAAACTCAAGTATATGGGCATTCAACAGACTCATTTAGAAAATCCTGATTTAAAAAAATTAAACTTACAAAATTAGAAAATCTGGGAAGTAGTTATATTATAAATAGACTCACGCATTACATGAAGATATTTGGGTCAACAATGCACTGAATATATACCAGTGGTTCCATACGATTATAATAGAGCTAAAATATTTCCATCACCTATTGACATGGTTGCTGTTGTAACATCACAACATGTTTGTAGTGATGTTGGAGTAAGCAAACCTACTGCACTGACGGTAGTATAAAACTATAGCATATACAATTATGTTCAGTGTGTAATAATTGATGTTGATAATAAATAACTATGTTACTGGTTTATGTATTTAGCATACTATACTTTTATCAGTCTTTTTGAGTGGACTGTTTTTACTTATAAAAACAAAGTTTGCTATAAAACAGTATGCAGTGTTATGAGGGCAGCAGCCTCAGAAGTCTCCTGTTTACTGCATCTCTTGATTACATCATTTCTCCTTGTGTTTGGCTTAATCTCGGTTTTGTGCAGTAACATGCCATACAGGCTTGTAGGCTCTACCAATAGGTTATACCATATAGCCCAGGTGTGCAGTAGGCTATACTGTCTAGGTTTGCTTATTGCACTCCATGATGTTCACACAATGATGAAATCACCTAGTGACTCATTTCTCAGAATGCATCCCGGTTGTTAAGCTGCACACGACTGTAGATTAAAATGCATTCATGAAGCATGTCTTTTATATAACAAGTCAAATTATGTGGTTAAATTGGAAACATTTCCGCTCTCGCTCACAAATCTACAAAATATTTTTGGAACATATTTATTGTGCAAATATGGATTCACAATTCAGGTCGAGGAGCTGCAAAAGTGGATATAATAGCTGTGTCCTCTAAACTGAAGTTGTTTAAAGTCAAAGACTGGGCCTTATTTATTTGCCTTGGTATCCTGTGCTCTGTCAAGATAGAAGTGGTAAAAAAAAAAAATCAGGATGAGTGAATGCAATAGATGAATAAAGGTTTCAAATTGGAGCTGAGCTTAGCAGAGTTCTAAGAAGAGAACAAGAGAAGAGGTCTAAGAGGATGTTACCAGCAGAGAGGTCAGGTGGGTTGGTCTCAGTGGGTGTCCACATACAGGAAGCAGGTTTGGCATTTTCAGCAAGACTGAGGAAGCTCCTGGTTTGGGGGAGCAAGAGTAGGTCCTTGCCCCAGCATCCCTGGATCCCTTTTCAGGGTAGCTCTCCTCAATACTTAGTAGATGACCTTGCAAGGTCAGGAAGGGCAACTCTTTAAGAACGAGTCCTTGAAGACTCCACTCCTATATCAGCATATACCTTAAGGCTATATGCTTCCTTCGATCCCTTCTGGCACCCGTTCCTGGGAGAATTGTTTGCTTTGACTTAACCAGAGGTTGGGTGATATTTCTGATTTGCTTGATGTCCATTTAATGCAGCCCAACTAGAATGCAAGCTTTAGAGGACAGAGACTTTCTGTTTTCAGTCCCAGCTCCTAGGAGAGTGATACAGCAGGCATTCAATAAATACAGTATCTGTTAAATGGATGAATGTTGTTGTTATTTTGGCTGTCTGTCTTTACTTTTGCTTTATCCACCTTACTTCAGAGAGCTGGACACTAGAGGGAAATCTTTGAATTCCAATTACCGTTCTTTCTTTGGCCCAGAAACTCTGGCCAAGCCCTTTGGGAATGGGGATCCCCTTGGAATTTAATGACGAATCCTGGCCACAGGGGGCGGGGGCAGAGAGAGAGCGCTGCAGAAAGTTCTTCCTCACTTCTGCTTGCTTTTGTAGCACCCTTCACCACCCATCTGGCTCTTTCTTTGGGGTTAAGGGCGCCCTGTGGAAAGGAAGCCAGGAGACTGCCTGCATTCCTTTCCCGGCCCTGCGGGTCCTGTCTGGGGGAGCCCAGCAGGACCCCCCTGACTGTGCCAGCACCTGTTGGACGGCCACTTGGCGGTCCTATCCAGTGCGAGAGGACGCGACCCGGGGGTGCCCCTCCGGTAGGCGGCGACCCCCGTCCTTCCCCTCGGGCAGCCAGCCGGTGAGCGACTCAGCCTCCCCGCGCCGGCGGCGCACTCCGCCCGGGCTTGGCCCACGGCCCCCTCCTCCCGGCCCCCTCCTCCCGTCTCCGCCGGCAGGGGGAAGGTAGAGAAGGGGAGGGGACAAACTGGAGCCTTGGCCCGCCCGGCCTGCTCTCTCTGCCCGGTGCCGAGACGCCGCTCCGCGCCCCGAGGTTTGCAGGGAGCCCGCAGCGCGGGGGCACGCACCAGGAACGACCGGAGCCCCGCGGTGACCCCGAGCTGCCGACTTTCCTCGGGCTTGGAGGAGCGGGGGACGCACCCCAAACAAGGTGAACTTTGATCGCGGAAAACTCCAGCCAGGTGCCGGGATCCGTGCGGCGGCGGTCGGGACCGGGCGCAGGCTGCGCGCCGGGCGGAGGAGCGCGCGCCCCGCGGCCTCCCTCCGCCCGCTCCCCGGGCGGCCTCGGCCCCGAGCCCCTCTGCGGCTGCTCGGCCCCCGGGACCCGCCGCGGCGCCCTCGCCTAGTTTCTTCCCCCTCCCCCTTCGGGGGTGGGGGTGGGGCGGGGGAGCGGGGCGCCCGGAGAGCCGCATCTATCGGCAGCTTTGTGATTGATCCGAAAAGTGCTCGCCGCCAACTCGGCTTCGAGGCCGGCTCCGCGCGACCCTTGAGTGTTGGCCACGGTCCTGTCCCCCACACTGACAGGTGCTCCCAGCCACTCGCTGGGGACTTCTCGGCGCTCCCCCGGCTCCCCCGCGTCCCCACCCCCCTCTTTCCTCCCTCGCCTTCACCCCCACCCCCACCACTTCGGCACAGCTCAGGATTTGTTTAAACCTTGGGAAACTGGTTCAGGTCCAGGTTTTGCTTTGATCCTTTTCAAAAAAAAAAAAAAAGAACTGGAGACACAGAAGAGGGCTCTAGGAAAAAGTTTTGGATGGGATTATGTGGAAACTACCCTGCGATTCTCTGCTGCCAGAGCAGGCTCGGAGCGTCCACCCCAGCGCAGCCTTCCCCTGGCGGCGGTAAGAGAGGCTCTGGAGTCGCTGCTTCCCAAGTGCCCGCCGGGAGTGAGCTCTCGCCCCAGTCAGCCAAATGCTCCTCTTCAGGCTTCTCCTGCTGACATCCGCCCTGGCCGGCCAGCCCGGGACGCAGGCTGAGTCCAACCCGAGTAGTAAATTCCAGTTGTCCAGCACCAAGGAGCAGAACGGTGAGTCTCGCCCCCCGCGCTCCCCCTCCTCGTCTCTCGCTGTGTGTGCGTTACGTTGGCCATTGCGCGTCGCCGGGTGATGTACCCCGGGCTCCGAGGGTGTCTGCGGGCTGTGTCCCCGGGCAGATGCGCGCCGCGTCCCGGGCCATGGGCTTTTGGAGGGGACGTGCAAGTTTGCAACTTTGGGAGCTGCCGCCAGGCTCTCATAGGGCAACCGCAGTGCCACTGTCGCCCCAGCGAGAGAGGACCTTCTGCGAGCGAACTTGAACGTCAGTTCAAACGCACATTGCAGGACCTCTCGTTGCCAGTTATAAGTTCAAGAAGTGCCTCTAAACACGAACGTACAATGAATGAGTCTTGGCATGTTTGACTTTATTCAGCTTTTTAAATTTTATTCGGGAGGGGCTGTTTCAGAAACGTATCCGCTGCATTAATGGAAGCACTTTTAAGTGGAAAGGCATCAATTAATCAGTAAGTAGACAGGAAACACAGAGGTCAAGAGGCCGAGTGGACACTTTTAGGGTGAATTAAAAAAAGTGCATTTCTCTTGTGCTCTATTTTTAAAAATGTGCCTTTGTGTATACCTTTCTAGCGGTGTGTATTTATACGTGCTGGTGAATGGCTGCTATTTTGTGTGTGCGGGAAACGACCTAATCCTGCATAGGAAATGAGAATTACTTTCAGCTTTCAAGTGTACCTGAAATGTTTAGAAAACTCTCAGATGCAAGTTCCCTTGGGCTGGGATTGCACAGAGCTGGAGAAAGGCTCCTTTCATAAGGCCAAGGGCAGCGTCGGGGTGTGTAATTTGCTTAGCCTCTGAACCCCATATGATTTACATCATTCAATTTCTAAACCCTTTTTCTCTTGATCTACCGTTATGAAGTCATTTTTGAGAATGCTTTGTAAATAGAAATCTTATACTACACGTGAAACCGCAATGTTAATGTAGGCTGTCTAAAATTAGAATATTAAACACCCTGTTTACAAGTGGTGGCTCTTGATGCTATTTGAAAAGAAATGTGCATGTGTTGAATGCTTTGTATGTCATTCATCCCGAATGCAGGAAGGCTGTCACTTCATTAACCAGGCGAAAGGAACACAGACAGCCTACCTAGGGAATCAGAATGGTGTGCACTGTATGTTTAAGTCACAGCAACTTTTTCTCGATGTGGTGGGGTGTTTCCAAGTTCCAAGTCTGCATTTAAACTCTCGAAAGTGTTCATCTTTAAGAAGTTACAGGAAGTCCTAGGGTACACAGGTCCATTAAATAAGGATTCCCGGGACCTGTGTACACATTGTTTGTGTTTGTTGTATGTGCGGCAATCTGTGGGATCACATTTATCAGCCGTTGTTCATGTGGTTGCTTCTTACAACTTGCTCATGTGATGGCACATGGCACCTGCAGGCTGCTTGAGCTGCTGATCAAAGGGCAGCCAAGGGATCTATCTGTAATCACAGGAGCTGCAGAGGACTGGGAGAAAGTGATCAAAGGAGCCCCAGCACCAGCTGTACCCTGGCAGGAAACAGACCAGACCAACCTTTGTTCTTTCTCATGTAAAATAAATGTCCAGGTCAACATGCTGCTTCTTACTAGACAAGCGTCTCCAGAATGACAATGCCCAACATTCCTGTCTTCTGACTTCTCTTTTTTATTGTTCCTTTCCCATATCATTTCTCCTACTGCTCTGCCTTATCAAGCCTGTCTGGCCTCTGTCATCTTCCTGATTCCCTTTGTGACTTGTGCCTCTCATTGTCCTTTCCATGTCATCATTTCTTGTGACCCGCATTCCACGATCACTTTGTAATAGGCCCCAGAGTTCTCAAGGGGTCATTGGCCACTTTATGGAGTAGGTTCACACCCTTGGGAGAGGTGAGTTCATTAAGCCAGGCCACACACATTCTGTTGCCATCAGAGGCTGGGCCATTGCCATTCCTAAGATGCATGGTGCTAAAAATAGCCTGGTTGTTTCCTAATCTGTGGGCACAGGATTGGGCTATGTTTAGCTCTTAGGAGGCTGGCAGCAGGAAGTAACTAGAAGTAGAGGAACTACTCACCTTGTAGTTTTTAGCCTAAAGAGAAGTGGGACAGCCAAGCACTAGGGGGCAATATAGAGCTATTTTCCTGCACATGCTCAGGTTGATTTTTTATCCCTCAAGGTTCCAAGATTTGAAGATAACAGGTTGGTGCTAAAGAAGATCCCCCTTGGAACGTGAACAAATTTGCTAGACCCTCTTTTTTGGTGTGTGTGTGTGGCTTTCAAATTTTTCATTTCCTCATGTGTGTATTTTTTTTTTTTTTTTGCCCTCAGATTGCATTATGATTGATTTTTTATTGAAGTATGATTGCTCTTCTCAATTTAGATTATTGTCTAAATCTGTAAACACACATTCACCTGAGGGTGTCACATAGAAAAATGATATTAGCCCTGATGGTGCATGGCACCATTTTGTGAAAGGTCTCCTAATGCTAACTATGAGATGTCCACATTGACCTGTTGTAATTGTAGTTCATTCCTGCTTTCAAGGACTCCGCCCCAATGATATTCTCTTCTCTAGAGCATTCCAAAGTCTTAAATGATGTTGACTCAATCAAATCCCCAGGCCTGCTCAGTTTCAATATTAACTTGGTATCTCAAGAGGTGTTATACAATATAAACGAACACAGAGAACAGAAAGAGACTCGTAGATACAGAGAACAGACTGATGGTTGTCAGAAGGGAGGAAGAGTTGGGGCACTGGGTGACAAAGGTGAAGAGATTGAAAAGTACAGGTTGGTAGTTACAAAATAGTCATGGGAATGTAAAGTAGGAAATGTAATCAGTAATATTGTAATAACTATGTCTGGTGCCAGGTGGGTACTGGAAATATCAGGGGGAACACTGTGTAAAGTTTGTGATTGTCTAAGCACTGTGCTGTACACCTGAAACTAATAATTAAAAAAGGAGAACAAAAGATGTGTTATAAATGTAAATTGATTGCTATAGCCAATATTAGATATTTGGAATTAGACCGGAACATGTGGAGGGGTTTCCAAATTAGTTTTGAGGGATCGGTGTTGTTTACTGTTATTACTTTCCTGGGTTTTAATGTAATACTGTATTGCAATTCCTGCCACTTTATCCTCTGATATTGTAAGTTGTCTTTGTGTCATTCATGCTTAACCTTACTTCCAATCCCAAAGTCTCACATATAAACCATTGGTCTCCAGATTTAGCTTAAAGAAGGAGAAAAAAGATAAAAACACTGACTTACATAGGGTTTCTGGTCTATACGTTCTGTATGACCACGGGAAAAATTACTATTATCTGTGTGCACTCATTTTAGAGGAGAATGCCTGCCATGAAATGAGTAAGTTCTGGGGTGGCATTCTGAGTTGTAGCAGAAAGAATCACATACATCAAAAACCAAAATGAAACAAGGCTCACTTTATCCATTGCGTGTAGTCCAAATAGACTCTATCACAAAGTTCTTGATGGAGTAAGGCCTCATCTACTGTGCACTATTGGTGAGTGATTTTAATTCCATTGACCTGAAACATGCTAATTAGTGCTCTCATTTTCTATAACCATTTTGAGTGAAGATTTGGCATATCCCTATGCTAGTTAAGGTTGTCCTTATCCGCCTTACTTATGGTGTGTGCTCTTTTCCTTAAGGCCTTTGTGGCCTGCCTATAGGCCATTTACTTCAAATGCCAAATGTTCCCCTAGTAATGCATCCTAATGCCTTTTTGAGAATGTGTATCTTGTGTTTATGGCTTTTCTGTCTCTTCCCCCCCCCCCCCCCCCCGTGCCAGCTCTCTCCTTCTCCTGCTGCCTATGTCTCTGTATCTAACAAAATTGTGCCCACTCCCCGCACCCTTTTTAGGTGGCAGCTCCAAAGCTCTATTTTACTGAAAAACAGATGATCATAATTCCTAGAATAGCGTCTAAGAGCGAATAGGCTCTGACGAAGGCCTAAAGGGACTTTCCTGCCAGTTAGTCTATAAGTTGCAATGTGTGACCTTTGTGACATTTATTTTGGTTGTTAGAGGTTTTTATTTTACTTTTTCAAAAAAAAAAAAAAAAGCAACTTCCTCCTGGTTCTCTGTTCGGTTTGAGATAGTTGAGGAAGTTGAAGAAATGAAGTGGCATTATGTAATGATGAGCATTTCTTTTCACCATAGGTGACAAAAAAGTCCCGTTCTATTTTATGGTAACTTTTCTCCCCTAGCAACCGTTATCTTTTACATTGAACTTGATATACTCTGTATGCACCTCTGAAAGGTAATCAGAAAGTACTAGGGTCTGGGAGAAGCTTCAAGGACTAGACTGTGACTTGTTAAATAGTTGTAAACAGACTCTAGGGTTCCATACTAAACTTTCCCCAAAGGGGCTGTTTTGTAGAGCTCTGGCTCAGGCACCCAAGTCTTGGCTTTGTCTGTTCTCATGGCATCCTTCATGAAACTTATTTCTTACACATCTTCTTTATCTTCTCTTCCACTTCATGTTTTTTCTCCCTTTGTTCTGCTCAAATTCTGTTTCATCTACAAATATGCCAGTATTTGTAGAAACAGGATTCTAATGATAATGTTTTGTGTGTTAAAGAAATTATAATTAACCAATTTATGTATATAAAAGCTTAATATGCTAATTGTCCCTCTGACCGTTCAACCGTACGACCAGTCGCTATCATGTGCACTAACCACCAGGGGGTAGATGCTCCAACCGGTAGGTTTGCTTGCTGCTGGGGTCTGGCTGATCGGGACTGAATCAGATGGGCCGGAAACACCCTGGAGCCCTCCTGTGATCCCTCTCCAGCCCCGATCGTGCACTGGTGGGGTCCCTCAGCCTGGCCTGCACCCTCTCCCAATCCAGACCCCTCGGAGGATGTCAGAGAGTCAGTTTCTGTCCGATCCCCATTGGCCAGGGCAAGGGATCTCACCGGTGCACGAATCCATGCACCAGACCTCTAGTGGAGACCTCTAGTGGATTCATAAGATCCACATTCTCATACCACAGCTCCCGCAAATGTTTTTAAGACTGGTAAAAATTTTATCATAGGTTTCTATTTGTATCAACCCAAATGGTGACAGTCATAATGAAAGTCACTTCCTTTACTTAGTCTAATTTTGGTGTTTCTGATTGTTTTATTTGGAAGCAATATATGTAGCTAGAATATCTCTATAGAATGATATAATTTCTATGGAACTCATTTATTAAGCAATCCCTTTGTATCATTTTTTTCAACACTGCTTCCAACTGTGATTTTTTTCAAATTTCTCTTTCTTGTTGCCTAAGGACACCTCTACTGGTTGATTTTCAGTTGGTATGCACCATTACTACTGTTAGGGTAGCTGAAGGAGAAATGCACCAGGCCGAAAGTGGTGAGGGATTATACATTTATTAGGTCATCTGGAAATCCAGATGGGCTGAGCCCAAAAATGGCACCAGCCCCCAGAGACAGGGAGTCAGCGGTTTTAAAGAACTCTAGGCGAGCTTTTCTGGCGGGGAAGTATCTGGGCGGGTCTGGATTCTGGGAAAGTCCAGAGGGGAGAGATAATGGTTTTAGCAAGTGGAACCTGGTCTAAGCTAAAGGGAATGTCCCTTGTGAAGTGGCCTAAAGGTCAGTTCCCATGGGAGGGGTATTGATTCAATTATTTGATCAAACCTAACAACTACCTTACAGATTGTTAAAATAGTGAAATATTCCCAGTGGGTTGGGCAGGAGCCTGGGCTACTCTTCCAGGACAAATGGACCATCTATGAACCAGAAACTACAGAGTCAATGCCTGGCACAGTTCAGAACTTCTAGGGCACTACTCCAACCCTGCTGGCTTTCTTCCTGATCAGTCAATATGCCTGCCATTCTGATTGTTAAGCATTTTGACACTTTTAGCTCTAGATAATAGTTTACATTGGATTTCAAACTCCTATCTCTTCTCCCTGCTTGGCAGCTCAGGCCCAGCCCATAGCTGGAAGGGCATGGAGTAAGGATAGGTATGATCTCTTTCAAGTCTCTTTCTTGTAGCTGCTTTGGTTCCAGGTCCTCAAGGTTTGGGGCCTGGTATGTGAGGTGGGGATGGGGGATATGGCACATATGGAATAGGATTGCAACCCTTAATTGGTTGTTCCTGCTTCCCCGGGCAACACAGATCAGCTGCTTTTGCATGGGTAATGCCTTCCTATCATCTAGATTCGATGAATCACCTTTCAGAGAGATTTTTTTCCTGCCATTTGGTCTAAATTAGCCAGCTCTCACTATTACATTAAGGTTACTGAACTACACAGCACTTACCATTCCTTGATATTCTTGTTGTTAGTTAGTTAATTAATTGTGAACCTACCTCAACCACCAACCTCACAAAATGTAACTTCCCTGAGGGCGTGTACCTAGTCAGATTTTTGCTCTCTGTGAGAGCTCCAGAATCCAGAACAGGCATGAATATAGTATGCACCCAATAAATATTTACTGAATGGTTCTGGATGTAGTGCCATATTAGAGCAAGACTATGATGTTGACCAGAATGGCAGGCCATCTTTGACTATTTCTTCTTTTTTAAAAATATATATATTTTTTTGATTTTTTACAGAGAGGAAGGGAGAGGATAGAGAGTTAGAAACATCAATGAGAGAGAAACATCGATTAGCTGCCTCCTGCACACCCCCTACTGGGGATGTGCCCACAACCAGGGTACATGCCCTTGATCGGAATTGAACCTGGGACCCTTCAGTCCGCAGGCCGACGCTCTATCCACTGAGCCAAACCAGTTAGGGCAGAAGATTTCTTTTTGGTCTTGGAACTTCTACATTGTTCTACTTTTTTTTATAGGAAGATAAAATTGTTTATTTATTGTTTGTGATAAGATATGCAAATCAGAGTATTACTTTACCCCCTTATTACTAGTAATTCTGCTGACTTCTAAACAACATGGGTTTAACCTACCTGGTCACTTATACAGGGGCTTTAAAAGTAAGTACAATAGGTCCTTCATATCCCAGATTTTGGCATCAGCAGATTCAACCAACCACGGATAGAAACTGTATTTTCACATTCTCAATAGCAGATTGCCAACCATGGATTGAAAATACTGTTTTTTGAATTCAAAGATGCAAAAGGCCAACTGTAGTTAAGTTTTGGGGGGAGTCAAAATTTTGCTTGGATTTTTTTATTATGGGGGATCAGTACCCCTAACCACTTTGCATTGTTCAAGGGTCAACTATGTACCATGTTTCTAGGTGAGTATATACCAAGTAAGTGGGGATATTTCCTAGAAATCTAGTTACTCTCTTAAAAGTGTCATTGCTGACTGTACCTCTATATTTTCTGAAAATAAGGTTATGATATGGGCCACGGACTCTTAAGAATGGTGAATTTTGAATGACTGACATGCTTCCAAAATCTGTGTGCTTTCTTCAATCTTTTGCTTATGGCTCACTGATACCTTGCATAGGCCAGAAATGAGCAGTGAACATGGTGAGTGGAATGTTAGGACTGGAAGGTTCCTAAGGAACCTATCCTCACTGATGTGTAAAGTGAAGCTTAGAGGGCTAAAGTTAACATTGTCAAGGTCACTGTTGAATACAACAGTGTTAAACTGCTAATGTGGTGATATAGTGTTCCTTATGTGAGAACCAGTTAGGCAAATAGAATTCTAGTTTTAAAATTCCAATGCTTCGTATAAAAGCATTTCTTGATTATTTTAGGGCAGTGGTTCTCAACCTGTGGGTTGCGACGCCTTTGGAGGTCGAATGACGCTTTCACAGGGGTCGCCTAAGACCATCCGAAAACGCATAATTATATATTGTTTTTGTGAATAATCACTATGCTTTAATTATGTTCAATTTGTAACAATGAAAATACATCCTTCATATCAGATATTTATATTACAATTCATAACAGAAGCAAAATTACAGTTATGAAGTAACAATGAAAATAATTTTATGGTTGGGGGTCACCACAACATGAGGAACTGTATTAAAGGGTCACAGCATTAGGAAGGTTGAGAACCATTGTTTTAGGGGGTTGCATACTTTGCAGGTTGTGAAAGGAGGTGAGACTCCCTTGATTCGGAAACATTCTTTACAAGATCACTAAAGAATACAATCTCAAAATAATCAAATTAATTAAATGGAACAGATAATTTAATGTATAGTATAATACTTCTTTTAGGGTGGAAATAGGACAAATTTTACAAACTACTTGAAATACTACCTTTGGAATTGTTACTATTACATTATAGGACATTATTTTAAGTAGGTGTACCAGGTTCATGGATGAATGATGTTTATTTTAATATTTTGGTTGGTTAATTGGTGATGATAAAGGAGATGGTTGACATTGGAACACATGGCTCCATAAGGGAGGAATTTTAAAAAGATAATTTTGAACATTTGATTTAGCAAGTTATCTCAGTGGTGAAAGTAACATAGGAGTGAATAAGAAGCATAGCCTGGAAAGCACGGCCTGTTAGTCTTTGCAATGGATTTCACGAGCAACCTTAATTTTTATTTACACCATATTGTATAGGATAATCGATATAGAGGTTCAGATTTCACTTTGAAGTCAAAAGCATCAGGAAAGAAATTCATAGCTGTGGCCTTGAATAGATTGCCTGAAACAGGATTAATTTACCTTTTTGAAATTTTTGTTTGTAACGTTCCTAAAATTGAGGGCCAAGAAGTTAAAAATTCTAAAGAGGAGTTAAATTAATTACATCTTTCATTACAGCCAATTTGTTAAGAGTGATATATGTTGGTCTCATTATCTCATTTTGTTTTTTATTTCCTGAGCATACCTTTTAATTGAGTTTAGCCAATTTGATCAATGATCTGACTTCACATGAGACCTCACATGCCATCTTCAAGGGGTGATTTCCAGTGCCCTGGTGACCGAGCAGCTTCCTCCCTGGACATTGGCCTGGTTTCTAAACCGAACCATCTTTGCCGGGATGGCTTTGGTAATTCTGCTTTCTTGGTGCTAGACTTAGCTCCACTTTTATTTTCAAAGTATGATTTTTTTTATATACTTGACCTTTTTCCCATTGAATAGTGCCTGAGCCATTTCTCAATCAAATAAGGTGTATTGGGTTGATGCTGGGTTTTGGCGGGGCAGGGGGAGGTGCAGAGGCAAAGTGGACATCTGTTTTCTTGAGGAAAACCAACACCCCCAAGCCGCACGAGGCCAATTAATGGTAAGGACAAGGATATAGATTTGCATTACTGTTATGTACACTGTGTACTGATAAGAAATCAGTAAGAACTCCCAGGAAGGACACAAAAGAGGCAGGCTTTGGATGCATTCTTTGGGGGGGGGGGTGGAGGGACGCGTGTTGAATGGGTCTAAAGAGTCCTTAGTGAGCCTCTGTATTTTTTTGTTTTTCTTTTTTTGCCTCTGGTTTTATGATGCTTAAAATAGTGACTCCCCAGGAGTGCCTGTCAGGTGCTCAGTGTTTGCAGACAGTATACAGTTTATCTTTATAACCTCACCATGAGGTATGAGGAGAAACAGCAAGGCTTCGCCGGCTCAGTAGCTTAGCCAAGGTCCCGCAGCTGCTAAACGTTTGGACTTAGGTCTGACTCCAAGCCAGGACTCGGAGCCACGTGCCTCTTCCTTCGTGAGTTAAACGGTCTAATGTTTTATTAGAACATTGTTTTTTTATTCAGCAAATATTTACGAGCATCTGCTCTTGGCTGAGCTCTGCCCCAGGTACTGGGGCCACGAAGAACGCGATTCCGTCCCTGCCCTTGAGAAGTTCTGTCCCAGGGGAATGGCAGGGCCTGTGTTTTTCATCTCATGGTCTATTAGTTCTGTGCTCCAAGAGCTATAGGAACACAGTTGCTTTAGCTCAATTCTAAAACCCTCTACTGATTGACTAAACGGCTGATTCTACCTGGAAAAGACGGGCAAGGAGTAAAGTTCCCACAGAGGAAGTGACTTATTTTGAAGTGGGTCGGAGAGAGAAAAAGAGGGAAGCATTCTAGACAGAAGGAACAGCCTGCGAAAGAACAGAGGCCGGCAAAGGCGTATCATGAGTGAGAGACAAGAAGAGCCTAGTGTTAAGCATGAGTAGAGAGAGGCAGGAAAAAAGCTATAAGGTGTCCTGGGTGTATGTATTCAAAGGCCCCAATGCTTCCTGCAGGCAGACTTTGCTGTTCACTAACAGAATAAAAGGAAATGTTGCCTTCATGTTTCAGATTTAGTCAAACCCCTTGGTTTCTGGTGATTTTCTAAGCAGGCATGTAATAGCAGAGCTCTGCTTTGGTGTGTGCAGGGAACTGCTTAGTGTTGGAATTTTCTCCCAGTCATTAGGCATGTTTGGATGTTCTGAACTGGTGAGAAGGGCAGGCTGCAGAGCCTCAGTTACACTCAAATCAGCTCAGCCTGTGTCCACACTACTCTCTATTGCCTTCTTTATGTAAACAAAGAGCTATTTTCACACTTCATTCACAAAATGGATGGCATGCAGAATGAGCCTGGCTGAGGGATCAGGAGGTTGTGATAAAAGGGAGGCAGTTTCCAATGCACTGAATTAGTGTAATGAAGCTATTACATTGCAAGAAGCAAAGAAAAAAAGGCCTTAACACTTTTAAGGGAAAGGATTTAAAGTTTCGTGGAAAATTAATTCCTCTACCTGGAGTAACTGCATCATTGTTCTAATGAGGTTCATTCTGGTCCCTGGTATACAAAGGCTAGAAATATTTTGTGGTGTTTGAGGACTGGAAAGAAATGGATTCTCTTGGTGGCTGTGTTATCTAGCTGTCCTGCCCTCCCCCCCCCTTTTTTTAATCTATATGCTTTGCATTCTAGGAAAGCCCTGTTCATGAGAGAATACTATTTTAAGGTTTTCATTATTTGCAAGATGGAGATAGGCTTCTGTACTTCAACATGCCCAGCTGGCCCATGCACCTGCCCTTTGTGTCACCACAGCGATCAGAAACCCTGAACAACAGAAGTTGGACTTCTGTGGTACTTATCTCATGTTGTTGTTGGAAGTTATTTTTGTTGGGTATTTATACGGACATCCGTCTTTTAAAGAGTCATATTATTTTTTATCTTTTTTTCCACTGAGGAATGCATCACAGTCTGTTTCACATAGTGCTGCAGGCATTCATAGTTTGAGGTGATTAGAAGTGCAAATTGCGAATCATTAAAGCATTATAATTTATTTTTTTATGACAGCAGGCAGTGTTTAAAAGCAAAGTACTAAGAAGGAACATTTGTTTAAAATGTGATTAAATTGTGAACAAATGGGAAGAAAGATTCAGTTGCCTACTAGAAACTTCTAACTGGGCTTGGCAAAAGAGGAACCTGCAGGGTTCGTTTCTGATTTATCATTCTTTCAACTCGAGGCATGGTGACAGGTAGGGTGCAAATTGTTTAAGAACAGAGGAAATAACATCTAGAGTTTTCAGCGTGTTCTATGGAAATATACTAAAGACTATTGGTTACTAGAGTGTGATTTGCTATCATACTGACACTGTTGTAATTAGCTAGTTATCAATAATAGGAAAGGAGCAAAGGGAAGGCCAGACATGATAGATGATAGGGATGTCATTTGGGCAGCTTCACCAGGAAGCTGCAGTTTCAAACTCCCCACGGAACCATGGGCCCATTCCCTGTAAAACACTGGGGATGAAGGACTAACAAAAGATAAATAGATGCATGCACATGAAGTTGGGGTGACTAGGGCAGGTGCCTGTTAGTTACAGCTGGGAACAGAGATCATTGGCCAGCAAGACCATGGCCACTGCAAGCTCACGAAAATCTGGGAATACATAACCTCCCAAAAGGAATTCACCCTCTTGTTCCTCTTGGCTCATAGGCCTCTCATTTCTGCTTCCTTGCATTCGCCTGTGTTTCCTCCATAGCCACATGGCCTTGCGGGCCCCATGTACAATTCACTGACGGACTGCAGTATGGAACACAAGCTAAGCTAGCCCGATGCTGAATTGTGTTGTCCCAACAAAGAACAAAAACTCTGGACACTAACTCTGACTCTAGTCCTATTGGAGCCACAGCTACACTTCTTCCTTGGCGGGACCAAGGGGAAATGAGACCTTGGAAACCCAAGGATTTAATTTCACTCAAGTAAAAATCATTCATTCTCCTGTGCGAGTCTCAGAGAATCATTTTTCTCAGGATATCGCATAAATCCACTCCCACTAGCAACAGGTGGCAACAAGGACCTCTCCCCATAAATAATAATGCCATCCATTCTAAGGACAAATATGTGAGCACTATAAAAACCACAAGAAGAGTTGAATGGTGCTAGTCTGGAAAGCATAGTTCTGCACCCCTAGAGCCAGAGATGGGTTGTACAAGAAACAGATCTCTTCCACTGGAAATATGTTTATGGGGCAGATAATAAAGGTATTGGGGGTTGCTTCTTATTAAATAAGTAGGTTATGTTGTTATTGGCTTTATTTTTATTTATAAACAAAGATTCCAGTTTTGGAGGCTTGTACTAGTATGAAAATGAATTGTCTCTAGAATACAAGAGACTAGACCTCATGGCACACTGGTGTTTCTGCAGTTTCACATGCAGTGTTCTATGTTATAGATATGTAGTATGCATGGGCAAAACCGTATCTTTACTTTGTATCACAAATTGTCTGTTTCTAGAAAAATCAATGATCTAAAAATAGCAGGTGGTTCTCAGGTCAAAATCCGGCGAAGATATTGGATGTTGAGAGAGTCCAGCTGTTTCATTGATAAATGCTAACCCTTGAAGAAGTGGTTGTAACCGTTGTTTTCTTGCACATATTAGCAGGCTTGAAGTTTATAGGCATGGTTAACAATGTAAAATTAGGAATGAAGTATTCCGTATGCTTATTTTAAAACGCTTTTTCTTCAATGTAGAAAATTTATCTTTAATCTGTACCGATAACTTTTAATAGGCATCAGTTGGGCACCCCATTAAACTAACTGCTTTCAAATGGTTTCCTCTTAGAACTAACATTTACATCCTAGGAAATCAATTAGGATGTCTGGATTTCACATTGCCTTGCAATCTTTGTTTGCAGTCATTTCTGAATGGTCAACCTACCATAACAAAACACTCAGAGGTGCAAATCTTCTGGAAGAAGTGCAAAGGCCACACTTTTACTTGGAAAAATGGAAAACATAGAACTTATTTAACATATCTCCCCCAAATGTAAAACTGCATAAAGCTCAGGAAATACTTTTGGTGTGTGGGAATGTGTGGTGTTTCCAAATTACAAACATTGTTTTGAAAATTTCCCCGGCAGTGGTGAGTTATATGAGACCATGTCCATCTGAGGAGAGCTTGTTTAATGGGCTTGTGGTTCTGGGGCTCATTCAAACACTCTTAAACAAAATAAAGGGAATGGATGTAATAACTTCTTTATAGAAAGGCCATAAAAAGGTACAGAGCCATGTAAACAAATTGGGTCATTTACTAGATGTGTAAGTGATAGATCTGCAGTCCAAACTCAGGGGTGTGCATTACGTTTTAAAGGATTGTGATCATGGTGTATCTTGACAATGAAGTTACTAGCCTGTCTTTTGTTTGTTTGTTTGTGTTTGTTTAGTGCATGAAAGCCCATTGTTGCTGTTTTATACTGCAGTTTGAAAACGTAATTAAATGTTTGAGCATTTGCATTTATGTTTGTTCAACTTTGGACAGTGGTTAGAAACCCACATGTGAAGAGTTGAATTGACCTGGTTTTGGGTAGCACTGGTTTCTGTTCAAGGGAAATGTAATGATCGAAATAGAAATATTCCTTCTGGGCTCAGACATGTCTAAACTAATTGTAAAATAATTGTTCTGGCTCACAAGGGTAGACTCATAACTACAACCATGTAAAGTAGAAATCCAACAACAGTTACAATTTGCAGTCACTGTAACTGTGCCAGTCTTGGAATAAAACTGCTATTTTAACCAATCTATTGTGACATTCATTTGTCTTACTTGAGATGTGGTAAGGATTCTTGTTCCAGATTGTCTTGCTTTAGAAAGCTGTTTTATTGCATGAGGATATTAGTTTGCCTCCTCTGAAATTGGTATGATGGTGTATCAGAATGTTCCAAGGAAGGGGAGGAGGGTGGGTGGGACTATAAGAATGTGTGGCACTGAGCATTGGGGGTGATGACTGGTGGCAATGGAAGCCAAAAATAAATTTGGAAATTGAAGTGAGGAAAGGAAACGAAATAATTTCTATGTTGATACCATAACATTTATTCATTCTGTAATTTCTTTCAATCAGGGTTGGCTCACTTGGTCTTAAAGGAAGTGGATTGTGTAAGAAACCAGTAAAAATCAATGAGCTTTTCTAAGTTTTAAACACTGATGGCATCATACCATACTGGCAACTTTTAAGTGTTACTGCTGGAAGTTTGGCAGCGGAAATAACTGCTCCAGCTCCACAGGCCTACAAAACAACGGACAATGGTGGATATTATAGTTTCTGTGTAATGTGTGACTTGCTATTTCCTTTTCTTTAATGAGCAACTTCAGACTAGATGGCCTTATGTCTATGGAAAGCCTAAGATTTGCCTTTAAATGGGATTCTATGCGATATTGAAAACAATTCACATCTTTTTGCTTAGTTGCCCACTCACCTCTTTTATAGAGCACAGAGCTTTGCATAGTTGTATGCTGTCTAGTAAAAATGCTCCAAACTGAGTATGTATACCACTAAATGATATTAGTACCTGCCTGAAACTATGACGCATGTAGAAGACACAAAGTTGATTTAGACTTAGTGGCTGCTTTCCAGTATGCAGTTTATAGCGAAAAGGGGACATACGACATGAAGCTAGCTATAATATGGAATAAAATGCATTGTTTGGTGAGAATTCAAAGAAAGGCAAGATTAGTTACAGCAGAGCCATTAGAAAAGGCTTAGAAAAGTTGTTAGAGGAGAGGGGCCTGGAAAGATGAGCAACATGTGTACATTCAGAATCCAGGGCAGGGTAGGGTGGATTTTAGGAGATGGGAAATGACCACTTTAATGTCCTTTATCTTTTTTGTGCTGATGCCCTTAAAAAATCAGAAGAGGTGGGGGAAAATCACTGCAAGCATCTGAGTTCTCTGCTGTGGAGCTCTAACATCTGTTGCAAGCATGACACAGTGTTTGTTTTGTTGTTATTTGTTCTTAGCATCCATTAAAGCCACATAGAAATGTGTTGGAGGTGGGTTCAGGTTATAGCAATTATTTGTTCAAGAAGAGAATACACCTTGTTATGCATTTTACACACTCTCCAAAGAGGGCTGTGTCCCGTGTAGGTTTGCAGAGTACTTGTTATGTGTGCTCCTATTGTGGGAAATCCTTCCTATCATTATTGGCAACCTGTACATGGAACTGATATGTTGAAAAACCATGAACTTTGGTCCTTCATCAAAATACTACTTATACTTTTGTTGCTCCTGAATTTTACAGAGTAGTGGGAAAATCTTTCCCTATTCCTGGATGAATATTGTTTGGCAGAACATGGTTTTTCAACTCAGTCAAGAGATACAGAATTCAGGGTGGGAGGGAGGGAGGTAAGAGATCAACCAAAGGACTTGTATGCATGCATATAAGCATAACCAATGAACACTGACAGTAGGGGGGTGAGGGCATGTGCTGGAGGGTGGAGTGGCTGTGGAGAGGTCAATGGGGGAAAAATGAGACATATGTAATACTTTAAACAATAAAGAATATTTTTAAAACAAGAATTGGCATCATTAAAATGTCCATACTACCCAAAGCAATCTATACATTCAATATAATTCCCATTAAAATATCAGTGGCATATTCCATAGATCTAGAACAAATAATCCAAAAATTTATATGGAATCAAAAAAGACCCCCAGTAGCTTCAGCAACTTGAGAAAGAACAAAGTAGAGTGGTCACAATACTGGATATTAAATTATACTACAAGGTGATAGTAATAAAAATGACATGGTACTGGCATAAGAACAGGCATATAGATCAACGGAACAGAACAGAGAACCCAGAAATCAACCTAAGCCATTACACTCAATGAATATTTGACAAAGGAGGCAAGAGCATAGTGGAGTAAAGACAGTCTCTTCAAAAACTGGGCAGATACAGGCAAAAAAATAAAACTAGACCATCAACTTATATTATACACAAGAAAAAACTCAAAATGGATGAAAGATTTAATTATAAGTTGTGAAACCATAAAAATATTAGAAGAAAACATTTGCAGCAAAATCTTAGACATCTCACAAAGCAGAATTTTCACAGATACATCTAGGGCAAAGTAAACAAAGAAACAAATGGAACTACATCAAACTACAAACCTTCTGCACAACAAAATAAACCATTCTCAAAATGCAGTGTATGGGAGAACATATTTGTCAATGATATATTAGCTAGGGAGTTAATTTCCAAAATATATAAAGAACTCAGACAACTCAACCAAAGGAAGACAAACAATCCAATTTAAAAAATGGGCAAAGGATCTAAATAGACACTTCTCCAAAGAGGACATACAGATGGCCAAGAGACATATGAAAAAGATGTCAAAGTCACTAATCAGAGCAAGGCAAATTAAAACAACAATGAGGTATCACCTCACACCTGCCAGAATGGCTACCATCAATAAATCAACAAACGAGTACTGACGAAGATGTGGAGAAAAGGGAACCCTAGTATAGTGCTGGTAGGAATGCAGTCTGGTGCAGCCACTATAGAAAACAGTATGGAGTTTCCTCAAAAAATTAAAAATTGAACTGCTGTTGGACCCAGTGATCCTACTTCTAGGAATATATCTAAGAAGTCTGAAACACCAGTCAGAAATAATATCTGCACCCCTATGTTCATGGCAGCACTATTTACAATAGCTAAGATTTGGAAACAGCCTAAGTGCCCAGCAGGAGATGAATGGATAAAAAAGAGGTGGTGCATTTACACAGTGGAATATTATGCAGCTGTAAAAAAGAAGGATCTGTTACCTTTTGAGACAGCATAGAGAGACCTAGAAAGTATTATACTAAGTGAAATAAGCCAGTCAGAGAAAGACAAGTATCACATGATCTCACTTATATGTAGAATCTAATGAACAAAATAAACTGACAAACAAAATAGGTCCAGAGGCATGAAAGGATGGCACAGACTGGTGGATCTCAGAGGGAAGGAATGATGAGAGGCGGGAAGAGATTAAAAAGAATTTATATGCATTTATGCATAGCCCATGAACATAGAAAATAGTGTGGGGGAACCTGGGGTGTGGTGGGGTGGGTACTGGGTTGAGGGGATGATGGGGGGTAAAGGAGAACATCTGTAATACTCTCAGCAATAAAGATAAATTAAACAAACAAACTAAAAAACACCCTTATGATTTAGAAATAATTGCACAGTATTTTGGAATAACTAAAACTACAACTGTGACAGCTGGGGATATCTTCACTCCCTCCCCAAACCTGCTTCTGAGTGGGAGCCTGTCTGGGAAAGGAGGTGGGTTGGAGGGGGCAGGAAGTAACTTTGATGTGTCTGAGAGATTCAGCATTCATGGAGCAGCCTTTCACTGCCTGCTTTGCTGTCCTGGCACCCGTCTTTTATTTATTTTTTAATCCTCACCGAGGATATATTATTTTAAATCAATTTTTTGAGAGAGAGAGGGGAAGAGAGAGAGACCGCGAGAGAGGAGAGAAGAGCGAGAAACATCAGTGTGAGAAACATTGATAGGCTGCCTCCTTATGTGCCCCTACTGGGGATTGAACCTGCTACGTAGATATGCACCCTTACCTGGAATTGAACCTTTTGGTGTATGGGACAATGCTCCAACAACTGAGCCATGCTGCCAGGGCCCGATACCTATCTTATTTGAACCTCAGCCTCATTCTAGCGTCCAACTACATATAAATTTAGAGGACTCCCTATTTCTCATAGTCAGGCTTCGTTTCAGACCTCCAAGTCTGAGTATGCAACTTAAAACTAATAGTTTTGGTCCTGTTTAAATATTATTCCTTTACAAAAAATTTAAGATATATAATAAAATGATTAAAGAAGCACATAATTATGGGCAAACTGATGAATGAATATTACATTTCTATTTCTAAGTAAGTATATTTATATTTGTAATTTCTGCAGTCTCACTGTCATTACCCTGACCCAGGTACCAGTACCTACACTGAGGCAAAAGTGTTCTTATTCTTTTTTCTACATTAGGCTTTTCTCATGCCCTCCCACCTCCAATCTATCATATATAGGAGATGGATGCCAGATAATTTTCCTAGAGTAGCGTTTTGTTTCTGTTGACATCCTTCAAGCTTGCACCACTGTTTCTCAAGCTTCAATACGCATGCAGGCCACTTGGGGATCTTATTAAAATGCAGATTCAGGTTTTGTAGGTCTTTGGAGGTACCAGAGAATTTGCATTACAGCAGGTTCTCAGGTGCTGCTGCTGCTGCTGCTGCTGGATTGAGGACCACACTTTCAGTAAAAAGGGGCTGCCCTGGTGTCCTCCAGGTCTGCTGTGATCTCACCTTAGTCTTTCTAATAAAAAAGATTGCGCAAAGCTGATCTCTGTTCACCCTAGAGATGACTTCATACTTTTGCTCTTGCAACTCTTTTAACCAAGAAGTCACTTCAAGCCAGTAAACATCCAGTACCTTGTGTTTTAAATGCCATGTCACATCCTGAAACGAGATCATCAAAATGCAATTCTTCCAGCACTTGATGTTGACAATGGCTTGTGATACACTGGAGATCCACTTAGAATACCAAAGGAACCCCAAAATGTTCCATTTCCAGGTCACGGCAGGCTTCTCATCTGGCCAATTTTTAAGTTATATCTTGAAAGATAAGGAGAATTCACTAAAAAAAAAAAGAGAGTTCTAAGCAGAAAGCATAGACTTTGTGAGAGAGCACAAAGTCTATGAAAAATCAGCTCTGTTTGGAGAGAAACAAGATTGAAAAAAATATGCACCCATTAGGAAGGACACTGTCTGACATACTAAGGAGTGTGTTTAGACATTGTCACAGAGGTCTGAGGGAGAAGGCTGTATGTCTTCTGTAATGGTAATGACCTACTGGTTAGGGGATTTCCCTCCATTTTCATATTTTTGTGCCTGTAATAGATCAGTAACTATCCATTGAATGATCCAATTTGGATTTTTTATTATTTTGTTTTGTTTTGTTGCATGCCATAAGGTACATGAGGATGATTATAAAGGACGGAGAAGCCTAAGGCAGGGATGCCAGTTTGAAGGCATTTGCAACAGTTCAGATACCAGATGATGAATACATGGACCAGTTGCTGCCTGTGGGGAGAAAGGAGGGGTAACCATTATCTCTCCTTCACTCTGCATTTTCAAAGCCATGTATTTAAGGCCCAGTCCGATTGGTGCCTGCTCCATAAAGCCTTCCTGTTCCTCTCAGTCTGGGATGTCTACCTTGTGTAAACTCCCCAAATAGTGCAGAATTTAGTCCTTTTTACCTTAAATTTTAATTATACATGTGTTTTACTTCCCCTGAGTTTTTAAGTGTTGAATAGGCTTTAGCTTAGTGCCCCAGGGGATGATAGATTTTTTAAGTGAAGTGAAAACAGCCCACTTAGACCTACCACAGCCAGTTCTGTTGTGGTGTCGGCATTTGTCCTCATAGGTCATCAGAGATGGGCTCTAAGAAGTCATATGCCTTATTTCACAACTGAGGGGTGCAACTAGCGTCTGGCTTCATTTTGAGGAACTAAAAGGGGATACACGGGAGGGCCTCTTAATCTTTCTGCTTAGACTGAGTAAAATGAATGTACAAAGAACCTTATTGGCAAAATTATAATGATGACTGCTTAGAATGCTATTTCCTCACTAAGAAAAGAAAGCTATCATTTCCAGGAACATTATTCTTAAGCAGGGAACTTTGTGATAACATTCATTGAAATCAATGTATTATAAGAAGAGCATGGCTATCAAAAGGCCATTTTCAATTGTTTTTCCTTATTTCCCCCTTCTCTTCTCTTCTTAAGATATGGTCTTATTTTAGGTTGTTTTTTCTCTTTCTTTCTTTTTTTTTTTGCTTTGAGGTTTTAAGATGACAACTGTGATTTATCATTTATGGAAGGCAAAAACCTTGAAAAAGTCATTGTTTCAAAAATCACTCAAATAATTTTTTTTCTCTTGGAAATAAAGTTGATTTGCTCAGCTCTGATCATATGAAATTATGGGCAAGTAGTCCTTAGTTCTGGCATGTGGACAAAACAGGAGCAGACCCTGGGGACAGAGAGTTCAAAATTCATGGCAGTCAGCGCATGTTCAATATGCCAGCATTTATGGTGTCACAACCAAATTAAAACCATACCCTCTGCTATTTACATAAGTACAATGCCCAGACTACACACGTTTGTGCCCATGTTTCTCAGTAGTTTTAAGACAATACAAACCTCACATTCGTTTTATTCCTTTCTATGAGGGAGAGTGAATTGTCTTCACTTATATTCACGTTGGAGTCAGTCAGAATTAGAAGGCCTGGTGTTTAGCAGGGGTGAAGACGGGCTGTGTGTTTCCATGTGCAATGTATTCAGGCAGTTGCATCCTAGGACTCTTAGTGCCTGTGCTGGGAAGAGTTAAGCATATTGGCTGCTGAGAGTGAACATGCACTGCTTCTTAGATAGATGGGTACTTCTCAAACTTTCATATCTAGTGTCTTCTCATGCTATGAGAGAACCTGTTTTGAAAAAAAAAAAAAAAAGAAAACTTACTTTGGGTGAAAAAACATATTTTATGTCTTTTTGTGGCAACTTTTAAAGTATTGCCATCTGGTAAATTTTTAAGAACCCGAAAACATTCAGAAAGCTTGTTGGAAGTACACCTTATTTTCCTACTTTTACAAGACAAAGAAATCTAGTGATTTAAACTATAATAAATAACACTACTGTGCACTTGGATAGCCATGTAAGTGGCAAAGATCATATAAAAACAACAGAGGTATTATTGGAAATATGTTTTGGAGAAAATAGCATATATCACGTTTGCTTGTAGATATGACATCTGAGTGTGAATGCATTTTTAATGACCCTTTTGAGAGAACTAGATTCTTCCTAGATTCTTTCTGATTCTACATTACCTGAGACTGTCATCTAGAAAAAAAACCCGGACAGGAAGCAGATTGATCTACATCTTTAGTAGGTTGACAAGTTGGCTCTTTGAGAGAGAGCCTTATAAGTTAGTATCAACTGAAAGTTTTTCACAGTTGGTGATGCAATCTTTTGTGCAAGAGGGGGGGGGGGAGATTTTCTCCTTTACAGGATAAAAGAAACATTTCAGGAGTAACCACCATGTGAGCAAATGAAGCTTGACAATGTAAATCTTTCCTTTAGGATGGGATAGAATCCAAGGTACTTAAGAAGTTATTTTATTTCTTTAGTTCAGTAATTTAAACATTGTGCTTAGGCTCTTTTTGGGTACTGCAAACATTTATTTTTAAGATTTCCTTTGGTGTCTCCTTAAAAAGACAAAATTCAGCATGTTTTCTTTGTAAATACTTTTCTTAAACATAGGCGAAACAGGAAACTAACTTTCCTTTCCCTTTTTTTCAGACTAATTATTCAATGGTTTTATGCCCAAGAATTTAAAAATGATCACAGATTCTACTGACGTTCTTATGTCTTATTTTGGCGCTGAAAAGAAAAAAGAAAAGCTATGCTAATGACTTTGGGTGTTTAAATCTTGTACAGAATAATAAAAAAAATGCCAAGGAGATTTTCTTGGTCATACAGAGGTGGGGACCTTTTTTCTGCCAAGGGCTATTTGTATATTTATAGAAGGACATCATTCGCGGGCCATACAAAATTATCAGCTTAAAAATTTGCCTGCTATATTTGGTCAAACATTTAATTAACTCACCCTAATGCCTTGGCAGGGCCAGACCAAATGATTTTGAGGGCCTTATATGGCCAGTGGGCCAGAAGTTCTCCCCTGCAGGTTGAGGAAGTTGACTGGCTCTTGAGTTCATTAGCAGGTTAATTTACTGAATGCTTAGTATTAGAATATCTCATCAGCAATGTCTTAAGAATTGGAAAGAATTGGCCTATACTGTTTACATTCTAGTCTAGCTGCCAAAATAGATTTTCCCATTTGTATGTGACTTAGGTTTTGTACTGGAATAGATGCCAGATTAAAGAATAGTTTATATTTTAAAACATTAATAGAGGAAGTTCTAGTACTGTCAGTAATTTTAATGAATAACCAAAAATACACTTATTTAAATGTCCTTGAATATTTCTATTTGATTTTTTACATAGTAATAAATATTGATATTTAGCTCAGTGATAATTGACAAATAAATATGTTTCTTAAGAAACGAGGCAGTATGTTATACATCTGCTTGTGATAACTAGTTTATAATTTAGATTAACTTTATCATTATTTCATTATTTTGTGACTTGAAATTATTTATTTCTGACTTTCATAACGCCTCTTATATTTTGTAAACAATGCCATATTTATTTAAGTGTATAGATGTTGATAAAATCCAGTATATTTAGTAAAAGCTCTAGAAAAAAAGTTTTGCTTATTTGAGATAACCAGTATTTAAAAGATCTAGCAGATTTATCCTTTGCCTAAATATATTGTATATTATGTTATAAGTGGGGTGTTTTTTTTATTTCAGTGTACAGATTAAAAGAAGTTATCCTGTAATTAAGATAATGTGATCAATGCTTGTCATTTCACTAATTTGTGGGGAGGAAGTCTGAAGCAGAATAATAACTTCTGGGAAGGATTTGGGTTTTTCTCTTCCAGTTTGACATTTCACTGGCAGTCTCTTTGCTCCTAACACATGCTAGAAATGGCCCAAAGTATTTAAATGTGGAGCATTTTAGGGGCCTGAGTATATTTGTGGATTTAGAAATGACTTACTTTGACTCCTTGTGCAATGAGTTTGCAGTAAAAAAGTTTTTTACTGCAAGGATTTTGTATCTTTACAACTAGATGGGGTGTGGACATCCAGGCTAAGATTTTGTCTAAATTGTGAAAGACCTGTCTCTGGCTAGATTAATATCATAAAACTAAGACAGGCTCAGGAATAGAGGCAGGAGTTGCCTTCTTTTCATTGTCATGTACCATTTGAATTGTAATTTGATAGATTAGAATCATGACTTTGAATATGAAACCACTCAGGAATCCTGATTAACTTCTGCCCTGTGAGGCAATCTCAGAAGAAAACTGCCTTTTCAAAAGATTGTTCGGTGAAATAAGCCAGTCAGAGAGAAAAGTATCACATGATCTCACTCATATGTGGAACTAATGAACAAAATAAACCAAGGAATAAAATAGATCCAGAGACATAGAAGCATGGAACAGACTGACGAATCTCAGAGGGAAGGTGGGGTCGGGGGGAGAGATTGAGGGGTCGGTGAAAAGAGATCAACCAAATAACTTGTATGCATATATGCATGACCCATGGACACAGACAGTAGTGTGGTGAAGGCCTGGGGTGGGCTAGAAGGGGTCAATGGGGAAACAAGAGGATGTATGTGATATTTTCAACAATAAGAACTTAAAAAAAATACACACAAAAAACCCCCCCAAAAGATTGTTCAGTAAGAAATGAAAACATTAAGAACCCCACATCCGCTAATCACAACTTGCATGGTTAATAGTGACTTCAAAATTAAAATAATAACAAGATGTTGGCATATTCACAAGCAACCATATATAAATACAGAGACATGCATATTGCACATTTCTTTTAAACTATTTGCCTACATTGATTGTGGCAGGCACTCAGCATTGGAGAGAGCTACTAAGTGACTTTTTAAAATTACAAACATGTGAACTGCTGATTTTGTTTGTTACAATGCCATTAATTGGCATTTTTCACTTTGACACTTTTGCCAATTTTACATTTTATAAATTTTTAGTTACATAACAATTATAAACATTTTAGAGATAAATGGTTTTTGAGTGTGAATAGGATTTTCCAACTCAACACTGCTTTGCAAACTTCCTATTGAACTGTAGGGGGAGGAGAAACAGACCCTTTTCTCTAACTTTTTAGGTTCATTTACCACTGTGTGTGAGTTAAACTGACAAACACAGATAAACAGGATAAAAGGAATGCACATTTTGTTAATATTTTAAGTTTTATGTGCACAGCTAAATTTCATTAAACTAATGAATAACCCAAAGAATCAATTAGGCCCTGCAGCTTATATACCATTTTAACAAAGGGCTATAAATTGTGGGAAAGGTGCTAGGAACTATAGGGGAAACTAATGGAAGGTAAGAGTTATTTCAGTAACGTCTGTTTGTACATACTCATCTTGGTGTCTGCCGTCCACCTCTGTTGGTAAGGGTAGCGCTCCCCATCCGGGTACTGCAAAAGGAGAGACATTTATGCCACCTTAGCAGGTGGAAATTTATGCTCTGCTTTGAGGTAGACAAAGGGCAGAGAACTTGTCCTGCATCTGTTGATTCTCAGTTGCCTCCAGCTCAAAATGTTCCCTATGCCAAAGTGGCCTATTTTGGGGTGGCATATTCAGGACCCCTCCGTAGCACTGGTTACAACATTGGACTTTTTCTAATAGTATATGTAGCCTATGAAAGGGGGTCACAGGTGATGCTTGTGGTGGTTGGGGATGCTGGTGCTTGTGTGCCTCTAACGAACCTTTTGAGCTCGGCGTGTCAGCATTTTGAAAAACCCTAACTTAACTCTGGTGCCGTGTCACTTATAGAAATTTTTTGATATTTGCAACCATAGTAAAACAAAGATGTATATTTTTGACATTTATTTTATATATTGAAGTGCCATTTAACAAAGAAAAATCAACCAAAAAAATGGGTTCGCGTGTCACCTCTGACACGCGTGTCATAGGTTCGCCATCACTGCTCTAAGTACTGCCACTCTGATTTTCTGGGCGACTCCTCTTTCTGTAGGTAAAGTTGAAAGCTACAAATAATATGTCATCCAGTTTTTAATGGCTTTCACTAGGACTGAAACTATACCATCATTTGTATTTCCTCAAACATGGTCCTGGGGAAGGGCAGGGGGAGCAGTTGCACCCCTCGTTTGTGTCATGCTTAACTTCAGTAGAAAATCAGATGCCATTCTAGAAATACACAGTTGGGAAATGTGAAGTATTCTGACTCGTATTTTGGCTTTGCACAATATAGAAAATTTCTAGGCTGGGAAGGAATTCCTTTTCAAACTGCCAGTCCTCCCCAGCATTTCTCCTCCCTTGAATAGGTAGTTTTCTCTTTGCACAGACATTCTTCTGGGCTTAGCTGCTGTGTAACCTCCTAACCCCTCATTAATAATTTCCTGAGGTTAGTTGGTTATAAAGAAACATTGCTGCACAGAGCGTGTGTGTGTGTGTGTGTGTGTGTGTGTGTGTGTGTGTGTGTGTGAGAGAGAGAGAGAGAGAGAGAGAGAGAGAGAGAGATAGATTACTTCTTAATGACCAACTCAACTGTTATTATTAATGTTCTGAAGGAAAAAACAACAAGTGTGCATTAAATTCCTTCCCCATTAATTTGCATGTTAAGCAAGGAGATAACACCCTTAGGCAGAAGGTAATGAATGCCTTTTAACTTCTCTCCATTATTCAAATTAAATAGTTCCTTCTCTATATTGTACACACATTTAAATGGCTTGAGTATTTAAAGGAATAATCATGAATTTTTTTAAAAGCTTCTTAATATTAGGATACGAGGGAATATATTTGTGTCTTTAAGGTTCGAAACAAAAGAGATTTTTCTCTCTCTGGTCTTGAAGAAATCACCAAGGGACTAAATGTGTTTGGAGATGGGCATTTGGGTTTCCACTCTTCCATACTGTAATTCGTTTTCCCCTTTCTCATATTTTGACTACACATGCCATCAGTGAGTTTAACACTGGTCCATGGTGACCAGTGAGCAATAAACCTCCTAGGAGAAATGCTGTCAATTACAAAAAGTTGTCATTACTTACGGGATACGGAGTTGTGATCAAAATGCTGTACCCCCACGGGAAAATTCTCACACTGCCATGATAACTGAAAAGGTACGGCAAAAATAGGATTGTAAATATTTTTATGTATGCCCGGACACATTTTACTTGTATGTAGATGGACCAGAATGAAATATACTGAAATGTTATTAGTATTTTATCTACAAGGGCTAGAGGGAAGCAGTGAGGCTGTTGATATTTTACTTGCTAAAATACATTTGTCTATTTTCTGTATGTTCTATAATGATCTTCTATTACTACTATAGCAGAAACAAAGCTTACTAATTTTTTAAACATAATTTAAACAGGGTGGAGGGGGAGGTGGGGGGCAGACACAAACAATAGCATTTTCTTCTGTTCTAAAGGAAAGCACCTAAAATGCAAGACTTGTTTTCTGAATCCTAGGAGATGGCATTCCTAAAGGTGGCCCTTTGGGGTTAAGATTTGAAGTTGGCTCTTCGTTTTATCCCGGAGGGTAGATGTGGATACAGTCAAAGCAGTGAAGCTGTTGGGGCAGTCGGCAAGGGAGAGTCATCACAACAATTATCTATGTTGTTTTTGGCACTTTCCAAGAAACGTTGTTTTCACAAGACCTACGAGTTTTGTCTGGGAAGAAAGGAGATAGCTGCCAACATTTGGCACCATATGGGGTTTTCTTCTTTTTCCTTTTTAAAAAAGAAACTTAGTGTGTAGTCTGCTCTTAAGCCTTAAAGATCAAGAAAAGATTGTGTTTTTTTGTACACTTGTTGGGAACATCTGGGGCGTGCCATTAGGGTGCACACCATGGGCTCTGTTTACAGACAAGTGTGTGATATAAACTACAGGGGGAAAAAAACTTTCTTTGCAGCTGCATTTTATAGCACATGGTGAACCAAGGTCTTGTATTGACCATATAGACTCCTGCTTGTCACATCTATTGAGGTGAATAGATTGAGAAACCATATATTACTAGCACAGGGAATGCAGTCAATAATATTGTAATAGCTATGCATGGTGGTCCTGGAAATATCGGGGGAGGAACACTTTGTACAGTATATGATTGTCTAACCACTATACTGTACACCCGAAACTAATACAAACTAATATTGAATGTAAAAAATAGATATACTTTAGATTAAAAAAGAAGAAACTGTACTAGTACATCACTGCCTAAGTTCAGAACATCCTTCAGACATCCCAGCAGCTGGCCATTATTGAGATCAGGCTGCCCCTGGGTGCTGCCTTGACCCGGAGGCTGGGTGCTTCCTCACGGGCAGCACATAAGCTCATCTGTTCTCGAACTGCCTTTTATTAAATCAAGAACAACAGTCATTTCAAAGTCCAGGTGTAAAGCATGTAGAAATTATTCTCCAAGGAATATTATTTTGTTTTTGAAAGAAGCACCACAGTGTGTATTTATGACACTAAAGTTCCAGTGCAGGCAATGGAGGAAGATGATGAATAGTGATGACTGTTTTTATGCCTGTGATTGAGATTATCCCTTGAGCAGGCACCTATTTTGGGATATCACTGCTCATTTATCTAACGCTTAAGTAATGAAATAAGTAACACATTAAAACAAAACAAAACCCACCCACAAATGTTTTGTTTCCTGAATCTCATTTTCTCGTGCTTTCTGCATCCCTCATTGTCACACCATTATTTTGGTTAATTATTATGGTTCCATGTTTCAAATGTAAACTTTCTGCAGAGTCTGGAACCCCTCAAAGTGCACTGCCCTGTTTTTTCTTTTGTTGTTGTTGTTGTTGTTTTGTAGGGAAGCAAGTGCTGAAGCTACCCTCTATGCAAACTGTGGAGGGTTGGGGATCATAGCTGTGTATATACACAGATTCTTAAAAAGAGATCCCTAGTCAGTGGATTGTGTGTGTTCCTGTTGTTCCCCGCCACCCTGGTCTCCTATCCTGTTTACTTCCTAGTGGCAAGAATTAGAAGAGATCAGAGGGCGATTCTGTTTGTCCCTTCTGCTGACCTTCTTTCCTGATGAGGTTTAAGATTGGTAATGGTGACTCATTACCACAGCGCTTCTAGGGTGTCTGAGCAGCGGGATGATGCACATTCTGCTTCCACCCTTCTCAGCATTGAACGCAAGATTATTCTGGTCCTAAAAATCTGGGAAGAAGTGATGTAGGTATGATCTCGTCATTTTTTTGTAGCGGTGAAGTCATTTGCTTAGTCATGGAAGTCTGGGTAGCAGGACTTGAACACAAGTCTAGCCCTGGTGTCTGGGCTCTGTCGGCCTCATTATGACATCCTTTTTGGTTCAGGTTGTCTTGATAAATAGTGAGCTCTTGAGAAAAGGCGGAAGGAAGCTCCTCCACCAGTGACCTTAACAAGTCTGAGCTCACTGCTGCCTTAGTAAAGAAATGCCACACTTACTAAGTGAAGAAATAACACTAAGGCCATTTTTAAAAACAGAAAAAAGCCTTGCTTTGACATCCTTGTTTATAATTTTCATTGATAAATAATTGAAAATCACCTTTGGTGAAATGTATGGTAGACTTTAAAATGGGTTGGTGTCTTTTTCTGGCTTATACATTTTGTATTTCTGGTTAGCTTTTCCCCATAGACTGTGAAACCAGAATAATTACGGTTAGCTGAATTTGAACACACATATTCCATGTTCTAGATGATAGATAAGGAAACATTTCAGCATTTCACCTGAAATTTCTTGATGTTTAAAATTATTTTCTCTATACCTTCCCTGTCAGATATGAATAATTAGGAATACTTTCCGCCAGAATCACAGTACTTCTTTTTGCATATTCTGTAGGCTGTTATAATAGGGAGGACATAACCTACTTTTACCCATTTTTTTTTCATGAATATAATTAATGCTCTGTAGTTTGCAAGAAGAAATATCAAGGCTAAATCATTCTGTTGGGATGATAAATACTACCCAACTAAAGATGAGAAGAAGACAGAATATGAACTCTAATTTCTTAGTCCTTTCCAGTTGATACAGACAAATGTGATTAGGTCGTGGCGGCAGAGGGCTGGGATCCTCCTGATAATGGGCCCGGGGCTCAGGAACCCCATTGAACTCATGAGGGGATCTCATCATAGAGAGTGGTACAGAATTGGATACGTTTCAGATTAGAATTGAAACTGAACTGCTGAGTCTGGGTTGTCATTAAAATCCCCAAGGTGCTTTTGCAAGATTATGTGTTGTTAGCCAGTGTGTTGGCCACATGAGTAATTGCTCTGTCAATCGGGCCCTGCATGCTCATTTGTACAAGGTCATCGCATCCACTTACTGAGCTGAACTGCCACATAAAGTGAGAGTGGCCTCTTTAACAGAAAGGGGTGAGCACTTTAATTTACAAACTCATGCATTGATCAGTATTTTCCTCCTGCTTTGCAGAAGGAGACATTAATTGTTTAGCTTCTATAAATTGGAAGGTATTGGTCCCTTTTTTCTTTTAAATCTTTGGCTATTGCTTTAGATTTTTGTTCAGAAGAAAGCATATCACTGTCTCAAATTTTCCCTACTAAGATTTTATATATATATATATATTAGAGGCCTGTTGCATGAAGAGATTCGTGCAAGAGGCCTTCCCTTCCCTTGGCTGCTGGCACCAGTTTTCCTCTGGCACCCGGGACCCAGGCCTTCATTCTGACTGGGCTCCAGCCAGAGAACCCCCCCACCCCCGCCCCCGCCAGCCGTCAGGCTTCGCTGCTTCGCTCATCCCAGGGCCATGAGGCCTCACGGCTCTGCTTGGCGCCCGGGCCGTGAGGCCTTGCGGCTCCGCTGATCCCTGGGCTGTGAGGCCTCGTGGCTCTGCTGATCTCGGGGCCATGAGGCCTCCCGGTTCTGCTGATCCTGGGGCCGGAGGCCTCGCTGTTCAGCTGGCTTCGGGGCCGTTTGGCTTCACTCCACCACTTGGAGCCTACGTATGCAAATTAACCGCCATTTTTGTTGGCAGTTAATTTGCATATCACCCTGATTAGCCAATGGGAAGCATAGCGAAGGTACGGTCAATTACCCTTTTTGTCTTTTATTAGATAGGATATATATACACACACACACACACACACACACACACATATATATAATATATATATACACACACACACACACACACATATATAATATATATACACACACACACACACACACACATATACACACACGTATATATCTATATAATAAAAGCCTAAGCAACTGTTACAGTGGAATGACCAGAATGACTGGCTGCTATGATGTGCCCTGACCACCAGGAGGCCGATGTTCAATACAGGAGCTGCCCCCTGGTGGTCAGTGTGCTCGCTTAGCCAGAAGTTGAGCTCACAGCTGGCGAGCACAGTGTCAGTGGCAGGCACTCCCCCCCCCCCCCCCCCCGCCACAGCAGCACTAAGGAGCAGCGAGCAGGTGGGTGGTAAGGAGCAAGGGGTCCTGGACTGTGAGAGGGAAGTCCGACTTCTGGCTTAGGCCTGCTCCCCCTGGAGTCCCAGACTGCGAAAGCGTGCATGATGGGCTGAGGGAACACCCCCCCCGACCCCCCCCCCCTCCCCAGTACACAAATTTTGTGCACCGGGCCTCTAGTCCTATCTAATAAAAGAGAAAAATGGTAATTGGCGTACGACGATACCCTTTTCATTGGCTAATCAGGGCTATATGCAAATTAACTGCCAACTAAGATTGGCAGTTAACTGCCAACTAAGATTGGCAGTTAACTGCCAACAAGATGGCGGTTAATTTGCATATGTAGGCACAATGCAGGGAGGCGAAAGGGAAAGCAGGAAGAAGCCCCCTGCCACTGACAGTGATCGGAAACCCAGGGGGGAGCTAAGAGCTGGGGGGCAGGGCAAAGGCGGCCCTGGGGCCGCCTTTGCCCTGCCCCCCCAGCCATGATCGGAGAATCAGGTGCCTTTGCCGCCCTGGCCAGTGATAGCAGGAAGTAGGGGTGGAGCCAGCGATGGGAGCTGGGCACGGTCAAAGCTGGCAGTCCCAGGAGCTAGGGGTCCCTTGCCTGGGCCTAAAGCGAAGCCCATGATCGCGGGGCTGCTGCAGCTGTGGGTCCCCGCTGCCCTTGCCGGATGCCTCAGCCAGAAGTGTTAGGCCTGGGGAGGGGCGGAGCCTTCAACCGCGGGGAGCTGGGGGTCCCCTGCCCAGGCCTGACACCTCTGCCAGAGGCCTCAGGCCTGGTCAAGGGGCCGATCCGGTGATTGGTGATCGGAGGGTGATGAGGGTCAACTCCTCTGGCCGAGGCATCAGACCTGGGTGGGGGGCGGAGCCGGGGATTGGGGGGATATGATGGTCCCCTTGCCCAGGCCTGAAGCCTGGGTCAGAGGTGTCAGGCTTGAGCGGGGGGTGGAGCAAGCGATCAGAGGGAGATGGGGGTCCCCTGCCCAGGCATGATTCCTGGGCCAGAGGCCTCAGGCCTGGGCGGGGGCCAGAGCCAGTGATCAGGGGGAGATGGGGGTCCCCTGTCCAAGCCTGACACTCTGGCAGAGGTGTCAGGCCTGGGCAAGGGGCCGATCCTGCGATTGGAGGGTGATGGGGGTCAACGCCTGAGGGCTCCCAGTATGTGAGAGGGGGCAGGCTGGGCTGAGGGACACTCCCCCCCCCCCACACACACCCAGTGCACGAATTTCGTGCACCAGGCCCCTAGTTTATGTATATTTATGTATATATATTTATGTATTTACATAGGTTTATTTATTTCTATCTTGAAATACTAGGAGATGTGTAGTCTATTCATTAGTCTAGGAAAGCATAGGATGTGAATAGATGCTCCTTATTCATTTATCCTTTCTTTTTTTAAAAGTATATTTTATTGATTTTTTATAGAGGAAGGGAGGGATAGAGAGTTAGAAACATTGATGAGAGAGAAACATCGACCAGCTGCCTCCTGCACATCCCCCACTGGGGATGTGCCTGCAACCAAGGTACATGCCCTTGACTGGATTTAACCTGGGACCCTTCAGTCTGCAGGCCGATGCTCTATCCACTGAGCCAAACCAGTCAGGGTTCATTTATCCTTTCAACAAATATTCCCTGAGCATGTATTACATATGCAGCTAGATGCTAGACACAGGTGATACAGCAGTGAACAGAAGGTACATATCCTCTGACCTCCTGGAGTTTACATTCTAGTGAGGAGAGAAAGATGATCACACACATAAGTAAAGTGTTGGGATGGTGGAACATGATCAGGACTGCATATTGGGAGAGAGGGCGGCTGTGGTGGTAGAGAATGCTGTAGTTTACAGCAGGTCATGGAGTGACTGAGCGTAGACCTGAGGAGATGGGGGAGAAGGCCTTATATGCAGGGCCAGTAGAAGAGGCAAGACCCTTAGAAAGCAGTGTACCTGGAAAGCTGAACAGCCCAGGGGATAGCTGGAGTGTGGTGATAAGATGAGTGATGATGCATTTTATAGGGATTATGACTTCCGCTGGGTTGAGATTACACCAGTTATGGCGAACCTATGACACGCGTGTCAGTGGTGACATGCGAACTCATTTTTTTGTTGATTTTTCTTTGTTAAATGGCATTTAAATATATAAAATAAATATCAAAAATATAAGTCTTTGTTTTACTATGGTTGCAAATATCAAAAATTTTCTATATGTGACACAGCACCAGAGTTAAGTTAGGGTTTTTCAAAATACTGACACGCAGAGCTCAAAAGGTTCGCCATCACTGGACTACACTGTAGGGGAGTAAGGGAAGAAATGTCACCATAAAGGGTTAGACTAGAATGAAGTAGGTAAGCAGTCAGAGTTTGGAAATTAGAGCTGTTAGAATTTGCTGGGAGACTGGAAATTGGGGGTTATGAATGCATTCTAAGGAGCAGGCCTGGTTTGGACACCCCTCTTGATATATGACCTGCTGTTTACTGTAAGGCTACTTACTTGGTAATTGCTCAGAGTAGGTACCTGTAGACACATCAATTGACTGTGACAATGAAGCGAAGTGAAAGATACAAGTTGGTGATGGATTTTGTTCATTTTTTAATAATCATAAGTGATCAATGTATGGGAGTTTAAGATCAATAAAAGAGAAAGAAGTAAATGCATTGATTTGGAAGAATGTTGCCAACTGCTTAGCTAAGTGGAAGACTGCCCTTATTATTATGTTTTGAACAGAGGCAGGTTATACCAGCATAAGAAATTCCATTTGATCATAAGTATAGTTAACACCTCTGGAGTGCTTGCTGTACACCCGGCATTCATTAATGCATGCTTTACATGTACCAATTCCTTTAATCATTACAGAAAATCTATGAGGGCAAGTATCATTTCCAATTTAAGGAGAATATAAGCCACTTCATCAAGGTGGGAGCAGGGATCCCAACAAAGGCAGTCTGCTTCCAGGGTGCATCTCCTTAATCATGACATTGTTCTGCCTCTAACATCCACTTTAGTTTGTTAGAACTAAAGCTCTCCTTTGGTTCGGAGCTGAGCAGACTTGCTCAGTTTCTATCACTTCTTAAATGTGGTGAAGTCAACGAGGGCTCTCACTATCTGGGATTTTTTTTCTCCCCATCACCACATATTTGTTTTAAGGAAAAGCCTGGGTATTTGGGATGAGAATCCCTAATGGAAGAAAAAGCAGAGTGTGAAAATAAACTTCATGAAGCTTGGAACGGAGTTAATTCTGGTTGACCACTTGCCAGTTAAGTGATCACTTAACTTTTCTGAGTGCCTAAGTCTCTAATTTGTAAAATTTTAAAATTAAGAAGTACCTTGTAGAGTAACATGAATGAAAACTCTTAGAGAAATGTCTGGTCTGCTTAATACATTTGCCTTTCTCTGCCCATCTTCCTGGTTTGATAATCCGAAAATGAACAAGGAGTTCTAAAAAAATAAGCTGGATATAATGAACATGAAAAAAACTTGATGCCGGGAGGCTAGCAAAACAATCCAAGGTAACTCTACAGGGCATTTAAAGAATAATCTGTGTGCATCTACTTAGATCCGGGCTTGTCAGACTTGGATGTTCATTTGAGCCCTCTGGGATCTTGTCAAATACAGATTCTGCTTTGGCAGGCTGGGGTGGGGCCCGAGAGTCTGCATTTCTGACAAGCAGATGTGATGCTGATGCTGCAGGCACGTAGTCCATACTTACTAGCAAGGGCTTAACAGAATAGACTTAGGAAGTACCATGAGGTATTACAGTGTCAGTGAAATATTTTATCTGAGCTTCTCAAAGGTAAAGTGAACTGTTTCATAGGTATTTATTCCCTATGGAAGGCTGTATTTCAGTCACTGCTGATCTCTGTACTACCATATATGTGATCTTCTGGAGGTTGAGTCAGGCTTGCATTTTATCATACCTATTAGTACCAGTTAACCATGGTTAGAAGTGGTCGAGTACTTAAGCATTATTGGTTGTGTAGGTTCCTGGGGAAAAGAGTTTGAGTCTCTGGACTGTGAGACCACTAAGCACAGATGTTTTATAGGCACTGGAAAGATAGTTATATTAGATGACTGCTAATGTTCATGTTAGCATTAGGATGGGTCTTTAAGTCAAATGCTAACTCCAGCTGAGAGCAATAATTTGAGATCTCCATGATGTCTCTTGGACACATTACCAAGCTGAAGTCTGAGAATTTCCTGAGTTTTAAATGAAACAATTCATTGTATTCATAGCCATACCCACTTGTTTGCTTTCTGATCACAGCATTGTACTTATTCACACACGCATACACACGCGAGCCAAATATTATGTACCTACATTGTACTGTTCCTTTCATTTATTGCTACGTTTGGGAGGGATCTGTTCTGTATTAGGTCCCAGTAATTTGTGCACTTATTTTTTTTTCAGAAGTTTTCAGATTTTAGTCTTCTAAGTTACTAAGAACTATAACAATGGACAGGGCATTGTTATTGACCACAAATAACATTCTTCTTTACTCAGTTTTCACCCTGCTGCAATGTTACTAGACAAAAAGTGCCTATTTATGGGAAATGTGCTTTCTATCCCCCTACTGAATCTTAAAGGCTTATTTTCAGATACTTCTGGAGCTGCCACCTGTTAAATTACAGCGACCGGATGCTTTGTAGATATTTTTACGGTGAAGGAAGATAAGCTAGAAAAAGAGAGTGCATTTGATGTTGGAAAAATGTCACAGACCTTCTGAATCCAGTTTGCGTGGAGCCTTTGGACCCTCCTCTTCTGGCCAGCCTTCAGCAGTGCCGGTGAGCACAAAGGAATGGCATGTATTTATACTTCTGTAAAGAAGGTCCTGTATACTTTCCACTGAGAACATGCAGGCAGCCCTTTTATGGTCAACGAGGGGTTTCCCTCTGGCCTTTAGGCAGACCACAGGGCTAGGTGCTCAAGAGTGTCTTTTTGATACTGTTCATAGGAACGTTTTCACAAGCTGTTCCCTCTTATGAAATCTTAGAAGTGGTTTCGTCCTACTTTCTTTATTCACTAATAGGTAATCGAGGAACTTTTGAAGGGTTTTATGTAAAAAGCCGAAGTTTATTTGTTCAAAGTTACCTTTTGTTCCGGTTCAGTTGTTAGTCTTGTAATCAGTTCTGCTTGCAAAATAGACAATGTCATCTTATTATTTTACTCCCATCTTACTATGTTCAGAAGTGCTAGTTTTCCTTCAAGAAATATATGGTATTTCATTTTATCACTTAAGTAACTGCCAAATGTGTCTTTGATGAAGAGTCCCATGTGTACATATACCCAAAGAACTTATTAACCAAAATGAAAGTTGGAAGAGGATAATGGGTGAATAATTGTAGAAAACATCATTGAGCAAGGACATAGTTGATGTTTTCTTTTGATTTGACATTTAGTCAAATAATGTTAATATTGATCATAATAACATTATTTTAAACCTATGCACTCTAGAAAATTATAAACCTAATGATGACCACCCTTTTTTTCACAATTCAATATTCCCGTGAAAGATGGTTGGATATCTAGCTCTGAATCCAGGATTTTCTCTAGAACTACAGAGTAGAGTCTGTTGAGATGCATTAATTTTCTGTGGCCGTTGGCCCCTCATCCTCTTCAGTTTCTCATTTTAGAGGGAGTACTTCATTTTAAATCATTTTTGACAAGTTGCTCAACTGCTTGGAAACTATTTTAAATAGCACTATTTATAAACTGTGTACATTGTTAGAGAAAAGTTCTTCTCTCTCCCAGCCCTCCATCTTACACTCATCAAACCCATCCCTTGAAATCTCAGAACAGTAATCACTGCTTTAGCACGGCCTTCCTTATTAATTCATGATTCAGTACTGAGCACCAACTATGTGCTAAGCTTTTGGTCCTCAGTCTTCTTGGTCTCAAGATCCGTCTGCTCGCCGAAACCGGTTTGGCTCGGTGGATAGAGCGTCGGCCTGCGGACTGAGGGGTCCCAGGTTCGATTCCAGTCAAGGGCATGTACCTGGGTTGCGGGCACATCCCCAGTGGGAGATGTGCAGGAGGCAGCTGATCGAAGTTTCTCTTTCATCTATGTTTCTAGCTCTCTATCTCTCTCCCTTCCTCTCTGTAGAAAATCAATAAAATATATTTTAAAAGAAAAAGATCCTTCTGCTCGTATGAAACTATTGACAGTTTCAAATAGCCTGTGTTTGTGTGGATGATATCCATTGATATTTATCATATTAGAAATGAAAACTAAAAAAAGTTCAAACATATTTATTATTTTATGTAGAAATAGCAGTGATAAATATAACATTAACATTTTATGAAAAAGAATTATATTTTCCAAAGCAAAAACAATTAGTAAGATGAGCAGCATTGTCTTACGTTTTTTGAAAATCTCTTTAGTGTGTGGCTTACTGGAAGATAGATGAATTCTCATATCTGCTTCGACACTCAGTCTACTGTGATGTCACATATTAGCTAACCTCAAGAAAACTTGACTGCACACTTGAGAGAAAATACCAGTAGCATTGATCTCACAGACTCCCAAAATGTTCCCAAAGCACAATTTGAGAAACCCTGTGCCAGGCCATGGGTATAGACCAGTACTCAAGCAGACACTAGCCCTGTTCTTTCTGGACTTGGCATTTACTGTCAAAGTACTGTGAAATTGTCTTTCTTAATTAACACTTTCAACTCTTCCACTACAGTAAAGTCTCCAAAAAGGCAGAGGTTCCTTATTTTTGATTCTCACTCATTGGTTTATTTTTCTGGTTTACATTATTAAAAATTTATTGAGTGAATAAATAAAATAAACCATGTATAGTGTTGAATATATATTTTCTAATTCTATAGGTAGGGCATTCACTCTACTAGTATAGACTTCAAAATCTTAGAGGCTTTAATATCTCTGGATTAAGTGTTACACTTTTTGAACTTTTTCAGGATACTTGGAAATATGTACTAAAGTACTTAGACAGGAAATGATATCTTCAAATAAGAATATAATTAATTTGCTGAAATAAGATAGTTTTCCTTATAGATCCTTGCAACTCAGTAGTTTGATTCCTTAAATATGTATTTTTAGTAACCCACACTGCTCAGGGTTATAAAGGCCTTTCATATGTGAGGAATCTATCTGAATGATTGCTAATTGTTTCAGACATCTCGAGGTAATGAGAAAACCAGTTTCTTTTTTCTTTTCATGGGATTTTGAGTAGGAAGCAGTGGTTTCAGAAAGTAATGTTGTAGACAATTTGCAATTGCTTACCAATTTCCTTGACTTTTTTCCAATAAGCCACTAACAACTTTATATGTTATAAACTCTAGTGGCTCCATCTTTATTCTGCTTTCTGTCAACTCGAAACTGATACCAGTACTGACAGTTCTGTATCATGTGGGTAATATCTAAAATACAAAGTTTGTAGAAGTAGGAGCAGTTACAAATCAAGATTATTATACATGTGCTTAGAATTAATATTTCTTAGAAGGATATGTTAATTTGATTTCTTCTAAAGAAAAATTGATGTAATAACAACTTTTATAAGTATTTTATTTAAATAAACTAAGATATAAATATACATTTTCTTCATATATTTTATTTGGCTCACAGTACAATTCTGAAGTGAATTCTTCCTTGCCATTTCAATGAAAAATGTGTTTTCTTACATATAAGATAGGTATAAATTCATCTTTTCAAGCCCTCTTTTATGAGTCTCATTTTATTTTTTAGGTTTATGAGGGAAAATTCAGTAAGTGAGAAGGCCTTGCTGATTACAGGATTTTCTTTCATGTAGGGTTGAACTTGCTTGTTATTTCTTGTTTCTATATCTGACTCATTGAGTTATTTTTCTAGTGAATTCATGCTGTTCATGATGTCAGCATTACAAGTTTACACACATGTTATTGTATAATATAATTTGAGATCATATTTGGAACAAGAATAAAACTATCACTTTAAAGTGGTGATGTAGTAACTACAGTAGAGGCTGGAGGAGATTGTGTGGCTTGGCATACTTTTGAGTTTAAAGAATAACGATATGTAAATTACATATTAAAGGATCCTTGACTAATTAATAATGTAGGCCTAGACTTTATCCATCCAAAGGCCAAGATAGAAGCCATTATATAGTTTGGGTATATTCCTGGGCTATACTAAGTCACAAATCCCAGATCCAAAGAGATGCATTCTGTATTGGTTCTGACAGCTATTTAACATTTGGGGGTGGGGTGGAGATTGTGGGGAAGAAAGAAAATGGGAAGAGATTAACCAAAGAATTTATATGCTTACTAGGGGCCCAGTGCATGAATTCGTGCACCTAAAAAGGAATTGTGGGCCACGAGGCTGCAGTGGGCACAGGGGTGGGTCTCACCCCATCCTCCACACCCCCATCTGGCCCCTCCCATCATGGACCCTCATCCCCTGTCTGTCGGGAGCCCTGCTCCTGCCACTGCCACTCCCACGTGCTGACGACACCAGCCCCGCTTGCACTTGCTGATGGTCCAGAGCAATTGGGGCCAGCGCCAGCAATGGGGGTGTGAGTGAGGCTGGTGCTGTCAGCAAGTGCAAGTGGTGGCTGCTGCCCCAATCGCCCCTCAGGAACAGGGGGAGGTGGAGAAGCCCTCAAGAGCAATTGAGGCCGGCTGTCACTGCTCGCACCTGCTGATGGTGCAGAGCTATTGGGACTGGTGCTGGGCACTGGCAGTGGGTATGAGTGGGGCCATCACTGACAGCAGGTGTGAGAGGCAGCTGCCAGCCTTGATTACCCCTCAGGAGCAGGGGGAGGTGGAGAAGCCCTGAGAGGTGACAGGGTCCGGCAGCCGCCGCATGCACCTGAGTGATCGGGGCCAGTGTTGGGTGCCAGCAGCGGGTGTGAGTGGGACCACAGGGTGGGACCGCAGTGCATGGGAGCAAAGAATTTTATGTAACCACCAGAGGCTCACCCCGATGACAGCAACCAGCGCTCTGCCTTGGTCTGGTGCCTCTTCTCACCTGCTCCACCATCCCTCTGCTGCTGATGCCCACCATGTTCCGTGTGCACCCCCTGGTGGTCAGCGCATGTCATAGTGACGGGTTGGTCGGTTGTTCTGCTGTTCAGTCTATTTGCATATTAGCTTTTTATTATATAGTAGAAGCCCAATGCACGAAATTCGTGCAAGGGGGCTCAATCCTTGCAGCCAAGGCGGCTTGTCTCAGCCCTCATAGCCATGGCAGCTTGCCTCGGCCCTCACAGCCCCAGCTTTGTCTGGAAGGTCGTCCGGAAGGTCGTTTGGCTGTCTGGTCTAATTAGCATATTATGCTTTTATTATTATAGAAGATATGACTAACCCAGGGACACAGACAATAGGGTGGTGAAGGCCTGTTTCCCAGCCCCCACTACCCCTCCTGAGCAGGGTGGAGGTGGTGTCAGTGGGATGAAAAGGAGGGGCATCTGCAATACTTTTAACAATAAAGGTAAATTAAAAAATAAAATAAATTAAATTTAAAAAAAAGTGAGACCTGAAATGTGGTGGAAATTGTCTTCTAAGGTTCTACTTCTCCAAATTCTGAATTATTCTTGAGATGCAGTGAAATCTCAAAGTTTATTCTCAGGGAAAACAGTTCACATCCTGCACAAACAAAAGATGAATACCTTTTAAAATTCAATGTATGGAGATGGAGGACATATATGGATTTATAACTAATAGACTGACAGAAAGTCATAGAGCTAGCAAATAAGTCCGGCCTATTTTAGTATTATCTGACTCCAGCCAAAAAAGTGGTAATTTATATGTTAATATTAACCTCCAATGACTTGATGTTTATGTATTTTACATAATTGGGAAATGAAAGACACAAATTATCTCTTCACATTTTCATCTTTTACAAAGTGTGTACTTGACATTTTAATTTCCTTGAGAGTAAGGACCTGTGGTTTTTTTTTAATTTATTTGTGTATCCTGTTGTTTAACATAATATATAGTATATGCAGTCAATTCTGGTTATTTGTGGTAGTTATGTTCTATGAAGTCAATGCAAACACTGAATTAGAGAATACTGAACTATTGCTCTTAGGGGAAATACAGGATCAGGTTCCTGCAAGCTGCTGGTCACAACATTGTCATCAAAGGATCAGTGCCTCACCTGCTTTTATGTGTGTTTCTGTTTAAGGATACCATATTTAATTTATATTGTTGATTCATTAACTTGAGCTCATGACAAAGGGCACTGTAATTCATGCCTGAAGGAAGCTTACCTAACACATGTATTTTCTCCATAAGACACATCACATATCTCTTGTGCTTAGGACACTAGACAGCACTTCAGCACCTGGCTTGGGGTTATTTAAAACAATGAAATTACCAGCAAAAAGCACAAAATTGTGGAACATGTGTCACTAAATATACAGCAAAAAAGACAGTCGTTTACAGGTTGAGAGCTGAAACCAGAAGGCAGAATGTCACAGTATTCCACATTAGCTAGATGACTCAAAGGTTTTGCCACTCTGCACATGTACATGTCCCTGAAGGGCCATGAAAGTGCTGCATATTGATTTTGGAGTTGCAACTACATCTTAGCCAATAGGCAAATTAGCAAATATGGAGTGCACCAATAATGAGAATCTACTGTAGTTGGTTTGAGTATTTTATTAAATATTAGAGGCCTAATGCATGGATTTGTGCATGGGTGGGGTCACACAGCCTGGTCTGCGCCACTCACAATCTGGGACCCCTCTTTGGGGTGTAGGACTGCTGAGTTTCGGCCTGATCCTTTGGGCCTGGCCTGCGATGATCAGGCTGAAACCTGGCAGTCTGACATCCCCTGAGGGGTGTAGCAGTGCTGAAGTGGCAGGCAGCCAGGGAGGAGCCCCAGCCGGGGTTAGGCACAGCTCATCCCAGCCCTTCTGCACCTTGCTTTTGCTGCTGCAGCTTGGTAGCGCTGCCGCGGAGGTGGGAGAGGCTCCCACAGCTGCGCTTGCCAGCCATGAGTCCGGAGCAGCGCTCCTGCTATGGGAACTCACTGACCACCAGGGTCAGCTCCTGCATTGAATGTCTGCCCCCTAGTGGTCAGTGCATGTCATAGCAATCGGTTGTTCTGGTTGTTCGGTCTTAATGGTCACTTAGGCTTTTATATATATAGATGTGAACCATGCCCTGACCTATGTGACTAACTTGTTAGAGCATTGGCCCATGTACCAAAGGGTCTCAGGTTCAATCCCTGGCCGATTTGGCATATTTGGCATGTACAGGATGCAACCAATAGATGTGCCTCTCTCACATCGATGTTCCTCTCTCTCTCTCCTTTCCCTTCCTCCCTTCCACTCTCTCTAAAAGAAATATCCTCAGGTGAGGATTGAATATGTGAGCCACATTCCATTTTATGAGATGGGTGTGTAGCTAATATCTAGTGACGTCTACTTTAGGCCAGCATTTTATTAACTTTCTTTCATTTAGATTTAATGTAAACCTATGAGTTAGATGACTTTCTTGTATAGGTGAGGCAACTCAGACTCACAGAAGTTATGAAACTTGCCCACAGTCTTAAGGCTGGGTGTGAAGTGGCAGAGTTCAGATTCTCAGCAGGGCTGTCTGACTCACCAGGTGATGATTATGATTAAATATTAACTCTCATTCCACACTTTTTTTCTTCACTCTTGAGCACAGATAATAGTGTGACGTTTCTGTGTTTACTTCCTTTAAGGAGAAAAGGTAAATATTATACTTGCCTGGGTATCTGAAAGTTAAACCTAAGTGCATTCATTTATAACATTTTAAAAAATGTTGCTCTTCGAAATATAAATTATAGAAAATGTGGGGGAGAATTGAACACGAGACAGACTTCTGATCAAAACAGACTCTTTGGCAAATTAAAAGTTTCTAATAATAGATTAAGTTACAATTACATTAGTTGAGTAAATGCCTTCCCCCTTTTTCTTTATACATTTTCAGTGCTATTTTTCAGCCAGATTATATCCTATCAATGCACATCATAACCAGGTATTATAGTTACTTTTAAAAATGTTGCTTTAATTTACCTTTAATGAAGAATGGATGGAACAATTTTCAAGGGAAAGGTGATTCAAAAGTACAATTAAAGCACACTCCGCTATCTGAGAATTTCTGCTCATCAGGTGTGGCTTAAAAAAAACCCTCCTATAAAACGTAATGTTTAAAATTCATACAAAGATATGTTCCACAGTAAGTATAAACCATAATTCTGAATAAATGTCTCCACTTTAGTTTAAGAGGATAGTTATCATAGCGAATGTCTGGGTGGTCCAAGGTTTCAGGGGACGCGAGCTTTCGAGAAGTAAGGGTCAGCAGCTTCCTTTCTAATACCAACAACCTTGCATTTGTCCATTGTCATGGTCTTGTCCTGTGCCAGCTGCAATAAACAGGTCCGGTGTGATGTGCTTCAAGATTACCTTGGGCTGTTTTTCCTGGACAGTAATAAAAGAATCACTGCTGAACCTCCGCCCGCATAGCAAGCCAGCCCTGTGATTGTCATGTGTCCTGAAGCGTAGGCACTAACCAAAGAGGTTAATGTGATCCCGGGCAACTTAAGCCTTCATGGATCTTTGTCTATAATTTAAGTGTTTTTCTCAGTGGTAATATAATACTCTTTGCCCTATTGCTTCGAGGCACACTTAACAATCTTTTTATTGTCACTGTGCAGTTATCTTTTCAGAAGTTCTGCATTACTCTTGGGAAGGTAATCCAAAAATGTTTTAATAACAGGAAATGTTTGCCATTTCGCCCATAATACAAAAGAATTCATGTGTACTGGGGAGCTGAGTCATACATCTGGTTTCAAGTTCAAAAGGTCAGGCTTCTGAGGCTGTCACATCCTTTGCTTTCACAATTCTTGTCAAATTTTTTCCTATTCTGAATGGCTTTGCTGCATTCCACACTATGCTGCCCAACTCCCATCCATAGGTAGCAGGGTAGGAAAGTTAAAATGCATTACAGGGTTACTGAACAGGGAAATTAGAACTTTAATAAGGAGATAAGAAAAAAGAAGTGAGGCTGGATTGCGTATATAATAAAAGTATAAACGTAGATGCTTCATTGTGGTTATTGCTACTAGGAGTCTCAGCTCTATAATGGGATTTCATTTTTGTTTACAGTTATGTGACTATTGTGGTAATGCCTTATTTAAGGAAAATGTCTTTTAAGATAATGTAAACAATTCATTCTATACATTGCCTCTCTCCCCAGAACAACTAATAATAGTATATTCTAGTCTACAGGTCCTTCATTGATCAAGCTTAAATGTCTTGTTGCCTTCATCCATCCACCACAGATATCTTAAGTCCCTGCTGTTCTGAAACCCTCTCAGGTCTCCAAATTTGATTTTTGCACAATTTTGCACATCCTCTTTTCATTGCCAGAAATTACTTTTCCACATTTCTACCCCCCAAAATTGCCCAACAGTAAGGGTGAACCATCTAGAATATTTTCAGTTTAAGCTGCTTTTGAACAAGGTTATTTCTTGAAATGCAATTCTAAGAAATGCTTTCATACGAATTATGTAAGTTTCCCAGTATTCACACAACCATATACAGACAGGTGAGGCAGAAATTAAAGTGTATGTTTGGGGGATTAGAAATATGAGGCTAAGGACAACTGAATTCCATTCATAACCCAGTTCATTTTGTTTAAACCCCAAATTCAATGACAACCATTTGATGTTCTAACATCTGGTGTACTACCGTCGGCGAACGGAGGAGTTTTCATCATTTCTACTTGTGTGGGCCTCCTGAGCAGGGCTCTGTGCTTCGCAGGACACGACAGGTTCTGGCCTGTCAACACAGAAATCTTGAAAGGGCTGTTTGAAAGCAGGAGAGGTAACTTGATGTGACATCAAGTATTTAAAAATGTTATCAACTATTCCTAATATCCATTAAGTAGCTGAAGAATAAGTAACCAGGGAAAGTTTTCCATTCTGCTGTGCTCTGCTTAAAGGTGGAGGAGACGAGCTCCTTTAAAAAAAAAAAAGCTGACCTGAGTTAACCCTTATTGAACAGTAAATCATTCATTGAAGGAGGAGAAGGGGGAAGAGGAAAGACTTTGTCTCTTTGGATAATTCTTTTGTGTTTTGATGCTTTCCGGAAGGCTGGAAGAAGAGAAATTACTGGTTCAGATGCCATGGGGCAAATCAGTTTTGTTTTTCCAGCTGGAGAGTAGTTCTATAATTTTGCCTTTTTCCCACTTTTTTTGTTTGCTATGAAAAATTGATTGTATGAGCCATAAAAATTTCTTCATAAGATGTGATGCTTTTTATTCATTTTCTTTTCTTTTTCTTCCTATTCCTCTCCCAGGAAAGGTATGTCACCTAGAGAGCTAAGGATGTGGACGGTATTATATTTTCTAAATTTCTAAATTTTGAACAGTGTTCAATTTTCTTTGGAAATACACAGGTAATTCAATATTAGATTAACTCATCATTTCTGTAGCATTTTTATTATTCTTCAGTCATTTTCCAAAGGGTTAACTGCTGTTGTATTTTCTTGCTGCTTGTCATTTTGCACATTTTTTAAACTCAGGGTTTCCACGTTGTTGAGGGTCTATAACGCTTGTTCTACAAAGCATGTCACTACTTCCTTGTCTATTGTTTCCAGCTGACCCTCCTAAATTGCCCGTCATGGATTCATGTATTGCAATTATTTATATTTTGTTATTTCTTTACATTTATCATTTCTTTGCCTGTTGTGTTTTCGTTGTGTTATTTTTCTTGGAGTTCTTGTGCGTGCAATCCTGTATTGTTAATATGACAGTGCTCTTGAGAACCCTCTAGAGATAAACACTGGGCCCTTCAGTAATTATAAACTTTATTCTTATGACAAGCAATAGGAGAAAAAGGGGAATCTCTTGTACACAGTGTTTTTCAAATACGGGTAAATTCTGTTTTTTTAGGAGCTGTGTACTAAAATGTCTTTAAAGACCACCATAAAAGGATATTTCTCGTAGACTCTTAAAGACCGTTACAAAGGAACTGAACTGATGGATTTAAAATGAAAACTATCTAAATAGATGAGTGTAGACTATAGAATGGGGTGAAATGTTTCTTTGCCTACTCCTTACCTTGGTCATTGGGCCTCAGCATATCCCCTGGTACTTGACTCTTCTCATCCTGTGTTTCATCTTCTTACCGAGCCCAGGTTTCATCCTTTTCATTTATAGTGACCAGTGACTAATTCCCACCTGACAGCTTTAACTGTAATGAATGAGTTATTAGTCTTTATAGGAAAAACAGGATTAATAGATGGGAAAAGGTGCTATAAAATCATCTACAGTGTGGCAAAATATAACCCAAATGGATAAGATAAGTGAGAAGTGAATTTTTAAGTGCATAATAATTGCTTTTGGCATAATTATAAAATGGAAAATAATATTCTATAAAATGGAAGTGAAAGGCAATTATGGCTTTTAAAATGTGTTTTTTTTAAACCCAACCAAATATATATTTGGCAGCATAGAAAGTGAATTATTTTCTTATGTGGAATACTTTCAAGATGTATTTAATGCATCTGGTATTCTAGAAATACTCGCCACCTATCCCATTCATACATTTTATCATTTAGAAAATTGAACTTTTTAAATGAACACCATACTCCTTCCAGTGTCTTGTCTCTGTGGTTTTCTTCTTTAAGTCTCTCAGTCTTGAAATGCATCCATTACTTAAGTCTTTACAGGGTAAGCTCTACAAATTTGAACAGACTTTTAAGCCCCAGCTTAAATGCTATTTCCATTCAAAACCTTTTGTGATTTTGCCAGGTGGAAATAATCTCTTTCTCCTCTGAGTTTCCATGGTCCTTTTTCTGTATCTTTGTTATTTAGGACAATCAGCACAGTCAATCTTTAATCTTTAAGGGTTTGTAGATCCTTCATTCTTAAAAATGAGTATTAATGTATGATATATCTTGAATCTTCTATACTCAGCATAATTCTGTAAGTCTAGTCAATATTAAATAAATATTGAAAGACTGAATGAAATAATGAGTTGACTGTGATTACTAAGGTACATTTTACTGTGATACAATAAAATATTATTCATATACATTGGGGGGGTAGAGGAGGCCGGGGGAAAGGTCAAGGAGGAAAAAAAAAAGGAGACATATGTACTACTCTTTGTAATATTTTATAAATAAACTAGGGGCCCGGTGCACGAAATTCGTGCACTGGGTGTGGGGGGGGGGGCGGAGTGTCCCTCAGCCCAGCCTGCCCCTTCTCACATACTGGGAGCCCTCAGGCGTTGACCACCATCACCCTCTAATCGCAGGATCGGCCCCTTGCCCAGGCCTGACGCCTCTGACAGAGGTGTCAGGCCTGGGCAGGGGACCCTCATTTCCCCCCATCACTGGTTCTGCCCCCAGCCCAGGCCTGAGGCCTCTGACAGAGGTGTCAGGCCTGGGCAGAGGGCCCCCAGACCCCTCCGATTGCTGGCTCTGCCCCTTGCCCAGGCCTGATGCCTCGGCCAGAGGCGTAGACCCCCATCACCCTCCGATCGCCTGATCGGCCCCTTGCCCAGGCCTGACGCCTCCGCCAGAGGTGTCAGGCTTGGACAGGGGACCCCCATCTCCCCCCGATCACTGGCTCTGGCCCCCGCCCAGGCCTGAGGCCTCTGGCCCAGGAATCATGCCTGGGCAGGGGACCCCCATCTCCCTCTGATGGCTTGCTCCACCCCCCGCCCAAGCCTGACACCTCTGACCCAGGCTTCAGGCCTGGGCAAGGGGACCATCATATCCCCCCAATCCCCGGCTCTGCCCCCCGCCCAGGCCTGATGCCTCGGCCAGAGGAGTTGACCCTTATCACCCTCCGATCACCAATCACCAGATTGGCCCCTTGACCAGGCCTGAGGCCTCCGGCAGAGGTGTCAGGCCTGGGCAGGGGACCCCCAGCTCCCCGCGGTTGCAGGCTCCGCCCCTGCCCAGGCCTAATGCCTCTGGCCTAGGCGTCCGGCCCGGGCAGCGGGGACCCGCAGCTGCAGCGGCCCGGGGATCGTGGGCTCCGCTTTAGGCCCAGGCAAGGGACCCCTAGCTCCCGGGACTGCCAGCTTTGACCGTGTCCAGCTCCCATCGCTAGCTCCACCCCTACTTCCTGCTATCACTGGCCAGGGCGGCAAAGGCGCCTGATTCTCTGATCATGGCTGGGGGGCAGGGCAAAGGCGGCCCCAGGGCCGCCTTTGCCCTGCCCCCCAGCTCTTAGCTCCCCCCTGGGTTTCTGATCACTGTCAGTGGCAGGGGGCTTCTTCCTGCTTTCCCTTTCGCCTCCCTGCATTGTGCCTACGTATGCAAATTAACCGCCATCTTGTTGGCAGTTAACTGCCAATCATAGTTGGCAGTTAATTTGCATATAGCCCTGATTAGCCAATGAAAAGGGTATCGTCGTACGCCAATTACCATTTTTCTCTTTTATTAGTGTAGATGAATAAATAAATAAATATCATTCATATAAATTTATTATTTGCAATATGCAAGTCTGTCCTTGGATCCATTTCTTCTTTATATCTGATGTTGCCCTTAAGTCATGTCATCTACTCTCTGGCCTTCAGATGCTTCATATGTGGATGACACCCTTTTATCTAACTCTAGTTTTGATGTTCCTCTGCTTCCAAACTTGTATATTTATCTATCTACAGATATCTGATAGGCACCTTCACTTTAACGTGACTAAAACAAACTTGATTTTTTTTCACTAATATATGTCCCTCCTCTTCTTCCTTCTTAGTAAAAGGTACCACTGCCATTACCATATACAGAGTTGCTAGTGAAGATAGTATGAAGGGTTCTTGAGGCCACCTCTTCCCCACCCGTTTTGCATATTCAGCTCATCATCAGGTCAGCTTTCTTCATTTCGACCCCGCCACCACTCCTCTGCAGCAGTATACTAGATTTATTGTTTACACTCATGACCTCACTATTCATTTGTTTCCAACAGACTAATTTTTTAAAGTATGCAAATAAGATTGTGTTAAGCTTGTACTCCCCACCTATGTCCTCTTAGTACCATTAGAATAAGTTCCAGGCATTTTATTCTGGCTTCCAGAGTTCTTTGGGATCTGATTTTATACCAGTCTTCCCTTTGCTCCTTGAGTACTGGTCTATACCCATAGAGTCTAGCTAGGGGACCTTCAACATGCACCTCAAACTTGATCCTGTTCTAGCAGTTTCCCCTGATTGGACATTTTTACCCCAGATTCTTTTTCCATTTAGATTCGGGCATAAATGTCTCCTCCACAAGATGCCTTGCAGGCCCCACTTGTACACTGAGCCCTGAATTCGTTACTGTACAACCACAGCGCCTATGTTTCATTCCCTAGGCACTGCCTTCTCCACTAGTGAGCCTCTGCTGGCTGCCCAGAAAAACGGACCTTTGTATCTGCAGCCCCTCATCAGCAGATTCAACCAATGGCCGATCAAAGATAACTGAACAAAAATGTCACATAGTTACTAACAAATGCTATGTAGTTAGGCTTGTGATGGTTGTATCTGTATTGAACAAATACAGATATTTTTCTTATTATTACTCCCTAAGCAATACCGTATAACAACTATTGACATAGCCTTCACACTGGATTAGGTATTATAAGTAATCTAGAGGTGATTTCAAAGATGTGTGTAGGTTATATACAAGTATCATACTATTTTGTATAACAGACTAGAGCATCTGTGGATTTTGGTATCTGCCAGGTCCTGGAACCTATTCCCCATGGATACTGAGGGACAACTGTACTGGGGAATTGATCCTTTTCCCCCCATCAACTCTCACCCCATGCCTGATAGGATTTGATACATACGTTACCCAGATCCCCACCCCTCAGACGGAAAACTCAGAAGCATGTATGTGTTCACCATTGGGGCTACTTGATTTCCTTGTCTCAGTTCCTCACCCTCAATCCTGATGTTCCTTCCACCTACCAAATTATCTTTTTGCCCCTAAATTCTTGTCCAAAACTCTACTTCTGGAGGAATCAAAATGAAGACACTTTCTGTGAGCACTAAAGGACCCGCCATGTCTCTATCGCATCACATCACATCATTTCAATTCTCTGCCTGGCACATACCACTAGCTGATATTTTTCTTGCTAGATAAAAATTAGTAAACATTTTTTCCCACAGTCATTTAAGAGCTGGGAAAGCAAGAGTATTTTTCTCATGTCAGTTTACCAGCAACTAAATGAATGTCTTATGTATCACAGGTACTGAACAAATGCTTAATGAAGAAGTGAGGAATGATTTTACACAGAAAAAAGGCTCCAATTTCAAGAATGCAAATTGCAGTTTAAAACTGTTCAGCTGCTCGTGAATAGACACTTGACTGCACACTAATGAAGTTTTGAACTCTTATACGAACCAGCTTTGCAGAGAGAGAAAGAGAGAAAAAAGACTATTCATTTGGCCAACATTCATTGGGTGGCTCTTCTGTGCTTTTTAGGCCAGGCTGCCTGGCTGGGGTGGCATATTAGGCATTTCCTTAAAAGAATAATATTTCAACTGATGTAGGTAGGCATGGAGGGTGTACGGCATATTTTGTTTTTTAACAAATAAGTGTCAAAAATTCCCAACTCTGTATCTTTTCCTCATCATCAAAAAGCTGTCTGTGTTCCAGTTGGTTGTCTGACCCATGCCCACTTCCACATTTGCTGCTTTTCTGTCCTGTATCTTTCTCCAGACCATGAGCTGCAGACTTGCAGGAACTGATTTTTTTGAACTTCTTTGCCCCCTGCTTCTTGCATGCATTAGTAAGTAATGAATAAATATTTGCTGACTGATTAGATGTTGTCTGGTGGAGTGTGGGTTTGTGTTGCATGGGCCCCTTTTCAAGAATTATGTAGGTTATTTAAAAAAACAACAACTTAGTAGCAATTATTGGTCATTATAATGACATTGAATGGTATTCGGAAAAAGAATCTTTGTCTTTATATTTCCTTTAAAAAGATGGCTTGAAGAAATGGCTTTTGAGTTTTCTTTGAAGTTAATTCTTTGCTTATTTACAAATTAATTGCTTTCTGCAGCGTTTCCCTTTAGTGCTAGTAATGAAAAGTATTTAAAAATAATTAGTAACCACATCTAGTCCTGATTTTCTAAGTCTATTCAATGAATAAATTTGAATAGTGTGGTTATTTTGTCTTTATTGTTTTTGAACTAGTTTTCTTAGCTGTTTTTTTGTTTGTTTTGTTTTGTTTTTTAAGGTTCAGAGCATAGCTCTTGATTCATAGACTTAAAATAATCTTCATTTAGGTTTAGCGGGTATATAACTAGGGGTAGCTTTTTTAATAGTATACTATAATTGAAAGAGAATGTGACATGTAGACATAATGAATTAGTAATTATATCTGTTTATGAATATATGTTCATTTCCCCCATAATTTAATTTTTATATAAGAAAGAAATAAGTTAATCTATATTCTTTTTGGCCACATTAAGTATTTTGAAAATCAACAAACTAAACATATTTTGGGATATTTTAAACAAACATTTTACAAAGTCAAAACAGACAGCAATGGCCTGGAATTTCATGTCTGATGTACAATATTACCCTTAGGGGCTTTTGTATGTAAAAAGCTAGAAAATTCAAATCTTTATTAATGATAAAATGTCAAAGTTTTGACATTTTATCATTAGAAAAGTCAATCTTCTAGACTATGTTAACTGAAGTCATTATTAAGAAAAGTAAAATAGTAGTCCTTGCAATGAGAGACATACCAATTACCCTTTTATACATTTATTGTGTACATTAGTTGTTACTTTTCTGGACATTATTTCCATGGGTTAAAAAGGTATTTCTGTACTTTTTTATTATAAGAGAACCATCTTACAAAGTTAATGGAAATAAAATTAATTGATGGCATGGTGATAATTTGTTATGCCTCTATTGAATATTTTTAGGCCCTTGATTCTAAGATGCACATTTTTTTTACACTTCCTTATTGCCAAGCTTGTATTATACCTTAAAGTTGGAATACTGTCTTCTTTCTTTTTCCTTCAAGGCTGTTATTAAGTCTATGATGTATCTTAAAGTCAAGGATATCTTGGGCATATTAATTATATATAAAGTATAATTCTTTTTAAGTGTGTAGTATAATGATTTAAATGATATATATTTGAAATAGAAAAGGCCTTACAGTATCAAATGACTAACTAGTGCACAATTATTTATTTTACTGACAAGACAGCTGAGGTCCAGAGAAATTAAAAGAATTATTGAAACAATAAATACATTTATGAATAGAATAAGGGGGTATTAGTAATAACGTTGATTATCTAACCCTTTCCTCTTTATCTTCTTCTTTGAATGTTCCCTCTACCTTCTTGCATTCCCACCTTACTGCAGCTCATTCTCCCACATGGCTGCATGTAACCATAGTCTCGGTGCCCAAGGACACTTCCTACCTTATTGAAAACCACTAGTCCTTTGAGGTTCATACTATTTTATCATACTAGCCACTGCCCTACTTCTTGCCATCATAGTAACACATCATATCATGTGATATTTATACACTTTTTAATATTTCAAGTATATGGACCTGGGTCCATATTGTTCAATGTTGTATTCTCAATGTCTGTTATACTATTTGGATATGTGAGGCACTGAATTAATAAATGAATGAATTATCCAGAACAGAGGTGGGGGAACAAAGGCTTCTGTTCTTCAAAATTCAGTGCCTGTGAACAATATTTAACTGAAAATATACTTTGCATAGGAACTGAACTAGGAACCAGAAACATAGACATGCACAAAACACACACTACCTTACCCCTCCGAAGGATGAATCCTTGTGAAATCCTATGGGTTTCTCTTCTTGGGGCCCCTTACACAGCCAATGATCTTTAATATTTTACGTTTAAAAATATATTTTTATTGATTTCAGAGAGGAAGGGAGGGGGAGAGAGAGAGACTTCAATGATGAGAGAGAATCATTGATAGGCTGCCTCCTGCACGCCCCCCACTGGAAATCAAGCCTGCAACCTGGGCATGTGCCCTGACGGGGAATCAAACCTTGACCTCCCGGTTCATAGGCCAGTGCTCAACCATTGAGCCTGGCTGGCTATTGGATTCTTGATCACCACTCCTCTCCTTGCCTTCCTGCATTCTGTAATTTTGTGCCACATATGGGGCAATTCCTTTCTTCTCTACTGGCACAATGTTGTTATATATTTACAGTCTTGAGCATAAATAAGGGAGGTGGACTCACATGGCATGGAAAGAAAACAACTTAAAATTTCTTAGGAATCTAGAATTTCATGATTGCTTGTCTCATGGGGACTGCCATTGGTTGTCTTGTTCCTTAGGCCCAGCTTCCGGTCGTGTTCTTACTGTTTCAGGGATCCTTTCTCTATTGCAGTCGGTCTTCCATCTCAACTTCTGTCTCCTGACAGTTAGACATTTTTGTTACTTTGTTACGCAGAGAAATTTAACTTGCAGTCTCCAACCACTAAACTCCAACATACCTTGGCATATACAACAGGGTTCATTATATTCCCCAAACAAAAGATGCACTTAAGCAGCTACCAGACCATACACTTTTAGAAATGGAAAAAAATGAAAAGGTTTACAATTACAGTTTTCATTTAAGTTGGGCCAGACAAATTCATAGGCAGAACTGTTCCCCACCCATGGGACAAACGGCAGGGGTGTGTGTGTGTGTGTGTGTGTGTGTGTGTGTGTGTGTGTGTGTGTGTGTTCCCTTCCTAGTAAGCTTTTTTAAAGCAAAGTTTATGTACTCTCAAAGTACAAAAACTTTCTAAAATCATTTGATTTTTTCTTTTAACTGGGGAAGTCTGCTGATTTAGCTAATTTTAAAGTCATCTTGACACCGAAGACATTTTTCTTGAGGTAGTGCAGAGATTTGGAGAAACTATAGCATTTGGAGACAGACTCTTCTGTATTCAAACCCCTGCCTACTATTTTTAGTTACTTGACCTATAGCCACATGAATGTCCATGTTCAGAAGTGGTATAATATCCACCTCAAGGAATTGTTAAAGGGAATAAATGAGACAGTGTTTAGGCAGTGGCCTACTTGCCTATGTAATGCATGGCTTACATGGATTAAACATTCAAAACAGGGAAGCTGACCATAGGCTTGTTTGTTAACAAGAACGGTTGTTCTAAGAGCTAAAATATTTTGAAATTCAAATTGGGCTTTGCTCAAGTAACTCTGTCCAGATTAGTCCTATGTGGTCACTGTTTAAATGACTGGAGGAAATCACAGTTGTCACTACCCACAGAGGGGCTAAGGACACGTTCTGGGCACCAACACAGATGTAGCCTGACATCACAGTACTACTAACATTTGTTATATTGTTTAGTGTTCTTCAGATCACAGTTTCCCATGCCAATCAATTTTTGTTCTTCCTATTACTGAAAATAAGAAATACATCATACCTTTTGTGCTTCCAATTAAAAGTTTTTCTGTTGTGCTGTTTAGCAGCTGGCATCTTTATATTTTTATAATTTATATACTTTTTATATAATTATACATATATCTTAACTCTAAATTGGCATGTCTAGACTTGAATAAAGAATAATGTTTATATGAAGAAAACTGATAGTTAAAATCTTTAGTAAGTTGCCTTTAATGAAATAATATATATTTCACCAACTATTCTAGAAATTAAAATGTTGTGATGACAGTGCACTATAAATCTCTTAATATTTTATTATTTCTATTGATATTTTATTATTGCCTTAAAGCTAAGCTTTATTTTGTGAAATGAGACATAAGGGAATGAAGTCCTCAGACACTGAGGTTAAAAGATGCAAAATAAGAAGAAAAACACTCCTCTATTTAATCCATTTTAGGGTACAAGAACCCTAAAACTTTATGTTTCTTTTCTCTGGGTACAGATTCCTAAAGTTTTAGACATACTTGGACTTTCTTTGGCTTGTAGTTTTGGGTTGCATAATGTATTATATAATTGTACCATATACAAGCAAATGTGTAGCTTATGAATTTGGGGATATACTACCACTCTGTTTCCAATAAAGAGAACAAATACATACAATCAAGTGTTAACATGTATCTGATGTCTACAGTTTGGTGATTTTTACACACCCAGTCAGTCGATACTAACTGCTATTGTAACCATCATTTTGACCCTTGCCACTATTGATTATTTTTGCTTTTTCTTGAACTTCATACAAATAGAAACACGATATTAAATGTCAGTAAAGTACCTTTTAATACATCAACTTTGAGATTATTGAATTAGACTAAATCACTAATACATATCTTCAAAAAGGTACCTTAAGTAATGTAGACATATTACATGTACAGGCAGATGTAATCATCGAAAAGCTATATAATTATGAATGCTAATAAATTTTACTTTTATGTCATTCATTTTAGGGAGTTGGGAAGGCTTTTATCCCTCTAATTATTAGCATATAAAATATTATTTTTCAGTTTTTTTCTTTTCTGAGGACTACATTTGATGCAAACTTTAAATATATAGATTTTCAACGTTTTATGGAAATGTATTTATATCTATCTTAATACTTGATTTTTCATTTGGTAGATACTATGGTCACTAATTCAAGTAAAAGTCATTGACGCTAGAATTTCAAACAAATTTCTATATAGTTATTTATATTATTAATATGTCTTTATGGAATAAATTATGAATTGATTTAAATTACATAAGACTATTTTTTTTAAAATATGTTTTTATTGATTTCAGAGAGAGGAAGGGAGAGGAAGAGAGGGATAAAAACCTTAATGATGAGAGCAAATCATTGATCAGTTGCCTTCTGCTCACCCTCTACTGGGGACCTAGCCTGAAACTTGGGCATGTGCCCTGACCTGGAATCGAACCGTGACCTCCCTGTTCAAGTGTCAACACTTAACTACTGAGCCACACCAGCTGGGCAAGACTTTTTTTTAAAGAAGTTTTTAATATTTCTCAAGAACCTGTGTTTTACCAGGTTCTTGATAAATATTAAAAAGCTGTTGGTATATGTTGTATTTTTAAAGGAATGATCTCCAATAGATTAAAATTGCCTGAAGTAGATGTGACTTTAAAAAGTACACATCATTGCCGAAACCGGTTTGGCTCAGTGGATAGAGCGTTGGCCTGCGGACTGAAGGGTCCCGGGTTCGATTCCGGCCAAGGGCATGTGCCTGGGTTGCGGGCACATCCCCAGTGGGAGATGTGCAGGAGGCAGCTGATTAATGTTTCTAACTCTCTATCTCTCTCCCTTCCTCTCTGTAAAAAATCAATAAAATATATTTAAAAAAAAAGTACACATCACATTGAACATTTAAACTGATATCGATAAGTCTACTGTATACTGATATAAACAGATATACATAAATGATTGAATAAATAAATAGGTGAGGAGGATAGACACATTTCCTGTGTGGAAGAAAGCTAATAATTTATGTAGAGACTTTGCCTTCAAACAGGTAGAACATAGCTCCCTAGGGCTTAAGTGTGAGCTGTGCATCATAACTTTCTTCCAAAGAGTAAAGTAAGGAGGGGAGAAAGAGTGATTTTGCAGTGGAGTTAGTGGATACATATGTTCTTAGCCAGGTGACAAAGAATAACATCAATAGTAATGAGACATGTTGATAATATGCATTCTTCATATACTGTAGTAAGAACGACATTTTCTTCTGTTGTGTTGCTCCCAAAAATTCTTAACCCCAGTCTAACATGCAAAAGACATCAGGCAAATCTCTATTGAGGGTCATTCAACAAAATACCTCAAAGCTTTCAAGGTCATCAAAAAGAAGGAAAGAAGGAAGGAAGGAAGGAAGGAAGGAAGGAAGGAAGGAAGGAAGGGAGGAAAGGAAGGTGGGAAGGAGGGAGGTAGGGAGGAAAGGAGGGAGGGAGGGAAGAAGGAAGGGATGGAGGGAGAGAGGGAGGGAGGGAGGGAAGAAGGGAGGGAGGGAGGGAAGGAGGGAGGGAGGGAGGGAGGGAGGGAGGGAAGAAGGGAGGGAGGAAGGAGAGAAGAAAGAAAGGAAGGAAGGAAAGGCATGTTTGAAAAATTGCCATGATAAACAGAAACCTAAGGTAATATAGTGACTAAATATAAATGTGATTTCCTGAAACAGGAAAAGGACTTTAGGTAAGCACTAATGAAATCTGAACAAAATATTGGCATGTTAAGATGTTACTAATAGGAGAAAAAAGTTTAGTTTTATTGGTACTCTGCATTATCTTCACAATTTTTCTGTAAATCTAAAACTTTTCTGAAATAAAAGGTTACTTAAAAATTATATGTAAGTACATGCAATTGAGGAAAAAAATCCCAGTTGCCAAATTTAATTGAGCTATGAGTAAAGCTATTGTGTACTCCCCTTTCCTCACCTTGAGACTCCCTAGAACAGTGAAGAAGGAGAGCCAGAAACCTGTCTGCAAAGAGGAAATTATAAGAGCATTATGAATCAGAAGTCTATTTCCACTTTAATTGTATCCCCAAACTTCAAAGATAAACCTTTGTCCATGCTGAAAATATTTTAAAAGTACATCATAAATCTTTTTTTTCTTCTAATTGTCCCCCTAAGCTACCTTCCAAGAATTCTTAATTACAACTCCGTGAAAAACCAGGAAGTCAACTCCCATTACTCATCTGTCTACTCTTAAGATTATAGTTTTACATTCCATTGTATCACATGTTTTACAAGTGACTATTAAAAATACAGTAAATCAAAGGGAGAAAGTGATTAGTCCTACTTTACATTAAAACACAAAAGAATGGGCCAAACCACCCCTCACAATGACCCATAAACATCCTAGAATTTTAAGCAAAGAAATTGAAATTGAATTGCAATTATGATCTTTAATACAAATGGATATACTTATAATGAAAAGAAGAACAGAAAAAGCTTACCTTTACTATTTTCAAAATCTGGAATATTAAGCAATCTAAAGAAGCAATATTCTGAAGTTTTTGTATTGTTTGGGTACAATGAGCATATGAAATGCTCTTTTGTTTGTTTTTTAAATTTCCAACCTTATAACTCCAGAAGTGCCAGCTTATAAAATGTATTTTATGTATATATTACATGTATACATATAGGCATACGTAGATGTGTAGATTACAAATGTATGTCTTTATATATACTCATACGCAAACACACACACCACTCCAGAATCAGACAAAAGAGGGACCATCTTTCTCCCAGGAATGCTGAGCTTTGTGTATTACCTTTGGTCACTGACACAGTTGTATCATGGATATGTAAGATGAGCAAAGATGTATGTTTGAGGTGATATATCCATAATAAATTAAATGTGAGCCCACATAGGACAGTTATGTCCCTTTATTTTATTTCAGAGATAAAATGCATGATTTGAATTCCCCTGGGTGACTCTTCTAATGTAATTATTAAAGTAACATTGAGCTCCTTAAAAATGCTAAATAGATTTACTTTGATGTTTGGGCAAATAGTATTTTTTCAGTAATGAATCAGAAGTTGGATATAGATGTTTCTAAATAGTTAATGGGGATGGCAGAATTAATATGTATTCCTTACTCCAAGTTGAACCACTTGATAATTTAGAAGATTTGTCTTTCTGTTTTATATAGATTTGGAGTGGAAGTGTAGTATTTTAGACAAATAAGAAGCTTTCTGTCTCTTTCAATTAAAAAAAATTTCCATTAATGTTGGCATTCAATATCATTTTATGCTAGAATTAGAAGCTTTTGATGTCTTAGGCTCAGGTATGAATCCTGGCTCTGGTATCCGAACTTCTGTGCTATGTGGGTAAATTTTGCTAATCTCTTTGAGTCACATTTCAGTTACTCATTAGCAAATTATGAGTGACTATCTTATCTGTGTGACACAAAATAAACAAACGACCGTGTGAAATACCTTAGCAAGGTGTTTGGCACATAGCCAGAATTCAAGAATGATACTGGAGCCATTCAGGGGTTTAGTGAGGATTCAATGAAATCATCACTATAAAATACCTAAAACAATATCCGGCATATAGCAAACACTCAAAATAAGGTCTTTATTATTCAGCAGGGACTCTCAGATTGCTATGCTCTTATTCTCTAAGAAATTACGATGAATTCATTCAATAAGGCTTGAAGGTTACTTTGAAATCAGTGTTTATTTCAGGTTCTAAGCCTGTTCCTAGACTTTGCATCTCGACCCTTTTGTATTTCACTTTGTGTAAAGGAAGCGGAGGATCTGGTTCTGCCAGCACCACAAGGCCTCCCAGAGGGTGCTGCTAAGATGTGGAATTTCAAACCAGGACGATTTTCCTCTTCCAATGTGCGGTGTGCTTTAAAAGAGCATGTTCTTTTTTGGAGATGGTCTCTAGGTAATTTTCTTTTTAACTCGTGCTTTTATTCAGCAAATATTTATTGGGCATCTATTATGCCAGCCATTCTGCAGTGAAAAGCATCAGGAGTCCTCAAACTTTTTAAACAGGGGGCCAGTTCACTGTCCCTCAGACCATTGGAGGGCCGGACTATAGTTTAAAAAAAACAAACTATGAACAAATTCCTATGCACACTGCACATATCTTATTTTAAGTAAAAAAACAAAACTGGAACAAATACAATATATATATTTGCATGTGGCCCGCGGGCCGTAGTTTGAGGACCCCTGGCACAGATAAAGGCTCATTCCAGTGGGGACAACCAACGAATAAACATATACCTGCGGCTAGGTCCGGACCTGAGGAGTGCTAAGAAGGAAAATAAAGCAAGAGTAACCGATTAGGGAGAAAGTAAAAATGCCGGTTGGCTGGTGCTCTCATAGCATCCAAGAAAGTCCTCTCCAGGAGGGACATTTGAGCTTCAGGTTAGAGTAGCTGGAATTACTGTAAAACATGTGCACACAGATGGAATTTCCTTAAAGCTTGTTCATATCTTCTAAAGTTTATGCCACACAAAAATTCTAAGAAAGAATTCTTATTTGGATACAATAAATGAGAGAGCTAGTGCACCGAGAGTTGGATAAATGGTCGCTAATTGTATTAAGTAAACTAGAGGCCCGATGCACTAAATTCATGCGAGTAGGACTTCCTTCCCTCCGCTGCCAGCACCGGCTTCCCTCTGGTAACTGGGGCCCGGGCTTCTCTCGAAGCCTTTGCTTCGTCTGGAAGGATGGAAAGATGTCCAGAAGGATGTCTGGTTTAATTAGCATATTACGCTTTTATTATTATAGATCAGCGGTTCTCAACCTGTGGGTCGCGACCCCTTTGGCGGTTGAACGACCGTTTCACAGGGGTCGCCTAAGATCATCCTGCATATCAGATATTTACATTAAGATTCATAACAGTAGCAACATTATAGTTATGAAGTAACAACGAAAATAATTTTATGGTTGGGTCACAACATGAGGAACTATATTTAAAGGGCCAGAAGGTTGAGAACCACTGTTATAGATGGTGAGTTTTTATGGGGAAGGGAACTAGTTAAGTGAAGGACACTTTCTGTGTGTTATTTTATTTCATAGTCACAATGGTTTAAGTAAGTTTTAATTAGTCCTGTTTTAGTGGCAATAGCGGCTCAGTAAAATTAAGTAATTTGCCTAAAGTCACTATTAATGGCTGATGGAAGAGGATTTCAATCATGATCTCTTCCCTCTAGAGGAGCTTTCATCTATGACTTCACATGATAAACTAGGAGCACCCCAGAGATGGCAGTTGATAAGGATAATAAGTAAATGATATATTGCAATCTCATTGCAACAGTGTGACAGTTAAATTCATTTTCATTTACAAAATTAATTATTGCAATTTCAGTAGTTATTTCGAGTTTATTGGATCACCTGGTTTTGGATTACTAACAAGGCAGATTGAGTCAGAGTTCTTAAAGAAAATTCTCACTTTGAACATTAAGTCACACTAGGGAGATTAATATTGGCTTTAAAAAAACACAACTTTCATCATCTTTGAGTCTAGTCTTACTTTCCCTTCTCTTCCTGCCAAACCTAATGTAATTGTTTATTTTCTCTACCTACACTTTGCTACATTCTCTCTCTCTCTCTCTCTCTCTCTCTCTCTCTATATATATATATATATATATATATATATATATATATATATATTTATTTATTTATTTATTTCAGAGAAGAGGGAGAGAGAGATAGGAACTTGAATGATGAGAATCATTGATCGGCTGCCTGCTGTATGCCCCCTACTGGGGATCAAGCCTATAACCCCGGCATGTGCTCTTGATCAGAATTGAACCTGGGACCCTTCAGTCTGCAGGCTGATGCTCTCTCAATTGAGCCAACCTGGCTACATTTTAAAATTAATCTTGAAATTATGTCAAGAGATCCTACTGAGCTTGTCTTCCAAAAATGAGTTTTCTAGTCCGCTTGCTGGATTCAGTAAGGTACACTATTTTGCACACTTGGATTTATTTCTATTTCTGATAATTTTACAAGTGTACTGTCTTAAATTGCCATAACTATCCAACTAATTTTATCAGTCAAAATTAATTTTTTAACTTTTGAGTTACTTTCATTCTTAATATATGTTTCTGAAATTGCAATGTGTTATTTTTAGTTTTATATTTGGATGTATTATTCTACTGTTTACAGGCAAAAACTTCCATCATACTTACTTGCTAGTGTGTGTTTGTAATAAGTATAGATGTAGACAAAGTACTTAATTTTACTATCTGGGAGCATTGTAAGTTTTAATAATAAGCTCTTTTATCACTTTTGCTTAGTTTGGTCTCCTTCTTCTTCTCTGTTGTGGTGGCGGTCTTCTAACTGTTTTTACTGACAGTGTGTCCCTCCTGTAAGACTTAAATGTAAGCATACATAGGGCTATAAGGCAATAGTGTATTTGGTTTGGTTTTGTTTATAATTATTATAGGTGTAACTCAAGCAGATGTAAATACCAAAGAGATGAAATTCTTGGAAAATTAAACATTCCTTCAGAATCAAGAAGGATTGGATATTGAGCTCAAGAGCAATGGGAGGGTAGATTTTCCAGAGCACAGGTAGAGGGACTTCAGCTTGAGAAGGGAGACAAAAGCCTCTTCCCCTGGAATGAAAAAGAAAGAGGAAACACGGGCTGCAGTTGGAGACATTCTGGTGAAGAAATGGAAGGGAGAGAGCAAGGAAGATAGAATCCAGGTGCGTCCATACCAAACGCATTTATCTTATCTTCAGTTATAGGTTTTGGTAACTTTCAATAGTGTAAGTTGTTTGTTAAGATAACATCTCATCCATCTCATGCAGAATAATAGCTCTTTGATGTGAAGCTTATAATTTTATTTAATCATAAAACCACAAAGCAACATTACTTACTGGAAGTCTCTATTACAGTGAGGGGTCAAAATAAATCTTCAGAATGTAATTTTCATGGGTCTTATGAATTAGACACTCGTTTTTGGTTTGGTGATTGAGTTTGCTCACAGGAATCTCTAAAAAGCTGGAAACAATTTCAATTGTAAGTAATGTGTATTTACAAAAGCACTACTGCTTATTTTTTAAAATATATTTTATTGATTTCAGAGAGGAAGGAAGAGAGAGAGACAGGTAGAAACATCAATGATGAGAGAGAATCATTGATTGGCTGCCTCCTGCAAGCCTCCCACTGGGGATTGAGCCCACATTCCGGGCATGTGCCCTTGACCAGAATCGAACCCGGGCCCTTCAGTTTGCAGGCTGACACTCTATCCACTGAGGAAAACTGGCTAGGGCACTACTGCTTATTAATCTAATTATTGATTGTGAGCTTTCTGGAAATCTATTGTAGATCATTAAGCTGTAATTAACTCATATTTTCAACTTGCATTTAATGTAGAAAAACGTCTGTTTAAACTTGCGTTCTTGCTAGATTCTCTTCAGATTGGTAAGGTGGAACTCATTCAGTCAATGTAATATAGGCAAATGGCCTTATAATTTTAGGGCTAGAAAGGGTATGTACATGCAGGGGAAGAGAAGGAAGAATGCAAACCTAAGGTGTGTTGAGTTTGAAAGAATGATTTGACAATACTATAGTTATTTCAAACAATTCCTTTGGGTAATTATTAAAGAAAATGTAGCTTTGAAGTAACTAAAAAAATGAGACTTAATTCACTTTGTAATCAAATGCCTTTCTGTTTACTACAATAAAACATTAAATATTAACCTCACTTCCCCTAAATGTCCAAATAAGTTTCTCTTCTACTTCCTCTTTAATGCAGAGATGTGTACACTTCAAATTTTCTTTTATTATTACTGCAGAGGGGTATTGACTGGTTTTTCCTTATTGTGGTTATTAAATTATACTTCTTATAAAGTGAGTGAGATCATCTCTGCCAAAAGTGATGCCATCATTTTAGCAGCTGGTTGATAGACACATGGTTAGTGTTTTCTTGGTTCAATTTCAAATCTTAATAGATGATTTTTCTTCCCCCCCCCAAAATTCATTTCCAGATATGGTACTGTACTGGGCGGTACTTAATGCTGGCAAAGTTTTCTCATGAAGGGTCTTTCAGTGGCTGTTCTTATTTTTGTGAGCTTCATGTCTCTGGATGGTTGAATTATTTTCTGCCTTCTAACTAGTTCAGCTGCTATAGTTACTTGCTATTCACAAAGCACAGTGCATAGTTTTCTTGGTATTTTCACCTCTTAATGCACATTTAAAGTGCTATGTGTATGACTTTTCTAAATATGTAATTGACATTTTGATTTGTTCCTATTCAATGTTATGTCAATCTATTAATCACAGTTGCATGATATATATATATATATATATATATATATATATATATATATATATATATATATATTTCTGTATTGATTTCAGAGAGTAAGGGAGAGGGAGAGAGAGATAGAAACATCAATGATAAGAGGGAATCATTGATCGGCTGCCTCATGCACGCCCTACTGGGGATTGAGCCCACAACCCAGGCATGTGCCCTTGGCCAGAATCAAACCCAGGACCCTTCAGTCCACAGGCTGACGCTCTATCCACTGAGCCAAACCGGCTAGGGCACAATTGCATGATTTAAAATTGTACTAATAGTTTGACTGGTTATGTTGAAGTGCTAGCTATGATACAGGGCTGGAGGAGTTCATGTCAGATGGTATTTCTCTTTACAGTCCAATCTATAGACCTTTGTGAACAGGAGCATGTAAAACTCCTCAAGTCTTAGGTTTCTTAAGTGTAAAATGAAGATATCACTTACTTCTCAGGTTGTTTGGGGAATAAATTAGAATATATGAAATCATATATCACTCTTTCAGTCATAAACTTTGGTTGAAAGTTGTTGATTCTTAAAAACTTCTTTGAGACAACAATGATTTTTATATCTAATCTTTAGATACTCTAAGGTTATTAAGTACATTTGAATTATGCTAATAAAGATTAAATTATTTCCATATTTCCAATTGTGTGTTTGGTAAAAAGGTACCAGATGTTTGCTGTATTAGTTGCTTTGGTTAATATTTAATTAACTAGAATTTCTTAATCCTGGTATCAGGTTTTCATTATTGTTCTATTTCTCTTTAATCTGTAATTGAAATGCTATAATCATTTCTAATCTTACGTACTTGTTGTGGAGATTAACCTAAATTACCTTCTTTTGATTCACTCATTGAAAGCGGATTATTATTGTAGAAACTTTAATGTTTAATGTATTAGTCATATTTGATTTCCTAGTAAGTCAACATTTTCAGCTTTTCTATTTCAACATTTCATTCTTCCTTGTTTACTTTCGTTTGCCTTTCTGTGTGACTTATTTTAGTCTATGGTTTTATTTAAAACCACTTAGGCATTTTACATATACTGTTATATACAGACATACATACATATACATAGATTGGATATTTCTTTGAGGGATAAAGGTAGATTCTATCACTTTTATGACACTCATTTTTTTTCTATTGATTTGTTACCCCTAATTAGATGTAAGAGCATTTCTATTTTTGTATTTAAAAACTAGGTGGAGCCTACATGCTGGTTGGGTCTGTTGTCTCACCTTATGAATAGTAGGGCCCCCACTTAGTAGCAGAAGATCTTTCTTTGGACAATGACTAAGGTGACAGTCCTGGGGAGAGTTCCCTATCTGGTGCACATAGTAGCAGGTTCTATGAGGGGTACAGAAAAATATGTCATCTGAACTCAAAGAACTTTCCCTTTCCTTACAGATGCAAGACTAACAAATATAAAGTGAATAGTTCATAGTTGGATGTAGTTTTATACTAGTTTGCATGCAGAATTACTAAAATGCTGCGAAAGTTCCTGAGTGTAATAATACCAGAGAAGGTTGATTGAAAAAATATGGGAATGTATCAAAATCTAGAAAAATGAGACTGAAATGAGTGAAGACCCTATTGCTTCATTTTTATTAATTTTTCTAACAAGATCTCTGTCTTCTAGCTTGTTAACGACAGAGCTCTTTTAATTTCCTATCTGGTAAAATCCCAATTATTCTACAACATCATGCTACCAGTTTCATCTTCTGTTCAACACATTTCTTGTTTACAACCCGCCTCTGAACTAGAGAATTAATAAGTTTTGAATACAAGATTTTAGAGGTTGAATTAATTATGTATATTTTCTCAAATGAATTGATTAGCTGATGAATTTTTAAGTGTATGTTTATTTTTTTAACAAAAACAATGCCTTTATTATTTTTTAAAATATATTTTTATTGATTTCAGAGAAAGGAAGGGAGAAGGAGAGAGATAGAAACACCAATGATGACAGAGAATCATTGATCGGCTGCCTCCTGCACGCCTCCCACTGGGGACCAAGTCTACAATCCTGGGATATGCTCTTGACCGGAATGGAACCTGGGACTCATCAGTCTGCAGGCTGATGCTCTATCCACTGAGCCAAACTAGCTAGGGCTAAATGTATGTTTAAATACGCACTGTGTGCATTACAGTAATAATTGGACCAGCCCCACTGGAGCAGTTTTTTGTAAAGGTATGAACTGTAATATACTGTTCAAATGGTCTATGACATCTTAATGAAGAGTCTTAAATCCTAGGCTTTAGCATGAATTTTGGGGAGAACTAAATAATTAAAGTGCCCACTTAATAAGTTAGAGTAGTAATCTAATTTTTGAGATTTTGCATTGTATATTTAGGCTATTATTAGGCTACTTATTTATCAAAAGATTTTAAAATAGTCTTCAAGAACCAAAGTCAGGATTATTTATTAAAGTAAAATATAGTTTATCAAAACTGTAAAGGGGAAAAGAAAAGCCAAAGAACATATATGCATAGCCCATGGACACAGACAACAATGAGGCAAGGGCCAGAGGGAGGGGAGGACAGGGTCTGGGTGATTGGAGACAAAGAGGGGATGGTGGGGGACATCTATAATAATGTCAACTCTGAAAAGAAAATGTAATATAAACAAATTGTAAAGGGAAAGTTAACACCCCAAATTGTTGCTAATATTTATAGCAATAAAGTAATAAATTTGGGCATGGATTTTTTTAGCCATGGAATAACAGATGTGAAAAAGTGATTAATTATTTCAACAATTTGTTCTTGAGCACCTTTTGGATATATAGCACTTTGGAAGATGTTAGGAATAAAAGGTGAATAATACATAGTTGTGAACTTCAGGAAACGTGCAATCTAAGTGGAGACCTCAAAGTTTAGTTGCATGAGAACAAAAATTATTAGAGAAAAATATGTAACCTTTTTAAAAAATATATTTTATTGATTTTTTTACAGAGAGAAAGGGAGAGGGATTAAGAGTTAGAAACATTGATGAGAGAAACATCGATCAGTTGCCTCCTGCACACTCCCTACTGGGGATGTGCCCGCAACCAAGGTACATGACCTTGACTGGAATCGAACCTGGGACCCTTGAGTCCGCAGGCTGACACTCTATCCACTGAGCCAAACCGGTTAGGGCAAAATATGTAACCTTTAATATGATTTATATGAATGCCTTTAAAATGCAGTATTTATGTATTTTTATTTAATTTTTACCTAAGATGTTGAAGCACTTTGAGTTTCTAAATTATACTTGTTTTGCTTGCCCCATGAATTTCTCAGTCTTTCTCACTGTTAAATGATCAAGCTTAGAATCCACCAGACCAGTGAGCACAGGAATAGTTCCCACTATTGTTTCACTAAGAATTTTTTTAATGGTGATAAATGATTCCATAAGCAGATCTAGTAGATAAATATATTATTTGTATCCATAGGGACCGTCTCACCATAAATCACAGGACTGGAGTTTAAAACATGTATTGCTACTGCATTATGTAATGAACAGACTATCTCTTTTCACAAAATTATATTCTCTTCTTATCTTAACCTTTTCCCCCATTCAGATTTTTTTGTTGACTTGCAAAATATTTTAAAAGAATTATGGCAGATACTGTTATTCTATTTCCAAATGGACTGTATTGCAATACAAAATATTGAGAAAGCATGTTATAATGCCCTTTTAAGACTTTTCTGTTGTTACCTAATAAATCTATGGGGTAGAGTGGGTAAAAAGGAATTGGCCTGGTGTATGCCAGATATCTATAGACTTTCAGTCCTAGGCCCTTAATTGGAAGGTCAAGTCCACTAAACACACCAGTGAGTACATAGCTGTGAGAGCCCAGAGCCCTGCACTTGAGGATGACACTGTAAGTAAATAGCTTGAGTGATAGCAATGGAGTGCTCTGTTAGCAAACAATACTGTTGTCCTCTGTGTGTGTGTGTGTGTGTGTGTGTGTGTGTGTGTGTGTGTGTGTGTGTGTGTGTAGTTTAATTCATGTCAGCATCTGCTGAGAAATTATAAATTCAGCTGAAGTCCTTTGGTTGAATAGTTCATTTATGGAGTTCCTTGGGATTTTATATCCTTTTTAGGACCTCCAGTTTATCATTCATCAAAGATAAGGACAGCATTCTGTTATGATTATGTTTCGTTTTTGAGACATGTGGTAAGAGAAAGGATGGTGCCATCAGAGAAAATTAAATACTAGTAAAAAAAAATCATAACAACAAAAATTAAATATAAACCCCGTGTAAGAACTACTTCTAGAAAGGAGACCATTAAATATGCTTTAAATGTGTTGTATTTTAGTTGCTAGCTTGACTTCAAAGCTGAGTTGAGAAGCTTATATCACTTTTGTTAATTGTGCCTCAACTAGAGCCTAATCTACTTAAAGAGAATCACTATCATTATTGCAGCAGTATCTCCCACTGTTGGTGTCTCAGTGGTTTCTGGCATTTGCTGGTGCTTTATGTGGTTTTCATTCACCTGAGGAAGGCATTATTCACAACACCCTCCCCCCCACACACATCCATGTTATAGATGAACTCCAAGTTCAGGGATTTTAATTGTTCCTGGTTGGCTATATAGCTGATAGAACTAATCTTTGAGCCTAGTCTTGACTGTGTTCAGAGCTTATACAGGACTTTGAAATCTCTATCGTAAATGCTGGTTTGAAGACAACCAGGAAGTACTTTGTGTCTAGGTAAAACAGAACGCCCCATTCATCATGATAGTGGCATTTAGAATAACAGTATTGGTTTCGGTTTGTGTTCAAGTTTTTAAAATTATTAACATCTTTAATGTACATTGATACTGATGGAAAATTCATTTATAGTAGGAAATGACGAACTTTTTAATTAAAGCTTTTCCATTGATATAAATGAATGGTGAATTATTCAGCCATAAAGTTAGCTACCTTTAGTCATCACCATGTCTTAGGCCACATGCTCAAGAATAGAGAAAGGTTTATATTGTTTGTCTGAATTTACACTTAACTTATTTAACTGAACACTATACAAGTTTCCTGAAAGGTTAACCTGAGGTCATTCCACTGACCAGGTGGAAACCACTATTCCTAATGGAATGGTGACTCAGGGATAGTGTCGTAAGATTTTAAGGGTAATGTCCCCAGCTTTGCCAATGCTCAGGGAAAAATGCAATATATATGCATATGTATTACCAAATTCATAGATGTAGAGATACAGAAAATTGAATATATACGGGATATAGAAAAATATAAATATTGAAATAATACATGTAAGGGATATTAAGCTTATAAAAACAATCTTTAAATATAAATTTGCTCTTATGTTGCCTTAGTAGTATTTACATGCAACATTATTCAGGTTTTATTTTTCTTTCTTTCTTTCTTTTTTTTTTTTTTACATGAGCCTTCTGGTCAATACATTTAGGAGGCATGTATTTCCTTTGTGTCATAAACTCAGTAAAGAGGACTGAGAGATCTTGCTCCAGCTTTAAGGAGATCTCAGTTTGGTGACAACGGCAGAGAAAAGGGGGTGCTTGGGCTTTGGTAGCACGGGAAGGAAGTTTTAGTTCTCAGTAAGTTACAAATGCATCTGATGGTGGGCCAGGGAATTGCTTAGGCAGGGCTTAACAGGAAAACTGAGTCTGACTAGCTCGGAAAGGTGAAGGGGAATGACTTAGGTGGAAAGGACATTCCAGAGGCAGCAGCGTGTGTCAAACGCTGACACAATGTGGCCTGGGATGAGGAGGTCGCTGTAAGTTGGCTCCATTGGAATGATGGGTGCAGGAGGCGGATGATGACTTTCAGACCAGCAGAACCTCAAACCTCCAGGAGGAAGATGCTGTTCCTCGTGCTGGCCAACCCCCAGACTGCCTGGTTTCTCCCAGGTCTGGATGAGTGAGCAGGCGCCTTTTCTTCCTTTGTGATCTGGTACCTGGCTGCTTGTCATGGTTCCCTCCATGGGTCACTACTTCAAAGTGACACCCCTTCCTCGGTGCTGCAGTCACTTCACGTGCACCTGCCAGAGCAGTGCCCAACCTCCTTGTTATCCCAGAAGCTAACAAAATGTAGAGCACTTTGCATGGATGAACTTGGACTACTTGTCTGGGTAAAAATAAGTCAATCAATCAATAAAAATAATCATCAGTGAATCAAATTAACCAAGAAAATCCGCATGCCCAATTCCAGGTACCATACACCCTTTCCTCCAGTACTTGGACCCTTCACTATTAAAAATATTGCCATTTGCATATAGCTTTATTAAACCTTTATAAATAAAGCTTCCAAGGCTATTATTTAAATGTAAACTTGAAATAGATTCCATTCCTAGAGAAAGCCAGTTGGCTGCTGTTGGAAATTGGGCATACTCCAAGATGAAAGAAAACACGACAATATCTGTAAGCTTCAGATCTCCTTTTTGTTTGGAGTTTGGCATATTAAGCTGGTCCCTTTCATTCTGGGGAGTTGTGTGGACTGGACCTCTCTTTGTTGGCCTAACTGATCATGGCAATGAAAAAAACCCTCAAGTTTTACATCTAAACTCCGAGTTACAATATTGGCATCACAGACTCCACGCAGATGATGATGAATGTTATAGGCAGTATGGCAATAAAAAGCATTGGCCTTGAAAGTTATACCAGTTATAAACCCAGTTTTAATGCTTGGGCAAATCACCTAACTGTGCTAAGCCTGAGTATTCGTGCATGTACAGTGGCAATAATATCTATTCTTTCTCAATAATCCAGGGGCACCATGAGGATCAGATGACATTGTATGTCTTGAACAGTATAAAATGCAATATACATTAGTTTGGGCATATAATATAAAGTTAACAATGTTTTTGGAAACTTCTAGGTCTATATGTAAGATTTTGTAGTCACGACTGGGTAGTTGCATAGATGAAAAGATGAGAAAAAAACAATAACTCTGAATAGAGTTAAGTAATCATTGCTTAGGGGAGAACAGACCTCTGTCTGGGCAGGAAAACGAAATTTCTGAAGATAATAGCTTTGAGTGAAAAATGAGAGGTTTGCAATCATCCAGAAAAATGAGCGTCTGAATCCTTCATCACAGAGTAGTGACACACACGTGTTTGTTCTCTCAGAGCTCTGAGGGAAGTGCGCAAAGAAATCACTGCACACCGTGTCATTCAACATTAGACTACCCTTAGCAGAGTAACCCGGCATTTAACAGACTGACTTTGAAAACACTTTAATTTTTTCGCAAGCATGTAGTTGTTGGAAAAATGGTTCCCTCTCTAATTATAGTAGAGCTGTTTGTGCTCTTTATCTTCCAACATACTGTGAATACTTAATGTAGGTAGCCACCAAAGATTCACACACCAGTTGGTAAAGAATGCAAAATTGACCAATAATAATTATACTATATTGTGTGTGGGGAGGTAGAAAAGGGTGTTGGAGGAAAAGGAATGAAATACTAAGAAAGAATGATGTGAATTAAAAAAGAAAAGATGAAGCAAGATTGAATGTTGTGAGAAGAAATCAAAGCAACAGATAAAAGAAGTCAATAGAAAAGTTAGGCAGAATATGCAGGAAGGGGATTTCTGAGGACAGATTTCTGGGTAATGGACCAAGGAGAAAAAAAAATATGTGATTGGGGGGGTATATTTTGATCCCAAGCCTAATTTTATGAAGGAGTTTATAATCAGAAAGCAAATCAGTAAAGATCTTGTTTATTAAGGGAGTTCTCATACTAAATTAAATTATAAATATTTGTGTGGTATAAATATGTGCACAAAGTTGATTTTCAAAACAATGTGTGTGTATGGCAGCCAATGAAATAATCACAACCTTAAGTGACACATCACAATATTGAGGTTTAAAAAATATTATTCTCTAAATACCAGGATCAATGCAATGTGTCTGATGAATCCATTATGAAGTAGACAATATACTAGTATAGGGTGGCGCCAAAGTAGGTTTACAGTTGTTTGTATGGAAAATAACACAATCATTAATAAATAAGAATATATGAATAAACTCTGTGTTTTGTGTGCTCACAACAGTAAACCTACTTTAGCCCCACCCTGTACTATTGGGGCCATAGAGGGCAGGGCTGCATTTTCGTTACTTACTTTTGCAATGGTGAAAATACATACTACTGTTGACAAAGAGCCTCTTCATGGGTCCCTCTATGGTTTGACATGAATTTGAATACTGCAACCTCATAGGACTTTTTAATCGATAGCACACATATACATGATAACCATGTTTGGATTTCCTGTTGATATTTATCAAAAAGAGATTTGTTTCAAAGGTATTATTTGGAAGGGAGATTCCTGTGAGAAAGCTCTTGAGCTACTAGAGGAATGGGTTGTCAAGTTTCCTGCTTTCCCTCAACCAGTTTAATCTTGAACACACATTTGTCTATTCTTGTCCTGTCATTGACATGGACTCCTAAATTCTCTTTAACAGTTGATTGATTTCCTTTCCTTTTTTTTTTTTAAAGAATGTTATTACTTTTGTGACATTGTCAGTTAACCTGTTACTGAGAAAGCGTTAAAAATATGACTTTAGATGGAATATTATCTCATATTTAATGATTACCTACATAACCTGTTTTTATTCCTGAAAAAGAAATCAGATTTCAAACGAAGGGTGACACAGTAGATTTGAAATGAGTAGTTCAGTGTCTTCTCTGCCTTACTTGTCAATAAGTAGAGGAATTAACGGAAGTGTTTCTGCCAAATGAACAGTTAGACTTTTAAATAAATAATTGGTGTATATGCACTCCTAAATCAGATTTTCATACTTACATTAAACTCTGATGCTACAAAACATTCATGGTGCTCTTCTTCCTCACATTTAAGGAATTTATGATCTAATGAACGTTTGAATACAGATATAAGTTTCTCAATAGTAGGTCATATGGCTTTGTTTTAGAATGTATATTATGTGTGTATCATCACTTAGGATATTTCTAGCTGCAAATTAATTGAAGGCCCAACTCATGACTTAAATATTGTTTATTGCCTCATCTAACAAGAAGTTTAGAGTTTGGGCAGTTTCAGGTTTTCTTAATTCAAGAGCCCTATGATATCATCACCACGTTCTTTAAACCTTTTTTGTCTTTCATCCTCAGCCTGTAGACTTTAGTTACACCTTAGGTTTGGCCCAGCATCACGTCCTCCCAGAGCTGGGTCCAGACACAGAAAAGGGAAGCTTCTCCACAAAAGTGCAGTTTCCCTCTTATTGTCCAGAATTGAGTCTCATGACCCTGCCTTGAACAGTTACTGGCCAAGAGGCAACGAGACCACCATTCATTGTACTAGTCCTATATAATAAAAGCCTAATATGCTAAGTGTCCAGTCGTCCATTCAACCAATCAAAGTGTAATATGCTAATGATATGCTAAGGCAACTCAACCGCTTGCTATGACATGCACTGACCACTAGGGTGCAGACAGTCGACTGGTCAACCAGTCGCTATGACATGCACTGACCACCAGGAGACAGATGCTCTGACCGGTAAGTTAGCTTGCTGCTTGGGTCTGGCTGATCGGAACTGAGTGAGATGGGCCAGACATGCCCTGGAGCTCTCCTGTGGTCCTTCCCCGGCTGGCCAACCTCTCGCATCCCTCCCCGGCCCCGATTGTGCACCGATGGGGTCCCTCAGCCTGGCCTGCGCCCCCTTGCATTCCAGGCTGAGGGACACCCCCACACACACCAAGTGCACAAATTTTGTGCACCAGGCCTCTAATTCATTTATAATTCACTGCAGGGCTGGAGAGGTGTTCAGCCTCCCCTGAAGGACCTGGCTACTTTGAGGAAGAAGAATAAATTCAAGATCCTGTTAACAAAGTAGAGTGAGTCTAGACCAGCCGTGGGCAAACTACGGCCCCCGGGCCGGATCCGGCCGTTTGAAATGAATAAAACTAAAAACAAAAAAAAGACTGTACCCTTTTATGTAATGATGTTTACTTTGAATTTATATTAGTTCACACAAACACTCTATCCATGCTTTTGTTCCGGCCCTCCGGTCCAGTTTAAGAACCCATTGTGGCCCTCGAGTCAAAAAGTTTGCCCACCCCTCGTCTAGAATGATCATTGGGTTATTAACAAAGTTGTATCTGCTAAATATCAATTCACAATATTTTTATATAACCTGTTTTTAAAAAAACTACCTTATTTTTTAAAAAACAGTTAAAAAAAACACGTCTCCACTAAACTATAAGTATGTGGGAAGGATCATTAAGGATGAAGTAGCAGTTAATCTTTTGGTGTTTTTTGACTACTCTACTCAGTGAAAAGTTTGGCATTTTACTGACAGACAAGTGATGTTTAAAAAAGTGCAACCCCCCAAATATTCTTTGATTAATAGTTATGATTTTATGTAAGAGACTTTGCTGTAAGGTACTCTTGCTTTTTCTTACATAACCTCCCTCACTTTTTATCCCCATCTAAGTTCCTATTTCATTTCTACTCACCCCCAAGTTTAATTTCCTATTCAACCTGCTGTAGCTTAGCATTTGCAATGCAAACTTTTAATAATTTAACAAGCATTCTACATAATAACTATCAACCCAGGAGCTGTGAAATGTAATGTAAAATTAATTATTAGTCTAAGTGTGCTAGGCTACCTAAGAAGAATTTTCAAAATTATTTTGCTGTATTGGAATCTGAAAATAAGGAATATAGAGGCCTAAATCTTATTACACAAAATGAAATGGCAGCAGTTTGAAAACAGAGGACAAATTTGTATTTTTATATGGCATTCATATTTAAATTTTTAGAAATTTAAAGTCCTAAATACACATACTGCTTTTAAAGGGTTAACAAATATTCTAAGCTTCATTAAGTGCATTTTAAATGATTATTATAACCTAGAAAGTGCTGAAACTACATTTTCATTGGTCTGTTTACTTACTGTAATTCCCAATATTCGTTTTAGGACACATATGGAATGCAAGATTTCATTAGATACTATTAAAATACAAGAGACAAGATAAAATGAGCATACATATCATCTATTTATAGAGCAAAACTGATGATAAAACATTTAGAGATTAAGTGTTTATGTAAGCTATATATGTATATGTATACATATACATGCCCACACATACACATGTGCATGCATGGGTCCATTTTTCTCATATTCTTGTGCTTAAATTAGGACATTCATTCTGAAATGTCTAACTCAAGGAATATTATCATTATGGTCTCTCCAAATATGCAACACCTGAAGCAACAGTGCTAGTAATATTATGAAATTTTTTTTTCATCTAAAGGTTTATAATACACATATCTACATGGCAAAGATTCTTTTTATGAGAGGTTTGCCTAAGCCAAGCCTGAACTCCCAGCAAGTTGAGGCCTACAGGTCCTGTCATTCTTTTCTAAGAAAACATTGATAAGATTCTACTTTTGTAGAATCTATTAGGTGATTTAGTGTGTTTTATGACAGCAAGGTAATAATTTTGTACAAGTACATATGTAAAATCACTTTCACATAAAATATTTGCTGCAGAGAATTTAGGTTCCCTGTTTGCTACGCCTTGGCATGCCCGCCCCTGAGGTTTGGGTCAGATAAGCATCTCTTTAGCCTCTACATGAAAGTGCTTGTCTAATTCAGCATGACATTTCAGAGTTAAATCAGTGGGTTCTTTCTCTCATTTTTTTTTTTTTTTTTTTTTTAGAGAACTGGAACTTTTAAATTAACCTGAAAGTAGACGTTATGTAGCTAACACAGCTGTACAGACAGAACAAAGCCATCTACAATAGCCATATTCTAAATTCAAACACAAACTTTCTTTCTGTAGATGACAGACTTCTGATATTAAAAATTATATCCCGAAAGATATTTGTACATATTTAAATCAGCTACAGAAACAAATATTTGAGTCCCATTAAGATATATTATAGTCTATTTTTATATTCCTCAATGTAGATGTGTTTTAAAGAATCACATTCTTTGGTTTCATGACCTATTTTTATTATAATGAAAAGGGGGGAAAATAAGGATGAAGAATTCTTCAAATTTCACAAATGTCAAGTATACATTATTTCAGCTGACTTTTTCTAATATTAAATAAATGTGACATTGTTGTGAAGTCTAAATATATTTGAATGTAAAAAATACATGAGAACTAGGATGTATTCATTAAACTCTAAAATTCATTCATTTGCAGTTGAATATAGAAGAAGAATTTTGATCTGTATTCCTTCATGAATAACCAGACTGAATTTTGACTAGAGCCAAGAATTTCCAAGTTAAAAAAATGAGATTAAAAATGACAAAAACAAAATACCCACCACCACAACAAAAATCAGATAACTACCTGCAAGTAATAACTGTTATATTAATGATATAACTTATTTGATAAAAAAAGAAAAGCAAAGTCGGGAATCTACCATTTTAATGAATGCTTTTATTAATTTACTGGTTTATGGAAATAGAAATGAAGTCTGTAATAGACTAGATTCAATGTTACAATATATTTATCATTGTTGAAACCTGTTTGTAAAGAGGGTTGAAACTTGGTCCATTATGGTATGGAGTCACATATTGATTAATCTGTTTGCATATTCAATAAAATGTTTTGAATTGAAATAGCTTTTGAATGAATATAGTGTATCCATATATTTGGATATTACCAATTGAACTCCACAATGTGTTTTAAATTAAATATTAAAATTTCACTTCATTGCTATAAACAATTAACAAATCAGTACACACATATTTAAATTAACACATTTAGAAGATACATGGACAAATAAAAGTATAAAAATAGTTAAAATTTCTCATTACTTTTACCTTTGTATCTTTAAAGAGAAAGTATGGGGAGACAAAATCCAGTGGTTGTTTTACTTTGAATGCAAGTACTCCTTTCACTGGTTATAATTAGCCTTGTTATTGACTGTTTGAGGTATTACATGTTGGAAAGATAAGTAGCTAGAAACTCATATCTGTGAGTCATATTTTCCTCTAATCTGGTAAAGTGTAACTGCCTCCCAGGCTAGATTTTGAGTGATCTGTTAGCAGTAGGACACTCCAGGAAAAGGGCACATTCTTTATTAGCAGCCCATGATGACTTGGAAATCAGAGAAAGCCTTTCCCACAAGCCTAGACTAGTGCCTGGGTCTGGGATCTGTTTCTTGTCTCTTTTACCTTGGGATCAGCCCTTAGGTTGGCCTTACGAATTTTGACTACATTAGCTGAGAAAGAAGGAAGTTGAATGAGAAGATCAGAAGTGCCCTTCCCAAATGAATAGAGAAGGCACAGGCTGTCCTTGGTGTTTGCCTTCCCATGGGTTTCCTCCTGATCTTGTTTAGTCTTCCTGCTTGGAGGTCATCTCCAGGCAGACATGACCTTAGAGAAGGAAAGGGATCCTTAGGGATCCACAATAGAATGTATGCCTCTAATTCTTCAGCTAAAAGTCAGGATGGACTAATTCTGCATGGCCAATGGAGTTGGAGATCCTTCACTTACGCCTCAAAAGAGATGTGTGAGTGGTACTTGCTAAAAGAGACCCTTACCTTTTGGGTGTGCTTAGATGCAAGTCAGATCCTCTTAGCCAAAGAGAAGGCTAGTTGTGAAGTAGCAGAGAATCCCTAAAGCGCCCTCCCCCAGATATGATAATATTGTTAATGAAATTTTCAATGAATTGAAATAACAGTTTAAAATAAATAGCATAGATCGTCATCTACATGAGTTTTCTTTAATATACTTAGAGCAAAAGAAGTCTCAGATCATCAAAGTTATCCTTATCTTTATCAAGAAGAAAGTTAAGAAAACACATCCAAACAGATAATATGAAAAATAATGGTTTTATATTTTAAGCACTTAATATTATAAAGTTCTCACCTATAATCCTATGTTATGAAGAATTAACTGATGTCATAATCTCGTATTTAAAGAAGAGTTAAGCAGAGAAATAAGAAGGAATCATGGTAACCTAAACCCTTACCATGTGTGAACAGTGACTGAAGTTATTATGGGCTTTCTCAATCTTTTTTCTCTGTGGTTATGACTGAATTTTCTCATCCATAAAATGGGAGATGAAATGGTACTTATTTTTTTCAGGGGGCTCTCATCATTGATGTTTCTATCTCTCTCTCCCTCTCCCTTCTCTGAAATAAACAAAGATATATATATATATATATATATATATATATATATATATATATATATATATATATATATATATATTTTAAAAAGTGTGTTGGGAAGAGTAAACAGAATAAGTAATCTGAATTTTATATCAGAATTTTTTCTAGTATTTGTATAATTTAAAATAGTTTGAGGAAACGATTGGAAATAGATCTTCTTTCATTAGGTTTGTGAAGGACAAAGGGAAGCCTTTTATCTGCTTATTCATGTCATTGTTTTTTGCTATGTTTTTTCAGCACAGGCAAGTATTGTGTTAGATTCTGTTTCTGTTCCAACTTTTTATATTTTCTTCTTCAGAAGCACTTATCATTCTTAGGTTGACTCTGCATTCTTTGTGCTCCCTATCTATTAATTTCTCCCTCATCTTAGGGTTAATGATTCCTCAGCCCTTCATTGATGATGTAAAACAGTTTTAAAATTATCTTTTCAAAATTCTGTTATAAGTCACTCTAAGATACATTGTTCTGACTTTTCAGAATAATATTACCTTTTACTTGTGCTGCGATATTTATATATATATATATATATATATATATATATATATATATATATATATATATCATAGTCTCCATACATTTATTTTATGACCTACCTTGTTTGAAGAGACATCTGGTGAGATCTGTTTTTTACTGGAAAGTAGGGTATGTAGACTTCCCTTTAATGGATCATCACGTCCTTGAATGTTGATCATATTCCCTCTTCAACACTGTAACTAGAGGGAAGGTCGATGTGCTCAGATCCAGCCCAATTCCCAGTGAGGTGGGGTATCTTTCATCTTTATTGCCTTTGATTTTGTTACTCTGACTCCAAGAAGAATGTGAGACATCTATAAATCCCGCCATGTGCAGTTACAGGGCATATTCCTTGAACGTACCCTGCTCATAGCAGCAGTTTACCCATCTGGAGTGCAATTACACCTGCCACCCCTCTTTCTTCTTGCACTCATCAATTAGTTTGGCTTTGTTTTTTGATAATTGCAAAATCTGAAGTGCCATACATATAAAACTCTGTGACTACACATAAAATAGCTCTGGCCATTTAAAAAGTAATATATAAATTAAAGGAATATTTATTTAGTCTGGCATAAAGCCAGTGGTTTTTACTCAGAAGCAGCTGAAGGAAGGATATAGTATTGTCCTTTTTTTCAGATGGATTGGCTTTTTTTGTTTCATGGGCTAAATCATAGGTTAACCACTGATTTATTTTTCATTTTAGGTGCTTTGACTTTATCAGTTGTAGAAATTCTCCCAAGATTGTGCAATATCTGTTTTGCTATTCATAGTTTTCAGTTATAGTTGAGTATTCATCGTTTTCCAGGGTCTGTCTTAGAAACCATTTTAAACTAAATTCATTCTTATGTTTAAATCTTTAAATTCAAACCTGGATTTTTAATAGATATTTTAAAATCCAAATAAATGTTGAATTGAGCCTGCGACCCAAGCATGTGCCCTGAAGAGGAATCAAACCATGACTTCCTGGTTCATAGGTCAGCACTCAACCACTGAATCACACCTGCCGGACAATATTTTAATTTTTTAATGCATTGAAAATGATAATCTTTATGGTATATATTAATTTTTTCTGTTTATCATACTTTGTTATCACATTTTGTGAATGTCTTGTAATTTAATGTCTTAATTCAAAGTTAATGTTCAAAGGATAGTTAGGCTGGCTGTTGATTTTTATTTTAACGTGGAAGGCATTTTATATCTAGTATTAGGTCATGCCATAACTTCATCAGTCCTATAGTTCTGTCTTGAGAACTATTACTGCAAATGGTGATATGTGCATATGTAACAATAAGCACAATTTGTTAAATAGTTGTAACTCCACTAAGTGAATTACATGTAATTCATACATATGACTGGGTCTTCAGTGTTTTGACCTACAGTTAAATGGCTTGTGATAGTTTCAGACAATTTAGTGAGTAACAAGAGATCTTTGCATCACTTGGACTTTAGTACTCTTTGAATTACTTTGCATACAGGACTTTTTGCTTAAAGCTTATGTTTTTCATTTATTTAAACCAAGTGGCAAGACCTAGCCATTACATGCTTTCTGCAAATATTTATTAAGAGCATAATAAATCCAAAGAATGTTCTAGGCTTTGGTGATAAAACAATGAATACATCAGCCATGGTTTCATCCTTAGGACCTTGTAGCTTTATCCTAAACTTGATATTGCATTACATACCTTCACAGTTTTTTCAAAAATCACACTGTCTAATATTTACTGAATATTTTTCCTTCCACTGAGGGATTTTTTTTTTATTAAATAAAGAGATTTAAAAAAATAACTTGTAGGAAATGCCCATGGAAACAGAATATATATAATATATATTAAAATGAATTATAAATTGTTAAAATAAAAAAAAATCTTTTCGTTTTCAAAATTGTATTAAGAAAATTAGTGGTAAAATTACTCCACATTCAGAAATAGTGGTCCAAAACACAATTCTGAGCTAGATAGCTTGGAAGGAGCTGATTCTTAAAATCATATTGGCAGTTGGAAGTCAGGTGATGAGTGTAATGGTCAAACCATTCTTCCTCCCCCTAACCCCAATGAGCTACTATTGTTGATATGTAAGAGGTAGTTAGAAAAACAAGTCTTGGAGGGGGACTGTAATAAATAGTAAGTGCTTTATGTATTTTTAAATTTCATTTTTCATTTAGCATTATACTTAGAGAGATATATACAGTACACTTTCTTCTAGTATAAGAGTTTTTTAAATAAAAGATTGGGTACAAATAAATTATTAATTCATAGCTATCATACAATGCATATGTATTAAATGCATGTTGTGCACAGAGCATTTCTTCACAAAGATCCAATCATTTGAAATTCTATATTCAGTAGCATTAACATGGATGGTTGAAAAGGAAAAGATAATATTTTGTGTCCTTAAGTAATTTTCAGTATAGTTTAGGAGATAAAACTTAAACATATCCTTCAACTTAAAACAGTGAAGGCCTATAGGCTTAAATTGCAAAACATGTAAGTCTGGCAGATGTGCCAGAGGCAGCCAGACAAGATGAGATCATTGTGTGCTACAGGCCCAGGGCCTTTGTGCAAGGAGTCAGACTCTGGCCTGTCCTTTGAAGCCTTGAGTCAACAGGGTATTCCAATTGGAGTGCATCAAAGCTATACTACCAGTAATGTTTGCTAATGTATGTGCTAGAAAAAACAAATCCTTAATCAGTTGTTTGGGTTTAAAGACCATCTTGTTTTCCTGGCCATAGAGTCATTGCTCTGGTTACCCAGAAACTCACACCTGTACCATAGTGTTCTACATTTGAGTTTAGTGATTCGTATGTGTGTGTGTACATACATATTGATGTATGTGTATATATGTATGCATAAATTTCAGTATATTATCATATTATTATAAATAAAATAAGCACAGTAAATGGCAGTGTCTGTGACTTGTTAAAGTGGTCCAGTTAGAAAGAGAGTGGGCAAAACAAGTATTTTTAATCTATAGTGGAAAATTAGAGTTTCAGTGATCTTATGTGTGTTTTTTCTTGAGGTTTATTTTTGTAATCGTAGGCTAATTTTTTTGTTGTTTGTTCTTTAATTTATCAATCTTTTCCTTTAAAATGTGACTGAATTTTTGAGAACCCCCAAAATATGTAGATTTATTAGAAAATTATTTGAGAAATAATAGTCTCTATAGTTTTATAGTAGGCAGCAGTACAGAATTATAGGAATGAAATCAATATATCTGAGTGATATCTTTCTGTGTAAAACATATGATCATGATTCTAATATTTATACACTAATATGTGACAGGCTAGCTTGTAACTTATAATAAAAATGAATAGAATCCATTACATTTAGAATTACATATTTTTAAATAGTTTTTATTTAAGCTATGTCTAAAGTACTTAGGCAGTATATTCTAAGCAGTTTATTTTACTTAATAAATTCTCATTTGAACTTAATATCTTAAACACACTTTATATTTAGTTTGTACACAAGAATATAACTTTCTACATACTGAGCAAAAATAATTGAAAGCTTTAAAACAACTGAGAATAGTAAAAGATGAAGTCTCTTATGCATGGTTCATTAAAAGGGTAAATTTCTCTAGTTTAATTTTTTGATTATACCTGTACCATTACTTATCTCCAGTTGAATTTATAAACCAAAAACTCAGAATGACACAGTAAGTTTTTGGTTAGACTCACTGGTCCTTGTGATTGCTTGCTTGTTTTGTTTTCTATATTTCTAATCTTTGCCAAGAAAATATTTTAGAATCAAACCCTTTTTAGGAACGTTCATCTATAAATGGCCTAGATTTGTTCCTGTTCCTGCCATTTGTCTAATGTTTTAGTGCTAATATTTGCAAGGAGTTTCTTGCGAAGTTGCCATCATAAGCTGATTAAAACTCCTATGTTGTCATCTACTTAAGAGAAGTTGCAGCTGCTGCTACAAACCGAGCATTTAGTAGGAAGGAGTACTGAGGATTATGGCCTTTTCCTTCTCACATTGGTTGTCTTTGCACCATACTCGCTACACAAATAAAAAGCTCCTGCTTGTGGATAAGCTTTCTGTTTACCTATAGGATTTTCCCTTCATGTTTACGTTTAGCATTTTAAATTACTCAGTATTCAAAGTTTACTGATATCTTTTTACCTTTACCATTTCCTTTGTACTGATACTTTCATGAAACTTTTCAACAGTTTTTTTTTGTGTGTGTGTGTGTGTCATATAACTGGAGTAAGATATAATATAGAAATCAGTTGCATTAGAGTTGGGTTAAACTTTGGGATAGCATGTGAATATGTACTGGTGAGAAAGTCACTTAGTTACCCTTAGGAAAAGGCTCTGTATTAAAAGGGTCCTTTATTTTCATGGAGTTCTCTTACCAACTGCATGGGGATTGAGCATTCTTTTGAAGCACTCATTCCATATTTATGTTTTTAAAAATAAGTTTGAATTAACAAGTCTTGTGGAAATATCTTTGTAATATTGATTTATTTATAGGTGAAGAAGGTAAAATCCATTTAAATACAATAGGGTAATCCCTTCTTCAGGAAGATTATGGAGGAGAGTTAATTTCACAGAGACAGAATACTGGAAAGGAAACTATCTTAGAGTAGAAGTTAACATGTCATGTGCTCATCTTTTCATTTAAGACTTAAGACAAAATAAATCCTTTAAATTCATTTCAGCCTTGTGGTTTTATAGCACTATGGAATACTATCTGCCCTGAAACATTTCAAACTATAGTTCTAATGAACTTCCTTTGGTTGAGATAAATAGGTAGGAGTTGGGAGGAGAGGAAAAATAGAATCCTAATAAGGTAAAATAAGAAATAAAAAAAAAACTTGTTAAACTGTAATTAATGTGTAGAAGAAAGTGAGGTGAAGGAGAAATAGGAAGAGGCCTGTAATGAGGAATTCAACCATTTTTGTTCAGTAGATGATCCTAATTTATGACTGGCTTCTGGCTATGATCCAGTTCTTCTGGTGTCTTCTTCATAGATAACAGGATTACAAAAATCATAAAGCATTGAAGACAGTCTATTATACACATATATTTGAAGCATATTCTTAGACAAATATCAGTTTATTAATTCAACAAATACACATTGTATACCTCATATTGGTAAAGGACTAATTATAGTTGTGGGGAATGTGGAATACACAATACAGACAAAATCCCTGCTTTCAAGAAACGTACCTTTGGTAAGGGAGAGAAGGGAAATAAAGCATGCCCTAACTCAGTAGGCAATGTGTGAATAAATGTATAGACCCCTAAAAGCTGGTAGCTCAATTGCTATTTCTTTCTTTTCAGACTTAACCCATTGGCATTAATAATTATTCAAAGCATGTATACATTTTTTGGGACACCTTATATTTTTTGGCTGCATTATTTAGAGTTCTGAAATCTAGTTCTATTTATAATATGTTCTGGACATGATTTACTAAAATTCTCAGCTTACTATGCATACTAAAATAGTTTATACTTCACTAAAAGTTGAACTTTGTGGGTAAAGAAATGTTCTTTATAATTATAATTGAATTCGTTTACAGAACTTTTATTTATTACAGTTTTTACACTTTACTGTTTTACTCTATTTTTTATGGAGGGGGTGAATGTAAAGTCATAAGGAGATCACAGTTATTGACTGTCTTCTCCATTTTACTTATAGTCTTCAATAACAGGTGATGAGGATTCTAGCATTCCATAAGCCCTGATCTAAGAATGATAAAGTACTGCTTCACTATAAGTTTTCTGTATTAAACTCACCAAAGGACTAAAGGAGAGAACCTACTTAGTGTACAATTTCCTTTCTTTTTAATATGTTTTTATTGATTATTAGAGAGAGGCATAGAAAGACAGAAATATCACTGAAAGAGAAACTACATTGGCTGCCTCTTGCATGCCCTCTACTGGGGATCGAACCCACAACCTGGGCATGTGCCCTGAACCAGGAATCCAACTGGTGACCTCTTGGTTCCTGGGTTGATGCTCAACCACTAAGCAACCCTGCCAGGCAACTGTACAATTTTCAAGAAAAAAATTAATTAGTATTAAGTGAAATTCAATTACCTACATAGTGATATATATGTGTGTGTGTGTGTATATATATATATATATACTAGGGGCCCGGTGCACGAAATTCGTGCACTGGGTGTGTGTGGGGAGGGGAGTGTCCCTCAGCCCAGCCTGCCCCCTCTCACATACTGGGAGCCCTCAGGCGTTGACCCCGATCACCCTCCAATCACAGGATCGGCCCCTTGCCCAGGCCTGATGCCTCGGCCAGAGGCATAGACCCCCATCACCCTCCGATCGCCTGATCGGCCCCTTGCCCAGGCCTGACGCCTCCGCCAGAGGTGTCAGGCTTGGACAGGGGGCCCCCATCTCCCCCTGATCACTGGCTCTGACCCCCGCCCAGGCCTGAGGCCTCTGGCCCAGGAATCATGCCTGGGCAGGGGACCCCCATCTCTCTCTGATCGCTTGCTCCACCCCCCGCCCAAGCCTGACGCCTCTGACCCAGGCTTCAGGCCTGGGCAAGGGGACCATCATATCCCCCCAATCCCCGGCTCAGCCCCCCGCCCAGGCCTGATGCCTCGGCCAGAGGAGTTGACCCTCATCACCCTCCGATCACCAATCACCGGATCGGCCCCTTGACCAGGCCTGAGGCCTCCGGCAGAGGTGTCAGGCCTGGGCAGGGGACCCCCAGCTCCCCGCGGTTGCAGGCTCCGCCCCTGCTCAGGCCTAACGCGTCCGGCCCGGGCAGCGGGACCCGCAGCTGCAGCGGCCCCACGATCGTGGGCTCCGCTTTAGGCCCAGGCAAGGGATCCCTAGCTCCTGGGACTGCCAGCTTCGACCGTGCCCAGCTCCCATCGCTGGCTCCACCCCTACTTTCTGCGATCACTGGCCAGGGCGGCAAAGGCACCTGATTCTCTGATCATGGCTGGGGGGCAGGGCCAAGGCGGCCCCAGGGTTTCCGATCACTGTCAGTGGCAGGGGGCTTCTTCCTGCTTTCCCTTTCGCCTCCCTGCATTGTGCCTACATATGCAAATTAACCGCCATCTTGTTGTCAGTTTACTGCCAATCATAGTTGGCAGTTAATTTGCATATAGCCCTGATTAGCCAATGAAAATGGTATTAGAGATCCTATCTAATAAAAGAGAAAAATGGTAATTGGCGTACGACGATACCCTTTTCATTGGCAGTTAACTGACAACAAGATGGCGGTTAATTTGCATATGTAGGCACAATGCAGGGAGGCGAAAGGGAAAGCAGGAAAAGCCCCCTGCCACTGACAGTGATCGGAAACCCAGGGGGGAGCTAAGAGCTGGGGGGCAGGGCAAAGGCGGCCCTGGGGCCGCCTTTGCCCTGCCCCCCAGCCATTATCGGAGAATCAGGCGCCTTTGCCGCCCTGGCCAGTGATAACAGGAAGTAGGGGTGGAGCCAGCGATGGGAGCTGGGCACTGTCGAAGCTGGCAGTCCCGGGAGCTAGGGGTCCCTTGCCTGGGCCTAAAGCGGAGCCCACGATCGCGGGGCCGCTGCAGCTGCGGGTCCCCGCTGCCCGGGCCGGACGCCTCAGCCAGAGGCGTTAGGCCTGGGCAGGGGCGGAGCCTGCAACCACGGGGAGCTGGGGGTCCCCTGCCCAGGCCTGACACCTCTGCCGGAGGCCTCAGGCCTGGTCAAGGGGCCGATCCGGTGATTGGTGATCGGAGGGTGATGAGGGTCAACTCCTCTGGCCGAGGCATCAGGCCTGGGTGGGGGGCGGAGCCGGGGATTGGGGGGATATGATGGTCCCCTTGCCCAGGCCTGAAGCCTGGGTCAGAGGCGTCAGGCTTGGGCGGGGGGTGGAGCAAGCGATCAGAGGGAGATGGGGGTCCCCTGCCCAGGCATGATTCCTGGGCCAGAGGCCTCAGGCCTGGGCGGGGGTCAGAGCCAGTGATCAGGCGGATATGGGGGTCCCCTGTCCAAGCCTGACACCTCTGTCAGAGGCTTCAGGCCTGGGCAAGGGGCCGATCAGGCGATCGGAGGGTGATGGTGGTCTACGCCTCTGGCCGAGGCATCAGGCCTGGGCAAGGGGCCGATCCTGCGATTGGAGGGTGATGGGGGTCAACGCCTGAGGGCTCCCAGTATGTGAGAGGGGGCAGGCTGGGCTGAGGGACACTCCCCCACACACACCCAGTGCACGAATTTCGTGCACCGGGCCCCTAGTATATATATATAATTAAAATCTACACTAATAAAATACAAACATGCAAATTGACCGCACCTTTGCTATGCCTGAAGCCATGCCCACCAGCCAATCAGAGCGACTATATGCATATTAACCCAACCAAGATGGCGGCTGGCAGCCACAGATCTGGAGCCAGTAGGAGGCTTGGTTGCCCCAATGATGGAGGAAGCCAAGCTTCCCTGCCTGCCATGGTGGCTCTGAGCTCCACTCAAAGCAACAAAGTTTCAATTATAGAAGATAAATAAACCCCAGATACCTGCTTTCAGCGGGCCGTGGCCACAGAGCTGGAGTGAGCAGGAGGCTTCCCTCCTGCCTGCCATAGCTGGCTCTAAGCTCCTCTCAAGGCTACAAAGTTTCAATTATAGAAGGTAAATAAACCACAGAATAAAAAAGAAAAAAAGGAGAGGCTGGAAGCTTTCGTCCCCGGAGGGCTTGGCCAGCCTGAATACGGCCCTCAGCCCCTCACCCAGACTGGCCAGGCACCCCAGTGGGGACCCCCCCCAAATGAGGTGTGGCCAGCCTGAAAACAGCCATCAGCTCCTCACCCAGGCTAGCCAAACCTCCATGGGGTGAGAGGCCCCAATGGGGGAAGGGCTTAACCAGCCTGCAAACAGCCATCAGCCCCTCACCCAGACTGGCCAGGCACCCCAGTGGACCCTCCACCCTAAAGGGGGTGTGGCCAGCCTGAAAACAGCCATCAGCCCCTCACCCAGGCTGGCCAGACACCCCAGTGGGGACTCCCACCCTGAAGGGGGTTTGACCAGCCTGCAAACACCCATCAGCCCCTCACCCCGGCTGTCCAGGCACCCCAGCCGGACCCCCACCCTGATCCGGGACACCCTTCAGGGCAAACCAGCCGGCCCCCACCCATGGACCAGGCCTCTATTCTATATAATAAAAAGCTAATAGGCAAACTGACCCAAACAGCAGAATGACTGGGAATGACTGGTCACTATGACACACACTGACCACCAGGGAGCAGATGCTCAATGCAGGAGCTGCCCCTTGGTGGACAGTGTGCTCCCACAGGAGGAGCTCTGCTCAGCCACAAGCCAGGCAGATGGCTGCCAGTACAGTGGTGGTGGTGGGAGCCTCTCCCACCTCCTCAGCAGTACTAAGGATGTCCGACTGCAGCTTAGGCCTGCTCCCTGCTGGCAAGTGGACATCCCCCGAGGGCTGCCGGGCTGCCAGAGGGATGTCTGACTGCCAGCTTGGGCCTGATCCCCCAGGGAGTGGGCCTAAGCCAGCAGGTGGACATCCTCCGAGGGGTCCCAGAGTGCAAGAGGACATAGGCCAGGCTGAGGGAACCCCTTGAGTGCACAAATTTGTGTGCACTTGGCCTCTAGTATATAATAAAAACATAATATGCTAATTAGACCAGACAACCTTCTGGATGACCTTCCAGACTAACTTCTGGAAGTTAGTGAAGCTATGGAGGTAAGGGCCAAGGCAGAGACAGCCACGGTGGCGACGGGGGCCAAGCCCCTTGCACAAATTCATACATTGAGTCTCTAGTATATATATGTGTGTGTGTGTGTGTGTGTGTGTGTGTGTGTGTGTGTATGTAACACTTCTGAAAATAAGTCCCTATCATTTCAATCACAAAAGAACTAAAAGCAGAATCAAATTAGATGCTACCTGACCCACCTACATGGCTCCTGAGAACCACTGCCTATTTTAATATGCATGCCCTGCTGGTACTAGTCACCCTTAGAGCACTGCTTCCTGTTGCCACAGAAGGGAGCAATCCTATTATTCATCCTTGCCTGCAGTTTGTGGGACTCACGTTTGATATTCACGTTTTTTGTTCTCTCTGTTCATGATGTCTCAATCTAGTTAGAAGTTTTTTCCTTAGTGGAGTGGGGATGATTAAGCCACCTTCATTGCACTGTAAGATAGTTCTTGTGAGTGTCTAATAATTTCCAGCCCACAATTGGTGCTCCATGTTGATAACTGCTTTTGTCATTTGCACTTAAAAAACTATTATGGTAAATAAATCTTTGTGGAAATATGGGAGTGCAGTCGAATTATCTGTTCTGTTCTATATACATTTCTTGATATCAAATCTTTAACATTTTCTCCAGAAAAGATAACAGTACTTTTAGAGAACATAAGAATTCTTAGTTGTTCTAAATTACATATTAGATGCATTTTTTCCAGAAAATATTTAAAGACGTTTATAGAATTGCACTTAAAGTATGTGAAATATTATCATCACTTATGTAAAAATCATGCTATATCTATTAGATTACTTTATATATCTATTATGTGTGTATATATATATATATCCATATATATATATATATATATATCAACTTATTCTAAAATTCAAGATAGTCTTTCAGATACAATTCTTATTTAATCTCTGATTGCTAAATTGGTTAGTGTTTTATTTTTATGTTATTTTACCAAAATGGCCCTGTAGATCATCTGGTCATGGAGCGAGAAACTCCTTGTTTGTTTTACTTTAAAATGGATGTTATTTTTGGAGAAATAGTTCTTACCCATGGTTTCATATATAAAATGGTTCATAGATTGTTTCTGTGGGCTGGGCAAATACTCCACAATTGTATGCTATTGTGTGAAAACTATGAGAGTGTATTTGAATATATAATTTTCTGGTTTGAGTTTCCATACCTTTCACCAGATTCTCAAAACTTTCTCAAGCCATTGGTTTAAAAGGATAAAAACATAGCTCTGGTTCTTAAATACTTGGTTCAAAAGTTTAACATATTTGAGGAATTCTGAAGCCTCATTTTATAATTGGAGCAATTATAATGGGACAGAGGATTATAGACACTATTTAACAAGTCATGTCAAAATTTGTTTTTGTCTCTAAACTTCCTACATTATTACATTCTTTTGTCTAGGTCATCCTACTGGCAATGCTTTTTATCATGTGAGCTACTGTGTTATTCCACCATCCATAATAATTTTAAGTTCTAAACATTACCATTTACTACTCTCATTTAGCACAGAAAAATTAAAGCATAATGCTAACTAAAATAAGTTTGCAAACTCCACCCAGGTAGTGCACAGCCAGAAATTGATTTTTTTTTCTTATTAGTGTTATATCGAAATGGTGTTATTTGAGGACCTACTGTACTTGACTTTTGATTTCTAGAAGATCATGGTGAAGTAATTTCAAACATGAATTTAAAATAATTTAATTTCATAGAAACATATTTGAGGATATGGCAGTAGGTGGCTGATATTGCATCTAAAGTGGGGGATGTTGGTCAATTTTTTTCAGAAAGCAACAATAGTCCAGGAGACAACCCATATGTCATCCTTTTTATCTACGAAGTTTTCTTTGTGATAGATTTGATGGTGAAATATGTGCTTTATTATTGTCTATCATGGGTAATGTACTCTGTTATGCTTTGGGGGATACAACAGTAAAAAGCGAACAGTGAGAACAAAACAAAACCCTAGGCAGAATGCATGATCTTTTAGAGTTTGCTAATTAAATTACACAGAGGTATTTTAAAGACTAAACAATCATGTAAATAAATGCCTACATATGTGAGACTTGCATCATTGTGGAGGATAAGCCGTTTTTACTTCCAGTTTTTCATATCAGTTAACCCTAATCATTGTGTGCATTTGAACTTATCTCATTTTCTCTAAATTATATGGAATTTATCATTTGTGAGGAGTACCAAATTCTGGAAGAATGTTTACAACCAGGAGTGGTATTAATGTCAGCCCCATTGATCTAAGCAGTGAAATCGAGCCAGACTCCTGCAAATCAGTAGTAATTGGTAAAAATGTCCTCTGCTTCAATGGTAGTATTAGAAACAATTCACAAGTAGCCCGTTAAAAAACAGGTAAACAAAAAAAAGTTATTAGGATTGTTGTAGTTGTTTTAATCTATCTTGAAATAAAGTACTCTAAATGTAATAGATATTACCAAATTTAAGAAAATGTTCTACTCAGTGGACTAAATTGAATAAGAATGCTAACAGGAACATATCCACTTAAGAATTAATCACATATATCCAACTTGAAAGACTTCCTGGGGTCATATGATGTAGTGGAAAGAGAATAGGATTTAGACCCAAAATATCTGATTGAACATAAACATTGACATTTGTTATTAGGGTAACCACATGTCCGAATTTTCTGGGGACAGTCATAGTTTATGTGTTTTCCTGACACAATAAAACCACCCTCTTTCATTCTTATAAGTTTACTAGAGGCCTGGTGCACAAAATTGTGTATTGGTGGGGTCCAGTTGGCCTGCCCCAATGGGGGCCCATCGGGCTGGGCTGGCGGGGGGAGGGGCTGAGGGTGTTGGCTGGCCAGCCTCACCCCCGATCAGGGTGTTGGGGGCTGATCAGCGTGCTGGGGGTGGAGAAGGGGGGTTGATCAGGGCCCTGATCAGGCTGGTTGGCTGTCACAGTGCATGTCATAGCCACCGGTCGTCTAGGTGTTCATTCCATTGTTCTGGTCGCTGGGCTTTTATATACAGACTAGAGGCCCGGTGCATGAAATTTGTGCACAGGGTGTGTGTCTCTCAGCCCAGCCTGCACCCTTTCCAATCTGGGACCCCTTGAGGGATGTCCAACTGCTCATTTAGGCCCCATCCTGGTGGGATCGGTCCTAAACAGGCAGTCAGACATCCCTCTCACAATCCAGGACTGCTGGCTCCCACTACTCACCTGCCTGCCTGCCTGATTGCCCCTAACTCCTTCTGCCTGACAGCCTGATAACCCCCTAACCTCTCCCCTGCCAGCCTGATCACCCCCTAACCACTCCCCTGCCAGCCTGATTGACACCTAACTGCTCCCCTGCTGGCCCAATTGCCCCTAACTGCCCTCCCCTGCCAGCCTGGTTGCCCCTAACTGCCCTCCCCTGCAGGCCTGATCTCCCCTAACTGCCCTCCCTTTCAGGCTTGGTCCCTCCCAACTGCCCTCCCCTGCTGGCCATCTTGTGGTGGCCATCTTGTGTGTTGGAGTGATGGTAATTTGCAGATTACTCTTTTGTTAGATAGGATTGGTTTGAACAAGACATTTTATGGTCAAATTACTATGATAGCCGACTCACAATTATAAAGTTTGCATAATACTTTTGGTTTTGAAGATTTTTGTGATAACATGAAAATTATTAGAAGAACCATAGAGAGGTATATAAATAGTAGTGTATTCATGTGGTCAGGGTGATTAAGGTGACTGAATAAAAGAGGGTAGTTTATTTTAGCTAGTCCTTATTGAACAAATTACAATTACTCTTATTTAAGTAGTTGTATGCCCTATTTGTTTTGTTGAAATCAAGTCATCGAACATGACTACCAGGAATATTGGAACCTAGACTTTATTTGTGATAAGAATAAGAAATAGATTCTATTTAATTAAAATTTCAATGAGTTTTCTAAACTGAGTGAGAAAAATGGAACCAGTTGTTTGACGATTTATCAACATTCAATTCACTTTTGGATATTCTTAGCCTTTGCTTTTTTATAATTTTTAAGAGATATTTATATGTCCTGTTAGATTTGGAAAATCATAATAATTCTATTATTTAATAAGTCATTGTTAGTAATCACACATTTTAATGTTTATTCCTATGAATTTGATCTTAAGTGTACAATTTCTCAAAGAAAAACAATTTCATGCAACACTACTCCTGAATCCCATTTCATTTCAGATGATCTACTTAATCTCTGGAATGGCTTTCCCTTAGCTTATTGAATCTCTTCTTGGATAGCTGCTAGAGGACTTGTATTTGAAATAAAATTAAACAAAACCAGTTTTTATCAATAGCAAATGAATTCCCAACGAAGCCAAGGTCTCTTTATCAGTAGGAAAAAGAAATGAATTCTCCCTAAATTTGAGATGCCATTAACTGAACACCAGGAGGACTATAAAAACTTGGCAAGTGAACATCAGCTCACCATATGAAACTTTTAAAAATATAGATTGTGGGACAGATGTTTTGGGATAATAATTACCACTTTATAGGGTTGTTAAAAACATTAACTAGATAATGTGCATGAAAGCATGTAACCAGTAACAAGCATGTAGCAAGTTTTAGTAGATACTCAATATATCTTTGTTGAAATCTGGGAAGAATGAAGAGTCAAGGGAATATATCCTACAAAATAATGCTCTTTCTTTTATTTTTTTCTATGCCAGCCAAGACCCGCTCCCTTAAAAATTGGTATCAATGACCATGAATTAAAGTTTATTTGATTCAGATAATCATTTTTACAAGCTTTATGTGTCTTTTCAATCATTCAAAATTTTTTTTACTTCCAAAATCTGAAATTGAAGATTCTGAACCACCTAGATTAGGATTTGAGGTCACCAAAAGACTCAATTTTACTATCTCCATCTACTGGCAGGGAGGAACTATACCCAAGCATCTGGACTGGCATAGAAAAGAGGAGAAAGAACATTTAAAAGGTAAGCAAAACATATATTATTATTTACTCTGAATTTTTAAACTTTTCTTATCATACACTCTAATGTAATTGCACATAAGTAAGGTTAATATGAACCATATTGCAGATTAAAATTTGTTTAGGTGGTATAATAGTCTTATCCGATTCTTCAGCATGGACAAGTGTAGGCTCGAATGCCTTCCTTTTACAATGGGGGTCTTTTCTATCCCTGTACCTTTAAATTTCTGTTTAGTTGATCCAGTACTTCAGTGCTGTTTTAATTTTCTTAATAATCTTGACACTGCAATGTACTGAAATATCTCTAGTCTTATTCCTGCATTCTCTGATATGTTAAGACAATTTCTCTTGGCAAATTATTTTGACTATTATGGTGTAAAGAGAGTAGAATTATTTTTCTTAAAGTGTAATTAATTATTCTGGTATTTCTTAGCCTTTGTCCATTCTTCATTTATAACTATTTTCTTTTTGCATATAGTAATGAATAAAAGTCCCTTGTCAATTTATGAGTAAAATCTTAATACATATTTATATCAGGGTCTTTTTTATTTTATTTTATTTTTGTATTTTGCTTCCCACCACACATCTTTTATTTTGGTTGACTTTTTATCAAAAATATAACATTGCAAGAAAATTTTGAAGTATGATAACTGCTATAAAATAAATATATGGAAGGTTTGTGGTGGTGTACAGAAATCACTATAAATTTTAATCACATAGTTTAAATTATTAGTATAGCTGCTTTAAGGCTTATGTAATGTGTATTTTTGTTTTAAAAGCCCTACTTGCACTTAATAGGAAGAGTATTAGCCATTTGTCAGGATAATTAGTATTATTACACTTAACCACAATTAAGTTTTCCCCTGTTTTCTCCTGCTCCTTCTCATCCCTGGGTCATTTGTTTCTTTATATCTTTGTTCCATTTGTGGGGCACAGTATTCTATTTACTTCAGAAGATACATGGTTAGACTTATGGGAAACATAGGTGGAAAGTTTTCAACATCAAAATTCGATTTTATGAGCAAGAAGTTTCAAGGAAGTGCTCTGTTCCGACAGGTCTGTTCACTTGCGGGAGGTCACAAATGCAGTTGGTTCATTGCTGGCTGGGGGATTACACTCACATAAACAGTGCAAATACGTTGTGGCTACTGACAGTGTCCAATCTGACAGACATATCCTCAAAGTCTTCATTGAGATCAGAGATAGAGAAGCAGGTATTTTTTAATAACGTTGAAGCAACTAGTGATAATGAGGTGTTAGACAATAATCTCTTCTCACAAATGAAACTTCTGGTGGACTTCGTGAAGTTCAATTCAGTCCCTATTTTAAATAGAAGTATATAGAGTATCTTCTTGAATCTGTATCATCTATGTTTCAGCTTCTCTTTTTAGACCAAGTTTTGCTTAAGAACTGTGCTAATGGATATATTCAAACCAACTCCAGAATAAAGTATACTTAACCTCTTCATGTTGGTACTTATTCACTCTTTTATAATAGACAAACTAGATGGCAAAATAATATAAGCTGGGATGAAATAGATTGGCATGATTATTTTCATTCTCATTATTAACAATATATTTGTTTTGAGAAATAAAATTTAAGCAACCAATTTTCCCACTAAAATTGTGTTTTATTAGTACTTTATGGATGTCATTTCTATTAAAAACCTCATATCTATATTTTATTCAGATTTTACCATCATGTTAAGATTGACAGGAGATACTGAGGGCTGAGTGTGGGGAGGGAAGGTGATGTTTGCCAGAAGGGCAGAATGGTTAGAACACTCTTGAGTATATTTATATTTAATCCAGCCTATAAGGACGATATGTCCCAGGATAATTGCACTTCATTTGGTTCTGATATCATTATGTGGATTTACTACTGAAACCAAAGATTTTACTACAAATAGAACTTATAAATCTCAGATATTGCTTATGGAAATGCAAATACTTTATGACTTATTTACAGCATTTAATAACATTTAAAACATAAGTAGGAGGATATAACTTGTATAGATGTGACCAAATGAATTATTATTTTTCAATATTTGAGTATTATTTGTAAGAAATTCATAGTCTCATTATACATAAATTCACCTTTGAACATAAAATGCTAAACGCAAGTAGGAAGCAGAAAAGTCATTTTTCAGCACTATGATTGCTGAGTATATTAAGACTGAAATAAATATATTCCTATTTTATTGTATCTTAGGAATTATTTATTTTGCTTCTTTCAGAGGTTAACCTAAAAGAAAATTTCAAACATAGTTTAGATATTCATTGAAGGCATAAACTAGTGGTCTTATTTGTACTTTTCTCTGAAATAGTAGGTCTGTATTGATTACCTGAATTTTAAACATCTTTCCATTAGAATGTCAGTACTGTATCTAGACATTATGTGCTCACAAAGAAATAGGTAGCTACTTTGCTTATTTGAAATTGCTGGTAAATTCCACCCTGACTGTTGTAAGTTATATGTCCTGTGCAGATAAAAAATTGCCAGATGTTGAGTCTCTAAAACAGATGAGGTTTTATACTGAACATACTTTCTATTAAACAAGCTTATATACTATGAATTTGTACTTAATGACGTTAGTTTTTGTCATATTTCATACAAATGTATTTTTCTACTTATATTTTGTGTAAATTTTCTACATTAAGTAACAGTTTAAGTTTAATAAGAGAGCTGAATAAATTTTGAAAAAATTGAATCAGTAGTGTTTCTTGGAAGTGATTTTTTTTTTGGTAATGTGAATTACTCCTAATTTATTTTACATTATGGTTTTTGTCTCTTTGTGGTACCTAAAGTAATGCACAATTTAATACAGAATAAGGAATAATAGCATTGTCTAAACATGCTTCACTATAGTGGTGTGTGTAACTATGTGTATGTACAATTATATTCATTACTAATTGATGTGTGATAAAGACTTTATGATTCTGTGTTTATAAAGTTGGTTATCTATCCTGTGGCATAATCGGTGAGAAGATTATTGCCAGTCTGTCTTCCATAATTGAGCCTCCACTTACAATGTGATATCTCATTTTGTAAAATGAATTTAGGTTGTTTGCCATTGACTTAAGGCTAAAATACCATGCAGTCAAATCTTTACCATTTCAGTATCTCATGCCTCAATACAAGAAGAATTTGATAATCTTATTTCTGTATTCTCTTATGATGCCAATTCTGATATTTTAGAGCCTGAAAAAGGAACAATAACATAATCACACCAAGATAACAGGTCTAAATCAAGACCACCTCTGGCAAGCCCAATCATGTTCACTGTATAAATAATTTTGGTGGTATGTACAAAAAGTCAACACTAATTGTCTTCAATATAGTAAAAGTGGTTTATTTAGTCATGTACCCGAGAAGCCCAGAGATGGAATGAATTTATTATACAGTTTGATCTGGGATGTAGCTTCTTTTTCCTATTTACTGTGTATCTGCCTACTTCTGTATCAGACTGGATTCTATTATGATGGCTTAATGACTACAGTAGTTCTGGATCTTACTTCTGCACCCCAAGTGTCCTAATTCCCAATTATTAGGGGGGACGGGGAAGCCATTGGATTCACTCCATTTGGCCAATTAGAGTCATCCATGCAGTGAGAGAAATGGACTTATATTGAGCTTCCAGGCATATTTAGTGGAGGGTCAATCCTGCCTTTCTTTAATCAGAGGCCATTTCACATTGGTAATGAGGGATGCTGAGAAAATACTTCCTATACTAACTTTCTTTCATTAGTAGATTTTCCTGGAACTTCCTGAACACAGGCCCCCTTTCTTCCCATTGCTCATAGAGAGGAGCTAATGGCTGAATTCTTATACTTCTCAGTAGATACCAAAAAGCAAAACAAAACAAAACAACCTGTTTTTATTTTTTAAAGATGGGAGCAGGGTAAAGGAAATGGCAGAATTTTTACTTTTACAAAGTTGTCCCTTTTTCTCCTTCATTAATCAACCTGTAGAAAGAAATCAGAAATGTAAAATCACTTCCTAAAAATCACTGCTTCTTGCTTAATCAATTTGATCTTGATGAACTCAGAATCCTTATACATATGACTAGTATTGCATAGCACTCTCCTATTTGCTGATTTCAGAAAAACTTCATACCTGATAATAAATTTTTTTCTCTCATTGTATTTAAATTAGACAGAATGTGGTGGACAAAGTTTCTCCTTCATGCACATACTGATTTATAGTTATTAAGATGGTTAATTTATTCAGTTATCATTTTATTGAACTTTAAAATAGTTTGTGATTATTTCTAGTTTATAAAAAATGACATCAAATATCTTGCCTAAAAGAACGAATTTTATCAATTGATTTATTTTGATAGTTAAGATAAAATAATGATTATAATTGTAGCTTTCTCAAATATGTCAAAATTATAAACATCTATTTTTTAAAAAAACTAAGCAAGCATATAAAGAAAATGGCAAATCTCAATAGTGAGTACTCTACTACCTATAGCCTTCAGCTGAAAAATACATGTAGATTCTAATAGATGAATTTTGAGTAAAATATCAAATACAAATTTTGGGACTTTAATTGGTGAGGTGTATAAATTATAAAATATATTTAATTTTATATGAACAGTCTCTGGAAATTTAGGAATTGAAGATGAAATCTTAAAATAACACATAAAATTGTTTTTGGCTATGTTCTGGGATAACAAGTTTGTTTCTATTGATTTGTATGAAGTAGTGATGTATGCTGGGCACAGTGCTAGATACTGGTTGTGGACTTTAATAAAAATAGTTTTGCCATCGAGGAATTTATAGTGGGGTAGGAAAGAAAGATCAACCCATATATTATGATTAAAATATGCAGTCCTGTAGGAATGAATGCACACAAGAATCAGGATGGCAGTCTAAACTAGGTAACATCCAAAGTGGGTTTTGAATATTAATTATTAGTATCATTATTTAGTGGAGTAATGATACTCAATTAAAGTCCCAGAAGTTGTCATATTAAGAGGACAAGATTTTTTTGTTTGTTTGTTCCTGATGTCCGAGGTACCTGGAACAGTTCATGACACATGACAGAGTTTCAACATATGATTTTTGACTATTCATTCCCTGGAGGAATAAAATGATTATATTCTGGGATAAATTCAGGAACCTAAATTGAGCATGTCTTAAATATATTGTTTTATGGCTTACTTAATATAGCAATCCCTTATTTTATTTTTTCTTGAACATTTATTCATGTAATTTTTAAACAGTTTGGATAAAGAACACTAACTTTGTTGATTATCTTTGTTTCATTTTGCTACTTCTTTAAAGGTATGGCAAACAATAGATTGAGCTGATGGGGTCTGAGTTTCTGTCTAGTATATTAGTCTTTTGTTTTAATAGTCAGAATTATAAATATGAAAATGGGATACCTATTTTGTTTGGAATTTTTCTTTTCTTTTTCTTTGTTTTTAAAATTTTATTTTTATTGTTGAAAGCATTACATATGTCCCCCTTCCCCCCTCCCCCATTGACCCCCTCTATCCCCCCCCAAGGCTTTCTTTGCACTATTGTCTGTGTCCATGAATTATGCATATATGCATATAAGGTCTTTGGTTAATCTCTCCGGACCGTTTCCCTCTGAGTTTCCTCAGTTTGTATGGAGAGATATCTCTTTGCTATGTGGAGCTCAAGTATATCTTCCCTCTACAGAATCAAAGAGGATTAGGATGAGATTATTCTCGTTTTCCTAGGAAAAAGGTGCCAATCATGGAAGCTGTAAAACTAGCTTTTACATATATATGTCATGTGATTTTAACTATTGCTTAAAAGTGAAAATTTGTTAATTGAGAGCTGATGAAAGTGGAAACAGAAATAGCTTATTATTTATAAACACAGTAATAAAATTAGGATAAAGAAGGTTTATCACGGGGGAAAAACAGTGTGCAGAGCTAAGCACATGTAAGACTGGTGAATAAGTAAGGGTTTGAGAATAGATGCAACTGACTATTACAGAAATGCCTTTATATGCACAATTTAAAATTAACATGTATTTGCAAGTAAACACCTCAAAAATTTCACAGGACATCAGTGAAGTTTACTAGTTTACATGTGACATGTCACTATAGTCTTGCCTATGTGAAACGGGAACCAGAATTCTTCAGAACTCTAAAACTAAACCAAGGGTGGAGACTCCTTTCTTTTTACCTAGTTCTTAGCATTACAAGTCTTTCTTTCAACAATCAATTTATAACTTTAGAATAGAGAAGGAAATGGATGAGTTATATTTTTTTATGAATTATATATTATCCAGAAACACCTTTTTTAGTGTTATCTTTGTTAAGCATTTTCAATTATTATAATTTTCGTTGCATATGATCCTTTTACTCCTACTCGCTTTTAGCTTCAAAGGGACTAACAGCATGGCAAATATTAGGAAATTATTTTCATTGTAATGCTAATAAGCTTATTGAATACATATGAATATACAATGATTCTATGTAGTTGAATTGTATGTGTATATACATAATCAATAGTTTTATCGTATTTGCATTATTAACTTTCCTTTATTCTTTTCTTTTCTATTTTTGTTTCATTTTAGTTTTTAATACTTATACCTTAAGGGGTTGTACAGGATAATATGAAATGATGTATACTTATAATTTAAAAAATTTACTGTTTGTGAATATTTTCATTTTCCATGCTAAATTCATCTATAATGATTAATTTATTCTTGTTTAGAATAGATTGAATGGAGTATCTTGGAAATATTGTAGTGATTTGACTACAAACAATTGTTTTATTCCATTGGTACCTTTTTGTTTGGACCGTTATTGACTAGGAAAGAAGCTATTCAATAAAATAGTTACAAAATATACACTTATCTTATTCCTAAAATACCAGTAAGTTATATCTTTGGAAAAATGATATTTTTAAATAGCAGGGGTATAAATGCAGAGTCTTAATTTGGTAGAACTTACTGTTTGTTGCTTTTTTCATTTTGATTATAGAGGTAGTAGTTGAGATTTATATAAATCATATGTGTTTGGTGGCAAACCTCACTGCATTTTGAGATGAATTTTTGGGAGCAGCAATTTAACTTAGGAAATTTACAATGCTTAGCACAAATAAGGCTTAGCTTTTTAGTCTCTGAATTATGTTTAGTTATAGTTTAGCAGAATTGTGAATTATAAAGAAAAGAAAAAAATGTTAACAATTTAAGTATGCACTTTTTATCTATGAGCTGTTTTGACTGGAGATATAAAAATAGATTCAAATCTTTTAATAACCACTTAGTTTTCTAGATTATATATGAAAGAGTAAATGTTGCTGTATTTGTAAAGAGTGCCTTGAGATATAAGGCATTTGCTTTGAGACGAAATGGGGTAAATATTAATTAACCTGACTGAAAAAAATTAACTTATTAGAAATATAACTTAAAAAAGAAGAATCCTTGATATAAGCTATTGCTATGTGTAGATTATTGGAATAAAATTTAAGGAATGGGAAAATATCCCATTTCCATTTAAATTTTTAACATTTATTAATTTTAGAGAGATAGGAAGAGAAAGAAAGAGAAGGAGAGAGAGAGAGAGAGAGAGAGAGATTTGTTATTTGACTTATTCATGCATTTATTGGTTGATTCTTGTATGTGCCCTAACCAGGGTTCAAACTCTCAACCTTGCCATTTCAGGGCAACACTCTAAGTGACCTAGCTACCTGGCCAGGGCCCATTTTTGAAAGAAAGCTTTGAAAACAATTTATTAATTTAATTTTAATAGTAAATTAGCATTATTTTCTATAGGGAAGATATCATCTAACTTGATAGATCTTATGTCTTCCTAGGAGATATACAGGTGCTAAGTTATGTGCATAGAGGAGTTATTGATCATTTCATATATGTTAATATAGTCAACAGCAGTATCAACAATTAGCATCCAATTTAGAAGAGAATGTATTTCTATGTAGGTTACTTACTGCTGAAGACAAGGTTAGGCACAAATTTAGGTACTTAAAGCATATTTTACTAATAAGATGATCTTCCCCATAATGTGAACTAGGTATTGTCAAAGGACATTATATATGTCTTTCCCTTGTCTCCATATTTCTAGGTTAGAAAATATAAAAAAATACTTACCAAACTGATTGTTAAAACAGCTGTTTATGAGGATGAAAATACTGCTTCAAGAATCATACACAAACTTACTAACATTATTTTGGGTGTTTTAACAATCAAAAAGGTTATTATTTAACCTTAATAACATGACCCTTCTAACACATGACTCTTGACATTGTCTTTTAAATTCAAGGAGTTTCTTAGAGCAGTATTCTTAAATTGCATTTTACCAGAGTTCAATCATGTATTTTGACTAACATAATATTAAATGAAAAGTTGTTGCAGTTATTGTACACGCTAGTACTCTGATTTCTGTTGAAGAATGGAGGCAAAAAGGAATAACTTGCCATCCGAACAGCTTTGTGCCCAATAGAAGATGTATTCATTTCTAATAATATGTAAGAAATTATCATAAATTTGGCCATTTAAAACTCACTTTATTTCATCTTAGCTCTATGGGTCAGAATTCTGGGCATCCTGTGACTAGGTTCTTGCTCAGAGGCTAAAATCAAGGTGTCAGCCAGACTTGATTCTTTCTGGGGGTTGTGGAGAAGAGTCTACTTCCAAGTTTCTTCATGTTCCTGAGGTTTGAGGACTGAGGTCCCATTTCCTTGCTAGCTGTCAGCCTTAGCCTGTCTTCGGCTTTTGGAGGCTTCCCACAAGCCTGGGCATGTCACCTCCCCCGTGTTCAATGCCAGCAATAAAGCATCAACCTGCTGTTGAATCTCTCTTACACTTTGAATTTCTCTGAATTTAGGAACGGCCCAGCTTCTTTTAAGGGCTCACCCTATTAGGTTAGGCTCAGGCAGATAATCTACGTTTTGATGAACTCTAAGTTATCTAACCTAATCATGATTAGGGGGAGTTCAATCATAATTTGTGTTTTTAAAACTAGTTATATATCGCACTTCTTTTTGTTCTAATATGATTCGTATTTGATAAGTTCTTGGAGATTAGGGTCTTAATTTAATTGCAATTTTAGGAATCCAAAAGTATTGGTTGTTTGAAATTTTGGTAATTTGATTAAAATGACTAATTTGCTTTGTTCTTTGAAGTACACCTATTCACAGGTTTTTACTCAATAATGTTAAAATAATCTCTTTTTTTTCTGGTTAAATTCTGAAGAGAGTAGTACTTAATTTATATTTTATGAAGCATATCCAACACTTGTTTGGGTAAAATGTGGATGATTAAAAAAACATTTATTTTGAAACCTATAATTTTTAAAATGTCTGTTCTCAATGTAAGTGTATACCTATGTTTTTGTTTTAGGAGTACAAGCTCCCCAGCATGAGAGAATTATTACTGTGTCCACTAATGGAAGTATTCACAGCCCAAAGTTTCCTCATACTTATCCAAGAAATATGGTCTTGGTATGGAGATTAGTAGCAACGGAGGAAAATGTATGGATACAACTTACATTTGATGAAAGATTTGGGCTTGAAGAACCAGAAGATGACATATGCAAGTAAGTTATCATACTTGAAATTCCAACAGATTGTAACAACTGTTATGGTCTTTCAAGTTGCTTCATTCTGATGGTGTGATTTTCAGTGGCATCTTTTGTTCTGTTATGTTTTCCTGCTGATTCAAGAAATTTACAGCCTTATTTAAGCTATGTTTCATTTAAAATTAGAAGACACATACATACAAATACACAGCCATTAGTTTTTTTTCTACTTCTGAACATAATTTGAGAAAAAGTCTGGTAAAAAATACATATAGAATAAAACTGTAAAATAAGGAATTGAGAATAAAAAGCCAAGTGAAGGACTACAGTTGTGCCAGAAAAGTTGTTACCATTAGTGCTGAACATTTTACAGTGGAGCTTCCTGATAGTCAATCAATAAAATAAAGAATACATTATTAAAAGAAAATGCAGTATCTGTGGGTACATATTACCCATCATACCTAGTATTCTTAAGTACAGTACACATATGGATACATTCCTACACATAGGACCAAGAAGTTTTAATATTTCATCACAAAAATTATGGATCTGAAAGCAGAACTAGAAATTTAGGCTAACTTTATGGTTTGGCTGGTAGAAACTTACCATAATTCTCCTAGAAGCATTCATGAACCAAAGTCAGCTGGAGTATTTCATCCACGCAAAAGACCACCTACTGTATGTCATACAAATATTACTCTTTAAATCCTATGTGAATACACTTGTCAAGGTTGGGTGGTCTTATTGAAGATTTTTCACTTCAGTGGCGTTTGTATATCATAAAAATATTTTACTTGAGCTTCCTTGCAGGGTTCATTATTTTCTTTGATATACAAGTTAAAAGAGAATTTTCATTTTGTGGTATATTACAGCTAAAGATTTCAATGCAGATGAAATAAACTTTGTACTTGCTGTCATCACAATTTGTATCTTTAACATTTATATGGTTAGATTTTTTTTCACATTTCTGCATTCTGCAACATTGCATGTCATGTTATTTTTTCTTACATCTATAACCTTAGACTTTGAGAACAGAAGCTGTCCTAGCTACCTATAGAGATTAAGAGAAGTGTCTGCCCTATATATCATTCATATTTTATACCTACACCAACGCTAAAACTCATTTTCCTACCACCCATCTTAGTTTTTCACCGTGCTGTAAACTGTACCAGTTGTCTTCTTGTCATAGATAGGATTTCTTAATATTTTCAAAAGTTGTGAAAAGTTTAAGATATTGTACCATTTCAAAGTAGCCAGTTAGCCTACCACAAGTTCAAGAATGCTGATAGAAGAGAGGAGCCCCTTGGGTCAGAGACAAAGGACTATGTTACAAAAGTAGCAGTAGCCAGAGTATTAGCGCTTTCTCTTCCCCTAATTCCAGTTCCCACAGGTCAGTGCCAAGAGAGCTACATGATACCTGCATGCTGAGTGATTTGTGTTATGGGAGAGGAATTGTTATATATGTGTGTGTGTATGAACATAGTTATGTGTGTATGTATATAATGTATGTGAATCATTAAATAATAATAATTGAACTATCATTCAGCATGTCTAACCTAGGTTGTGACTCAACTCAGCCAGTAAGAGACTCAACTTAAAAAAAGTGACTTTTTCAATAATAGTTCTGAAGTCCCCTCCTTTTGTTTTTCCCTGATTACCCCTCCTATCCCTGCATATCTAATCATTGTCTTAAGCTTTTTTTCACTTCATGGCTTGATTTTCTCTATAATTTTATGCATATATTTCCAAATGTACTGTCCTATAAAAAGTGAATTATTTTTTGCCTGTTTTGAAATATATATATATATTAATGGGATAATACTGAGTGTTTACTTTTGTGACTTGCTATGTACTTCAAAACAAGCAAAACTAAAAAAATATATTTTTAAAGTTAGTTCGTGTCAATGCAGATAGGTTAGATCATTTGCTTACCTTAATAAATAGTCTGTTTCTAATGGCTACCTAGAAATGCATATTAACTTAATGTCTAAAACCAATCACTGTTTATTCCCTTCCCAAAATATGAAGTTACCTGAGAATATTTTAACTACTGTGGAATACTAACTCCCCAGATACCACCACACTATACTGATAAGACAGAACTAAATTTATTGCTTATGTTGGTGACAGAGAAGACCATGTTAACAGCTTTAGTAGACTCTGGGGAGGAAAAGCAAAGGCAAAAATGGGTCTTTCAATGTGGAGACTTGATTAAGATGGGTAAAGGATCAGGATTAAATAGTTTACAATTGGTGGAAACAGGCAGGGTATTTCAGGGAAGAGTTTCATCAATGTTAATATTTTCAGTTGAAGAAGTTAGCGGTTTTTTTGGGAAGTTCATATAAAGAGGAGTAAAGTTAATTGCCTGGGCAATAATGATGGCAATAAAATAGTAATGTCATGCTATTGCAAAGAGAACACTGGTGGGTGTTTTTGTTCTATCACCGAAGCTGGTTAACTACAGTTAACCCCACTTCTCATTAGCATGCATATGATAATTATCCTGGGTTTTAGTTTTGTACTTTTTAACTTCACAGTCAAGACATTGTTTTTATTATTTCATGTAATCTATAGGTGATAAAAAATTATTAGTTTTCTTTAAAATTAAAAAAAATGTTTTGAACATTTTCATCTTTTCCTGTAGTTTATAATAGAATTAATGTGGCATTAGTATTTGCTCATTTATTTACTCTGACATTCAACAAGCACTTCTTGAGCATGAGCACTGTGGTAGGTAATAGGATGACAGCAGTGAGTGGGAAGTGGCTCATACCCTTGTGTAGCTTAGTCTGGATAAGGAGGCAGACAGACAAGTAAACAGTCAAATAAAACAAAATGCCACCAGTCCCAGGATATGGTAAATACGGAGTACAGTTATTACTGTAAATGATTATAGTTAGATAGCTTTGTTGACCATTTTCTACTTCATATCATAACTGTGTATCTTGCTGGTAGCAGTCTATAAATAATTGTTATTAATTTATTGTGGAGAATTGTGTGAAGATGAATTTACCCTGCCAAGCAGACCTCAAAAATTCAAATATTCACTGTCTGTGTTTTGCTCTAGTAGATATAGTTTTCAAGGATAGTATAGGTTTCTTACATCAATTTTACATTGCCAGTATAGGCTGTGGGTGATAAAATTATAAGGAAACAATTGGTTTTTGACAACAACATAAATTATTCCTTAGTTGCATGACCATACAATTGAAATAAAGGAAGACATTGTTTACTTAGCTGATAATGACCTTGGAGATGCATAAGTGCATCATAAGAATCTATTTTCAAAAAAAAATATATATATATATATTTTTCCATGAGCCCCTTAAAAGAACATGCAAGAAAGAAAAGGTACCACTAGGCACTGTTTGGCATGAGTGATCTTAAATTTTAGCCGTGAGAGATCCAAAGGTGTCCCATGAAGCCCTTTACTTACATATTAATTCCCGGCCTGAATCTGCAGAACTGAGAATAAGCAGCTGGGTGTTAGGCTTTAATTCAGAATTTTGGTCCTGTTCATAATGGCAAGAAAAAGATAGATTAAACAAAAGACATTGGTACCTTTTTAAGGTGCACTGTGGAGCCCTGCTAAGACCAGATAAGAAGGTTTGCCTGGTGCTGTGAATGATGAGGTGGCTACTTTCTGTGGTATGCTTACCTCAACCACTGGTGAGGGGAAAGTGGCCTAGATTGGCTTAGGGAATTCATTACTCATCCCCAAGACTTTTTAAGGGCTCATCTGTATCGCAGCACATGCAGATTGGTTACCTAAACAAATGATTTCTGTTTTAAGGAAGAAGGGGAGGCACATTGTAGCTGTGCAGATAAACAGTGGTGTCTGCTATAGTGCTCTGTTGTAGCTAGGAGTGATGTAAGTATTGCAGCACAGAAAGATTAGTTATAATTCAGGAGGTATGGGAATACCATGTGTGGTAAGCCTCCAAGTATAGGTAAGAGTCTACTCTAGTACCTGACTAGCACCTAATGGATTCTCAGTGTAAGTTAGTTAAAATAAAATAATAGGTGTACCTAAGAGAAATACACACTCCAGGCAGAGTTGGACTAGAGATGGCAAAAGGAGGGAATCATTTGCAAATGATGAGTTTCTCTGGAGCAGGAGTTGCCTTGGAGGTGTGTTAAGGGATACAGCTGTTGGTTGAATCAAGTTGTGAAGAACTTTGATTGCTAAGATGGTAGATTGGAACTTCCTTTCTTATGCTGTCAGAAGCTAACAGTTAAAAAAAAAAAAGGGAGCTAAGGGTTTTGTTGCAGAACAAGGTCATAGACTGGTCTATATTTTAGGAAGAGAATAGAAGCATGCAGAATAGATTTGAGGAGAGTTTCAAAGTGATTGGAATAGTTGAAGGAATTTTATTATTTCACAAACACAACATTTATAGGTAAATATTCCTTCAGACTTACACTTTGGCTAAGTAATTCTTTTGTGATTGGTCCATTAACAGAAAACATATTTGCCCTTTTATCATTATCCCTTTTGCTGTTAATATTGTGTGTGATGGAGATGGATGGGTGGGTGTGTGGGTACCCATGCACCTGTGTACAAAGAAAACCTGCAGATATTCCAGTATTTTTTTTTTATTTCAAAGCTGCATTCTCTTTTGTCCCAAGGCACAAGTTATGGGAAGGACAAAATTGCCAGTTTCAATATTTATGACATTAGAAATATTTCTAACCCTAGTCAGTTTGGCTCAGTGGATAGAGCATTGGCCTGAGGACCGAAGGGTCTCGGGTTTGATTCCAGTCAAGGGCATGTATCTTGGTTGCAGGCTCCTCCCCGCCTGGGCCCTGGTCAGGGCTCCTGCAGGAGGCAATCAATCAATGTTTTTCTCTCACATTGATGTTTCTCTCTATCTTTCCCTCTCTCTTTCCATCTCTCTAAAAAATCAATGGACAAATATCCTCTGGTGAAAATTAATGAAAAAGAAATATTTCTATTAGACAGCCCAAAGAATAACTTAGAATGTTAAATGGTCATTATATTATAGAGAAGAGGTGCCCTTCCTCTTTTCTCTGAGGGTTAGTCTGGATTTATATGAGCTTTGAGAAGAGCAGATGATACAGACCCATATTACATCATGTCTGCATGTCTAGGAATATTACAATTCTTCTCCAGTTGCGCCTTAACAAAATATTTTCCTAATAAATTGTGGCATAAATTTAAAAATAGTGGGATTTATACCACAAAGTGTAACTGTAAGACTCAGTTTCCGGTGACCACAAATAATTAGCCAATGACTGTAACAATCTTGTAAAGAAAATGTTTGGATTATGTTACTAAAAATTTCAGGATTAGTCTTTATCCAGCTTCTGAGCAATGCCATTATGTCACTTTTGCTCCACCTCTATAGGCTTGCTTCCCTGTAGTTGACTCCATTCTCAATCAGTCTGTCTTCACATACTGGAAGAGAAAGGACCAAAAGTACAAGATTTAAGCATTTGCAATCCTTGAAGGAGACAGGGACTTTTCCTGTAAAAGTTATTGGAAGAGTTTTGATTGGTCTATTGTTGTTTGGTTTTTTTTTTAAAGATATTTTTATTGATTTCAAAGAGGAAAGGAGAGGGAGAGAGAGGAACATCAATGATGAGAGCAAATCATTGATTGGCTGCCTCTTGCACACACCCCTTTCTGGGGGTCAAGTCCACAACCTGGGCATGTGCCCTTGACCAGAATCGAACCTAGGACCCTTTGGTCCCCAGAGCGACTCTCTATCCACTGAACCAAATCAGCCAGGGCTGATTGGTCTGTTTTGAACTCAGTATCCATCCCTGGGCCAGTTACCTTAGGGGGGGATAGGGTCATGTGTTACTGTGTTTGTCAACATTTGGGTCGTGTGCCCATCCCTAAGCCAAGCAATGAACTGTGATTGGTGGAGACATTGTCTCTGAAAGCAGGAAACTGGTTTTTTACCCATTTGAAAGAGGAAGAGGTGGTGGTGGTGGCGGCACAAAAATAACAGTCTCCACTCTCGGTGATAAGGACCAAAAGGAGCCGAAGGTCAGCTGTCAAATTTACACTTCCTGTTTTTGCTACCTGCACTTTTGGCCACAGAATAGAGTTTTCTTTAGAGTGAAGATTTTTGCCAGTGCCCTTTCAGCAGCTCTTGACTGTAGTTTGCTCAACGGCATAATTTATAGTTTTGTTATCCTTTGACCTCTGTAGCAATTACTTTTGTAATGTAAAAAAAAAAATCTTCCCAAGAGGGCTGAAAATGAAGGGTGGGGACCTGACCAAGTCTGAGATCAAGGGACTCTGCCCTTGGCTAATGAGATGTTTTGGTTTTATGTTTTGAAATGTTCAAAATCAACATTCTAAGTAGAGAAAGAATGTATCCTGTAACTCCCAAAACTCACGTCTGGTTCACCCAGTGTCTGTCTCTCACGGAGACTTTACCTTTTTTCTTGCATTTTATTTTCTGCTCTTCTACCCCCAGTATTGCCCCCTCTTCCTTGCCTTCCTTTTCCCACCTTCCCTGTTTGTTTATTGCCCAGAGATCATGTTCCTATGTTGATTCAAAAAGAGTGTTCTGGTTTGCACTCTTTGAGGACCTAGGGAATATTGTGATGCCATTCTTGTGCCATGCCTTTACTTTCAGTGGCTGCCTTGCTCTCACTGGGGTAATGATGGGATCTCTTCTTTGAATTGTGAAATTGGAACAATGGTATGAAATATGGGCAAATCCCAGGTGCAAAGAAATACCCATATTACTAGCTAGCTAGTTATCTGTTTATATTATTTTATCAAAAATGAAAAACCAAGCAAGAGTAATAGAGTAATAATCAATAATAAAGGACTTATAAATGTACACATTTTAGATATGTTGTGACATTTCTACAATAGTCTCTCTTTTCTCAGCTTCTTCAAGGGTTTATGCTGTTATCTCCAACATTATGTTAATAATATTTTGCTCTATGAGCTTACAAATAATATACTGTCTTTAATTCATTTGGCACCAAATCTTGGAGAGTTAAACTCTCTTCAAATCTCTATTTATGGAACAACCTACCTCCGAAAAAAGTAAATCTTTATTATTTTTATCCTCACCTGAGGACATTTTTTCCATTGATTTTTAGAGAGAGTGGAGGGGAGAGGGAGAGAAACACCAATGTGAGAGAGACATCCATTGGTTGCTTCCTGCATGCCCCCAACCAGGGCTGAGTGCCTGCAACCAAGATACGTGCCTTTGACTGGAATTGAACCCAGGATCCTTCAGTCCACAGGCTGATGCTCTAATCCACTGAGCCAAACTGGTTAGAGCAGAAATCAATCTTTAAGCTACCTCCACTGGCGTTTATAATACAGGCGGGTGCTGACTTAGGATTTATTTCTAAGTGATTGATGAAATTATTTCTAATTATTATTTGATTTCTCCTCTAATGGTTTTGCCAGTGACTGAAAATATATACATTTTACAAAAGGATTATTGTTTTGCTATGTAATTAACAAAGTTTAAATTAAGATATTTAACAAAACCTTTCCAAATTAAGCTTAAACAATTTTATTGCATCTGATCACATGTATAGGAAGAGAATGGTAGTTAAGGACCACTGTGCCTGCTTCCTTGGCAGTGTTGTTCAAATTTACCACTGCTTTCAGCAAAAGGAATGATCTGAATATTATCTCCTATCCCATGTTTACTGTAGGCAGAGTAGCAGAACTTTGAGTCCCAATAGACTGACTCTGTGAAAGTAGAAGCAACTGTTATCATTCAGTAAAACTTTCAGAAAACAAGTGAATAATAAAGGATTTTCCCCTGGTACATAGATAATCTCATAGAAATCAAGGAGAATGTTCTTTTATTGGATTAACATATTTAAAGAAAAGTGCTACAAAAAGGATCTTACTTCAACTTAACATTTCATTAAGACAAATCAAGAGAACCTTATCTTAATGTATCACAGTGCTTATCTAAGGCTATGGTTTAGGGTGGCTACGACTTGCCTCAGGTTAGTTGAAACTGAATGTTGGTTATGATGGATGCTTGTGTAAGCCAGTCCCTGGCTTAAGAACCATTGGGAAGACCTCTGTGTATTTATAGATAGTCCCTCAGAGGTGAGCAATTAGTAACCTACTTGCTAATAGGTGGGTACCTACAGGTGTCCCTCTGCTTTTCATGAGTTTGCATTACTCCACTTTGCTTTCATGAAATTTAGTACCCCTTTTTTGCTAACTGAAAGAAATCTGAAGAGGATAGTGTTCAGCTTCTGTTTTGCAGCAAGTGTTATAGAGGCAGCAGGCAAACCAAGCAGTTGTGGCAAACTTCCAAGCTCTTTTCCCTGGAAACTACATCATCAGCATCTCAGCATCAAGCCACCATAGCTTTGAACTGTGCCTGTCAGCATTTGTGCTCTATCTTGACTCATTTTGTGCATGGGTTAGCAAGATGAGTCCTAAGGTATCCGAAAGCCTAAGAGACCTCTGAAGGATGTTATGCTAATTAATATTTTCCATCATGGTGAACAAAATAAAGACATTGTATGTTATTCAATTTTGGATCTGGAAACACTCCCAATTTTTTCCATATCAATTAATGAGAATTGCTTCTTTAAGCAGTTTCAGCTTACATAAGAACACTCTCCTTGAGGATAGTGAGGGGAACCAGTGTTAATTTGGGAAATGAAAATTTCCTAGTGTGCAGGTACCATACTGATCCTTTAGCTCTTTTTGGTAGGATGAATTGGCAAGTTACTTAAATGAGGGAGTTAATTTACTAGGAAGAACACTGGCTTGCTTGGAATGCCCAACATGTTTCAGATTCACTTCTGTCATTTACTGTTATCTCTATGGCCTTGGTATAATCCTTAGCCTGCTTTATCCTTCTATGCTTAAAATATAATTTAAAATATAATCTTGGGTTCCACATGAAGATTTAAGTCTCTTCCAACACTCAACTGTTTTCCTAGAATATTCACAAATATATGGAGACACTGACATTTATTTTGCCTTCATTCAAAAAGGTAATCTATATCTTATCTAATAAAAGATAAACATGCATATTGACCGTATCTCTGCTACACTCACAACCACGCCCACCAGCCAATCAGAGCGACTATATGCAAATTAACCCAACCAAGATGGTGGCCAGCTGCCATGGAGCTGGAGCAAGCAGGAGGCTTGGTTGCCCCGGTGATGGAGGAAGCCAAGCTTCCCACCAGCCCTGGCTACTGTGGCCTCTGCGAAAGGCAACAAAGTTTAATTATAGAAGCTAAATAAATCTCAGATACCTGCTTCCAGCCAGCCTCCACTGGGAGCTTGGGTGGCTGGGGGCCGTAGCGAGCCTGCAAACAGCCATCAACCCCTCACCCAGGCTGGCCACACCCTCATGGGGTGAGAGTCCCCACTGGGGGGCTTGACTAGCCTGGAAACAGCCATCAGCCCCTCACACAGGCTGGCCAGGCACCCTAGCTGGGACCCCCACCCTGAAGGGGCTCTGGCCAGCCTGCAAACAGCCATCAGCCACTCACCCAGGATTGCCAGGCACCCCAGCAGGACCCCCCTCCCTGAAGGGGGTGTGGGCAGCCTGAAAATGGCCCTCAGCCCCTCACCCAGGCTGGCCAGGCATTCCAGTGGGTACCCCCACACTGAAAGGGGTGTGGCCAGTCTGAAAATGGCACTCAACCCCTCACCCAGGTTGGCTAAGCACCCCAGCGGGACCCCCACCCTGATCTGGGACACCCTTCAGGGCAAACCAGCCGGCCGCCACCCATGCACCATGCCCCTATCTACACTAATAGAAGACAAAGATGCTAATTGACTGTACCTTTGCTATGCCCAAAGCCACGCCCACCAGCCAATCAGAACGACTGTATGCAAATTAACCCAACCAAGATGACCGCCCGAAGCCACGAAGCTGGAGCCAGCATGAGGCTTGGTTGTCCCGGCGATGGAGGAAGCCAAGCTTCCAGCCAAACCTGACCCGGCTGAGGCCTCCGCTCATGGCAACGAAGTTTCAATTATAGAAGAGAAATAAATCCCAGATACCAGCTTCCAACCAGCCTTCACTGGAAGCTTGGGTGGCTGGGGGCTGTTGCCAGCCATAAACAGCCATCAGCCCCTCACCCAGGCTGGCCAGGCACTCCTATATAATAAAAGGGTAATATGCAAATTTACCCTAACAGCAGAATGACTGGGAATGACTGGTCACTATGACACACACTGACCACCAGGGGGCAGACGCTCAATGCAGGAGCTGCCCCCTGGTGGTCATTGCGCTCCCACAGGGGGAGCTCTGCTCATCCACAAGCCACGCTGATGGCTGCCAGTACAGTGGTGGTGGTGGGAGCCTCTCCTGCCTCCTCAGCAGCACTAAGGATGTCTGACTGCAGCTTAGGCCTGCTCCCTGCTGGCAAGTGGACATCCCCTGAGGGCTCCTGGGCTGCCAGAGGGATGTCTGATTGCCAGCTAAGGCCCAATCCCCCAGGGAGCGGGCCTAAGCCAGCAGGTGGACATTCCCCAAGGGGTCGCAGACTGTGAGAGGGCACAGGCTGGGCTCAGGGACCCCCCCCAGTGAGTGCACAAATTTTTGTGCACCGGGCCTCTAGTATATATATATAAACCTAGGCGACTGAATGACCAAATAACCGGTCTACCGGTCACTATGATGCTCACTGACCTCCGGGGCAGAGGCTCAATGCAGGAGCTGCCCCCTGGTGTTCAGTGCATTCCCACTGGCAACCGCCCTCGGCTGGCCAGCCCCCTCTATCGGCCCCAGGGGGCAGACTGGCTGGCCAACCTCTCATGGCTCTTCCCCCCAGGCGGCTGTCCCCAACCCCCCATTGGCCCCAAGTGCCGGCCAGGCCGAGGAACCCCTCCATGCATGAATTTGTGCACAGGACCTCTAGTCTATAGGAAAACGATCTTCTGCATATCATTCCAGACATCCTTCCGGATGAAGCCAAGGTAGTGGGGCCAAGGCACAGGTGGTTAGGGGCTATCAGGCAGGCAGGCAGATTGGTTAGGGATGATCAGGCAGGCAGGCAGAGTGGTTAGGGGCGATGAGGCAGACAGGAAGGCAGTGGTCCTGGATTTCAAGAGGGATTTCCGACTGCTAGTTTAGGCCCAGTCCCCCAGGGGCATCCCCTGAGGGGTCCCAATGGATTGCGAGCGGATGCAGGCCAGGCTGAGGGACATCCCCTCCCCTCTCCCGCGTGCACAAATTTCATGCACCAGGCCTCTAGTAGTTTTATAAAAGTTTTTTGAAAATATTACAGTTTAAGGTACTATAACCTTTCTGTTTCTATAAAAAAAATCAAATCACTTCATGTTTCTTGATTTATACACAATACCTAGGATTAAGATCCATTTTTAATTTGACAATAGTTGTAAATGGTAAATTCTTAACATTTTGGTAAACTCCATATTGTAATCAGTAAAAGTAGCTTTCTGGAAATGCCACTGCTATAACATAGTCCTGCTCATTCTCTCATCATCCCACACCTGTTCTGAGGAAGTAATGTAACATTACCTGTGTCTTACCTAGCTAGCCCCATTCCTTTCCATTTTTGAGCTTTAAAAATCATGTTCCTTTAATTAATTTATTTTTTAAATATGTTTTTTTTAAATATATTTTATTGATTTTTTTACAGAGAGGAAGGGAGAGAGACAGAGAGTTAGAAACATCGATGAGAGAGAAACATCGATCAGCTGCCTCCTGCACATCTCCCACTGGGGACGCGCCCGCAACCCAGGCACATGCCCCCGACCGGAATCGAACCCGGGACCCTTCAGTCCACAGGCCGACGCTCTATCCACTGAGCCAAACTGGTTTCGGCTTAAATATGTTTTATTGATTTTTTACAGAGAGGAAGGGAGAGGGATAGAGAATTAGAAACATTGATGAGCAAGAAACATGGATCAGCTGCCTCCTACACAGCCCCTACTGGGGATGTGCCCACAGCCAAAGTACATGCCCTTGACAGGAATCAAACCTGGGACCCTTCAGTCTGTAGGCCAATGCTCTATCCACTGAGCCAAACCAGTTAGGGCAAGAATCTTCTTCCTTTTAAATTAATATGACAAAAATGTTACTGCTTGGACATCCATCAGGTGCTCAGCTGTTTCTTTTGCCATTTTCAATCTCTTTACTGTATAACTCAAAACCATGAAGAATTCCTAAATTTAATGGAACCAAGAATTTTTTGATTCAGTATGCTTTCATAGTTATGAAGTATTATTGGACATACAATTCATTTTGAAATTTCATTGCCCAAAGATTTTTTTCCCACCAAAAAAGTTATTCCTCATAGCTGTTTCAAGCACTTGAAAAACGTTTGAATACAATTTCAAATCTCAAGCACACTATGCTCCCATCTGCTGGGAAACAGACTGTTTCCCCATAGGGCAGCTGATTTAACCCCCTACTCCTTTCTCCACAGAAACCCCATGCAGTAACTTAAAAGCACCATCTCCTTCTTGACCTTTCTATCTGTAGCTTTCCGTCTTAGCCCCTCAGTTTGAACAATCAAGCTAGTTCATGATATCAAAATATTTGTGTAAATGGAACCAGTCATAATTTATTGCTTCTAAAATTATTTCACAGGATTGTGGTAGGCACTGTTTTTGCTGAGGCACTGAGGTTAAACTCGCTGGAAATGAGTCCTGCACTATATATTATCCTAGGGTATTTTGAGGGGGGGAAAATCTCTCTGATCAGTTTACCTACTATTTATCTAGATTAAGAACTTCCAAATGAGTGACTGTTAATAGTCAGACATCATGCTGCAAATTGTGACATTCCTCTTTTGAGCTTAGCAAAATTCAGTTACTTGTTAATATAGCTCAACAATTATAATATGAATAATTTCTTAGAAGATAAAAAAGGAAGCTTTGAAATCTATTCAGAATTTTCCAGGTAGCATAAAAAGAAAGGGAAAAAAGGAAAAGAGAAGGGAAGAAAGAAAAAGAAAGGGAGGGAGGAAGAAAGAAAGGAAGGGCTCAGCCAGTGTCACTCAGTAGTCAGGGTTCAATTCCGGTCAGGGCATATGCCCTGGTTGCAGGCTCAATCCCCTGTAGGGGGCGTGTGGGAGGCAACTGACTCTCTCCCTCTCCCTTCCTCTCTGAAGTCAATCATATATATATATACTAGAGGCCCGGTGCACAAAAATTTGTGCACTCACTGGGGGTTCCCTCAGCCTGGCCTGTGCCCTCTCGCAGTCTGGGACCCCTCGGGGGATGACCACCTGCTGGCTTAGGTCCGGTCCCTGGGGGGATGGGGCCTAAGCTGGCAATCAGACATCCCTCTGGCAGCCCGGGAGCCCTCGGGGGATGTCCACTTGCCAGTAGGGAGCAGGCCTAAGCTGCAGTCAGACATCCTTAGTGCTGCTGAGGAGGTGGGAGAGGCTCCCACCACCACTGCTGTACTGGCAGCCGTCAGCGTGGCTCGTGGCTGAGCAGAGCTCCCCCTGTGGGAGCGCACTGACCACCAAGGGGCAGCTTCTGCATTGAGCGTCTGCCCCCTGGTGGTCAGTGTGTGTCATAGTGACCAGTCATTCCCAGTCTTTCTGCTGTTAGGGTCAGTTTGCATATTACCCTTTTATTATATAGGACAGAGGCCTGGTGCATGGGTGAGGGCCAGCTGGTTTGCCCTTCAGGGTGAGGGTCCCCACTGGGGTGCTACTGGGGTGCCTAGCCAGGCTGGGTGAGGGGCTGATGGCTGTTTTCAGGCTTTTCAAGCTTCCCCAGCGACAGAAGCTCCCAGCCTCTCCTTTTTTTCTTTTTTTTTTTCTTTCTGGGATTTATTTACCTTCTATAATTGAAACTTTGTAGCCTGGAGTGGAGCTCAGAGCTGGCCAGGGCTTGGCTTCCTCCATCGCCAGGGGCAACCCAAGGCTCCATCTCTGTGGCCATAGCCGCTGAAAGCAGGTATCTAGGGTTTATTTACCTTCTATAATTGAAACTTTGTTGCTTTGAGTGGAGCTTAGAGCCATCCGCCATAGGCAGGAAGTTGGCTTCCTCCATCATTGGGGCAACCAAGCCTCCTGCTTGCTCCAGCTCCGTGGCAGCTGGCCACCATCTTGGTTTGGTTAATTTGCATATAGTCGCTCTGATTGGCTGGTGGGCATGGCTCAAGGAATAGCGAAAGTATGGTCAATTTGCATGTTTGTCTTTTATCAATGTAGATATATATATATATATATATATATATATATATATATATATTTTTTTTTTTTTTTTTTAAAGGAGGTGGGACGGGAAGAAGATGACCTCTGAAGGTTACAGGCTTGCAGACTACATTCCTTTTCTGATGCTCCCAGGCTGAGAGCCTGGTAGAGAACCCAAGCAGATAGGTGCCATGTAATAAAGTCTACCATTTATTGAGCACCTCTTCTTTGCCAAACCCTGAGCTAATTTGTTACCCACATAAACTCTAATTGTCCAACAACCCTTCACAGTTGGTATTATCCCTATTTTACAAAGGAGGATAAAGGCTAAAAGAGGCTATAAATTTGTCCTAATATACAGAGTAGTAAATGGTAGGGATGGTATCCACACCTTTGCTCTAAGGCAATGGTTTTCAACCTTCCTAATACTGCGACCCTTTAATACAGTTCCTCATGTTTTGGTGACTCCCAACCATAAAATTATTTTCGTTGCTACTTCATAACTGTAATTTTGCTACTGTTATGAATCGTAATGTAAATATCTGATATGCAGGATTTATTTAGGAGACCCCTGTGAAAGGGTCGTTCAACCCCCCAAAGGGGTCGTGACCCACAGGTTGAGAATCGCTGCCTAAGGTTTAGTTTTAAACAAGAATAGAATTTTCACTATCTCTATTAGCTATTAGCTTATTATTTGCTAGGCAAGAAAAAACATCATTATTGGTCTTGTTCTTTTCTGTTCATCTTAAAACTAAATAAAAATAACACCTTGTAAAAGAGTTTAAATCATTAAGAAAGTCATGATCATTTGAACAATTGACTCCGTATTTGATGATTTTGATAATAAAGTAGCCATAGGTTTATAATACATAATTCCATCCCCAAACTGCTAATAATTGGAGTTTGTGATCATCAAATCTTTTACAATTGGAACAAAGTTCAAGTTTAATTATGCTCTTGTTTACTGGGCTGTGATTAGGGGATGTGAATTGATGCTCCTGTAATGAGAGATTTAATATGTGCTTATTGAACACCCACCCAGGTTAATGAGGCCTGAGCAATTGAGCAGAAATGTTAATATAACCCTAGTCCTCAGGGAACATCTAAACTAGATACTTTTGCTGGAAGGAAACAAGATAATTTGAAATTAAATGCTAAATTGTGAAGAATAGAATGTATTTGCAAAGGATAGACATCTGAACAGACATGAACAGGCTGGTAGGAGGTCACCAGTAGGATGACTGCCAAGATACATCAACAGTTAATATTTACCTTCACGAGTTCACCACTGGAATGCAGCCTTTAGCTGAGATAACTCATAATCTGATATGAATGGCACATTGAACAGTGATTGGTTTCTCAAAAACAGGCTTATATGAACCAACTCTCAAAATACCAACCTATAACCCAGAATTATATGTATTAAATTTAAAAGAAAAATAGAACATCCAAGCTTCTGACTTGACAAAGAAGAAAATAAATTACTATTGATAGTTTTGTATATGACATGTGTGTCCCTGTATGTTCTATGAAAATGGCATGATAAAATAGGCCTGTTTTTTAAAGCAAAAAGTCTCACAGTGGTGTAGAGAAATGGTGTGTGGAGGGTGGAGGAGGAAAAGTATGGGTTAAGCAGTGGTTCTCAGCCTTCTGGCCCTTTAAATACAGTTCCTCATGTTGTGACCCAACCATAAAATAATTTTCGTTGCTACTTCATAACTGTAATGTTGCTACTGTTATGAATCATAATGTAAACATCTGATATGCAGGATGGTCTTAGGCGACCCCTATGAAAGGGTCGTTTGACCGCCAAAGGGCTCGTGACCCACAGGTTGAGAACCGCTGGGTTAGAGAGTCTTTAGGGGAGGCTATTGGAGTAATCTGGATGGATTTCTGTCCTAAGAGAAGGAATAAACAAAATTATTTTGAAATAAACAAAGATAGATGAACTAATAATTTGTGAGATGGGCTGTGTGTGAGAAGGGTAGGGATTAACCACAGAACACTTCAAAATTCATTCATCTACTGTTTAAGAAAGCAGGTGGTAAGAATTAGAAGAAAAACTCATCTTCAGTTCTGCTTGTTTCTTTCCTTTGAAAAGGTAAAATGTTTATTCCGAGAATGATTGGTAATAAGAATAAGTGTTGAGTTTACTAGAAAATATGTAATGAAAACTACTTTTCTAACCTTTATTCAGTTGAGTGACCACTACTGTGGATGAAGTATGTGTCCTCAGTTAGCTGAGCTTCCTAGTCAGAGGAGACAGATTTGAAAAAGAAGCAGTAAGATAGCTAAGCCATTGAATTAAAATACAGCAAGTTGCATAACAAGTATTAAGCTAGTTTGCCACATACATACAGCGAAATCAAAGTGCTCACCAGATGAATGACCAGTATGTGAGAATATGAAGGATGATAACATTATAAAGAATTTCAAAAAATAGTGTCGGACTTATTAATTTGAATGAAGTCTAGTGTCTTTTTCAAAAGCTATTTGCATTTTTAAAGACAATTAGTCATGCTTGTTTGTGAATAGCCAGAACTGGGGGAAAAAAGAAAAAATGATCAAGAGTATAAATATTACTTATATAGGAATACTTCAATACCACATGTATAATCATGACTATTTGGTGGTGTGCTCTGACTCTATATACAGTGGGGCCTTGACTTACGAGTTTAATTCGTTCCGTGACGAAGCTCATAACTCAAATTACTCGTATGTCAAATCTTAAAGTGAACGAGTGAGACATGTGATTCTGGGCTGATGTTGTGGCGTTCACTGTGACGTTTGCTGTGCCAACTAGCAGTGGGGTATCTGAAGCTGGCTCGTAACCCGATTTTTAGCTCGCAACTCAAAGCAAAAAATCGGCCGAGAGACGGCTCGTATCTCGAAAAACTCATTAGTCGGGACACTCGTAAGTCAAGGCCCCACTGTATTTGGATATATATATGCACGTTAGCATATGATGTATGTGTAAGCTCACTCAACCAACCTCCATCCATCACACAACACTCATTTAGTCCCTGCTATGTGTGCACCAAATATCATGCTAAATTTGGGGACTAAAAAGATTATTAGATGGGCCCCTGGCTTCTAGAAAGCATTGACTCATAAGGGGACAAGCACTTAAAAGCATATAATTCAAAATCGTAACGGGTGTGGTGTGGACCATGCTGTGGAAAGCTGCAGCCTTTGGCTGTGGGACTCACAGGCAGCTTCTCAGAGGAGGTCATTTTTAGCTCAAATCTGAAGAATAAGTGAACATGTGCCAAGAGGAGTGTTGGGAGTAATATGATTGATAGTGAGAAGCTTAAATCAATCAACGTTTTAAATATTGAGCATGGAACCCTCTAAAACAAAGGATTCCATGCTCAATATTTAAAAAGTTGCCATTATGCAATTTCTAAGTATATCCAACAAAATGTACCGCCGTTATGTGCTTGGAACCCATTAGTCATAACTTGGTGATATAAAGTACGTTCTTGACCTATGACAGGGATATTACTGCTGGAGTTGCTGTACTAAAAAATGTGATCATATTTGCCATCTGGTGAAATAGGCAGTCTCGCCCAGGTTGAGGTTCACAAATAACTAAAGCCCCAAGTAACCCACAATTACTCAGTTGCCCAAAGGCTCGCAAGTAGAATGGAAAGTTGTCTATGTTCATCAGATCCCTGAACTGATGCTTGGGGTGGGGGTACGAGGAGAAGGCCCACTGCTTGATCTTTTGTTTTCCTTTAGCATTTGAAATATTTTAGTTCTTAGAACAACCAAATGGAATGGGTCCTTGTGCCATAGTGTCCCATAGTAGATAAAGTCTGGGGACGTGGAGATTACAAAAAAATAAAAATAAAAAAAATAATTGCAGTTTCTGCCTTTAAAGAACTTATAGTCTAAGTTTATATTTGGAATTGCCCTATGCTAGACAATATTTTAAGGGCATTTAAGTGCATATTTCATGTTTTAAACTCTAGTTTAAGTGAAAATATAAACAGCTTTATAATTGAAACCAGAATCCATACATGACTATAAGTGGCTATGTGTTGGACCTCAATTTTGCCTATGTGTGTGCTAATTAACACAGCTTTTCTGAACTAACGAGGTCTAGTTTCTGTTTGGTTCTATCAAATTACTAAAATAATATTAAACAGAGGGTCTCACATTACGAAACGGTTTGGAACGCTCATCTTTATTTTTATTATATTCTTGTTTACCTATAAGACTAATGCCATTAAGAAGTGAGATGCATGATTGATTCCTGGTGTTTTTCAGAGAGGGGAATTGAGGTAATAAGTAGGTAGATAAAAATTTGGGGGTATATGAATAGAAGTCATGAGATAATATAAAAAAGGCTATCCTATTTCTGTCAGGGAGTGAGAAATCTAAGAGAAAACATCTGGAGCAAAAGAGGAAATGAAGTGAGTGATACGTTTGAAACTGTTAAAAGCTGCTAAATTTTCTGGTAGCACAGGAACCTATTAAAGGCTATGGTAGGAATCCTGACTATTAAAGCACCTTAAAGGGGTCATTTTAACAGGATAAGGAAAGAAATAAATACAGAGCAAGGGAAAATTTCAAAAGTGAGAAGAGGAAAATAAAACAAACTTAAGGCCAAAAAACCCTGCCTAGGGATATTGCCCAGGAAGGCAGATTTAGCCAAGTGGGCACCAAGCCTAGTATTTCTTATTTCCCCTTTCTTGCTGCAAAATATGAAGTAATCGCCTTAGCAGGACTTATTACAGTGATCAAATCACCTAACAATCTGAAATGTTTCCTTTCATGTGAAGATTTTTGTTTTATTTTGTTTCTTGAGAAATGAGTTCTCTCTCTCTCTCTCTCTCTCTCTCTCTCTCTCTTTCTCTTTCTCTCTCTCTCTCTCTCTCATCAGGTTCTCTATATAATCAGGTTCTGTGGGAAATATAATCTCATATATCCCATAAATCTTTTGTCATAGTGGAAAGTGTGAACATGAGAGTCAAAAAAGTTGTTTTCATACTTTCAACATGTGGTATGAATAGGATGACTTGTTTCTCTAATTTCTGATATTCTAAATTTCCCACAAAAGGGGTTAAATTACTTTTCTTTTGTCAAGATTTGAAATCTCAGAGATGATATTCATGTCTATAGTTCACTAAATTTTCATTAAATGGTTTATTTTAGTCTCCACAGAATCCAGTTCTCTAGTGAAGATTGATTGTTTCAAAATTGTTAAGTAAACCCCTTTTTTTATTGAATATACTAGAGGCCCGATGCACGAAATTCGTGCAAGGGGCTTGGCCCCCACAGCCGCAGCTGCCTTATGCTCCCCCCCCCCCCCCCGGTCATTCAGGAAGGTCGTTCTGCAGCCCAGTCTAATTAGCATATTAGCTCTTTATCATATAGGATTGGGTGACATTAGTTAATAAAATTATATAGGCTTCAGGTGAACAGTTCTATAACACCTCATCTGTATATTGTATTGCGTGTTTACCACCCAAGTCAAGTCTCCTTACACAACATTTATTCCCTCTTTTCCCTCTTCTAACTCCCTCCACCTTCTTTTCTCTCTGGTAATCATCATATTTTCGTCTGTCTATGAAATTCTGTTGTTGTTTTGTGTTGTTTTTTTTTCTTAAACCCTTTTTAAAATAAATTGATACCAGCTTTACTTAACTCTGTCTCTGGAGTGCATATTTATTTATGTTTTTGAAGTATTCTAGGAGATTAAAATAATTGCATAGATTGATAATGAATATCCTTAAAGTAAATATATACTTACCTAATGGGTAATATAAAAATTAAAGTGATATAAGTATAATTTCACCCATTATACCTATACTGTATTCTTAATATTCATACCCTAAATACACACATATGTGTGTATGTATATATGTACATGTATACATATCCTAAAGTTATGTAAAAATATATATGCATATATGCTATCTAGTGATCACTGAAGAAAAGGTGGAAAAGCATATGAAATATAAGTAAAATTCCTGTTAGTTGTTGGAAACAATCTTATAACTTAAACACTATAGGTGAATGAAAAACTAGAAAGTTTAGAAAACTAAGAATTTTCATTAGATAATAAAAAACTTCTTTCATTTATTAAGCATCCTCTTTTATACCAGATCTCATTCTATTATTGTTTTTTTGAACCAATTTGATTGGTATTATCTATAGTAATAATAAAAGCATAATATGCTAATTAGACCAGATATCCTTCCAGACCTCCTTCCAGATGATTTTCCCCGGAGGAAGCCGGGGCTGCGAGGGAAGCTTGGGTCCTGGGTGCCTGCAGGCAGCCTGAAGGAAGCCTGGGTCCTGGGTGGCAGAGGGAAGCTGGTGCCGGCCACCAGGGGCAAGGAAGGCTGACTTTTGCCTGAATTTCATGCATCGGGCCTCTAGGATTTGATAAGGGATAAGGGATATACTTCTTATTCCAGTAGTCAGATAGAGGTTATATCAAATACATTCTGAAATGTGCTTCTGTGTTCTAAAGGCTGACTTTTGAAGATGTGATTTGTGCTATATGGTGAATAAAAATGAATTTGTCCTGCAAGACAGTACATGAGTCTATGGTAGCTGTAGGTCTCCCGCATTTACCAGTTGGCATTGTGGAGAGTTTTGTGAAAGTGACTTAGTTAGGAGGAGGTGTTATGACATCTTTGGTAGAAGTGGAGGTGGAGTCACTTTCCTTGATGGGATTAAGGTTCTCCTAATCTTGGGCCTGTGTGATCAGAAGGTAGGCCTTGCACAATACAGCATTGCACTGTGTAGTGCATTAGCTTAGCCACTCAACACTTTTGTAAGTATATGTTTTTTTTCTCATTTCATAATAGAGTGATAGTTATAAGTTGGTTTCCATGCATCTTGCCTGTAGATAGTTATGATAATTTGGTGATAACAGTGCTGTACAGACCTTGGAAAATAATAAAAGTTTCTAGAACATACTGTAGTGTATAATATTCTAATAACATGCTCTGGGTATAAGCTGTGTATTTTTGACATAGCTAAACACACCAAAGGAAATGTTTTTGGTTCTCAAACCAGAAAAAAAAAAAAAAAGCTAGGAGTTTTAAAAAAAGACCTTCTATACTATCTAGTTCATTCCTTTATTTTGCCAAAGAGGAACCTGAAGCCTAGAGCCATTTTATATTGCACACCTATTGCCTTAAAATGATCAGTTCATCAATCAGGATGAAACTCTGTTCATCTATTTGTGTTTGTTAAAGCACAAGTGCTTCAATCTGTTTTTACTGATGTCAAAATGTTAAATAATGAATTATTCTGGAATGTCTAAAAGATTTTTTTTAATTGAGAGGATTTTTTTCAGACTGCATTTAGAACTTATTTTGTTATAAAATAAATATTCAGTAAGTATAAATGCTCAAATATATATATATTTGGAGTTTCTTTAACACTCATATTCAAGAACTGTACTTTAAATTCTCTGATATCCTAAAAGGATTAACATTTGGTATATTCTAAAGGAAACTCATTTTATCATTTTCACAGACATGACCACCAAAAGGTAAATTTGTATATCTAAACAGATGAGCTCTTTAAAATGCCTTATGTTGATGATCACCCATTTAAATATTTTATTTTAAAATCTTGCCTGAAGTTATGATAATGCTTTATAAGAATTACATGAATCCTGTCCAAATTTTATTATCATACTACTTAAATGTTTCCCTTAGCCTTACTGGTAGATAAATCCATATCTAGAATGCCTTGGTATTTGCAAATGTAGCAAGGATGCAGTATAGATAAAAACGGAAAGAAGTTAACCCATAGCAAAATCCTTCAAAGATGTCTTGATGAATGATGTCATGGCCTTTGGTAAATATGTTTAGGCAATGACATTCAGCTATTCAAAGTTCATACAGGAGGAGCAGCCAGTAGGGTGCCTTTCAGTAGTGGTTATTGTGGGTTTCCTATGCCTGGAAGAGTTTGGGGGCTGGGTAGATGAGAGCATATTCACAACCTTCCTTCTTAATCTTAAATTTGATGCCCTTTAAGTAAACCTTGATATATACATTCCCATTTTAATATTCTTAGATATTCTAAATTCAGTGATTGGGATGCATTGGAGGAGGTCTTACCTTTTTGCTATACCCACCTACCTCTACTGGTACACTCTCTTTATTCTTATTGTGTGTGTTTAAAGTAGAAGGGAAAGTGACAAAATAATTCATGAGAGAAAAATTTTGCTTAGTCTGAGCAGAATGTTAATTTCATTATAAAATTTGCTCCCTCAACTTTCTTTCAGTATTACAGTGGGTTCCGTTGTTGGCATATGTAATAAAGGTATACAGGGGTGGGCTAAAGTTGGTTAATAATAATAAATAATACAGTAATAAATAATAAAACATAAGAATAAACTCTGTTTTGTGTACTCACAACTATAAACCTACTTTTGCCCACCCTGTACTCTCAGTCATCCCTATGAACTGATATTTAATTATTACTTATTTAATAGTGAGTATGCAATTAATATGCAGTTAATAAGCAGTCAGATGCCACAGAGCATCACACCAGGCAGGCCTAGATGTTAATGAGATTTTTTTGTAAAACTAATTACAAGATAGTTATGAAGACAACTAAAATTTGTCCTTAGAGTAGAGAAGAACATGAATACTATACCAGATCTCTTGGCATTATTTAATTAATAGTACAATGATATGAGGTGCTGTTTCTATAAAAATGCATACCTAGCTCTGACCGGTTTGGCTCAGTGGATAGAGCATCGGCCTGCGGACTCAAGGGTCCCAGGTTCGATTCCAGTCAAGGGCATGTACCTTCGTTGTGCGCAGATACCCAGTAGGGAGTGTGCAGGAGGCAGCTGATCGATGTTTCTAACTCTCTATCCCTCTCCCTTCTTCTCTGTAAAAAAAAAAAAATCAATAAAATATCTTTTAAAAAATGCATACCTACACACAAGTAGTAATAAACTGAGACTAGGTCTACTTTTCAATGAGTGATCAGTTTTGGAAAAAATGCTGAGCAAAAAAAAAAAATGCTTTTTATATATTAACTCAATAATCCCTACAAGAATTTCTAAGTTGAACTTGATACTATTATTGTGCCTTTTTTATAGGATATAAAATACTGACACAGAAATTAAGTATTCATTATTTTCACAGTCTATTGATGAATCTGTCTTCTACTACATGAAAGGAGAAACTATATATATATATATATATACACACACACATTTGCTTATATTGTTCTAGGCAAGTTAGATTCAAGACACATACTCCCTCCCACAGGGAAGAATGACCAAGAAGGCTGGGGTATGCCATGATCCACACAATGTTTCACTGTATGAGGGCCTCTGAGGTCCACTCTTACAGGGCAGAATCTTCCATGGGTTGCATATGTGGTTGAAATAATAGCAATTATTTAAAAACAAACAAAAACCACTTATTATTGAGAAACTTATTTGTTAAAGACTATTAAACACTTCATATTTATTCTCTTGTTTAATCCTCTCTCATTTTGAAGAAGAAAATATGGAGAGTTTAAATCAGAATTCTCAATGGTAGATTATAAATAGTGACATATTGAGTTGGATAAGCCTTTGTTTTGTCCTGTTTAACTGGATACAGCATTGTGTAATGGTTAAGAATATGAGCTCTGAAGTTTAAATAAAGCAAGATTACTGCCCCAGCTCTATTTCTCTTAGCGGTAATGATTTTTGCCTTGTTTCATTAAGCCCTGTACCTCAGTTTCCCCATCTGTAATCTATAATAACAAAAATGTAACATGCAAATCGACTGAACGACCGAACATCAGAACAACCATCAGATGACCTTACAGACTACCACACTATGACATGCACTGGGGCCAGGCCAGCCAAGGCAGGTGTGATGTGATTGGTCAGGGGGGGGCCGCCATTGCCCCACGATCGCCCTGCAGAGGGAGGCCCAGGACAACTTCTGTGGGGCGATCTATGGAGGGGGCTCCGCAATCGATCACCCCACAGAGGGAGGCCCAGGCCACCGGGGTGGGGGGGGGGGGCTCTGCGATTGTCCTAAAGAGGGAGGCCCAGGCCACCCTCCGCAGGGCTATCAATCGAGGGGCTCCAGGGAACGGCCGGGGAGGGGGGAGGTGGCGGCAGATGCGGGCAGTGCCAGGCCAAGGCAGGTGCAGGCGGGGGGCAGGGCCAGTGCCGGGGCTGCGAAGCCGGCAGCCGGGGGAAGGAAGGCCTACCCTTGCCGGGATTTCGTGCCTCAGGCCTCTAGTACGTGTATAAAACAGTGGCTATGGAGTGATTGTGCTTGAAATTAAATCAGTCAATAGTTATAAAGTAGCTGTTATATAGCATGCACTACATAATATTTGCTCTATTAGTATGATTATTATTTTGTACAAATATTTTAGCAGGTTTGTTGGGATTTTTATAAAAAATTGGTAAATCTGTGCTTTTTTGTCAATCAGTAATATTGTATGTTCTTCCACATATAGTGTTTATACTATGCAAATCGACCAAACAGCGGAATGACCAGTCGCTATGACACGTACTGACCACCAGGGGGCAGACGCTCAATGAAAGAGCTGCCCCCTGGTGGTCAGTACGCTCCCACAGGGGGAGCGCCCCTTAGCCAGAAGCCCTGAGCTGGGCTCATGGCTGGCAAGTGCAATGGCAGTGACAGGAGCCTCTCCTGCCTCCGTGACAGCATTAAGGATGTCTGATTGCCGGCTTAAGCTGTCAGTCAGATATCCCTTGAGGGCTCCTGGACTGTGAGAGGGTGCAGGCCTGGCTGAGGGACCCCACCCTCCTGAGTGCATGATTTTCATGCACCGGGCCTCTAGTCTATAATAATAAAAGTGTAATATGCTAATTAGACCGGATAGCCGAATGACCTTTCAGACGTCCTTCTGAATGACCTTCTGGACAAAGCTGGGGCTGCGAGGGCTTAGGCAAGCCACCGTGGCTGTGAGAACTGAGCCCCTCGCACTAATTGGGCCTTTAGTATTTTATAAAATATAAAATGGGTGCAATAACATTGTCAATTTTTTATGATTTTTGTGAGGATTAAATGAGTTAATGTGTACAAATGAAGTAACAATATAGTTATTATTTTTAAAACTTATTTTCAATGTAAGTTAAAGCATGGATGAACACTCTGGTTCCAAATAGGAATAAAAACTTATGTTCTATGCATGAGGGGTCTTCTGCTAAACTGAAGGCTAAACCAATAAGCCCTGTAGAATAACTGTCATCTTATTAATGCCATTACTTTTCCCAACAAGCTCAGACTCCAGCTGACACTTGCAGAGCCAGGCCTTTTTAAGATCCACATCTATTTGTTGGCAGGATTTCCCACTCCCGTCAGATTCCATAATTCATAGGGCAGATTTAATTGACAGAGTTTTAGTTCGTATGAACTAGAAACAGCCTGTTTTTCAGGGTTGGTTTATTTTTGAAGCTGGGTGTCTGACAATTCTGTGTACCAGTGAATTTATTTCTTTGCTATACTCCTTACAATCCTTAGGAGTAAGAAAGCAGTCCTCCTGGCCTCACAGTCTTTAACTTCCCGCATGAGGTTGAAAATTTTGTCTACAATACCAGACTTGTTTGTTAAACATAAAAGAGCATAATCCTCCTGGGTCCCCAGGGGTATGTCAGAGAAAGGGAGTGATCATTATAAACCACTTAGCACTGTGTGCTGTGTATCATGTTGCCGTGAGAAAGTGATGTTTGATTGGCTCATAAAATAGGTTTAGTAAATCCTTTAAATACTGACGTGAGCAATTGTGCATGTTGGAAATTAATACTTAAGAGTGACTTATAGGATTACCATGTCTCCAGTACAGTCATCTGGGCATGTGCAGATTTCTGTATTTAAGGATGCGTATGCTTTGTGATTTAATTTTTGTATTAAATCAAGTGGTTTTATGATCTCCCTTTCATTTGATAAGGCCTATAGAATAATTTTATGTCATTTTTTCCTGTCTTCATGTTCTTTATGTTTTGGACTATTTTATGGTATATCAAACCAACCAACATCTGCACTGAATCCCATATTCTGCAATGGCATTCTATCATAAAAATAAGAACTTCAAATGGTGTCTTTTTCCAACCACAGTATATTCTCTCAAACAAGTTAAAAAGAAATATGATGTCAAGTGGCAGTGGCTTTTGTTTTGTTCATTTTTATTTTGAAGTCTTGATAGGAACAATGAGGCTTGTGAATACTTCACAGGTAGATCTTCACTTGGTCCATTTTACATGATTTTGAGTAAGACTTAAGTTAAAAAAAGCTATTTTTGTGACCATATTCTTTAGCAAGAGGATTTACTGTTTTGATTAAGAGGGGAAACTAAACCTTAGCAAATAATAATATTATTAATAATTTTCAATTGCATAGACATCTAAACAATTATTGGGTGTGCTAATAAAAAATAATGGTAGAATAAGTGAGTGATTGTTATATACCGCTTCTGAAAAAAATCTTAAAATGCCTAATTTACTATAAAACAATTAGTAGTATATGTTAAGTTCTACTGTTTTATACACAAAGGACATAGTACTTTTTTAGATGTTCATTTCAGTTAACCTTCAGGGAATGAAAAACTGTAGATTTTAAAAGCACTATGATAAATGTTTGTGCCAAACTTGTATGAGCATGTAAGAATTAATTGCCAGCTGTCTACCTGCAAATGCCGAAATTGCTACAAAGATTAGCATGTGGGGTTTTTTCTAATGGCATCAAATTCAGTCAAAAATCTCCATGAAAATGTAACACTATACGTGTCACTCTCTTATTTGCAGGACTTAATTTTTAATATCAGGATATAAGTTAGATAAGGCAAGCCTTAAGACTTATTTGTTCTTTAATGAATTCTTAACATTTATAATCTAGATATTTCTGTGTATGGTTAAAAATGCCTTTTAAATATACTCCATTAAAATGGTTATGTGAGTTAGTTCTAGGTTTGTTCCAGATGATATTCTTTTCTTTTAGGCGCTTCTCTTAGAAAGATTATAATAGTTATTTTGAAAATGGTGTGAAGATACATTTTGGCAGGATGTGTCTTGCCCAACCATATTGCATATGACTTCATCATTGTCAGGACTTCTTTGTTTTTTCTTCATTGACCAGCTCACCTATGCTGGATAGTGTCCCTTAGTTCTCTGCCACCGCTCACAGGGGCTTTTCTCTTGTTTCCGTGCAGCTTCTTTTCAGGATGTTTTTGTTAAAGGGTCTTTTCTTTCGACCAACACTTGAAATGTTGTTTCCTGGCATTGCTCAAGTATGTGATGATTCTATGTTCCTCCCTTATTGAAACCTCCTGGCTGTGCCTCATATGCTGCAAGGGTGACAAACTCAGCTGCCTATATGAGCAATTAATGTAAATCAATGCAGATCTGGGTGTTTGTTTGTTTTTTAAGCAGCATCAAAAGTATATGGGGATTTTTAAAAATTTTTGTCTGGCTGGCATGGCTCAGTGGCTGAGCATCAACCTATGAACCAGGAGGTCATGGTTCGATTCCCACTCAGGGCACATGCCTGAATTGTGGGCTTGATCCCCAGTGTGGGGCATGCAAGAGACAGCTGATCAATGATTCTCTCTCTCATCATTGATGTTTCTATCTCTCTCTCCTTTTCCCTTCCTCTATCAAATCAATAAAAACATTTAAAACAATAAAAATTAGAAAGAGCATGTCCCATCTACTGCTATTTCCCCTTGGTCCCAGCCTGAGTTGGTATGAAGGAACAGAGGCTCTGCTGTCATTCCTTCATTATCAGTGTTTACTATGTGCCAGGCATGTAGGTGCTAGGGATAAGACAGTAAATTAAACAAAGATAGCTTCTCTCCTGGAGCTGACACCAACGCTGGAGATTTGAGCCCTCATGGTCACACTAGGGTTAATGATACTTACTATTACCAGATTTTCAAATTTAACAAAGATCCAGATTTTTTTTAGTGAAATTCTACTTTTTAAAATGTTAACTTTATTTTAAAGAAACAAACTCCCTGTTGAAAGTGTGTTTACCTGTTAGCAACACTAGCCTACAAAATACTATTTGAATATCTGACTCTGAAATACCTCCTCACCTACACTTATTTTTCCAGCTTGATCTCCATCTACTTCTTTGTTTTCCATCCTCTATTCACAGCTGACCGTGCCTGGCCCCTTCTTTCTTCTATTACATCTTATGTATTGTACTTCTTGCTGGAATGCACTTCCATTCTCCCCACCTCACCCTTTCCACCCCTAGTCAATCAGTACTCACTGACAGCCCAAATGTTTCTTTGTAAGCTGACCCTAATCTCACTGTATAGAATTACTCGTTCTCTGCCAGTATTCCACAGTATTTCCTACATTCTCTCATTAGAGCGCTCACCAAAATGTTTTATAGACCCTGAGCCCAAAGAAGCTATAATTTCATCTTTGTATCCTGAGAATCTAGCATAGTACTTTATACCCAGTCAGTGCTTCCTAAATTCTTGTAGAATGATTGGCCAGGCCTGACATCTGACTCTCTGCAAACCAGCAGTGGTGGTAACCTGCACCAGATAGGCGCACAACGAACAGATACTCTATCGGTAGAGGCTTTGTTTCACAAGTAAACAATCTTGATGTAAAAATTATCATTTGATTTAAAATGGTAGTTATCAACTTCTGTATCAGACATAGCTGCAGTAACTACTTAGGTCTTTGTACCCAACTCTTCTTACCCCTGATCCCACCCTCCCTGTTCCCATCACACACATACATCAAAATTCCAGGAATGGCTATATTGGCTGCTAGTGCATATGTAATTTATAAACCCAGACTTGTCACATGACATAGCAGAAATAACCTCTTCCCTTTGTACTCTAGTTTTCTTATTTTTTGCTTTCAAACTACCACGGTATATTAAAAGGTAGGTGTGGGGTGGGGGGCAGCAATGCAGGATAGACATGAGGAGCAAACTTTATTGAGAGGCAACTGAGTGGCAACAACGTTTGAGGCACTGCACGTGTATTGTCTCATTATTCCTTTTTAAAAAATATTCCAGTGAGTTAGGTAGAATTATCCTCAATTTAAGGATGAAGAAAATGATGCTGAAATAGGTGAAGTTGCATGCCATAAGAGAATTCTGGATACTTATTTTGGACAAAGATTTATAAGTATTATTAATTCATTATATACATTGTCCTTTTTCAACAGTTTTCTTCTTCTGTAAATTCAATACTGCACAAAATATATTACTATTACTTGTATGGTAGCTACTGAATTTAGTCTTTTTAAACAAATTACAAAATAGGTTTTCAAACATGTCAGACTTCCCTTTTAACAGAAGTTTTGTAATGTCCTGTTTAGTATTTTGAAGTGCAGTTCTTATAAGCAACTACCTATTTATCCTCTGTTGGACCACTTACAGAAGGCAACCAATTAATGTCTCTCTTTCATGTCAATGTTTCTCTCATTCTCTCTCCCTTTCTTTCTCTCTCTAAAATCAATTTAAAAAATCCTCTGGTGAGAAAATATCTAGCTATATCTATCTATATATCTAGATCTGTATATCTATATAAATATGGATATAGATATAGATACATATGAATATGGATAAGTCTAATTATTTTAATTGTGATGCAAATAGTTATAAGCAGTGTACCTGTTACTGATATGTTTTTCCAAAATAGTAAGTAACTATTGGTAAAGTTCCAAAGTGTTGAAACTTTCTTCTACTTATTTGATAGTTGAATTTCTGGAAACTTGGCTTAAACTAAAACTGGAAAACATATTTATGTTTATATCTAAGATAATATTAGATTCTCTACTCAGATGAACAATAGCAGAAATGTCATCTAATGAATATCCAGTGAACTCCTTGAAAAGCATGGAGGATGTGGGGCAAATACTCATTTTCAGGACTTCCCACTGGTGAGCATCCGTGGACCTTGCCCACTACATTTCACATGCTCTCCTCACCCCCAATTATTGAAACAACCAAAAATGCCTTTAAAAATTTCTTAAACATTCTCTAAAAGGGCAATACTGCTCTCAATGATCACCACTGCTCCAAACCTTCCAAACCAAAGTTAGCATGTGTTTTATTAAAAAATTGATCATTTCTTATGTTTAAGACTCTGTGTGTAATGCATTATAAAATAAAAGTATGTCAGTACTGATTCCTTTCTTCAAGGATTTAACAGCATAAGAAAGAAGATGGATTACTTGCGTAATATATATATATTATTGAAAATATTTTTTATCAAAAATAGGAAGATGAAGGTGAGCTGAGAACACATAGAGAGGTCTCACAAAGACAGTACTGCACAAAATGAGATTTGAAAGATGTTGCTATAACAGCGATTTTCAGCTGGTGTGCCACAAGAATTTTTAAAACATGCAGTACCTGACTATTTAGTCAGGGACACTGACCTCTTTTCCCTTAGACTGTCAAATAAAAAAATGACAACAGCCAACATGACGATAGCTATCTGGTGCGAATGAATCAAGATTATACCTTTTTTTTTTTGTCAGATTGGAAAATTAAATATTTTTGGTGTGCTCCAGAATTTTAGTCATCAGTTTGTGTATGCCGTGAGATGAAAAGGGTTGAACATCGCTGGTCTATAATGAAGGTCCCATCACGTTGCATCACAGATGAGTAAAGGGAGCCAAGGAGCCTAACTAGCATGAATGAGTTACTGTCAGAAAGGAATGGGCAGTAGCAGCAGGAACTAAGATTGGAGTAAGGCTGTCAGGTCCAAATGGAAATTAAATTGAATAATTCATGAATTGAATGTCAGAGATGGTTGCTTCATACAAAATATTTAAGGTTTGGGATGGCTATTTAGTGAATTTGGAGTTCACTAATAGTAAAATGAGAGGGCTTAGGATAAGGGACTCATGTTTCTTTAGTTTGGAATGCATTTTCAGTGTGTCTCCTTTTTTGGGGAATATTTGATTGTATTTACCCAGTTAAACCTGGGACGAGCTCATAGCTGTGGTCCGTAGGTTTACTGCACCCCAGACATGAATTGCCAAAATGACAGGTCATGATGTTGTGTCTCTTCTGTCTTTCTCTTTGCAGGTATGATTTTGTAGAAGTTGAGGACCCCAGTGACGGGACTATATTAGGGCGCTGGTGTGGTTCTGGGACTGTGCCAGGAAAACAGATTTCTAAAGGAAATCAGATCAGGATAAGATTTGTATCTGATGAATATTTTCCTTCTGAACCGGGGTTCTGCATCCACTACAACATTGTCATGCCAGTAAGTACCACTTAGAGGTTTGCTTATTTCATTAGCTCAGTTATTTGTTTGTGTTCTTTTTCCTTTTAAACTGGAGAATCGGGGAAAACAAAAACTTTTCTCTGGCTTAATTTTTATTTTAATAAATGTCACTCTAGTTATCACAACTTGAATTTCATCACAGTAGATCATTAGCCATGTTAAATACGTTTTCAATAAATGAAATAAAATGTATTTTGTACAGCACTTAGACAATTGTAACAAACCCATTACCACGTAATTCACTGTTTGGTATTTCAGTGGGGATGAGAAATTAGTAGGATAGATAGAATTTTCTCTTGAACAAAATAAGAAATTTAGTGTATTTATTATCCTTATCACTTAAGAATCACCATCAAAATTTGGATTATAGAAATTCTCCCTGAATTAATTTTAAATATGGTCATATTAAATAATAAAATATAATTTTAGTTTTCTAGCATTTTTGTGACCCATTATTATATGACTAGAGGCCTGATGCACGAAATTTGTGCAAGAGTAGGCCTTCCTTCCCCCAGCTGCCAGCATTGGCTTCCCTCTAGGACTTGGGACTCAGGCTTCCCTCTGGCAGGCCAGAAGGTTGTCCAGAAGGACGTCTGGTCTAATTAGCATATTACACTTTTATTATATTACTAGAGGCCGGTGCATGGATTCATGCACTGATGGGATCCCTCAGCCTGGCCTGCGCCCTCTCGCAATCCAGGACCCCTCGGGGAATATTGGACTGCTGGTTTCAGCCTGATCCTCACACTGGCATTCCAACATCCCCCAAGGGATGTAGTAGTTTGTGAAGTGGCAGGCAGCCAGGGAGGAGCCTGAGCCTGGGCCAGGTACCACACCGCTCCTCCGTTCATCCCGGCCCCATTGTGCCTGCCGCCACCACTGGCTGCTACCACAGCTGAGCTCTCCAGCCAGTGAGTCTGGCTTCTGGCGCCCATTAGTCAGCTGAGCGGCGCTCCTGCTGTGGGAGCGCACTGACCACCAGGGGGCAGCTCCTGCGTTGAGTGTCTGCCCCCTGGTGGTCAGTGTGCATTATAGCGACTGGTCAAACGGTTGACTGGTCGAACAGTCGACCAGTTGCTTAGGGTTTTATATATATAGATAGATAACCGTTTGCATTTTGCTAAATGCTACTCTTACCTTAAAGATGTGAAATTTCTGATGGCTCTAATTTTTAAATTCATATATATTTTTTGAAATGAATACATTGCAAAGTTAGAAAGCCATTATCTGACACTATCTGACATTAATGTCATTTTAATAAAATTATTTCTGAAATTACCTAAAAGTCCATCTCTTATGTGATATTTTACTATTTTTCTCCCATTAAGGCAGTGGTTCTCAACCTTGGCACATTAGAATCACCTGGGAATCTTTTTAAAATCCTGATTTCTGGGCCTCATCCTCCAGGCCCAGAAATCAGGATTTTAAAAAGATTCCCAGGTGATTCTAATATGCATCCAAGGTTGAGAACCACTGCATTAAGGGGTCATATCCTTTTCTGCACCCACCAAAATTTATTTTTTAGTTGTATTATTTACAAATATGTATATAACGTACTTTTATCATTTTATCTCTTAATAAGATAAACAATAAATATTACTTTAAAAAAATCAATGTCTTAGTAAAATAGATTTTAAAAAAGTATTTAGCTCAATTTTTCTACTTATCTTAATATTTATTCTGATTAAAAAATATTTATGGCTTTTGTGCCACGTCCCTACCAAAATAGATTTTCAAATTCTCATTGTAATTTAAGAAATCTATTTTTTCTGATTATAATTACTGTATTTTTATTTGTATCATGATTGCTTTCACCCTTATTTCATGTATATTTCAAACATTTGTATCTGCTTATTGCACTGAAACAGAAATATTGAAAATCCTTTGATATTTTTATCCCATTCTCGTAATAGTAAACCAGAAGTACTTATACAAATATGATGATGTCATCTAGTATAATTTTTAAATATGATCAATTACAGTGTGGTGAATGCTAAGGTGGAGGTGTTGGGGGGAGGTGGTGGGTGGAGGTGGAAGAGGGCATAGAGGACATAAATGTTGATGGAAAAAATAAAACAAGTAAACATAAAATCCTATGTAATTGATATCTTTAATGATTTTAGCTATTTAGTAAGTATATTGGGAACACAACATGGTGTTGGCTACATGAATTAGCATGTAGACTCTTGAATATAAACACTATGCATACAGCCAGGTAGCAGTTCATGAGAATTCATGAGTCTAATCAGAAAATGTGGAATTAATGCTTGACTTTATATATTATATTCACATTGTAATGTTAGTAGAAATTTTCCTTTTTGGTTGCCCAAACTCAGGCCTGTGGAATATTATTTAAACAACATATTAAGAAATTTAAGTATTATTTAAGATACAGCCAAGAAAGCAACAATAAAATCCAAACTGAAGTTTGAAAATGGTAATTTATTCATGTACTAATAGTAGAATCATTTATTGTGTACAATTGAAGTTAAGGGAGATATCTCTAAAATATATGCTCTAAATTATATTGTGAATCTTGATCAATGTCATTACACAGATTATCCTATATAATAAAAGGCTAATATGCAAATTGGCTGAACTAAGGAACAACTGGTCGCTATGGTGCAAACTGACCACCAGGGGGCAGATGCTCAATGAAGGAGCTGACCCCTGGTGGTCAGTATGCTCCCACAGGGGGAGCACCACTCAGCCAGAAGCTGGGTTCACAACTGGTGAGCTCAGTGGCGGTGGTGGGAGCCTCTCCTGCCTCTGTGGCAATGCTAAGGATGTCTGACTGACGTCTTAGGCCCGTTCCCCAGAGGAAGCAGGCCTAAGCCATCAGTTGGACATCCCCCGAGGGCTCCCAGACTGCTAAAGGGTGCAGGCTGGAATGAGGGACCCATCCTGAGTGCATAAATTTCATGCACCAGGTCTCTATTTTAAAGATAAAAACCCAGCCATTTTATACAGCCTAGATGAGTTCTAGGCACAATGGAGGTTCTGAATCAGTGCTGGAATGCTAAGTTGATCATACAACTCACCCCAGCTTCACTAACAGAGACACTGTTTTTATCTGTAAGTGAATATCAGATTTATGAGCCTTGAGATGAGATAAAGAACCATAAGGGTCTATGGTAAGTAACACCCATCCTCGAGTAAGAAGGGCCCTGCCACTTGGTATTGACCTGTTACCAGAGATTTGCTGTGACTAACACTAGAAACGGCCTGAATTTGAGAGACTTTAGGTGAAACATGTAGCACTGATTATGTAATTAAAATTAAATTCAGTACATATGTAAGTAGTTATTGAAATAGCTTGATAAATTACAAATATGGAGTTTGGTGGGATGAGAATTGACATTCTCTTGGTATCTATGGAAACATGTTTGGCATGGCAACTAAGTTGACCTGTGATGGGCTGCAGAAAATGGAGTTATGTGGAGAAATAGCTTTAGGGACCTTATATAAATGTGCCTTATGTGTAGAAAAACAGAGAACATGATGGTAGGGTCCTACGTTGCCTAATAGGTGTAACTTGGTTTTTTTAATTTTCCATATTGCTTTCTGGATATTGACATATGAATTTTACAATTTCACAAGCTTTCATTCTTTTGGGTTTAAATTGATTTTGACAATTTATTGGCCAATTCCTCACCTATCCTTTGTCTTGGTTCCCTGTATCCCTCCCTCGTCCCACACAGCTGCAGTCATTCTAGAGTCATTAACTGCCCACAGAAAGAGCAAGATTTGATGAGCAACAATTTGAAAAGTTATTTTGCTCGTAAGCCTTGCACAGTGTTTTGAGTTATCATTGTGTATTGCTAAATGATGCTCCTCCCTCCATCCACTCCCCCCAACATTATTACTAGCAGGGCAGCAATCCATCAGTCTTATCTGTGTATCAATGGATGAAAGCCTAAGGGAAGAAAGTTTGCCTTTTGGAGAAGAGACTTAAAAGTTCTTGTGTCATTTGCTCAGGGGCAAGTGCCCCTTCAAGCCATCATCTCTGATATTTTTTTTATGTGCCAACGATGAGCTTCACACTTAGCACACCCAAATCCCCAGAGGCAATGGTCTCAATGCAAACCCACCACTAGGACCTTAGGAGCCACTGGCCACAGTGCTTTCTTACCTTGCTCATGATAAAAATGATATTAACTGCACGTCTTTATTGGGCTATTAGCTTCCTACTTTTAGGTTTGTTATGAAATGCCTAGTACAATGCCAGACACATTGCCGCGGCTCACTAATGTCTCATAGACACTCAGCTGTTTCCCCTTAGAGCTGTCTAAAACAAGTGGCGCTGCACTAACTTCTCATTTCCTGTTACCTTTGTAGCTGTTGCACAATAGTGATGATGCATAAACTAGAAAACTGAAGAATCACATGTTCTCTTGGTCCTGATATATTAGGCTCTATTAGCAAGAACACAATCTTGCTCTACTTAAAGAACTGAACTGTTTTTGTTTTATTTTGTTTTGATGAGGAGTGAAACATTCAGATATTAGGCTACTTAAAAAAATTAAATGCATACTTATGACATTATAACTATTAATGTGTATAATCATCTTTACCTGCGGTTATAATTAATTTAATAAATATTTTGCATCTATTTTTATACACAGAAAAATGTTTGTGTTCAGTCACTTTTTTTCTGGGATAATTATGGAGAAAGTTGATTTTAATATTTCATATATTTTATAAGTGAGGAGGATAACTCTTCAGCTTTCTTTGGAAGCATATATGGATATTTGATACGAGTCAACCTTGAAGGCTCCGTGGTTCTAATTACCGTACATTAGTTAAAATTCTCAGAAACAGTTATTGCCACTAAAAATTATGTTCACCTTCATAAAAATGATTTACTAACTTTTCCTCCCCTCAACGAATGAATGAGAGAGAGCATATAGTTAAATATAGGATTATTTATTATTTTGAATAAAGTGATGCCAATTTAATATTGAAAGATTGTTTACATATTTTACATATAGTATACTTTCCTCTGTAATGTTATTATTTCACTATCATTTCCTTGATTCCCAGATACCTTAGAATAAGATATAAAAAATGTTTCCTTCAATTTTAGTATTTTAGGTTGATATTATAGGCTAAGTTTGATTTTAGAAAAAACTTTAGCATAGAATGTTTACGTGAAATTATAGCTAGTTTTTGGTAGCTTAAAAATAGTGCTAGAATTACTACATAAATTAAAAATTTTAGCATTTAATGCTATTTTCAATTATTATTTATTCTATTTTATATATATATATATATATATATATATATATATAAATATATTGCACAGTCATGCCCCATTAATAAATACTGAAAAATAAATCCATGTAATTGATGTCAAATGATAAATATTAAGCTTTTATGATTGTGCATAAGGAGTTAATAATGTCTTTGATTTTTTTTTTTCTTCATGCTAAAAGAGAAAAAAAGAAAGGCCTGGTAGATTAGCAGTGAGAGATTGTTTGGGAAGAAATGAAGCAAAACTGAAATAAAACAGTGCAAGATTGTTTCTGTTTGGAGGCCACACACATTGAGAGCCCAGCAGATCTCTTAGAAAGAAAAGAAAATTTCTTGTTTAATTTTGGAGTAATTTATAATAGGTTGTGTATGTTTTACTCTGTGTACTGTAGCATAAGCACCATTATTTAAGAATGTTAAGAAACCTGAAATGGCTGAAAAAATAATATTTTTATTCTAGAATCAAAACACCTTATTAAAAGTCTTATTTAAAAAAATTCTCAGCCTTGATATACAAAATATTGCATATTTTTTGTCAATTACTTCAAAAATGATGCCTATTTTTGAAATAAAATGTACATATCTAATTCTGAATATTTTAGTAGTTTTATTATTTGTATATAGAACTATTCTTCTTGAGTACAATACTACTTATAATTATAGATTTTTTTTAATGGTTATATGATTTGAAGATTTTCTCTTTCTCCCTCCTATCTGGTTAACATTTTGAAGGATGATGATTAAACTACCACTGATTTCTTTTAAAATGGTTTTATTGAATATTATCTTTTAAAGAGTTTTATTCTAAGGTCTTTGATCAGAAGTAATAACACAATATTTTTAACAATTTATTTACTATTACTTTCCATTTAGTGAATGCATCAGTTAAGATTAAGGACAACAGATGTTATAGCTACCAAACCAACTGACTCCATATATTTCTGTCTTTTCTTTATTGCCTGAAAAGGGTTGTGTAGGGTGATGAATGAACTGAAGACTAACTCACAACAATCCAGTGAAACTCATCTTGTTCTATTATTTTTATAATTTTACTTTCTTTTTAATATGTATAAACAGTGACACTTGTTTGGGTATTGCATAATTTTAATTATTGTTAGTAAAAGTATTTATATATTTAATCTATAAAGAGATGAAATGATACTAGAGGATATTAAGTATTGTAGCTAGTCTATAACCCCAAATATACATTTTCCTTAGTAGTGATTTTGTAAATGACACGTCCAGAGTGAAGTCAGTGCCCAGGCAGTGTGCACTGCATAAGGGTGTATGGTTTCTGTGGGGGAGGCTTACAAGGACACTTGATGCCTGAGGTGCCATTAAGGAATGCATGACTGATTGCCAAAGTAGTTATTAATTATGCAGGATACAGAGAACAAAGCAGCTCAGTGAATATAGTAGTTGGGGGAAGAAAGGAGGAGGGAGGATATTTTTTCCATCCCTTCTAGTGTTTGCCAGCTTATTTTACTGCTAATATCATGTAAAGAAAAGTCTTAACTGAAGGCCAAATTTGCTTTTATGTTCAGCTTTAAAAAATTCCAACTAATGCTAACACAGGGCATCAAATTTATTAGTTTACTTTCTTAGGGGAAGAAAAAAGTGGCATGTCTGGAGTAAAAATACCAAGAGCAATATTAAAGCACTAATCCTATAGGGGGGAAAAATCAGTGTCAAAATGTACTCACGATTAAAAAAAAATTATAAATCTTCATAACCAATTGCACCTCATTGCTATATTATTACACTAATCTGATTTCAGCAAGTGACAATTTAGCTCTGAACCTTTAAAAATATTTTTTTTACCTTGAAAGAGAATTAAGAGAAAAATTAGTTCTTATGATTTTTTTGTAGTATTATGTGATGGAAAATATTTTAAGTACTGTATGTCTATAGTCTGAAACACTTTTCAAAGTATTAGATTTTTATTAAAATACATAATGTACTTATATATTTATGCAGGAAGTCTTGAGATGACATTATTTTATTTCATCAAAGAAATTATATAATTGCTACAGAGACTAAACTCTTACAGGGGGAAGAGATGTTTAATCTATTTTCCACCTAACTTCTAACCCATGGACATGTTGCTCTCTTTCATGTGAAGCTCATCATCTCTTTTCCATTTATCATGAATCTTTTTGTTTCAGTTAATCCCTAGCTATCTAAGAAAGTCTTTCAGATGGCATGATTTGTTGTTAGAAATAAAAAGGCAGTTGGTATTACCGCTGGAATGGTAAAAGGCAGACAGACCACTTTAAGTTGATATACATGGAGGTTGTAAATAAGAATTTAAAAGAATTGAAAGCTTGACATTTGATTAATTCATATTTTATATCTAGAGCCACAATGATTTAAAACCTTAGAGTTAATATGGCAGCTAAAGCCAATCACGAGAATTGTTTTCCAGGTATAAATTTGTTGCAATTTAAAATGATAAAATAATAATTTTCCTTCAATATTCCCATCCATATTTTTGTTAATTCTTTCAACATTTACTGAAGAATATTTGATGAGCCAGGTTGTTGTGAAAAAAATTCAAGGACATATTTGGTGTTGCCCTAAGCCTTTAAGAACTTACCTTGTTTTGGAGAAAAAAGAATATACAAACATATATAAATACAGTCTCTGAATAAGCATCATATAAGTGGTTTGGAAAGATTTTGAAAAGGAAGCGAGGCAATTGTTAAGAGCAAAAGGAGGTCATAACTCTTAGATTAAAGAAAAAAACAAGCTATCAAACAAACAAAAGCCTTGGGAGTTACCTAGTATAAATTTGATATCAAATACGTTATAAAAATCTCTCAAGAGCTTATTAAAAATGCATATTATCAGATGGCAGAGATTATGATTCTCTTGGTCTGGAGTAGTGCCCAGTTATCTGCATTTCATCAAACGTTCTTGGAGATGTTGATACAGAACGTTCCTACATTGAATTAGAATTTGCTCTAACCTATAAACCGAGCAAGATGCAGAGAGTTTTACTACAAGATGTTGGAGAAATATTTTTCATATTCAAACAAACATGAATATTTTATGGAACAGATTGGAGACTCTGCGTGCGTATTTAACAGCTAACATACCCATGTGTTCTCTATTTTTCAGTATTGCAAAAGAATGGGATTTTCTCATAGAATCAGATGGATAGATATCAAGTTTTAGTACTCGCATTATTGTACCGACTTTTCTAAACTATATATTAAAGCCTATCAGTTTTGTCAACTGTCAGTATCTGTTACCCATGGAACTAGGATAAATGACAATCTGCCTTCTTGTCTACTTCAAAGCCAAGATTGCCTGTTAATCCCCAGATGGCGTGGTTCCAGCACTGAGGCACAGTTCTAGACTGGCTATTCATTCCTTCTTCAGTGTGATAAGACACTGTTACCCAAACAAGACAGTCCCAACCATCAAGAAATATTCCTTAATTCTCCTCATACTCTTTTTTTAACCTGTAATTTTAATTTTGTCAGAGTTGTAATTGCACAGAGTTTAAAGGGCCAGTGTTTCTTAGGCTTACGAAAAATAGCATTGCCCCTATTCCCTTGCCCAAATGATTTTCCTGCTCCTTGGAGGCAAGCACTTCCAAGTCTGTTGACTGATTCTTTCAGACTTGACCTCTATATCTTCAGATAACATGTTTTGCTGCTACTTCTTGATTCTTTGGTTTTAAAATTACCTATGAACTTCACTCACCACACACTCTGGAAGGTGAGGCATTCACTCTCTTTCATCCTCCTTTTTTATCACATCGGTCAACACTAACCATCACCTCAACCCCTGTTAGATCCTAATTATAACAAGACCCAAGTTCATGGTGACCATGCAAGGGGTCATTGTTCACAGCTGACCCATGAAGTATACTAGGACTGCATTTCCTTTCCTGACCTTTTTTTTTTTTTTGGTTTGTTTTCCCTAGTGATGTGTGCATTTTGTTGTTGTTGTTGTTGGCTTTGCTTTACGTTTATACATTTATAAATATTTACCACTGATTCAGTCCCATTCCTCAGATTGTGTGAATCACCTCTCAAAACAGCCAACACATTAGGTTTTCTAATACTTTCATCTTCCAGAAGAAATTTCTGGTGAAACAATCTGGTCAGCTTTGATCTGGACTGATTGCCCTGGGCCTGTGCACAGCTGTCATCCTGGGATTTCCCTCTGCCTTATCCTGAGCGTCTCCTTTGCAGTTTTCTTGCATTCGATCTCTTGTTGGTAGGATTTTTGGTCTTCCTCTCTCTTCATTTACTTTCTTTTTGGGAAGAAAGTGAAATCCTCATAAACTCACTGCGATAAAGGAACATCAGAGATTTAAAAAAAAAATGTGACCTTGCATGACTAAAAATACTTTTATTTAACCCTGAAACGTCAATGAATACTGACCAAGTCCACTAGCCACCTAAAAGCTGACTGATCGTTCTCTGCATATGGACGGGCCTTGCTGACCATAGTCTTTACTGTGTTGTGAGCAGACTGGGTCAGTTCCTTTAAAAACACACCCTGATTGCCTTAATCTCTTTTCTAAGAGTATAGTCCTGGCTGCCAGTTCTCTAAAATGAGATCTGAGTGGGTTAGGGCTGAGAGTCTCAGCATTAAATATAAAACTCCACCTCCTCCATACCCCCATATTCAGAATAATTATCACCACTCTCAACTTACTTGGGTGTCTCAGTCCTTGATCTTCAATTTTATTCTGTTCAGGGAAGAAATCTGTATAGTCTGAAATAAATCAGTCTTTTGTCACAGTGGGAAATAGATTTGGCTGTCTGACCTCTTCATAATTTTCAATTTGTCCCATTGTCAATCCCACCTGCATTGGTGCCTGATGCCATCAGATCCAAGAGCTTTTTGGTTGTTCTTTCATGTAAATCAGGTTGCTTCTTGGCTTTGCCCCCTGCTGAACTTTCAGGTCCACTGATGCAATGACTACATATCCACCTGCTTTTCATTTTCCAAAATGTTATCACGGTTGTCTCCTTTCCAATTTTCTTTGGCCTTAAAGGACTATGCATTTAAAAAAATATATTTTTAGAATCAATCATATTTGGAGAGAACAGAGCTAAAATGACCACCTTTGCGCCCCTCCACCCCCACCCCTTTATTCATATAGCAGTGTCTTTATTAAAGGCTGCGTTTATATTTGCTTTCAAAAGTATGCAGATACTTTGCACAACAATTGAGACATAATACAGTTTCCCCCTCATCCACCAGAGATACTCCGCCAGACCCCAGTGGATACCTGAAACTGCTAGTACCAAGCCCTATATACTACATATTTTCCGATACATACATACCTGTGATACATTTAAATTTTAGGAGTTAGGCACAGTAAGAGTTTAACAACAATCCTATATAATATAAGGCTAATATGCAAATAGACTGGACAGCAGAATGACTAGTTGCTATGATGCACACTGACCACCAGAGGGCACATGCTCAATGCAGGAGCTGCCTCCTAGTGGTCAGTGTGCTCCCACAGGGGGAGTGCTGCTCAGCCAGAAGCCTTGAGCCAGGCTTATACCTGGTGAGTGCAATGGCGGTGGTGGGAATCTCTCCCACCTCCATGGCAGCACTAAGGATGTCTGACTGCTGGTGTAGGCCCGTTCCTCGTGAGCCTAAGCCATCAGTCAGACATCCCCCGAGGGAGGGCTCTGGACTGTGAGAGGGCACAGGCCGGGCTGAGGGATCCTCCCCCGCGCCAGTGCACAAATTTTGTACACCGGGCCTCTAGTAACTAATAATAAAACAGAACAATGATAACAATTATTGTAATAAAAGTTATGTGGATGTGGTCTCTCCCTTTCTATCTCAAAATATTGTGTTGTATGTACAGCATGGATACTGGACAAAAAGATGATTCACATCTCAGGCAGAATGGCAGGAGATTTCATCATGCTACTCAGAACAGTGCACAATTTAAAACTTATGAATTGTTTGTTTCTGGAATTTTCCATTTAATGTTTTCTGGACCATGGTTGATGGCAAGTAACCAAGACCACTATAAGATAAACTGTTGATAAGTGGAAACTACTGTCCATGCCAGGTGCTGTGCTCTGATTGGCATTCAGGAATGACTCTCCATTATCTTCCCATGCCAGATATAATAGGCCCCTAAAAAAGTTGCTTTGTGTGATTATGCTAATGCTATGTTTTCTTTACAAATATTAGATAGGTAGGACTGAATAGTGATTTGCTACTTAACATATCCTAAACTCTGTTTCAGTATCCTATCTAGGTGTATCCATGGACATCAGCCATGATTTATTCATTATGCATGTTAGTTGTAACGAACAACTATTCACGTCACCCATACATTTGAGAAAATGATATCCTCATACATACTCTTTAAATATTCATTTATTGAGTAATGCTACTAGTTTAATTTAATGCTTTGAACATTAAAACTAGAGCTGTCAAAATTTTATCTATCTCTTTAACTAAGATGACATACTCAAACTGTTATTTATTTAAGATTACTTAGAAATCAGATGAATCTGATTTTATCTATAAGCATCCATTTTTATATCTTGTGACAGTCTTAGAAGAAAAGTGAATGGTAAGTGCAATTAGTGTTAGGTATTTCTGAAGAAGCTAATTTTTGAAAGCCAAAGATATTCTAGACATCTTTTAGAAAGGAAGTGCTTAATGATATAAACTTGGAAATAGGTGAGTCAGGCAGAATAGAAGGAACATAAACTAAAAGGTGTGCTAAACTTGATGGGTGCATCTATGTCATTTATGGTATTCCACCATAATGAAATATTATCACCATTTTCCAAGGTAAAACTCAGAGAAGGTCACATACTTAGAAGTGAGGATATTCATTAGTGTCTTCCTAATTCTATTTAATGCCAAGCTGCCTCTGCACTAGTGTGGGACATATGCTATAATAGGAAGATCATTGAGGAAGGGAAGGCAAATATAAGACTTTCTCTCATCATCTGTTTTCCCTTTTAAAACACTAAAATGTTATTTCTGTTTACTGTGATATCATAGATGAGAAACTTTGAGAAGTTGGTGAACTAAATTAGGATTTACCCTTTTTTTGGTAATGGTGATAATAAATATTGAGGGCTCAATTGTACTTTCTCCACACAATTACCTTTAAAATGCAAACAAGAAATAAGCTCCTCCAAAAGTCACTTTCAAAATAAACACAATGTTAAAAAGGTAAGAATTTATATGGAGTCAATATTTCACTAATTATATTTCACTATCAGTCAAATGCCATCACAATTAAAACATTACCGTTACTTGTGAGTATCCTAGCCATCTTTTCAGCTTCAAAAATTTTTCAGATTGTGTCATTAAGGAAACTTGGATAAAATTTATACAAAGAAATAGGAAAATAAAATGGAAAGGAGACTTAATTGGAAGTGTATTAAGCACTTACTTAATGTATCACTCTGCAATACCGAAGGCCCATAGCATGTTTGGTTTGAAATTATGCAGTTTGTGCACAGCTTCTGAAATATAATAGGCGTTTGGTAATATTGAAAGTGAATGGAACCCGGGCTGCGGTGGCTCAGTGGTTGAGCATCAACCTATGAACCAGGAGATTATAGTTCGATTCCTGGTTAGGGAATATGCCGGGTTGCAGGCTCAATCCCTAGTGGGGGACATGCAGGAAGCAGTCAATCAATGATTCTCTCTCATCATTGATGTTTCTATCTCTCTCTCCCTCTCTGAAATCAGTAAAAATATATTTTTTAAAAAATAAAGCGAATGGAAGAAGAAACACAAATCTAAGGTCCGATATACATGGAATGCCATCCCACAGGTGTTTGCAGGGTGACTGCCTGTAGGCCACCAAAGGCCCCCGTGAACTCAGGGAGGAAATTCCTGCACCAGGTTGTCTTCTTGTCATGGCTCCAGGGCAAAGGTCCCGCCTGCCTAGGTGTTTCTACTCTAGCTAAGTAAAGCCAGCTTTTGTTTAAATGTGAATAAAAGCCATTATGGAAATACCTGCCTAGTACCTTTCCTTGCAAATAGTTATTCAGAAGTGGGATTAAAGCTGTCATCGTAGCCTTAAAAGACTATATGAATTATCTTAAGTACTTCCAAGGCAGGTTTGCTTAAGAAAGCCAAGGTTTATATTAAAACTTGTTTTCCCCTTTGGAAGAATAATAGGAAAGCATTGAAGTGGCAATTATCTAAGACTCTAAAATAAAATCTGAGATAGGAAATGGAAATAAGTATGCATAGCTTCCAGTTAGCCTATGGTGTCTAATACCTCCTCTGCAATTCTGCTTTTCAACTTTTACAGCATTGCTAAAGAGGAAATGCTTTTTTCCAGAAGAATAACATTCTGATACGGTAAAATAAATAAAGAAATAAAGGCACTTTCCTGCTGGGTGTAAGTTGATGAAATAGCACCGAATGTAATTAGTTGTTTTAGGTTAAGACATGTGGAAGACAGTGACTTGTTGGAGAAACGGAGAGACGCTGCATGTCAAAACTTGACTTCCAATACCTGAGGGGAAGCGGGTCTTAAATCATGACACATCCTTTGGATGAAATTCTTTAGATGTCATCTCACATAATCTGGCACAAATATTTGCCTTTCTTTTGGGGATTTGGTGAGTGATGCTTTCAGGGATTCTAATTCCATTACTGATAAAAGTAATAATGAAAAGAGCGCCCGTGTCTACCAGCACACAGTGTTTGGTTTTCAAGTCAGCATCCCTTTCAGACTGGGCCTTTGGCAGGGCACTGACTTCTCTCTGAATTTCATGTGTACATGCTGCTTAGTCACCTTATAGAACTCCTCAAAAGTTTAGTGGTTGATGCCTACATGTCAAGAGGGGTACATGTGGCTAAAGTGTGTCATTGTGGCAATACCGACTTGAAAGTGTGCATGCTTAACTGCATACTGAAATCCGTTATCCCAAATCTTGGGGTCATGCTTTTCACTTATCTGCAGGTTATGTTTTCTCTTCCAGTAGAATTCCTAATTGCATAAAAGGGCCTGGCTGTTTCCTCTGGCTCGCCATTGTGTTTATTTGGCATGAATGGCTTGGCATAATTCCATGTCACTGAGCAATTTGAGGATGCTAAATCATTAAAAGGACACTTGGTCTTTGGATAAAATCTTGGGCCTTCTGTTGTGGTCCCCTTTGCATTTGGTTTTCACTTATATTGCAAGATTGGGGCAAAATGCAGTTTACTTTAAGTAAATATTGTTATTTGTCTTGAAGATATATGTAATTTTGTATTTTAACTGTAAGTTGACCAAAAAAATCAGCCTACCTAAATAAATACACGCCATTCCTTGAACACCTACTACTGTATTGAATCCTTGATATATGTTATTTATTCTTTACAATAACTCTATGAGAAATTACCCCCATTTTACCTAGGATGAAGTATGCTCGGGGGGGGGGGGGGAATGCAACTTGCTTAAGGTTCAGAGCAAATAAATAGGAAAAATTATAGTCAAATCATGGATTTCAAGCATAGTATATACTATATCCTAATTAACTTTTGCTCAATGAGAACTTTTTAAACATTTTATTTTGAGATAATGATACATTGACATGCATTTATAAGAAATATCCAGTATTCCCATCACCTAATTATTCCCAGAGGTAACATCTTACATAAATATATAAAGCACAATGTTACAACCTGGAAAGTGACATTGATACAGACTACTAACCTCAAACAGAAATTTTTGAAAAAATAAAAATGCACAACATCATAGGAGGCATTAAATAAAAGTGTTATATGAAAATACTTTTTGGCTTCAGAATTTCAATTTAGGTTAGGAGGGAAATTTTTATTCTGAATTAGGTAACCTCATAATCTTCTTCATCTGATATTTTATAGCTGGTTCAGAACCATTTTTGTAGCTTAGAATAGAACATCTACCATAGATTAAAAATTACAAAATAAAAAAAATAATACCACAAATCTCTTTTCTTAATGTGAGATTCCTAGTGAATGTGTGAAACATAAATAGTCACTATAAATAAATCCATGAATAAGGTTTTGCAGCTTCTGAGACAGAGATTAATGAAGCTTTAGGATGCTAAGAGCTCAAGATGTAATCTATAGCTTTAAACCAATGTCAAGATTCAGAACTGATTGCTTAAAAAGCCCTTTGTTTCTGCAGAATAGATTGATGACTTTAGTGCTACTAAATCTCCTCATGCAAAATGTATATAATTTGGTTCCAACAGGTATGGTATGTGGGAGTATTTACATATTAAGTGTAACTGGATAATATGTAAGTTTAACTATTTCCAATGCAAAATAGAGTAATATGTGTGATTTTTTTCAAGATTGTTTGTTGTTTGTTATTTACTTTTAGGATGTATTGGAAGCCAACTTATGAACAAATTAGGGGCTGATAGCTGGTTCATTAGTTGACTAGTTCATGTGGAAAAATCATAAAAATAACACATATAACCTGTAAGCATTTAATTCATTTCAGTGTTCTGCAGTATGGGCCAAGGCCTTTTCTTTAGGTAGGGATATGCTGACTGTTGTTTTGCTTTAAAATTCATAGCCATAATCCCTTAATTATGACTTTCAGTTTGGGTTTCTTTAAGTAAAAATGAGAACTCAAAGATAATTTTTAAAGCAATCTCAGAACAGAATTCCTTTAGGATTTTATGAGTTTTCCCTCCTGTATTTTACTGTTATCTCTGGTACCTAATTGAACAGCAGTTTTCTGTTTGTTGTTTTTGTTTGTTTGTTTGTTTTTATAGTAACTCATTTTGTGTGGAGTCTTTCCAAACCTTCATCTAAATTTTCAAAGAAACAACTCATATTTGATTGGGTTATGTAAATATTTAAATAGAGAAAATTACAATAACAAGTACAACTGATAAAAATAGTTTGAGAAACAAATACAACTATCTTTTGATTAAGTGTTAAATTCAACTGATGGAAGCAGAAAGATAACATTCATTGAGTTGTGGGTATCATCAGTCAGCATGCTCTGCATCTGTAGGAAAGTTCCTATAGGAGGTAAGTCAAGTGAAGGACTATTAAGATAATGACTGTTGTCTATTGTTCAAGGTTGCTATTGATACTGCCTGACAGCGTGTCTTTGGAAAATTATAAATTAAAAGCCTGTGGCCAATAGAAAGGTAATTGGTAACTGCCTTGATGTGTGTATCAAAGTAGCTAATAGTATTCCAGGTGCAGTGTAGACGTTTGGTACATTTTTATTCTCTTCCTATATAATTTTTTCCAATGATTTACTGGCATTATTTTCTTTAAGCTGCATGTCTACCTGGAAGTTTCATGGAATTGGGAGAATGAGTTTTCTACTAGTGGGATATCCTTTATACAGAGCTCCAGATGAATATGTATGAAGAGATATTTTTATTTTATTGAAAAAGCAAAATGGCTAATGAAAAATATTTAATATTCACCAAAGTAAAGGAGGGACAGGGTTCCTTTTCTTTCCCTCACTCTGTTCTTCCCTCATTTCTTCTTTCCTTCCTCTCTCTCTCTCTCTCTCTCTCTCTCTCTCTCTCTCTCTCTCTCTCTCTCTCTCCTTCTAGATGCTCCCTTATCCTAATCTACTTTTGACTTGTATTATTTTTAGAATTTTTTCTATTCTTTACCAACCCATGCTTACTTAAGAAAATGCCTTGCTTTTTTTTCTTAACTTTTCTTTAAGTTATAATGACATCTTAGTGTTATGCTAATATATGGCACCCTATTCTAACATAGGGTATGCTCTAATTTGCCCATCTTCTTGCACTAAGGAAAAGGGGTGGTTGAATTGGTAAGCACCAGCTGAACAGCTATAACCGGCTGTATCAGCCCCCTCCCCCAAGACCTTAAACAGATCAAGCCGAAGAAATAGTTTAAGGTGAGCTTTGGTTTATTTTCCATACAAGCCATCACAACCCATATATAACACAGTCATGAAGGCACGAATATAACAGGGTTTTATGATACAGATATCTTCTATGTTAGCAACAGTCTTTACCCCTCTAAGATCTTGGTCTCTTCTGAGGTGTCCTGAGCTCTGACTATTGACCTTGAACAAGATTCTTTACAGAGGCCTCACTTGTGTTCCTGTGGCCTTGAGTGCTATAGATTTGACTTGAATTCCCACATCGATCTGTACAAACCTGGGCAAGTTTTCCTAACCACAGAATGTGAATGACAAAAGTTTCTGCCTTACAGCATTGTTGTGAGGATTAAATACCAATGCTTATCTCAGTGTTTGGCAGGCAGCAGTGAAAAAATGTTACCTTTTTTTAAGGTCAGATTTACTGGCATGTTCTGATTCCAAGTGCTCTCTCTCTAAATTGGTATTTTTAAAACTTTCTGACCAAGACCCCACCATAAGGAAAAAAAATGTACAGTGTGATTATTAATGCAAGTGCACACCCACACATGCACATACACACGATCACATTTTAAAATGATAAATATGCATATGTATGTATTATGAGGTAATAATATATTAAATCAGTGCTTTATTTTTTTTCATTTCTTTTCTTTAAAGAATGCTAGTCGCAATGTAATAAATTGATTTCACAATCCACTACCTATACCATAACTTGAGTTTGTGAAAATATGACCTAGGTTGTGAAAGATGTATCATTTGTTCATGAATGAGTGAACCTTTTGGCCATTTCACTGCTTTCCTGGAAAAATATCATATTATACTAAAATATGTAAAAATTCATTCTTAAACCCCCACCCCCACCCCCAATTGATATTTAAACACACTTTCCATTATAATCTGCAAAGCCTAACATGTATTTTAGAAAATCTGGATTGAAGGTCTCCTATCAACATTGGCCCATTCAAAGCTTATTCCTTGTAGGACCTTGTCCTTGATCACTTTTCAGAATTGTCCTGATACTTTAATGATCATAGGAACTATGATGTTACAATGGACCACTTGTTTGCCATGAAACACTATTGGTTAAGTTTGCTTTCCCACTGATCTTTTGAAGAACTCATCAATCTTTTAGTGCAGGAATTTAGGGTTCAATTAGTGGTATTTGAACCAACAGCCAGAGTCCACCTGCCCTCATAACTGTATGGTACCAATGGCCATCAGCCAAGGTGAAGGGGATTGCTTCCTGTCTGCCCTCCAGTTATCTTTATGTTTTTAGTGAAACCAAAGAAAGGCTAGAAAGTTTATGGATAGCTGTCTCACGATGGTGCTTATCAAATTCAGGCATGAGAAATTTGTTCTCTGCCCTCTCCATGGTATAAATGGAAACACAGATGAAAGGTTTTGGAAAGCACAGTTTTTCATTGTTTGGACAGATCTCTGGGCTTCCTGAACTATGCACACTCCATGAAATGGGGCCTTCGGTGGTATTTACTCTCTGTGGATTAATGGCATTTCTGCCTGAAGATAAAACATTTTTGGTAAAAATAACTTGTCACTCAATTGAGACAGTTCGTTTGGGAGATGCTGTGGTTGCAAAACATGTCTCTGCTCATGCACGCTCACCTGTTTCCCTGAGCTTCGTCTGTTTGCTGACCTTGACATGCTTGCTTTTGTTTTTAAAAATCTTCTGTGTGATTTTCACCTTTGTATAGCATCTGTGTATAGTTACTGCTGCGAACATGTTTTATCACTTTCAGAACCCTTAAATTGGGATATACGTGATGCGCAATCACTACAGCTCAATATTTTTTCATGGAGTGTGAATGCCCCACAAATGCGCTGCCATTGTATTCCTCTTATGAATAAACTGTATTAATACAATTGCATTTTCCTTCATATATTTGGATGTGGCTCCAATGAAACCTGTCATTTTATCTTTTATCCAAATTGTAAATCATTATTAACATTTATTAACTACAGATATTAACATTTATTTAATCATTTCCTCCCCGCCTAGCCATCTTACCTTTGAGAGCATTAAGAATTTCTGTCTGTTGTCGCATTTGTGTTAAGTATAGACAAAGACGCTAGGCTTTTTTCTTGACCCTTGGGATTGAGAGAAAATAGTTACAGATGTTAACCATGGTGAAACTACTTTTGATATATCCCTTTTGATCTCTATGAATAATAAACGGGAGGCATTCATTAGGTATAGCAAAGTTTCCAGATCTTCTCAAAATACATTTGAAAAAGTGGATGGCCAAATGGAGATTAGGATTTCAGGACCATTTTAGACAGAGTGTTCCATCGTTGCTACCACAGCCATATGTATTATGCAGTGAGTACATGCTTTTATTATGTTTAAAGGCTTGTCCCTGTATTGCAGCTAACATGAACATCTCTAACATATTTTACTACTTTTAGAATGAATTGGTTGGAGTATATATAATGTTAAATAATTGACATGCAGAACTTAGTTTTAAAGCCTTATTATATGGCTACTTGAAAATTTTTATTTTACCTGATTTGTATTGAGCAGATTTTCCCAATTAACATGAGAATCAATTCTTCAGAATGTAAGCCTTAGGTTAAATAACTCTTTTTTTATGAACATGAACATACACAATAGTCATTATACTATTTTTTCAGGGATGGTCACAGTTCATCCACATGCCTTGCGATGCAAGACTCTCTTAACATTGTATTCGCACTTCCTAGCAGAGTACCTGGCCCATAATAAATGCTCTAAATTTTAAGTAAATGAGGGAATGTTCAATAGCTTGCATGATGCTCTGTGGCAGACGGATGTTCCTGTGATAGCCAATAGCACAGTCATAAGTAGCACTGGCTGGAAAGTCGCCAGCCTCTGTGTTCTATGTGGTTAACCCAAGTCCTGATGCCTGAAGCCCGGGAGCAGCAGCCCTGTGCCCAAGTGAATGTTGATCCTGGGAAAACCCTTGGTGGTTTTCCTGAGAAATCATCGCCACCTTCATGATGTGAAATTGGTGCTTGCTTAGGAACTAGAGTTTAAAAGTGGAAAAAAAAGAATCAGGCCATATTAATTTTTAAAAAAGGCCAAGTTCCCACCCTGAAATTAATTTAATTGGCCATTTCTTAGTATCTTGCCATAATATCTATACCTAAGTTCATATCGTGCCTTTCCAATTACGCATACTTTTACATGCATTAACATGTTTATTTTAATAGGAATTTATGGCACAAAAACTCAATAAATAATTGGCACACATTTCCCTGTTTGCTTCTTGAAGATACTATTTTTATTAAGAAAATTTGGGGTGGGTAGAATTTGCAATACACAAAGCATTGGATTCTGGTGGCCTATTTAGGGCAGAGATTCACTTTGCAGTATCAATACTTGAATAGTTCTACTCTATTCATATTCATAGAGTTTCAAAATTGGAAGAAACTTTTAAATTAGTTTTGCATATCTTCCATCTGATTCACAATCTCTTTGCTTTTCAGACAAAATGACCTTGTGACTTTGGCACAAAACGTATGAATTCATTGTCTTTTAGCTATTGGGACCACTCCATACTTAACCAGCATTGTTTTTAGAAGTTTATTTCTGGTATTAAGCAAAAGTCTTTCTTCTCTTAACTCCCCCTTACGGGTCTTAATCTTTCCTTTGAAATTGCATGCAATCGTTTTATGACTTTCTTTTAAAATTGCATGCAATAATTTTATGACTTTTTCCATTACTAATCACTCAGTATCATATAAAATGTATTTATACACATCATCTTATTTGAACTTCAAAACAATTAGGTAGCTTATGCATTATTATATTAGTCTTAGAGGTAAATACTCTAAAACGCAGGGAGAAAAATAAGTAATTTGCTAGTGATCACACATGCAAATAATGATTGGTGGATCCAGGGTCCATGCCCAGATCTTCTGATTTAAAATTCCCTGTTCTTTCCATGTTGCCTCAAAATATCCTTTTAGTTTTAAATTCTTCACTACTTTAGGCAATATGCCCTCTGTTTCTTCAGTTTCTCAGTTTGTCAGCCATTCCTCAAGTGACCTAATTTTCAGTAAGAGAAACTTTTGAGGTACTGGATGGTGTCTGTGTGTGTGTGTGTGTGTGTGTGTGTGTGTGTGTGTGTGTGTGTACATGTCCATATATGCCCATGCAGAGCTTAGAATTTGCTCATAGCCTCTGGGGGCTACATTCATAATGCATTTTGCAATGATAGCCAGTCTTTTCACCCCTTCCAATAAATACTTTTGGTTTATCTTTATCTTCCCTTATGTAAAAATTTACATAACTTGAAAAAGAAATGTGTAGTTCATTAACCATTTCAGAGTACATGCTTTCTAAGTGAAGAATTGTGGGACTCATCCTTATTTTGTACATGACTGTTTAGAGAAATCAAAATAACTTATTTTCTGAGCAGCTGTTTAAGATTCAAATGTTTTTCTGTGTGCACTCCATATTTGGTTAAAGGGGAAACCAATAAATGCTTTCAGGTTGTAGCAGTGGACTCAATAAAATCGAAGTACTTTCACAGTTCACTGAGAAAACTGCTTTACCCAGTTGACACAGGATTATACCATGTGCTGAATATCAAAGAAAGAGGTTAGCCCAGTATCAACAGTTATATAAGTCTGTACTTTAAACCCCAAAACAACACTAACCACTTCCTAGACTGTGCAAAACAGTAATACAAGCTGAAACCACAGTTGATCAGAGCATATAAAAACCACAGTTGTGCTGCTAGCATATAATTATTTCCATATATTCTGCACAAAATCATCAGAAGCCAGAAAGTATGCCCATAGAAGTGAATAGCAAAGACATTTAGAAAGACAAATTAAAGCAATCATTTCTGCAAAACAGGTTTTTAAAAGTAGTATCATATTTATTGCATGAATATTCACATCACAGACTTAATCTTTAAAACTATGATTTGTCTAAAACTATGCTGCTTAAGCTGAAATTTTCAAGGTCCTCATGGAGTTAATACCTTTCACCAAATATTCTTTGAGGCTAATTGTGATAAATCTGATTAAAGTTCCAATTTTAACTTTAGCATCTTTTTACAATAAATAACAAGATATTGAATTCATTGTGAAGACTAAAGCAGTCAAATTGAATTCAAGTAAAAATTTTGGCCTGGCTGATATTCTGATATTGAAATTGAACTCTTTAGAACAAACTTTTTGTATCAGTATGCCTTGAAAATCTATTTTTTTAAATATATTTTTTATTGTTGATGTCTCCCATTTCCCACATCTTTATCCTCCTCCTCCCAGCCCCTACCCCTACCCCAGGTCTTCACTATCCTATTGTCCATGGGCTATGCATATCCTATATAATAAAAGCCTAATATGCTAAGTGTCCAGTCGACCAGTCAGGTGTTCAACCAATCAAAGCGTAATATGCTATTGCTATGCTAAGGCCGCTCAACCGCTCACTATGACAGGCACTGACAACCAGGGGTGGATGCTCCAACCAGTAGGTTAGCTTGCTACTGGGGTCTGGCCAATCGGGACTGAATGAGACAGGCCGGACATGCACTGGAGCCCTCCTGAGGTCCATCCGCCCCAGGTCCATCCCCTCCTCCTCCCCGCAGCTGGCCAACCTCCCATGTTCCCTCCCCGGCCCCAATCATGCACTGGTGAGGTCCCTCAGCCTGGCATGCACCCTCTTGCAATCCTGGACCCCTCGGGGGATGTCGGAGAGCCGGCTTCTGCCCAATCCCGCAGGCCAGACTGAGGGACCCCACTGGGGCCTCTAGTAAGTGCTTAAGTTTTTTGGTTTATCTCTTCTTGTCCCCTCAACCCCACATCAAGGTATGCCAGCCTGTTCCATTCCTCCCTGCTTTGGGTTTTATTTTGTTGGTCAATTCATTTTGTTCATTAGATTCCACATATAAGTGAGATTATGTGATCTTTGTCTTTCTCAGATTAGCTTATTTCACTTAGCATAATATTCTGCAGTTCTATCCATGCGGTCCCAAAGGGTAAGAGATCCCTGAAAATCTCTTAAATAGATGAGTATAGAACCTCTCATATTGGACCTTTTATAGTTGGGTTTTTTTGTTGTTGTTATTGTTGTTGTTTTCATAGTTGGTTTTTAAAGGGCCCCAGCAATAACATTCTGAAAATCCCACTGACCTCAGAACACTTAGAAGGTCTAGTGGACTCTCCATAGACCCCACGATATTCTTCCCTGAACTCACCATTTGGTCATCCTCTGTGCTCAGTGTTTGCTCCGGGCTTTTCTTCACCCCCATCACCACAGTGTTTGCCTACTTTGAACCTTTATTTTGGGGACTCTTCACTGGGGTTACTGGTAAGGGCACCAGAATTAAGAAAGCTCTGAAAATGCTCAACCACACTGAATGGTGTCCATGAATGAAATCCTGTTGCCATTCTAACTAAAATTGCATTTATTTTAGATTCCAATGTTCTGTGGTGGTGGACACTATAGATTTTTTTGTCCATCTTCTCTCCCACTCACTGAGACTACCCTTTCACAATTTTTTCTCCCCACGCAAACCTCTAGCATCATTTCTCCCATCCTCACTCTCAGATGATAATTTTGCTTCCTGTCTCACAAGAATATAAACAATCAGAAAAGGACATCTACAAATTCTCACTGTGCTCTTTATCCAGCTCTCTCATCTGTACCTGAACACTTGACCTTCCTTTCTGAGACTTTGAGTGAACCTTAGGGAATGTGAGTTTAATTTAATCTCTCCCATCTCCTCTTCTCTGCTTCTACTCAAGTGGTGCTCCCACACTCTTCTCGCTCTCCTGCGCCATCATAACCTTTTCCCTTTTTTACTCTCTATTGGTCTGTTCCCCTCAGTACACAAATATGCCGTTATTTCTCCCATCTTAAAAAAATGTGTCCTTCTCTTGGTCCCACATCTCCATCCAAACACCAGTCCTGTTCTCCTTGTCAGCAACTCCTCAGAAGAGTTTTTGTGTTCCCTCTGTCAAGTTGGCCTCCTTTTATTTCCTCGTGAAGTTATACTCATCCAGCTTTTTAAAAAATATATTTTATTGATTTTTTACAGAGAGGAAGGGAGAGGGATAGAGAGTTAGAAACATCAATGAGAGAGAAACATCAATCAGCTGCCTCATGCACAAATCCTACTGGGGATGTGCCCACAACCAAGGTACATGCCCTTGACCGGAATCGAACCTGGGACGCTTTAGTGCGCAGGCAGACACTCTATCCACTGAGCCAAACCGAATGGGGCTTATCCAGCTTTTCGTACCTACCACTCCACCAAAATTGCACCTTGTAAGGTGTCCAATGAATGTTTATTGCTAAATGCAGGAAAAACTTCTCAGTCCTTCTCTCAGACCTATCATCAGTGTTTGACACAGCTCATTCTTCTTTATTTCCTCCCACTGAACACTTTTTTCTCCTGCTTTCCAGATCATTATGCTCTTTCTCTTTTCCTCCAACTCACTGACTACTCCATCTCAGTCCCCTTTACTGAGTTCCTCTTCCTTTTTTCCTGACCTAAATTCATAGGAGTGCCCTGGGGTCATTCCCTTTTTTAAGCAAGACCACTTTATCTAGACTTGGGAACCATGGTACTGACCTCTTCCTAATTAACACTCACTCATTGGTGATCTCATCCAATTTCATGGTTTTTTTTGTAATACCCATAAGTCATTGGGTTCCAAATTTACATATCTCCTAGTCCCTACATCTAACCTGAAATCCTCACTTGTATATCCAACTGCCTTCTCAGCCTTTCCATTTGTATTATTGCAACACTTTAAGTGCCTCCCTGTTTCCTGCAGTCAATATGTAAATGTTACATTTTTTAAATCACCCACAGCTCCTCTCACCTATTTTGAGAAAGCTGTCTAATAATCCCTTTATTTAGTGCTAACTGCTCCCTTTCAAGACTATTATGAATTTTCACAGCCAGTGTGGATCAGTCGTTGGCCAGTCCATGAACAAGGAGGTCAAAGTTTGAGTGCCCAGGTTTCAAACTCCATCCCCAGTGGGGGGGCGGGGGGGGAGGGCGGGGTGCAGTGGGTGACCAATTGATGTTTCTTTTTTTTTCTTTTTTAAATATATTTGTTTTGATTTCAAAAAGGAAGGGAGAGGGAGGGAGTAATAGAAACATCAGTGATGAGAGAGAATCATTGGTCAGCTGCCTTCTGCATGCCCCTACTGGGGAGTGAGCTGCAACCTGGGCATGTAGTCTGACTGGTTTCTCCTAGTTCATATGTCAACGTTCCACCACTGAGCCACTCTGGCCAGGCTCTCATCAATATTTCTATTTCTCTATAATAATGAATCCAGTGGGCACCCTGAATATCAGAGAGAAGACTCTAGGGTCTATTTTTAGGTGTTTATTAACCTTAAATTAGGGAACAAACAAGACTTTAGGCTTGTTGCTTTTCAGTTTCTTTCCTTATGCACAATGTAAATGTCTTGTTCGCTTTATAATTTAGCTCTCGGCATTAATATCTCTAAGCTGTTAGAGCTCATATTTACATTGTACCCATGTACACTGAAAATTGAGAGTATAATGAACCATTGTCCATACATAAAGTAATAATTTATGTAACCATCTTCCTTTTATGAACATTTAAGTTTTTATCTTAATTTTACTCTTCTCTATTAATATTGCTACAATAGATATTTTTGGATTGTACCTCTGATTATTTTCTTAGGATAAAATAATGAATATGAAATTATAAGAGCTTTGAAAATGGGGAGTTTTGTTGGTGTTGTTGTTAATCCTCACCCAAGGATATTTTTCCACTGATTTTTAGAGAGAATGGAAGAGAGAGGGAAAGACAGAGAGAAATATTGATGTGAGAGAAACACATCGATTGGTTGCCTCCCACACATGCCCCTATCAGGGCCTTGGCCAGGGAGAGTCTACAACCGAGGTACGTGCCCTTGACCAGAATCGAACCCTGGACTTTTTAGTCCACAGGCCGATGCTCCATTCACTGAGCAAAACTGGCTAGGGTGAAAATGCTGTGACAGTTTTCTCTTCCATGCAGTTTGTGAGCAGGATAGTCTTGCTCTCTCTGCTGCAGTGCTATTAACTCCCCTCTGTCATCAAATTCCTTTCCTTCATTAGGCTTCTTCTTTTCTGATTGCAGATATACATCGATTTTATCTCCTTATTATATTAATCTTTCTTCTAGTCTTCCATCTCATTAGCCCATTATTCTTTTTCCTTCTTTTTTTTCCTCTCTGTCAAACTTAATGAAATAAGTTCTACTCATTCTTCATTTGTGCTCCTTTTTCTGAAGGCCCTCTTTCTTCCTTATCTACTTCACTGGCACTTCAATATATCTAAGGACACAGAAGACACCCTCTTTAGTAACTGCAGTGGCCTATGCTCTTCCTTCCTGACCTTTTCATCACTTTGACATTGCTATCCATCTCCGTGTCTCTAAACTTGCTTCTCCTTCGACTGCAAAATCACTAATGCCTTGGGGCCTGCAGGTTCTCCTCTCGCCACTCTGACTGATCTGTTTCAGGCACCAGTGCTGGCTCCTTTGCCTCGGACACTTGTCTAAATGTTGGGAAACATGAATTTCCTTTGCTTGATCATCTTCTCATGTTATTTATGCTCTTTTACATAGCACTAAGTAACATATACTATATTAGTGACTATCAACCTCAGTAGTCAGTCTTCAATATCTAATGCCAGGGGAGTGTGTGCAGTTGTCCATTGGACACATCCATGTAAGTGCTCTATAGCTTTCCTACCTAATTAATCCAACCTGACCTTTTCCTTCTTCCATACTTGCCTGGTTTGTCTATGTTGGGAAACTATGTCACTTGTTGACGCATTCTCTCCTTTCCTCTATTCCATCAGCCAGCAGTTCCTGTTGAATCTACCCCACAGTCAATGACTTTGACACCCTTCTCATCATTTCCTCAATCATGATGATCATAAAGAATAGCTTTAAAATTTTTTTTCATTAATATCTTTTTTCTGCTAGGTCCTAAAAGGCTTTAGGAATCAAAATAATCCAGAAGACATAAGACTTGTCCTCTGTCCTGAAAGAGCCTACAGGCAAGTGGGGGAGTCATATGCAATGATTTCAACTCAGGGCAGCGCTGGTGATATTGCACAGAATGATATAGCATCAGGCAGGATCAGTTGGCTTGGTGTCAGGAGTATGGAGAGAGAGCAGCCTGGTGAGTGGAAGCCTCCTGGAGGAGCCAAGCCATTGTGGAAGAGCAGTGATTCGCTAAGTGAAGAGGGGAGATATAGGTAATTGCTGACAAAGGGAAAGAGCACAGGCAAAGGCTGAAAATCCAAATCCTTATTTATGGCTCCCACCAGAGTTTACATACCCATTTCCCTAATCTATAAACTGGAAGTAGAAAGCAAAAAAAAAAAAATAAATAAAACTTGATCGTATCCCACCTTTCTTAAAATTTCTTTTGACTCTCCAAGTCCAAATTCCATCGTGTGGCACACATGAACACTTCCTAGTCAGACCCTAGTTCGTCTCACAGTCTCACCTCCCAGCCAATGGCGAAGCATTAGACACATTCTTCCTCACTCCTAACTCAACACCATTGTTTTTCCCAATTAAGGTTATTTGTAAATATCTGAAGTGCTTCTCCCTTCTAATTTGCAGTAGTATTTCTGTATTCTCTGAATTCTAGATTACCTTTCACCTCACCTTTGTGAAATCCCCTAATTCTTCCAGCAGAATTAATTACTGTCACAGCACTGCATTTTTAACCACTGTTGTCCTTACCCAACAATACAGGTTTGCCCACCAGGAGATAAAAACCCCACAGTGGCTATGTTACTCATCTTCACCATCTCAGTGGGAACACATATAACTGAAAGAACAAATAACTGTTTACACTTTTAGTTTATGGGGGTGTTTACATTTATTGGTGAGCACTGAAGACTGCATGGCATAATAGGAATATCACAGAGTAATTAAAAATATAAAAGAAAATGACCTAGCACTCGATAAAATAATTGTCATTCATATTTTCCTCAATCATAAAATGAGCACTGCATGCTGTCTAGTTAATTTATAGAAGTTTATTTTAACACCATTCCAGACACTGTAATTAAATTAACAGTTGGACATGAGCCTGACTTGTGCAATCCTGCAGTGTTGGTGGGGTTTCTGTTTGTTTCATTGCACAGAAAGACTTTATAGGCAAGGGATAAGAATTTAAAAAACTGAAATTAGAGATGTGAGTTAAGGATACTATTATACTTTTTTTAAAAAGTTCCTCAGCATGGAGCTGTTCATGGCATAAACATACCTCGACTTGCATTTACTGAACTTCTTGTTGTGAAATGCTAATTTCTCCCCCAAGAAGAACTCCTGGATATAAATCTGTTTTAGCAGAGAAAGAAGTTTGAACAAGGATTTTCCCCTGTGGGGCAGGACAAGCTCTGATTTGCCATCTCAGGGTTATAAGAATGTTGGGTGGGGATATCAACGAACATTGACTAAGTAGGTAATGTCACTCCATCCAGCATAAACCAATGGCAGCCATGAACTAAACTTTAAAATATAATTGTTTACCTTGACTAAAATCAATATAATGGGGATAACGAAATACAAATGTAGCTCCTAAGTATGTATCATTGTTTAATTGTATAAATAATGCTGAATTGTTAATTAAAATAATCAATTACACTATTTTACTAAATCTTTAAACAATTTCCTAAGGGAGGAGATATCATTCCTCCTAAACATCTATTCATACAGACACACACATAAATGAGGTGTGTTTCATGTAATTTACAAAAATGTTTTATTTAGCTTGGCTGGTGGCCATGGCTCTCCTACTCTGAGGAAGGTACTTTGTGTCCTCTGTCCTGTGTATGAGGATGAGTGAAAGTCTTCTGACCAGCTAGAACCGGCCCCAGGGCAGGGTGAATGGCAGTTTCAGGAGGCACGTGGGTTAACAGAGGTTTATGAAATCTATACAAAGTCGGGATCCTCTGTGAGCAATCTAGAGAATGTTAAAAGGTCCTTTTAAAAAAAATGCAGTATTGAAAGCCAGATACATATTTTGCAAAGGCAAAAACAAGGAGGCCGGTTAGAAGACGATTGCAGATGATGGCTTGGATTATAATACGGTATCAGCGGAGGAGGTGAAACGTTGTCAGATTCTCTTTCCAGTGTTCTTAGACCAATTTCAATGTTAATGGGTGGGGTCAAGGTTCCCATACCAACAGTAATTCTCTGAACGCCAGCTGGGTGTCCTATAATTCAACTCAACTCTGACACGCTCTACCTTAGAAACAGTGTAAGATTCCACAGGCTAAGTGTTCAGTCCTACGAGGCTGCCCCTTCCATCCACACTTCAGCACCAGTTGCAAGCCCAGACTTTTACCTGGGCTTCTGACTAACTGCTTACAAAATGGGAGTTCCTATGACCCCCCACAACTCAGGATGCCACTCAGAACTCTAGCTTGTCACCGATACTTTTGGCAGACTGGCTGTAAATCAGACGTTCCCATAACCTCCTCCCCGGGTTTGATTAGTTTGCTAGAGCGACGCAAAGAACTCAGGAAAACATTTTACTTAGTAGGTCAGCCATTGTTATAAGAGGATAAAACTCAGAAAGAGCCATGTGAAAGAGATGCATAGGGAAAGGTATAGGGGAAAAGCACGGAGCTTCCATACCGTCTTCAGGAACATCTCTCTCCCCCAATCTCTTGTTTAGCAATCTAGGAGCTCTTTGAACCCAGTGCTTTTGGGGTTTTAGGGAGTCTTCATTACAGAGGCATGATTGAGTTAAGCATTAGCCTCTGCCAGTTGATTCATCCTGCTGCTCCCTGGAGGTTGAGGGACCCTGAGAGTACAAACCTTTAATTACATGTTTGGTTCTCTGGCAGCCACCATGTTTAGGTGGGGTCCAAAAGCCACTCCATAAACAAAAGACAGCCTTATTGCTCTCATCACTTAGGAAATTCCTGGAGACAAGACCCAATACATATTTCTTACTATAAATCACAGATTCTAACCCTCATCTGAAGGTAGAATCAAGATAATGTCATGTGGGGTGTATGCAAAGGAAATGAACAAAGGGTGACTCCGACTAAGGGTGCTGCCATTTACTGAGGTAACAAAAGATGTAGGTTACAAATAGGAACTTGATGGTAGTCAGCATGTAAATCGCATGCAATGCTTTGATACTGTATGAGATCACCATGTCAATCGCATGCAATGCTTTGATACTGCATGAGATCACCAAAGGAAAGAATGTAGATAGAAAATGAAAGAGGCCCAAGGAATGAGCCTTGGATCATTTCAGCATATAGCAGTAAGATGATCAAGAGCAGCGGTTCTCAACCTGTGGGTTGCGACCCCTTTGGTGGTCGAATGACCCTTTCACAGGGGTCGCCTAAGACCATCCTGCATATCAGATATTTACACTATGATTCACAACAGTAGCAACATTACAGTTATGAAGTAGCAACGAAAATAATTTTATGGTTGGGTCTCAACATGAGGAACTGTATTTAAAGGACCAGAAGGTTGAGAACCACTGATCAAGAGGATCCAGCAAACAGAGCTAACCAAGGAGAAGCATCTATGGAGTTCAGGAGAAAATGTGCAGAAACACTCCTTAGTTAGAATACAGACTGAGAAAATGGACCATGAGACTCAGCCATAGGGGTGGGGAGGCATGGGTGAACTTTATACCTCACATGCATGCTACTTCCACTAGACTGTCTCCTTTTCCTCCTCAAATCAGTCTCCTGAGGTGTTTACTGTCCTCAGTTTCAGCTACTGGCTCGCACTCTTTTTAAATTGTCAAACCATTTTAAAATAACTCTAAACCATTGTTTCTTAACCTTAAAAATAAGGTCTTTTATGCACACAAAATTGGAATAAATTGAGGGTGTTGATCTCACTATTAAACTTATTAAACACATCATTAAAAATATCAACCAATGTAGGCACCGTTATTGGCTAAAGCCCCACAAAACATGTCACACATTTCTCTTCATGGTTGTTGAATGATATGTTGAGTAAATATTGAACTATGAGATATATTTTTGAAAGAAAGTGTCTTTAGGGATCCTGGTTTGAGGTGCACGTTAATTCATGTGTTTCGTGAAGGTGTGTTTTTCTTCTAACCGTTTACGCTCACTTTCACTGGAAGTTGCTTACTATTGACCCTTTCTTGAGCATTGTAACAAAGCAAACCCACAAGCAGTCAATATAATAAAATCAGGGGGGACAAAGTCATGGAATGCTTCTGTGTCGTACACTCGCAGCTGCTAGATGTCGTTTCAGTTGTTTAATGCCCTGTCACATTTTTTATTTGACTCAGAGGAATCATTTTTAATATCGTGGTAGGAAAAAAAAACAACCCTTAATTGTGGCTTCCCACAGATGCCATTGTGGAAACTGTGCTTGGGACTGTGCTATTTAGTCGTCTCATGGAATTTTAGTTTTCAAGATAGGTTATTCCTTCTATCCCACAAGTTTATGGAGGGCGGAAAAGTCTGTGAGCACTGAATTGCCAGCCCACAGTCAGCCTGTACCCTGGTAAGGGGTTGTCTTCTTCTGAGTCCTTCCGACCTTAGGTGTTGGCATTAGGGTGAAATTCTTTAACTGGGGTGACTGCAGACCATTAATGCTTTAGGTGTGGAGGATCTGAGGGTAGCAATATCGCAATTTACAAATGCAGTCAGATTATAGTAGTTCTCAGGTTTCATGCTGTTAGGAAAATTAAGCCGGTAGCAGTTGCTTCATCCACTAATTTAGGAAGAAGCTGTGCTCACTTTTTCTAAGACAACATTTTTGGCAAAGCTGATCATCTCTGGTTCCAGGTATGGGCCTGGCCAGAATGCTGCTGTTACTCAGGGTTTGCCTGGCACCATGAAACTTAGGACATTTGAGGTTCAGTGTCAGGTGTGAGCCTTGGAATTACTCTTTTAAGTGCTTCATGATAAACACTCTTCCCTTTTTATACTCGCTTGTCTAGAGGCCTCAGGTTTTATTCAATTATTATGCTCTTTCAGCAAGAACCTCTCAATATTAAGACCCAATATGAATACAATTGGCCACCTTCCCTAAGATTTCTCACTAACTACATAATCCGCATCACCCACAAGGTATTAAAACATCTGTTCCTGAGTAGGAATGCAAGCATTTGCATTTCTTTGCTGGCTTACAAATAATTTAAAAACATAACCCAGATAACTTTTTGGATGAATTCAGATAAGAAGAGGGAGAAGGACAGAGAAGCATGTTTCAATGAATTGTTCCAGGGCATTCTTGCGTCTTTACAGAGCCTCCGTCAGTTGTTCCTGGCAGGCATTTTTGTCTGCGTGCCCTGTCTGCTTCCTCAGCTCGTTAGAAGTCAGAACTATGGACAGTCTATCAGCTGAGCATTCTATAAACCAGATTGGCGACACCTTTAAAGAAGGGGTGTAACACCAAACTGGACTTTTTGTTTCTCCTTTTCTTACAACACCTGAATTATTATTGTGGTGTTCTCTTGTTTTTAATAACTACAACAAGAAAGCCTAGTCTGCATTCCTAAACCTTCTGTGAGGTATGAATGGCGTGAAAGGCTCCATATCCGTTTGAAATGTACTGTATGCCGTTGGCCGGGAAAGCGCCAACAGAAATCTTCTACATAAATCTTCGTAGGCCCTAGACGTTTTGCAACAGTTGCTATGCTACTCAAGGTAAACATTTTGTGGGTGTGTGTTTTTGTCCAAGGAAGATTCATTGTAAATGTTGTGTTTTTTTAAATTGCACTCACCACAAAAATTCTAATAAAATGACAAGCTACGGGTTTTTTAGAGATAACTCTTTATTGGTGAATTTTAAGTAGGTCAGAGCGTACTACTGCATACAGGGAGTCTGCTTTTCTTTTTCTAAAAAAGGAAAAGATGATCATAAGTGTATAAAATACTTAAGAAAATACAAAAACACTAGAATGTTGATTTTTCAAAAGTAACACTGGAAGTCAGAAAGGGAACTTGCTCTTGCAGCCACACTGGCTGCCTTGCGCTGGTAGCAGACTCATAGACTTATTATTATGTCCGAACACATGGCTTATTTTTCAATAATAGAAGAGGCATATTTGTTTCTCAGTTATCCTTTTACGTTGAGTTCACTTTTTTTTCTAGTCCACACTCATCAGGATTTGGGGGATACGTACTGGGTTACCGATGTGGCTCATTATAGCCAATTGCCCATTTGGCTTAGCTCTGGCAAAGGAGAGAATCTCTCCCTTGACAACAGAATGTTTGGATTATTAAGGCTAAGTTTCACAGGGGCGATCATTTTGGTCTGTTTTGTTCACAGTGCCCACGTCATAGGCTTCTTAATAAATGTTTGTTAAATGATCTAATGGGCATAGTATAATATTAACCTTTCTTTGCGGCTATGGTAGATTTTAAGTTGAGAAGTCCATGACAGCGTGTATGAGTTTGCTAGGGTTGCTGTTACAAACTACATACCACAGACGGAGTCGCTTAAGCAACAGAAATTTATTTTCTCACAGATCTGGAGGCTGGAAGTTTGGGATCAAGGTGTCCCCAGGATTGGTTATTCTGAGGCCCTTCTCTGTGGCCCTTCTCTGATAGCTGTCTTCTCCGTGTCTTTTCATGGTCATTCCTTTGTATGTATCTGGGTCCAAAGTTCCTCTTCTTACAAGGACCAGTCATAGTGGACTGGGGCTCATCCTAATGACCCCATTTAAACGGAATTACCTCTTTAAAGGTCCCGTCTCCAAACATGTGGTACTGGGGGATGGGACTTCAACATAAGAATTTTAATGTGACACAGTTCAGTCCATAACACAGCACATATATGTATTTGAAACATGTCCATAGCAATTCTCTAAGCATGGACCTGTTTTCTTCTGGTTTTTAGAGCCACACAGCTTTCATTCATAAGCTGAAAATGGCTTTCTAAAAGAATATCTTCTGAGGAGGGTACACCTGTATGCATGCTTAGGACAGAAGAAAAATATCAGTCTTGGATTATGTTAGTTTTTACCAGAGGACAGTGTTTCCCCAAATTTACTGATAATCGAAAGCAGCAAGGAAGATTTAAGGGGGAAAAAGAGAGCCCTCAACCCCACCAATTTACTAAGTAGTATGTTTGTTTTTAAGGCTTTCCAGATAATTTTGCCAAAGCAGTGTAGGACCTTTTTATTAATTAATATATTATTGACATATAACATGTAAATTTAAGATGTAGACATGTTGCTGTAATGCATGTATGTATTGCACTATGATTACCACTGTTGTTAACACTTCTATCAAATCACAGGTTGTAACTTAATTATCAATTCTATTTTATGGTAAGAACATTTAAGAACTAGTCTCCTATTGCAACTTTGAAGTATATAATACAGTATTGTGCGCTATAATCACAATGCTGTGTGTTAGATCTCCAGAGCTTACTAGCTTCTAACTGAAAGTTTGCACCATTTGACCAACATCTCTCCAGTTCTCCCACCCCTAGGCCTTGGTACCACCATTCTACTCTTTATTTCCTGAGTTTTGTCTTTTTAGATTCTGCATGTAAGGGAGATCATATAGTACTTGTCTCCTCAGTCTGACTTACATCACTTAGCATAATGCTCTCAAGGTCTAGGCGTGTTCTCATGGCTGAATAATATACAGTATACCTCATCTTCTTTTTTTTTTAAATATATTTTATTGATTTTTTTTTCCAGAGATGAAGGGAGAGGGATAGAGAGTTAGAAACATCGATGAGAGAGAAACATCAATCAGCTGCCTCCTGCACACCCTCTACTGGGGATGTGCCCGCAACCAAGGTACATGCCGTTGGGCGAAATTGAACCTGGGACCCTTCAGTCCACAGGCCGACGCTCTATCCACTGAGCCAAAGTGGTTAGGGCTACCTTATCTTCTTTATTCATTCAGATAGTGATAAATACTTAGGGTTTTTTTCATATTTTTACGATTGTTAATAATGTTGCAATAAACATGGGAGTGTAGACGTCTTTTCAATATGCTATTTTCATTTCCTTTGGATATTCCTATTTTCATTTCCTTTGACTATATATCCAGAAGTGGGATTGCTGGATCATATGGTAGTTTTAATTTACAATTTTTGCAGAACGTCTATACTGTTTTCTATAGTGGCTGAGCACATTTACATTTCCACCAGCAGTGCATAAGATTTTTTTGAAATGACGCTAAAAAGACAGCAAAAAAGCTACCCCAAAATCAAACTACACAACTTCTGTACTTCAAAAGAAGAAATCAACAAAATAAAAAAAAAAAACTTGTGGAATGGACAAAAATATGTGAAAACCATATATTAGATAGGGAGTTAATAGCCCAAATATGTAAAGAACTCCTACAACTCAATAACAAAAAATATGATTAAAAATGGTCAGAGGAACTGAATAGAATTTTTTTTCCAAAGGAGACACCCAAATGCCCAACAATGCATGAAAGGATGCTCAACATCGCTCATCATCAAGAAAATGCAAGTCAGACCCACAATGAGATCTCACCGCACACCTGTCAGAACGGCTGTCATAGAGAATATGAGATAGCAAATGTTGAGAAGGATGTGGGGAAGATGGACCATCTGGCATTTACATAAAATTATGAAATTTAAAAGCTAGAAAGAAACTTAACAGTCACTAAAATTAGCAGCCAAGATTGGTAGAAGGAAACGGAGGCTAAGAGCGGTTACAGTGTTTGCCCAAATTCTCTTTCCGAAATGCGAGCAGCTCCAAGATTACAGTCCAGGCTCTTTCCTTGACTCCTGATCAGAGTTCTCTCATATCATGCTGTCATTCATAATGAATTTCACCAACGAATTTTAAAAAAACCTCATTTTGTGTAATATCTTGAGTACATGGTACTGACATGTTAGAATTGCATGGTTTGACAGGGCACTTCATTGCACTGAGATTTCAGATTCTTTTTCTCAACTTTCACAATCCATCCTTCCAAATAATGTGCTGAAGGGGTCTCAGTCACCTAGAACTAGGTGGTCCACCCAGGTCATCGTTGCTACCCTGCAGGTAACAGCAGAAAGTCTTTGTTCTGGCTTACTAAAGTGGGGGTGTTGGTTTAGTTGTTTGCATTACGGAACACCAAGAAGCTCTGCTTTTCATCACTGACCAGTGTCACCTACTAAATAGTCTTAGAACAAACCATAACTTAGTAATAAGTCTCTATTTTCAGGGTGACTAAAAGAGATAAGGAATGGGGAATGTGAAAAATTCAATTCCAGGCATTTGGCCCAATCATAAGTATTGCCCGAATTTTCTAGACACTAATTACTGGAGAAAATTCTATGAGCCTGTGCTGAAAAGAGGAGTTTCTGCTTATAGGAAAAATTAAAACTTAAAAAAAGAGGACTTTTTTGCCTCTCACTTCTTTTTTCCATTGCTCTCCTTTTCTCTGAAAATCCCTTTAGACAACTTAGAAAAGCAGAACTTGGAAAGTGAAGGACTTTAGTTGTTCCTTGAAATAGTGGGTGGGGTGCAGTCATGAGAAAGCCCTTAAATAAAAGTACAGCTTCCTCTGTTCTGTCCTGGAGTTGATTCGTTGAATCTAGGGGAAGTAAGTTGATTTTCCCCTCCTGTTTTTTGGGTGGGTGCAAACTGCTGTGTGTGTGTGTGTTTATTTTTGAAATTGATCTTATTTTAATGTAAATATTTCAACCAATATATGAATGTAGTATCATATACCAAGTCGTTCCCTCCCTACTTTTGTCATGTGAAGGGATTGCTATTCTGATACTTCATTGAACCCCGCGTGTGTATATTTTGCTCATCTAACATTGCAGGCTTATATTGTTTTGGTTTCTTTTGTATAAATACTTTAACCTTTGTCTCAGCAATATTGATTTCAGTGGGAACTTTTTACTGCTTCAAAAGGAATGCTCTATACGGAGTGTCCAACAGATGTAGAAAGCAAAATGAACCAACTCATTCTTGAATCATGGTCTAACTGAAAATAGCTTAAGTAATCATTTTATATCATGTCTAACTGTGCACTCTGACATTTTAATGAATAATATATACTTTTTGTATTAGTTTTCCATACATTTACTCTCCATACAGATTATGACACATTTAATTTGTTTTATATTGTCATAGTCATGAGTAATACTCAGTTATTCTTTGAGTATTACTGAACTTGAATTTACACATTACATAAACATATACATCTTGACTTATGTTTTTAAATGTAAAAGACTTTTGCATTAACTTTTTCATGCTAGAAGTTTAATCAATATTAACCAAATTGGTTAAATTAACAATGGAACTTTTTATTAGATAGTTGTTTATTTATGCCTATAATTTAGTTACCAGTCATAATCATACCCTCTGTTAAAGAAATTTTGAAATTTTTGGACAATTTAAAAAATACCAGGATTAAATAGGGAATGTATTAAAATTGGTTTCCACTCTCAAAAGTTAGGTAGAATAGTTGGGACCATCTTTGTACTAATATTTTAGCCAGATTCTTGACATTATTGAAAATAGATCTTTAAAATAAGAATAAAATCATTGCTGATCTAAGGCTGCCACATTCATTTCAGCTGATTATCTATCTATATAAAACCTAAGCGACCATCACAACCGAACAGATGAACGAACAGGCTGCATGGGGCGACCAGGCCGGCAGGGGGGTTAGTGCGGGGTGACCAAATGACTGAGCAGCAGGTTGTGTGGGGCGACCCAGCTGGCAGGGGGTTAGTGAGGGACAACCAAACGACCGAGCAGCAGGCTGCATGGAGTGACCAGGCCAGCAGAAGGGGAAGTTAGGGGCAACCAGGCCGACAGGTGTGAGCATTGGGGTGATCAGGCCGGCAGGCAGAGGTGGCTAGGGGTGACCAGGCTAGCAGAGGGGGCAGTTAAGGGTGATCAGGCAGACAGGCAAGTGAGCAGTTAGGAGCCAGCAGTCCAGGATTGTGAGAGGGATGTCCAACTGTCGGTTTAGGCCCTATCCTAAACCAGCAGTCGGGCCTAAACCGGTAGTCGGAAATCCCCCGAGTAGACCTGAATTAAAGAGGGTTCAGGCTGGGCTGAGGGGACCCTCCCCACCCCAGCCCCCATAGACGAATTTCGTGCCTCCAGTTCTTTATAAAAATCCACCCTCCCACCCTCTGTGTGCAAATAGGACTCTATACCCACAAACCCCCACAGGAGCTGGACCTGCCCCAGAGAGCAATCATCCTTTTTCAAAGTTGTGGAGCCGCTTCTGTTTTTCAAGCCATGTGCCCAGAGGACAGCCCAGGGAGGGAATCTTTTTCAAGTTGATACAATTGAGATATATGGGACAATGATGGCCCTGTTATTGAAGAAGTTTTTATGGATGAATTGGATTTCAAGGAAAGCTATTATAAATGGTAAAGATTTATTATGTGGATCACAGGGAGAAGGGTTTTGCATATGGGAGAAGGGGAGCAGCGTTTATCATGGGTGGAAGTACAAGGTCTGAGATGAATGAGACATCTGCAGTAGTTAGTGAAGAGACAAGATTGATTGGAACAAAATGTGCGTGTCTTTGATGAGCAGAGGATTAGATGGGAAAGGTCAGCAAAGGTCTAATCGTAAGGATCCTGAGTACAGTGTAAGGAATTTGGATTTCATCCCCCAGATGAGAAATCACCCTAGGCATTTGTCCAAATGCATCACATGATCAGTGATAACTTACTTTAGGTAGATTAACCCAAGGTTATACAGCATTGAATAGAAGGAATAAGGAAAGATTAAAGGAAAGGAGACAAGTTAGAAGATGCTATATACAGTACATGGTTTTCCTTATCTAGCCAAGGATCTAATGAGGATGAAAGGAAAAGCTGACTTCATAGTTGTTGTTTTTTATTATAACCTGATCTCCGAAAGGAATCCATATTTATTATAGAAAATGTTGAAAATTTGGATATGTATTCGAAAGAAAATTAAAATCACCATTCTCTTTTAAATCATAGATGAACACAGCATTTTAGGCACTGTTGATTTTTTATTTTGTTTCAATTTATGTATGTTGACATTATGGTATATGAACACTATTTTTATATAGCTTGTTATTTTTGTCATTACTACGTAGTAGGCATTTCTTTTGTTAATAAAAATTCCCAGAGAACCTCATTTTTAATGTCTATACACTATTTCATTTCACGAGTAGTGTAATTAACTATTCCAATGAATATAAATTCAGAATGTTTTCAACTTTTTGTTATTATTATTAATACTACTATAATGAATATCAATCCACATAAATGTTTTATTTTATATTTTATACTCCTCTCCTCTTTGCTACAAAAAATTAAATTACAAAATAATACAAAAACTAAGTTGAGCATTTTGTTCATTTATTTATTTTGCCTATTTTGATTTCATTCTGATAACATCCCTACCCTTAGTACATGTTAACAATTGTGGGGGAGGGGTCCTTTATGAAGATTTATTGAAATTATTGTCTTATTTTATTGCTTGCCATTTAAAATGAAGTATTTTGATCCATTGTTCTATTTTTGGGCATTTAGGTTCTTTTCAGCTTTTCTCTATTTTAAACAATGTGTGTGTGATGAATATCATTGCACATATTTTCATGTGCACAAATAAAAGGGTATAAACCTTAAAAGTGAATTACAGGGGTTGAGGACATATAAATCTTCAACTCTAGTAACTTATGTAAACTAAAGCAATTTACGCTCACTTCTGCGGGCAGCACAGAGAAATTCCAACTTACCCACATCCTTGGCAGCCCTTCCTTTTAAATGCCTGCAAATCTGATGGATGTGAAAGAGTATCTTATTTTGTTTTGCATTTTTCTGAAAACTGATGAAGTTTAGCATGTTTTATGTCTGTTGGCCATTCAAACTTCTGGTCTGGAATTTGCCCATTTTGTATTTAGTTACAGTCTTTGTCCTTTTTTTAAAATTTTTTTGGTATACTCTGGATACTAATCCTGTGAAAGTTATATCACTTGCCAAGGTATTCTTCCAGTATCTGTCTTTTAAACCTGTTTATTAAAAATTAAAAACAATTTTAGGCAAATTTATCAAAGTTATAAAGTGTGGGTTATAACTATCTTGGTTAACACTTTCTCCAAAGTCAAAAGCCTTTCAACTGCCTTTTGTTGTCATTCTTTATAAGTTAATTACTTCACATTTTTAATTCATCTGACACTCATTTGCATAACTACGCAGACATTTTCCAGATTCAGGAAAGTGAATGGTATAAAACAAACACAAATTGGGTGAACTGTCTTTATTATAGTTTCCATTTTAACTCTGTAATTGAACCCTGGAGAACTGGTTTGTTTTTTTTTAAGCAACAGGTAGCCACATCCCCCTGAGGTTTGCGGTAATGCAATTAATGTCTTTCTCATTGACTACACAGCAAATCTACGGGTGTTCATCTACATGAAGTCTTGCAGAATCACGACTCCTAACTGGAATTGAATGCGCTTTGCTTTCCCGTGTGTTTACAGCCTTGGTGTCCCGAACGTCTTGCGCAAGTCCAGAAGGGATGCATTGTCTTCCCTGAATGGTTAACGGAGGGTTGCTTTTCCTTTCAGCAAGTCACAGAGGCTGTGAGCCCTTCGGTGCTGCCCCCTTCAGCTCTGCCGCTGGACCAGCTCAATAACGCGGTCACTGCCTTCAGCACCTTGGAAGACCTTATTCGCTATCTTGAACCAGACAGATGGCAGCTGGACTTAGAAGATCTCTATAGGCCAGGTTGGCAACTTCTTGGCAAGGCTTTTGTTTTTGGAAGAAAATCCAGAGGTAAGCTCTCTCTTCAGATTAGAATCTCATTTCATTTCCTTAGCAGCTCATGTTTTGGATTCTTCTGTCATAGCTTCTAGTGAGTCGAGTTTAAAACTCTTCAGTGGTATATTTAAATAATCCATTTTCATAACATTTGAATATATTTGCATATCAAATAAGAACGCATATAAAAGAAGGCACTTCATTATCACTCAGTGAATTTGGAAGATACAAATGGATTCTTTTGCTCAATATTCTTGTCATTTTTTAATTCAAAAATATCATGCTGATGGTCTTCTATTATATTTTACAAGAATCAGTGCTTATTCAAACCTAATATACTGGGCGTATTGATTTAGAGATTCAAGAGAGATTGTCATAGCTGCTAAGGAGTCAGGTTCGGAGCTGGAAAAGGGAAAGCTCTATTGAATTCATCATCTAACCTGTCCGGGAGGGTCAGGATTGTATCAATTTCTATTTCCAAATAATATGAAAAATAACAATGGATCACCATAAAATAGAACTAGCCGTTTCCAAGAGAGAAAGCATAGTAGGAAGGAACCCACACTATGATCACTTCTCTCTAAATTTACTTTTGAAATGATCACTTTTGACCATAAGAGCATATCTCTCTTCAAGAGTGAAGGTATTGATCACTACACTTGATTCCACATGGTCAAGAAATTGAAGCTAATATTAACTGAGTTTGCTCTAAGGTTAGCTAATTTCCTAGTACCATTAGAATCCAAAAGCTTTCATATCAGACACAAATGAACATGTAATATAAATAACTGAATAATTGTAATATACCCAAAAACATCTGTTGAAGTCTGTCAGAAACATTGAAATCTGCCCTGTGTCACTTTGGAGAATAGGTTGACACTCTGTAAAATGTATGCAGAGGGAGCAGTGTTTAGTTAATTTGAGTGATTCACAGGGCCAGACTGCACCAGACTTGTTCTTCTCAATCTTGTCAGAGAGAAGCCCGCTTCCGGCCCTTTCCTGCTAAGGGTTGCAGCCCTTCTGGGCGAGGAGCTTTCATCTCAGCAGGTCACGTTCAGACTTGCCCAACCATGGTCTTTTGCTATGCCAACAGACATGGTTTCCTTTCAGCGAGATTTGAAAGCGGCGTTCAAGTCCATGGGCAGCCGAATCTTGTCCAGATGCTGAAAGCTGTTACATATTTATAAGATTTGATCTTGATGAATAACTTGATGAATAACTTACGAACAATACTTCCCTTCCCTCCCACTTCAGAACAGGAAAATGAAGATCTGCGAGGCTGGCTGAAACAGCCATGAATAGAGCCTTTGTTAGCAAATTGGAAGTAGATGATCATGCTGATCTGTAAAGAGCAGAGGGAGTAAACCAGGTTCTAAGCTCAGACCTAGTTTTTGATGGCTGATCTCAGGATTCGAGCTTAAAAATCTTCCTTCTAGTCATATGCCTTTATGCCTGTACCTCTGCACTTGGTGATCAATGATTTGGCCAGCAGCTAGCAGATATTTTTAAAAGCATCCAGCACTGAACCAGATCTTTCAAATATTCATTTAGCACTTTCCAAATTGAAGCCCTTTGCTGTTTGCCAAAACTATTAACTTTTTAAGTATACAGTAAGTGCGAGAAAAGCAGTGTATATTTTTGGAACTTTACATAAACTAAAATGCAGGTGTGGGATAACATCTATATAGACAAACCCAACTTCCCTCCCAAGAGTCTTTCTACAAAGGAATGAGGAGTCAAACGTTTAAAAGCTTCTAATTAGACATTGAAATAGATTTTCCACAGAATAAACATATCACCATGTTACCACATTCATCTTAGAAAGACCACCCTCAGATTGCATTACAGTAATAGAATATTCTTGGGCTGGATATCTCAAAAGAATGAACAACAAACAAAATAAAATGTGAGCATGGTTGTTTTTTTTCAGTCAAGCATTACCTTTTTTAGTAAAACTTGCAATATTGATGAATCTAAACAAGAAAATTTTTGAGCTCAAAATATTCATTCTTCAGAAAGACAAATTAATGAATAGATTGTCTTAGGTGATAATTTTGAAAAGGAAATAAGAAATTTCAATGCTAAGTTTTACTTTACAAAGATTTTGCAGAGGGAGGGAAAGTTCCATAATATTATAGTTAAGTGGTTTTGTGTGTGTGTGTGTTTTTAAGTATGTGTTGGGGCTTGATTTTTCTCTCCCTATCTCTTTTTCCTTTTATTATTATTATTATTATTATTATTATTATTACTTTGCCTAGAAATTCTGCACAATGTTTAAAGAATTTGTGTTCCCAATTTATAAAAACAGGACTTACTTTAATGAAGCTTAGGTGGGTTTGAAGCCTTAGAAATAGCAAGCATAATTTTCAGATATGATGACCAAATTTAAAATCCTTATTGTCTTTTTAGCCCAGAGTTGACAGCACTAATGTTTTTCTCTTCCATTATTTTCCCTTTCTTCTTCTGGTTCAGGGCTCTCATTCATACCATGCTACTACAGAAAAAAAGAAAAAAAGCATATTTTCTAAGTCAGGCTTAACTAGTACTTAAAAAGGGCTTTTGACTTTTGTGTCAAACATGATAAATGAGTGGAAGCTAAGTTGAAAGTGTGTTTAAATTTTCACATTGTAGCAGGTATCATAACTTAGTTCACTTGGGAAATCTATCTAACCTTTTATTGTGGTTAAGTAAACATTTTAAAGTGAACATATACAGTCTCATTTTCTAGTTTCATGAAATAGTGTGTTTAAAAGTATTTGAGGTAGATGAATATCCTTTCAAAGCTAAGAGCTTCATTCACATTCTAAAGAAGCATAAATCTTAAATAAGCGTCACAAATGTTGGCAACTGGCTTCTGTATGTGCATGCATGTTTTAGGTTTTCTCCCTTTCTTAATCAGATAGTAACGTCTAGAGAAAATATTCAAATAAGCTCATATGTAGCTTTAACAATAAAGAGCAGTATGTGCATGTGCTATTATTGCATCAAAATGAAATCAGGTAAAATCAGGTGACATCACTTAACCTGGGTATCTCATTAATTTTATTAGAGATAAAATGGTCTTTTATAGCACTCAAAAAAATGAACTCATTTCCCCTTAAATATTCAAAAGCTTTATTTTCACAGGATCATTTTTCAGATGAAAAGGAAATCTTTAAATGCTCAAATAAAACTGTGATTTTTCTATTGAGATGGAAAAGATAATTTTTAACTGAATAAGATGTTGAAATTAACCTATTGAATTAGCATTTCTTGGTGTTCTCCTAACTGTGACTAAGATTTTAGTCAACCAAATAGTTTATATGTTTACATTTTTGATTGCATATGCATAACTTATAAAACATCTCTGGAAAACACATGAACTCTCTTGACATTTAGAAAAATTTGATCACATATACAATATAACATAGCCAAGAAAATAAGCATTTGATTCATGGTCACCTTGTTATTTTAAAATATTGGACTTAATTTTTAAAATGGGATTACATACTCATGATTATTATTTGAAGCAATTGTTAACCAGAGAATATTTTTTCTTTTCCCTCAATTCTTGTTTATAATGTTTCCAATATTAGCAAAAGGTATTTAACTAGATTTATTACATTTTAGATAATTTTCCTAAAGTTTAATAAACCATTAATTTTATTGATGGAAAAAAGCTCTGATCAATTATATGTTATCCAAAACTCTTCAATATTATTGGAATTTTTTTATTTGAATATCTTTAAAGGGAAAAAAATCAAAGTTATAAAGCAGAAATTAAAATTATATTACAGATGCTTATCATAATTGACTATTATTTATATCTTAGATATAAATTCACATTAAACATTACATCTTATTTTGATATAATTTCACTAAAGCAGCATAATTTTGTGGTTAAAAACAATGGTTCTTTGAGAATTTACTATTGATCAAAGGATATTTTGTTTGGTCTTGACAAATAGATACTGTTTTAAAGAATAAAGCACAGCATAGCTAACCAACTTGTTAAAAGAATAGAGACAATGGCTATACATTAGACATTTCTTCCATCCTTGAGAAGAAGAATAGAAATCTGAGTTAAGTTAAATTTCAAAGGCCAGAAATTCTCAATATACCAGAAGCAGTGCTTTCCAACCACTTCTGCTCTTTTAAAATGTATCTTTCTTTTTTCCACTTCACGCTCCACTCAGCCATCTTCAAAATTTCATTTTCTTCATTTCCTTTTTACATTTTTGATTCTTTTGCCAGAAAGATTATAAGGAAGTTTTGTCGACAAGTTTCTGTATGTTGTTCTTCATTAATGGCATGAGCTTGTAATCTTTTTAAAACTTGCATTTATTTTTTAATCAAAGTATTCATTATTTGGAAGTCTATTCTTCCCTCCAATAGTCTCCTTGTTTACTTTCTTACTAAGGTTAAAAGGTGTAGCCCTCTTTTTCCTCCGTAGTTCCTATTTATAGCTCTCAACTGTTTTGTTGGCTCTGTTCTTAACATTGCACAATGGCATCTCTTTATTGGACACTAAATCATAATGAAGCTTTGTTTACTATAAAATAGAAAGTCCAACTTGCAAGCTGCACAGCTCCCAAACATAGCTACAATAAGGAGGGATATTGTCAGGATTATTGTCCATGACATAGTTTGATTTCTTTATGAAAAGAGTTCAATGGAATATATTCAAGTCCAGAGCATGAACATCTATTTTTTTTTCTTTCTTTTATGCCATGCAGTGGTGGATCTGAACCTTCTAAAAGAGGAGGTAAGGTTGTACAGCTGCACACCTCGTAACTTCTCAGTGTCCATAAGGGAAGAACTAAAGAGAACCGATACTATTTTCTGGCCAGGTTGTCTCCTGGTTAAGCGCTGTGGTGGAAACTGTGCCTGTTGTCTCCACAATTGCAATGAGTGTCAATGTGTCCCAAGCAAAGTGACTAAAAAATACCATGAGGTAGGTATATCATTTTATTTTTGGGTTCCTTTGGGTATTTTGTTGCTTTAAAAATAACAAAACAGTGTATCTGAAATGAATTTTTGTTTGGAAGGATGTAGCATTCATTAAAAAAACACACCCACAGATACACTTTATGTTCTCATTTTTTAAAAGTAGGACCTTTAACTCAAATAACCAGACATTAAATATTTTGAAAGCTTATCCTCTGATAGTACACCATAGGTGGTCAGTGAAGTTTTCCTCTCTATACAAAAAACAAAATGAGTTCTTTTATATGGTAAAATATGGGTGAAACTTTTCAACTGTTCAAAAGCTGAATGGAAATATTTTAAAGAGAAACTTGGAGATGAGTCATTGTCTAATTTGGAGAGAGAAGATCTTTGATATTTACTTTTCCATTTGAGGCAGTGTAGGCACCTGTATCCCAAGAAGACACATTCATAATTATATCCATCTTCCTGTTATTCATATTGCCCCAAAGAGCATGTTATGGAAGCTTCACCCTTTTATCTTTTTACAGAATCAAGAAAACTCCAATATTAAAACTTAGCAATTGTTGTTTTTCAGAGCCTTGGGAACCTTATAACTGATGTACTCCAAATTCTCCATGATGCTAGAATATCCCAAATTCTATCCCACTCTCTCTCTCCAAGAGCATCGTGTAGCATTCATACATTAGGAAGCAATTCCTTCTTGATGAGTCAACTTTGATTTTTACAAAACCTTTGTTCATTACACCAAGCCAAAAATCAGTCTTTTTGACTTAATTTCAATATAGCTTCATTTCAGTAGTTTATTTTTTCTACTAAATAAAAGAATCTTCAAAAGTAAACATCTGCTTAATAAGTAAAATGACTTTTTTGACTTGCAAAAGATATCAATGAAACCCTTATCTGTTAGGTAATCTAAACATGGACAGTGTCATAAGCTATACCACAACATTGTATAGCTACCCTTCAACAACATTGTGTTGGCAGCTGATAAAGTCAGGGGGGGAGGAAGCACTGGATTCCAGAAGACAATGGACCCTGTTTCCATCCTAGATCTATCTTTAACTTGTAACCATCAACGGGGTATTAAACCTCAATGAAATAGTGTAAGCTGTGAGAATTATCTGTTTTTTTCCTAGCTATGTTATTCCAAGGCAATTACTAGATTGCAATTTTCAAAAGAAAACATCCCAAACTAGAAGCCTGTGATTAAAAATAGGACAATTTACTGCCAGTACTCATGTCCTACTTCCATTTCTACACTGCATTCTTCTAATGCGCCTTGTGCCGGGAGCAGTCTCCGCTCCAGTTACAGGAAGTAGACAGTTATGAGCATGGTGGCTCAAGAAGCCCCAGCCAGGCTATGCCCAGAGGCCAGCCTGATTGCTGATCCATGAACTGGGGTATCTAGTCAAGAAGAAACCCTCCATATAGTCGTTCTTAAGCAGGTTAAATTTAAAATACCTTACAGGCCAGGCTGATACTAGAGTTGAATGGCCTAACATAAAAGGATATAATGAGATTAGGAATTAAACTTGAGTGATCTTTTCCCACCTAAAGTCATTCGATTTTGAACTATTTTAAAGCAAGTTTTTACTAAATAAAGTGCATTTGGGGACCTGATGTAGCCAACAGATCTTGGGTATATGACACCATTCTAAGAGCTATAAAATCCAGACCAGCTATATCAACCTTCTTAAGCCAGCCTCTCAGATGCTGGTTCCATGCAATGCTTTTAGTCAGATAAACCAGTCCTCCGTGAAGCATATCCTCTTCCATGCTATACTTTTAAATTTATTTTCAAATAACATTAGTTGTAGGGTTATGCAGGAAGTTGCCAAAGAGTTTGTAAAATCTGTTTTAAAGTCTCAGGTAAAACTTGTGTGGGGAAAGGCTGTGGACACTGCTTATTGGATCTCTGGCCTTCCAGAATGGCAATGATCCATTACGCACTAGTCTTTGGGTGGGGTTGGTTACATATGCATTATATATAGGCACACGTATATACCTTTATGTGTGTAATTCAGCGGTTCTCAACCTGTGGGTCGCGACCCCTTTGGCGGTTGAACAACCCTTTCACAGGGGTCGCCTAAGACCATCCTGCATATCAGATATTTACATTACGATTCATAACAGTAGCAACATTACAGTTATGAAGTAGCATTGGAAATGATTTTATGGTTGGGTCACAACATGAGGAACTGTATTTAAAGGGCCAGAAGGTTGAGAACCATTGGGTAACTAGATGGCCATCGAGTGTAAGTTTCCCACACCCCTAAAGTGTGTATGTATAGCAATATCATTGCCTTGTCACCTGCTTCAAATTTCTCATAAATAGCTCCAGTAATAGCCTTGTCTTAATTTTTTATCATTAATTTTTCTTTGGTCATCTTTTTTATAAAAGATCAAATTACTCTGAAAAAAGTAGGGGGTGCATTTGATGTAATTCATCATTCCTGAGCCCTGTATTTTTCTTAGTTTTATATTTTGGAAATAAGTTCTGAGTCTAATACTACTCCTGAATAAATGAAATTATTTTTTATATATAACTTAAAATATTATTGATATTTTATATTAGTTGGGCTTTCATTCTTTTTGATGAGCATTGTTCTCATTTACACTTTGAAGATTTTTCCACCTCATGGAGAAGGCAGAAGCAAAGACAGAGCTTAAAAGTTCTAAGTTTTCTTTCCTTCATCTCTACTATACCAGCTTTACCATCTCTACTATACAAGTATTATCTTGTTTACCTTGTTTATATCTTCATATATCTAATTTCATTTTTCATAATTTAAAGTATAGTCTTTTTTATGCTTAGATCTATTTATTTGGGATGGAAATATACCATTCAATTGACTTATTCTAGTAATGAGTCCCATCCTCCAAGGTTCTATGACACCCCAAAATGTAAGGCCACTTTGCATACTTTGGGCAATGATACCTGTGCCTCTATTCCTTGATGGTTCCTTCTGTACCTAATCTTTTCCTTTCCACTGGTTTTAGCTTTACCCTGGATTATTTTTTCATGTGCTTGCATTTAGAGTTTGAAATGCTCCCTCAAAATTTTGTGAGATATTCTTCTGCTTGTTTTTTTCTTCTGGTGTCCTAAACTGTGTCCTGAAAATCCAATGATCATCTTTCATATTATCTGGGACCTGCTGGTCATGGTCCAAGTCTAACTTTCTCTTCACAAGTTAGAACTTTCAAACAGAACCGAGATAGAAAACAATAAGTATGGTCCCACCACCTTGTGTAAGAATTTCTTATCCAAGACTTCAACATCACTAGGACATAAAGAGATTATTCTTCTATCTGATCTCCACAAACATCCATGGATGAAGACTGGGTGTGTGTGTGAGAAGGGGCTTTTGTTTGGTGAATGCACCTTGACATAAGCACTGCTAGGGGGTGGAAGGGTTGTAAGGTTGCAGCTTAGCCTGTTAGGATGGCATATGGTAGCCTTCCTTACCTTTCCCTTTCATAGTAATTTTTCCCCTGCCAACTGGGAAAATGTATACACGTGGAGATAGGAATTAAAGACATTGGCTATGCCAATACTGCAATTTATCTGTCTTCCTAACCACATTAAAATAGTACATTTTTAGTCATTTTTATTCTAGCATTATGAAATGTAATAAAAATCTAACTTAGAAGCTGACTATTTCCCATAGTTATTTTAAGACTTGCAGTTTATCTTTCTGCAAAGAAAGTTACTAAGTAAATAGAATGCATGACTAGGTATATCTGAGTCTTCATAAAATTGTTATCTGTTGCCCTAATAATTCATATTTGGCCGAAGCACAAACACAGGCTATGCCACTTATTCTCTCTAAGCTTCTGTTCACTCATGTGCAAAATAGGGGGAATAGTTATAAATTACTTCATGGAATGCTTGTGAGTTAAAGTCTGTAAAATCCTTATTATAGTGGCTAGCACTCATAAGCATTGAAAAAATGTTAGCTAATTAACCTTCGGTATGACCACATTCTCCAAATGAGTTATACATTCTTTTTTTTTTCTTCTTATTTTAATCTTTAAGAAGAACAGTCATAAGACTTGACTTGTGCCTTTTTGGATTAATGAAAATGTCCAGGAACTTTTAGAAGTTGCTCTATGAAGTTATCTGCGTCATACCCAGAGAGCAGAGACACTAGACAACTTCATGTTATTATGTGCTCTAGGGTTTGTTTATAATTCAAACATAAATTATAAAAAAATGTATCATTTCTATTATAAGAAATAAAATGTAATGCACATTAAATAGATCATTCTTTTCAAGTACATCAGGTAGTCTTTTATAAAATACACTAGAGGCCCAATGCACGAAATTCCTGCAAGGGGCTTGGCCCTCGTAGCCCCAGCTTCATCTGGAAGGTCGCCCAGAAGGGCATCTGGAGGGATGTCTGGTCTAATTAGCATACTAAGCTTTTATTATAGAAAGCTATGTCCTTTTGTTGTGTTGAAAAGAATTATGCTTAGGATCACTGTCTATTTTGCCGTATATTTTAATAAAAATCCCAGCAACCCAAACTGCAAGTAACTAAGTAACTGCATTAAATAGAGCCATTACTGTCATTGCCAAATCTCCGTATACTGCACAGTAGGACCCAGCTGCAGAAAGTTAGCTGTGACAGAGGCTGATGTCTCTGAAGTACATCTAATCCATCTCATCAAGTTTATAGAGGACTTGAGGTGTAGCCAAGAAAATTAATGAGTGGCATAATTGAGCAAACTCAGCTGCAGAGCGATCATGTTTCTTTTCACAGTACCGCAGTGCTTGTGTGTATTGCTTCAAGCATAAATATTTGTTAAATGTGCGAACAAATGAGTGACTGAAAGAAACTAACAAACAGAAAAATTAATCGTGCCATAGTGGTTCCAAAATACATCACCAAGGTGAAATTTCTCCGTATTGTTAAATGAGTAAAATAAAGTGTGCAAGGTGACTCTTTCCATGTAAGGACTGTTCTTTATTCTGAAGCAGCACCCTTCCAAATTGTTGGTATTGAAATAGCCTTGCTTTCATGAAAATTGATCATGTATGATTTTTTTGAGGGGTGGGGGGTTATATTCATAATGCCTTTACTAAGAAAAAACAAAATCTATAGATCTTTGCTGGGCCCACATTTTTTTTTCCTGAAATTTTACTTGTCTGTGAACCCATACAGGATAGATACTGATTGATTTTAACGGTGGTTTACATTGTTCCCTTCAGGTCCTTCAGTTGAGACCAAAGATTGGTGTCAGGGGATTGCATAAATCTCTCACTGACGTGGCCCTGGAGCACCATGAGGAGTGTGACTGTGTGTGCAGAGGGAACGCCGGAGGATAACGCATCGCCACATGCCGCCTTCGCCCGGCAGCGCAGCGCAGCGGCTGGCTCTGTTCTAGAACTGATGCGTTACCGCCATCCATAATCTCAGTTGTTTGCTTCAGGGACCTTTCAGCCTACAGGATTTACAGTGTGTTCTGAAAGAGGAGACGCCAACCGGAATGAGGAGTTGTGCAACAGCTCTCTTGAGAGGAGGCCCCAATGACAGGGAAAAGGTCTCCCGGCATGGAAAAAATATTAAATGTTGTAGATCACTAGCTAGTTACAGAGTTACCATGCACTTACTCAGCTGGCTGTGTTCTATGTTTCAGTTGTCTTGATATGACTTAGTTAATGTCAGTACAGGAAGGAAATGAGTGCAGATGGGCACCTGATTCTATTGCCTTGCTTATTAACTCTCAAGCTCCATATTCTGGGCCTAAAAATCACAGAAATCTGGAATTTTTCCCTTATAGTCACATGTTTAAACCAGAGTGTTCTATGGCCTACAAACTTGGTTTTGGGGAAAAAAGGAACTATGTTGCTATAAATCAAACTTTTGTCCTGTTGATAAGAAAGACTGGATTTTCCATATTTCTTATAAAATATTTCTATCATTTAGAAGACACGAACTACATTTCATGGTGTGGAAGAGACAAACCTGAAAAGAAGAGTGGCCTTACCTTCACTTTATCTATAAGTTGGTTTATTTGTTTTATTGTGTACATTTTTATATTCTCCTTTTGACATTATAACGGTTTGCTTTTCTAATCTTGTTAAATATATCTATTTTTACCAAAGGTATTTAATATTCCTTTTTTATGACAACCTAGATCAACTATTTTTAGCTTGGTAAATTTTTCTAAACAGAATTGTTATAGCCAGAGGAACAAAGATTATATGAAATATTGTTGCTCTGACAAAAATACATGTATTTCACTCTTAGACGGTGCTAGAGCTTAGATTAATTTGCATTTTAAAATATTGAAATGGGAAATAAATAGAATTTGGTACATTGTGAACACTTTTGAAGATAAGTAAGTGATCATATCCTCCACTCCTATTATTAGAGATGCAAATAAAAAGTGACATAGGGACATAGGGAAATAGAAATCGGATCCATCATTACTCACCGCGAACCCTTATTGTGGGAAGCGCGAGCCTAGCTCAGAAGAACACAAAGCACCTTGAAAAAAGAGACTCCATGGCTTCCTGAGAAGCTCTGCTGTCCTGTAGGAACACATCCTATTTATTGCGATGTTCTGGTTTTATTCTCTTGAAACTCTGTCCCACACGCTTGTATAAATACATGGATATTTTAATGTACAGAAGTATATCCCTTAACCAATTCACATATTGTACTCTTTGGCAATTGAAAAGGAAATTGGTAAAATACTTGCTTGTAAATGCTTAATATTGTGCCTAGGTTATGTGGTGGCTATTTGAATTAAAAATGTATTGAATCACCAAATAAAAGAATGTGGCTATTTTGGGGAGAAACTTGAGTGTGTGTGTGTGTGTGTGTGTGTGTGTGTGTGTGTGTGTGTAAGATTTGTCTCTGAAACTCCCAGTACGTGAGAAGTGATAAAATTTCTTGTTACCATAAATTTTCATTAAGCAAAAGTGTATGTCAGTTTAGAAGACAAGTAATGAAGTGGCTATTTCTATTGAGGCTTCTCTGTCTCTTGTCTCCAATGCTTTTTAAAAAAATAAATATGTTTGTTGATTTTAGAGAGGGAGGGAGAGGGAGAGAGATAGAAACATTAATGATGAGAAAGAATCATTGATTGGCTGCCTCCTGCATGTCCCACACTGGGGATAGAGCCCATAACCTGGGCCTCTGGCCCCACTAGAATGGAACTGCGACCTCCTAGTTCACAGGTTAACCCTCAATGACTGAGCCACGCCAGCCAGGTCTCCAATGCTTTTCAGCGGTAGTTTCCTTTTTCTTACTGGTCTGGATACTTATTTCTGGTCAGTTAAATTGCAAATGACTTGAAAGTTGCCATGTGACTTGTGAAATGCTTAATGATCGATTATATAGTAATATAAAGCTGGAGAAAAAAACAGTCCTGTAACTTGCCACTCATGTTTTAATTTTCAGTGGCAAATCCTAACTGGGGTAAGCCTGAATGTATTTGGCAACTGGATTGATGTATTTTCCATAAGACACTGCAAGGTGTGAATCCCCAATTTCAATTGTAGATTTCTATTTGAGCTGATGTCTTATCTCTGCCTTTCAACTTGCCAGAGACAGGAGGACCCAGAGCCTTGCTGTCCTCAGACACTTCTTCTAAGCAGTGCTCTTTTTTGGGGTACTTTTCCATCTGGCAATCCTACCCTGCACACAAACACATGAAAAGCAAATGAATAAAATGAACATTCATGTTTTGTCTTATTGCTTTACCTTCTCAGGGTTTTGACCCAGTCTTATGAAGCTTACTAGATACAGCTTACCTGTGCGCCACTGAAAATACAGTGCCCCATATCTCTCTCTTGGCAATTCATAACTCATTGAAGTAGTGAAAACTCCTTTAAATCTTACAATAAATGACCCATGTAATGGTTTAAACCAGCATTTCCAACTTTTGAATGAAACATCTTTCCCTTTGTTTTTTTAATATTTATTTTATTTACATATAAAATGTTGAATAGAACATCTTTCCTTTCTGTTTGTTTTTAATATTTATTTTATCCTACATAATAAAAGGCTAATAGGCAAACAGACCAAACAGTGGAACAACCGAACAACTAGTCTCTATGACATGTGCTGACCACCATGGCGTGCACACAGAACATAGTGGGTGTCAGCTTCTCCACCTCCCCATGCCCCTGAGGGGTGATCAGGGCTGGAAGCCACCACCCTCAACTGCTGCTGGCAATGGCCCTGCTCACACCTGCTGACGGTGCCAGAGATGCCACTCACACCCATTGCCAGCGCCTGGTGCTGGTCCCGATCGCCCCTGAGGGCTTCTCCACCTCCCTCTGCTCATGAGGGGGGATCGGGGCAGCAGCCTCTGCTTGCACCCATTGACAGCCCCAGTCCCGTTTACACCCCCTGCTGGCACCAGCCCCAATCACTCCACGCAGTCAGCAGGTGCAAGCGGGGCTGGCACCGTCAGCATGTGGGAGTGGCAGTGGCGGTAGCGGGGCTGCTGGCAGACAGGGAACTGGGGGCCACAGCGGGAGGGGCTGAGCGGGGGTGTGGAGGATGGGCCAAGACTGCTCCTGGGCCCACAGCAGCCTCACAGCCCACAGTTCCTTTCAAGGTGCACAAATTCATGCACTGGCCCCCTAGTTTACATATAAAATGTTGAAAGACAAAGGAAATTATTCTATAAAGGTAGTAGTGCCACGTACTCTTGCCAGTCAGTGGGTGAAAAAGGTGTGAGGTATAATAAATACTTAATACTTACAATTTTGACTGTGCATTTTATTTCCCATCAATGGCACATGTGACTATAATTTCTCAGAATCCCAAAAAAGTATTAGTTATATTTACCTCAAACTGTTTTGTATGTGTGACATATGCCTTCATCCCTGAGGGATGAACTGCTTTGCCTAGTGATTTTATAAAATAAAAGAGGCAGCTTAACTGGCAGATATCAGGCTTTTATGTCTATATTTTTCATTTCCACATCTCATCCCCTTTCTCATCTAATAATCATGTGCACTTTGAAAAGATATAAATAGCAGTAATGAGAATCTACACCGAAAGCATGACTCCATTTCTTTATACTTGTGGCTGGGTTTAAGGAATGAGAGAAAATACAAATCTTACTTAATATCACTTAATATCAGACACTTAATATCATGTAATACCCTTTTCTCCAAAAGCATTGTGATATTTAAAACTATTTTAATTACTTCTGATAAATCTCATTAAAACTCATAAATATCATAACCCTTTACATTCATAGGAAGGAGTAGAAAAATGAAAATAAAATAGCTCATTTGCTTTACGTTCTGTTTTTCCTTTATGCGTCATATGTAATTAATCAGTAAGTCCACCCATCAACTTTGCCTTTTCAATTCCTCTTGTGTTGGTGCCTATCTCTCCATTTCTGTAGCTGCTGTGCTGATTTAGACCCTCATGCCTCAGCCCCATTTTACTGCAATAACCTTTTCCACATTTCCTGCCTCCCGTCTCACTCCCCTCTGATCCACCCTCTGCACCACTAACAGAAAGATCATTCAAACAAATCCCATTGTTGTCAGTTGAGTGGAAATTTTACAATGGAACTCCACAAGACTGGATTTTAATTCTTTGCATGGCGCTCAACATCCATCATCTCATTTCTGCTCATTTTCCACCATCAAGCCTAATCTATAGCTCTGGTGATCCTTGCGTTTTCCTGAAAACACCTGCATTCCCTCACATGTCTGCGGACACATACTGCATTCTCTTCGGGTCCCTATTCCTACACGTGGCTACTCAGTAATTTCTCCCAAGTCTCAGCCGAAAGGTCACTCTTCAGTGAAGCTTTTCTTCCTTAATTGCCGCCAACAGCCGTGGGCTGCACTTCTCCTGTGCTCCGAGAAGAATGTTTCCCTCATAAATATTGTCATACTGCAGTATGACCAGCCCTCATTTTGATTTCTCATTAGGCTTTTAGTCTAATGAAATAAGTGATTTAAAAAAAACATACAGCACTCAGCTCTAGCTGGTTTTGCTCAGTGGATAGAGCATTGGCTCGTGAACTGAAGGATCCCGAGTTCAATTCCAGTCAAGGGCATGTACCTCGGTTGCAGGCTGAATCCCAGGCCCGGGTTGGGGTGTGTGCAGGAGGCAACCAATTGATGTGTATCTCTCTGTCTCTCTGCCTCCCGTCCACTCTCTCTAAAAATAAATGGAAAAATATCCTTGGGTAAGGATTAACAACAATGACAACTATATATATATATATATACATATATATATATATATGGTTTTTTTCACCGAATATGACATCAGGAACTCTGGAGTTCCAAAATATCTCTGAGTTTCAGCTACCTAATCTGTAAAATGAAGGAGGTAATCCATGGGAGCTGGTACTTTTTAGTTCTAATCAGTTCAGTCTACTGGTTATGTTGGGGCACCTACCAACAGGATAAAAATATCTGTTCCTTGTAATGTGACACCATTTCCCCCTCTCTCACAATGCTTTGAAACTAAATGTTTGGTTTTCCATGTAATGATTTTCTTACCAACCATATCTCATATATCACTTCTTTTCAGAGTTAAAGAGATTTACTAATTCATTCTAGTATTATTCAGATTTTGGATACTTATTTACTAGTATGATTACATTTTCTGAGATAGAATTTGAAAGTCTTTAAAATGTGAACATATAGACATATGAGTAATTGTGATTCATAATCTCCTCATCGTTTACTTCTTGACTCACTTTGTATCATCAAACCTAACATAGAGTTCTAGTGAGTACTCACAGCTTCCTGAAAACACGGTACAGAATTCCCACGCATCCCTGTGTCAGCACATGCTATGTTCTTTTTTTGGAGCACTGTTCCTACACTTACCTATTTCAACCATTTCCTTTCCTGTCTATTACATTGTTAATTACATGCTTTTGTGCTCTGCCTGAGCATTCAGAGCTACCTACACCAAATCCAATTTCTTTCATAACTGCTAAGCCATTATGGTAAATCTATTCAGTATAAATCTATGTAAAATTTAAGAAAGAGATTCAGTATTAGGGTGGGATGTGTATGTTATAAAATTAATAAATAATTATTTTTAAATTATATATACAATCCCAGTTGATTTTTAAATGAAGAAATTACAAAGCTCTTTTTAAAATTCATATGGAAATTCAGGGGGCCAAAAATAGCCAAAAAGTTATGAAAAGTAATGACAAAATTGGATGATTCCCAATATCAAAATTTACTATTAAGTCATAGAAATAGCATGATAAGTTTTATGAGTTTAAACATACAAAGCAATGGAATAGAATTGAGAGTCCAGAAGTAAAACCTCCATTTATGCACTTGGTGAAAGAATATTCTTTTCAACAAATGTTGCTACAACAACTGGATATTCAAAATGTATCTAGGACAACTGTATGTGCAAAAAAATAAATTTGGACTGTTTCCTCATACCATATACAAAAATTAACACAAAATAATTCAAAGATAAATGTAAAAGATAAAACCATGATCTCTTAAAAAGACATGTAGGATAAAATTCTGATGACCTTAATTTAGACAATATTTCTCAGATATGACGCCAAAAGAAAAAAAATAAACCGGACAGTATCAAACTTAAAAGTTTGTGTGTTTCAAGGACACTATCAAGAAAATTAAATAGATAACCCACATAATGGGGGGAAATATTTGCTGTTCATATATCTAATTACAGTCTTGTATCTACATTATATAAAGAACTCTTATAAATCAACAATAAAAAGGTAATTAACTCAACTGAAAAGTGAGCTAAGGCTTCTGAAGTGCTTGCATAGTTGGGTTTGCCCCCTTTGACTCCTGCCATCACTATGTGAAGAACATGCTGCAGAATGCTCACTGGTCCCAGAAGACACCTGCTGCAAATCTGAACCCAATAATGCCATGGAGTCAAGTCCCGTTGAGTCCAGGCAACCCACAGAAGGTTGGGTGAGCAATGAATGATGCATGTTGTAAGATCCTGTGATTTTGTGGGTGTTTGCTATGCAGAATTATTTGGCAGTGGTTGACTAATAGGTATTATTTAATTTAAAATGAGGTCCTATCATGCCTCTTTAGTGAAACTTTTCACTTTACTTGGAACGTGTATAGTATTGATTTACTTTTAAGAAAAAAAAGAGGGAATTAGCTCTCAGAAAATTTCGCCCATCTTTTCAAAAATCATCCTCAATGTTGTTTATTATATTATTTATTGTTTGTTTTAAAAAACATTAAATTAAGTGCATTGGGTAATTTTCTTCTGTAGGTTATTTTTCTTTCCAAACTTTGTTCTCCCTCTCTCTCTCTCTCTCTCTCTCTCTCTCTCTCTCTCTCTCTCTTTCTCTCTTCCTTTTTCTTTTTTTAACATAGGTTATTTGCACAATTCCCATGCTTACAATTTTTTTTCTGCTCATTTCCATAATGCAGGGTTTGTGTCCAGGCTACTGTGTACTCCGCCACCGTTTACTCTGATGTGGGAAAGGTGAATTCTTGATTTGCCTTTTTACTTCTCTAAAACTTGTTTGCCAAAGGGAACTACAGTGTAAGGATTACATGTTACATTCTGTTTATTTTTCTGTTTCTTTGGAGAAAGGGGATTGAGAGCACTTGCAGGAATGTTCCACCTTTGATGAAAGAATTCTGCTTGGCTCTCCTGTAAGCTATCTTTTGCTGGGATTCACTCTGGTAGAAGCATGCATCTATTCTTCATGAAGTGGGGAAAGAGGGCAGATGAAATAGGTTTCAGATCTGACTCATAACTCAGCCTGAAGGCCTTGAGGCTATGCTTTCATTTGAGGGCATCAGTCCCCACTTTTTAATTTCCATGTTTCATCGGAATCTGCCCAGAAACCATATCCCTTGCCCTTCTACACACAGCAGAAAAAAACTAATGGTATCTCCTCTGACTGCCTCTCTTCAAAGTTAGCCATGTTAGTGAGGGGACTTAGGATTTCATGTCAGTATTATAAAAGGAATGAGAATGATCCTGGGCTTCATGCTGAGCTACTCTTTTATTTGTAAAGCATAAGGTGTGCCTTTTCCATCAGATGCTATTAGCCCATGAACTGTGTGTTGGAATTTTGCTCCTGTGACCTAGCTCTCCTTCTCTGTTTTATCCTGAAAACAGAAACCATTTTAATATTATAATTTTTTATGATTCTAACAATAATTTAAATGTTGCATACATTTTTATATTTTGCTACTGAAGTAAGCTATGTCCATTTTTAGACTTACAAACTAAATATTATATGGTGCTATAAATGAGTTCATTCCATCTTGCTACAGATTTCATGTAAAATGTTATTAACACTACTCAGTACTGGGTGGGTTACAGATAGTCTGCCCACTTTTAAAGAAAGCTTAGATCTCACCAGTTCTCATTTGTTGTGAGATAAACGTTTCCACAAACTCAGGTAGAAAGTACAATAATTTTTTAAACTAAATTTAAAACAATTTTGTTTTTTAATCTCCTGCTTTGGAAAAATAAAATTATTATAGGTCTTGTAATCATCTTAAATTCATTTAATAATGAAATAATTTACTAAAATTTAACTCTGTTTAAAGAGCTAAGTATTAGTCCCTTAAGTGATACCTCCAATATAAATCAAATTTATGACAGCCCACCAAACAGTATTTGCATTTCCTGTTAACCAAGAGACATCACAGAAAAAAAAATCAGTTTAATAGTTATTCAAAGAAGTTCTTGATGGACTTACTGACAAACAACTAGCTCCAATGATATCCTCAGATAGACAGATGTATACAAAATATTTTTGTATGAAATAGCTTAGTTTCTGATGTAACTAAATGTCTATGTATTTAATAAGAGGCAATAGGAAGATTTTGAGAAGCAATCCCCTCCAAAATCTAAAAAATAAGAGGTATTCCTATTGTTTCATATTTGATTTGAACAAGGAATAAAAGCAGTATCTCCTCATCCAGATATATTTTTTCTTTTTTAAAATATATTTTTATTGGTTTCAGACAGAAAGGGAGAGGGAGAGAGAGATAAAAACATCAATGATCAGAAAGAATCATGGATCGGCTGCCTCTTGCACACCCCACTGGGGAGACTGAGCCTTCAACCCAGGCATGTGTCCCAACTGGGAATTGAACAGAGACCTCCTGGTTCATAGGTTGGCACTCAACCACTGAGCCATGCTGGCCGGGCCAGATGCTTTTTTTTTTTTTTTTTAAGATAATACCTATGGTACTGGTTATCTTCCAAATTTCCAGACCAGCAGTCTTAATTTTTCAAATGATTATTCACCGATCAGCAACTGCATGTATATGTATCTATTACAAGGAGAGCAGGAATTGCATGAATAATTTATTGACTAGAGTTTGATGTGCTTTGTTTTCTGTCCTAAAGCTGTGATCTGAAAACTTGGTTTATAGAATGTGAACAGAAACTAGGGAGAGGGCGGAGTGTACTTGTTTCAGCTTAGCTCATCAGAATCCTGGAGGCTGAGCGGCTACTGGGCTTTACCACTGTGAGAAGAAACGAATGTTAAGCAAAAAGTATAAATTGAAGCAGCTTAAATTGACCAATTTGATGTTGAATATCTTTTGAAGTCTTCTGGAAGACACGATAATTCAACCAATGAATTTTGATTACCATTATCTATTTTGATGGCTTAATGTGAATGCTTTACTAAATCAAAAGCTTACTGTATTACATAAGACGTATCTGTTTATTGTGTCATCATTGTGGAATAAAGGCATATAAACTGTTTTTAACAAGACTTAAGTCTTGTTGCAGTTTTAATTGGTATGGTAATAAATCATAGTGATTTGTTTTTAAACTGTCGTTTTCCCAAAGATATTTAAAGCCTTTGTAATGATTACTTTTGTGGGAAGTTTTTAATCTCAATTTTTGCAGCTGGAGATTGAGTCAGGAAGTGGGAATGTGACATGACTGAATAATTGTTCAACATCACACACATGAAGAAAATCATGAGGTTCATATTTGGTTTCTTTTCAAGGGAGAAGTCAAAGTATTTTGCATGCTCATGCATCTGCTTTTAAGATTAGCCTACGGATAAACCAAGCCTAAGTTCTTTCTATGAAGCAAGCTTTATTTTTTGTCTTGGAGTGTATCAAAGGTGTTTCCCAATATATATTTTGGAAAACCTAGATCATGGGTACCCAGCCAAATCCTGGAATCAAAACAGGTTATGAAATCCTCTACCCTCCATCCCCAAACTAACTTTTTCCATTAATCACATTGAGGATAATGGGTCAACTTGTCCGCCACCTTGCCATTACCACTGATCAGCTTCAGGTTCAAAGATAGTTAAATACTCTGACAAGGGAAGGCTTGAACATTTCAGCCCAGCTCCTCTCCTCCTCAGGTTTCCCAGGTAGTCCTCAATTCCACAGTTGTGCCTTAGGATTAAATTCATTCATAACTAGCCTAAGATCTCACATCCAGTGATTGCTCAAAAAGAACTTTGCATAAATAAATGTTAAGCCAATATCCAAATTACTTCTCTAGGTAATAATTTGCAGCTATTTAATCATGTGAAATCTATGGTTAAGTCCTCGATAGTGTCCTAATATTATTATAGATGCAAATCCCTACCTAATATGTCTCAAAAACCCACCCCTGGGGAAAGGGGAGGGGGTGACACTAAATTTCTTTTTTGTTTGCTTAACAAGTTGACCATAAAATCCACCCCCAGAATTAAAATTTGTATATAATGACTCCAGATTTTGAATGTAAAGGTTAATTGGATTTTAAAATGACAGTTGTCAAGTCTTTAATGCCAAAACCAGATTTACAGTATAACCTGAGTGTTACCTATAAACTTCTACCTCTTTTCTTCATGTGTTAAATCAGTGAATAGTTTAGACTACGTGATCTCTAAGATTTCTCCCAGCACTTACTTCTAAAGCTTAGTTTGAAAACATTCACAGAGAGGGAAGACACTACTCCCTGAGTTGGGATTCTGTCGAACAGTTCAAAAAACACATCTGCCTTCCCAGAACTTCCCTTCGGTAGTCCAGGTTCTGACCTGTGCAGCAGTTAAGATTATCTTCTTCAAATATTAAAAGACAACTGAACACTCCTCCTATATGTTGCCTTCTGCAAGCAAAGCTTACCGGTGCTCATCCCATACCTCTCGTGCCAGGGCTTGGTTATTGTGTTCTGTGTGCTGACCATGTCACCTGAAATTGCATCACAGATCACGAAGGGCGCTGAGACTAGAGCCTCCTTTGACCTGGATGAACTGCTCCTATGAAAGCCCCCTATGGTTGCATTCATTAGCAGGTCTAGCACCTGATAATCAAAGTGAGGTTGACACACTAGTATCAGCATTACCTGGAGTTTGTTAGACGTGCAGAACTTTGGGCCCCATCACAGACTACCCGAATTGGAATCTGTATTTATCAAGCCTCCTAATGATTCATGTCCTCGGTAACGTCTGAGAAACACTGATATAATATAGTTAGCCAAGTGCTGGTGTACAAGGAGCTTACAGTCAATGACAACCACTAGCTATTTTACAAGCCAGAACTTCTGAACTCCTTTGATGACAAAACTGACTCTGAAAAAGGAATGTATGATAGTACATTGAATAGCTGTCTGTATATACGTGTGCTTCTGCTGGGCACCCTTTCTTGAAGCTATTTCGTTTTTTTGTTACCAAGATTGCCTTGACTCTTGATTCTCTCCTATGATCTGAACATTGCATGTCAGTCTCCTGTGCTGATTTCTGTCTACCTACCCTTGGCTCTTCCCTGACTCAACCCCTGTACTTCCATGACTTCAACTACCACTCACAGGCTGGTCATGTCACACTCCATAACTCCAAGCCAGCTCAGTTCAACTGAATATCTACCTGAATGCTCTATAAGTAATAAATCAAATAGAATTTACCCTACCTACTGTCTCTCTCACACCTTCTGTTAGTTAATGGTATTTATCAAGTTAGTAACTTGGGGATGATCCTGAAACTCCATCTCCCACCCCATTGTACATCTATCAACCATCTAACACTGCCAATTTTATTGTTGAATCGACCCTTTCTGTCCCCACTTTCACTGTCTCAGTTTAGACCAGCACTGTCTCTCAAGCTTAATGATCAATTTCTTAACCCATCTGATCTTTCCTCTTGCCCATTTTTACTCTCTGTACTATCTCTGCCCATTTAGTAGCCCCTTCTTGCACCAAACACACAAAAGACTTATTTCTACAAAGATGCATCTGAAACACATATCGCTCCCTTCCTCAAAACTCTCCTATGTCACATCACACAATGAAGTTCACACAGCTTTACGGTGATCCTGGTCCTGACACTCTACTGAGCGTAGTCTTTCAGTTGCTTTTTTCCCCCACCATGCATTGCCTCATCTTAGTACTGAGTCTCCTCTTTTCTTTGCTTGCAAAAACCGATTATTCATCCTCCCAGACTCCTGCAATGCTTTCACAGATGTTTAATGCTTCTCTTGAGTGTATGCTCCATACATGGCCTTATACAACAGTCGTGCTGTTTTGCAGGACCTTGGAGTCAACTCTCAGTTCTGGCACTAACTGCATGACTTTTGGCCATGTATCATTCATTGTGATCTCCCCCCCACCCCTTTCTCAAGTGGAATGCAGAGATCAGAGGACCATGGCTCTAAGCCATACATATACTTCAGAAGTAAAGTCTGAAGCAAAGTGATTGGTACAAAATAGGTGTTGCTAATCATCTATGCCTCATAGGCACCTGCAACTATGATGTTAGACTTATTCTCCCCTTACTGGATTGTGGCCAACCTCAAGGAGGCGCTGGTCTAACTTTAGGTATAACGCTTGCAGCTAGTAATGAGGTACTCGGTAAGTGTGTGTGTAAATTCAGATCCTGCTCAAATATGATGCTTTGTCCCAGTGCCCGTTTAGAATCTCCATAAGGAAAACATTTCCATCCCTAGCTGATTTGGCTCAGTGGATAGGGCATCGGCACTAGTTCCTGAAGAGTCCCGGGTTTGATTTTGCTCAAGAGCTTGTACCTCGGATGCAGGCTCAATCCCCGATCCCCAGTCCAACAGGGCTGCATGCAGGAAGCAACCAATCAATGTATCTCTCTCACATAGATGTTTCTCTCTGTGTGTCTCTCCTCCTCCCTTCTACTCTCTCTAAAAATCAATAGAAAAAATATCTTTTGGTGAGGATTAGCAACAACAAAAAAAGGGGAGACATTTCCAGACCCCTTAGATAGCTCAGCCATCTACAGCATGCAGCCTGTTCCTTCTGATCTTCTTTTACTTTTCCAAATACTCCCCTTCTCTTTTGCCTCTTTAATCAAAATTTACCTTGCACTTCCATGCTCTCTCATCAGTATCATTGTACTCGTTTTTTTGTCATGGACATAAAATTGTTTCTCAATCCTTCACTATATCAATCCTCATTTTGTTTATTGGCTACATTCTGTGCATTCATGTATAGATGTTTCCATCCTTAAGATACTGTGTTCCCAGGCACTTGCTCCACTGAAGTTTGTTCTAAGCCATACCTATACTTCCAAAGTATTCTATTAAATTTCCTGCTCTCTCCCATTGCAGCTATTCAGCAGTGTTGCCAAATCACCTGCCAGAGATCCCTTCCAACACTTGTAAAAGTTATCTCTATCCAGATGTATTTTGAGATAGATTTCCTAAGAACTACAAAGGTGAAAAATGAACAGACTCATTTTTTAAAAAATCCATGGATAATTTCTCCATTGATATAAATTTCCTGCATCTCAACCGGTCTTTTTATTTCAGGGTTTATTGTTTATTGATAATGTGATATTGGAAAGTTACTGTTTCAGGGATGCTATGGCTAGGTACCATTGTATTTTATCATTCCATAAAAACAAGTTAGAGAGGCATCTCTGAAATTGCATTGTAAATGAATGGAAAAACAGGGTTCCATTATAAAATTTTCTCAGAAAATCAGCATGGCTGTCAATTAGAATGTGCCCCCCTTCTAAAATCCCTGCTACAGAAATCTGCTTATGCATATTAGTACTTATCTTAGAACAAGAGCTCTCAGACTGAGGCCTATAGATGTGCTTGAAATTATCTGTGAACTTTATGATGCTGTAAGTGGACATTCTGTAAACACAAATGCTGGCACTTCCCTAACACTGTCAAAGGACTTCATCCCAAAAGGTTAAGAAATGGTGACACCATATATAGAAGGGACTAGAAGGCAAACAATGTGGTAATGATTTCTAAAATTCTAAATTTCTGAATAGCGATAGGAATCAGCCTGAACCTGTGCTTGAAGCACACAGTCGACTTGGTATGTCAGCAAAGGCCACACAGCGGGAAGTGGGATGTTTTACTTAGAGATCCTCTCTTTTATCTGCACCACAGTCATTAGCTTGTATTTTTAGTTCCAGTGAAAGCAGTCCCTACAAATCAGAGCCCGTGGGAATCAGGCTAGCAGCCCAACTACATCTAAGATGTAAAGTTCAAGAATGCTTCAATGGAAGGTGAATTTGACTTACAGAACTCCAGGAAGATTCTCATGGATTAAGTTGCCAGATGTATGTCAGTGATAATTACTGAGAAAGAAAACAGAACCTTTTTGATGAAATTATGGGAGAGATGACAGAGAGTGCAACAAAAGCTTAAGCACATTAACCTCTGGTCACTTTTGGACTCACCTCCAACATTGCGACCACCTAATTTCTGCATGTTGATTCCCTTTCCTTCCAGCCTGCCCAAATCCTAAGAAAGCAACCCTCATCATGTGCTCAGAGAAAAACCATATGGCTCTGGCAACATAGTCCAGATTCCAAATAGAATAAAATAGGAAAATAATTCTTGCCTGGAACATGACCCCCACAGTTTTCTAAATTCGTAGTAAGTTGCATCCCTGCTGTTACTACATTTTTTAACTTAGAGTTTGGTACACACACTTCCTTCAAACCATTCAAACACAGAATTCGCATGTGAGATTTCATTGTCCAGCATATGGAGCCTTTGTGACAACAGCATGAAAAGCCTCCCTTGATAAAGTCTATCACAAAGTGGAAATTTTGAGGTTTTTATTGACTTTAATTTAATAACATATTTACCTAATTTCAATATAATCCTCTCACATGCCGCTTATAAATTTGGTCTAATACTATTAAAGCTTTTTCTTGCATTTTGCTATTAATGTTGCATGATGGTCATTTTCCCCATGTCATTAAATTTTCGCGTTTTAATTGGTGTCATCATATTCCAATACATGGATATGCCATAACTTAGTTACAGATTCTGTTAAAATTTTAATTATAATGTTTTGTGATTAGGTGAACATCTTTGATTCTATTGATGAATCGGTTCCTATTATACGTATAATGGTGGTTGGCTAATATTTTAAACCCATTATAAGTATATTATAGCAAAATATGTGTGTTATTTTTTGGTAATAATAATAATACAAATAATGCAGGCAACTTTTTGTTTGTTTATTTTGTTCTAAGGGAAAGGTGTTTCTTAGTTTACTGTTTTATCAGTGCTGATTATGTTTTTTATGCGTTGCTTGAATTGTACACAATGTCAGGACAATTGTCAGGGAGCCAATAAAAGCCATTTGATCTCTTTGAGGGTCTTTACTACAGAAAGATTCCATCTATACCAGAAGTCAATTTTTAAAAATACATTTCAAATAAGTGCATAATCCACATGTCTCTTGTGTGCAGAATGTTAGCTCAGATAAATGATTGTCTATTTTTGTCTCATGCGGATTCTTTAGTTCAAGTATGGAGCCTATGAAGCTTCAGCTTTATTTTGCTGATTTCTAACTTGATAATTTTTACTAGTATTTTAATAAAATTGGGTTAATACAATTGTCTGATTTGTAACACTTTTGTTATATACAGTTGTCCCCTCTTATCCAGAGGGGATACATTCCAAGACCCTCAGTGGATACCTAAACCATGAATAGTACCAGATATTATATGCACATTTTTTCTACACATACATACAATGATAAAATTTAATTTATAAACTAGGCACAGTAAGAGATTAACAAAACTGATAGCAAAATAGAACAATTATAACAATTCTACTAATATGGAATTAATAAAATAAGGGTTACTGGCCCAAAGGCACAGTGGTTCTGCCACAGTGAATCTGATAATTGAGGTGGCTTATAAGTAACTAAAGGACAGGAAGCAGATATGGTGTGAAGATCCTGGACAAAGGGATTATTCATGTGCCAGGGAGGATGGAGGGGAACAGCACAAGATTTTTCTTATGCTACTGAGCATCATGAACAATTTAAAACTTATGAATTGTTTATTTCTGAAATTTTCCACTTAATATTTTTGGACCATAGCTGACCGTGGGTAACTAAAACTGTGGAAAGCAAAACCATGGATAAGAAAGACTACTGTAGTTGTAATTAGATCATTATCATTAATATAGGAGCAAAACTACTTGTATTTTCCCTACATTCATTGAAGATGCTTTCTTCTTCTTATACGTCATGTAAGGAATTAAATCTGTGATTATGTAGCTTTTGTAGTAACGGATAGACCTAATATAACCAGTAATACTGAAGACTCACAATGTAAATTTAAAGGGGCTATCATAACTGAAACAGAGAAGAATTGTAAAACCTCAAAGAGAATGAGGAAAATGATGGTTTAAACCACAATGAGAAACAGACGTTAGCTGTGAAAAATTCTCTTCTAAATCTTGGCAACTTTGGATTCATAAGTTGTTGTGTTTTTAATGCCAAGGAAATCTCAGTATTGTGGATAGGCAGCGGTGAGGAATAAAAACTACTTTATGACCTTGTGGAGTTACTAACATTCCATTTATAGAAACTGACCAGGCACACACATACACGTGTATGCATGCACAAACATACACTTTTTCACACATGCACTTATATGCACCATATCAAAATGTGCACAGTGCAAAGTACAGAGGGAAGGGATTTAATCCTAGCTAATAAAGACAGAATATGCCAATTGACCATCACACCATCACAAAGATGGCAGTGCCCATAGCCACAAGATGGTGGTGCCCAGTCCCCTCAGCCCCACTGGAGTCCCCCAGTCCTTTCAATCCTGCCGGGGGTGGCAGGCCCACGGTGTGTCCAGACCTGCCCTCAGGCAGGTCCAGCTACTCCTTGCTCCTGCCGTGGAGTCCCACTGTCCTTTCATCCCAGCTGAGCGGGGGGTCGGGGGGGCTGGCACACAGTGCGGCTGGACCTGCCCTCAGTCCCCCAGTCACCCAGGGCCAGCCCGAGGTGCAGGCAAGCCTCGGATGGTGGCTGCCCAGCCGCTCAGGGCGCCTGAGGCTCAGGTAACCATGGCCGGCCGAGGTTTGAGCTGCTGGCAGTGGCAGCAGCAGAGATGTGATGAGGGCATCACCTTCACCTGATAGCCAGGTCGTTTCCCACCCCTGAGGGCTCCCAGACTGTGAGCAGGGTGGGCTGAGGGAGCCCCCCTCCAATGCATGAATTTTTATTCACTGGGCCTCTGGTATAGAATATTGTATGTAAAAGTGCTAAATACATTTTGGAACAGAGTCTGACACATGAACACTCAGTGAATATATGTTGCTGATGGATTGAATACATATTTGAATAAATAAAATATTATCATAAAACCAAAAGTAGTATTAGAGTTTAAAATTTCAAATACCCAAGTAAATAAAATGCTCTGAAATGTTCACATTTTAAAAATGTTGAGAGGCAAGAGGAAACTTCTCTAGCTGATGGATATGCTCATTAGTTTAATTGTGATGATGGTGCTACTACATATGCATATGCCCAATCCCACCAAATGGTATATATTAAATAGGTGCAGTTTTGTATATCAATTACAAAAAGACACTTTACCAAATTAACTTTTAAAGACCTACAGTAAATAAATGTAATGCTCTAAAAACATTCACGTTTAATGTTTTCTTGACAAAATTCTCTAGAATATGGTTTAATCTTAAGCAACTCAATTTTGCCTTGGATCAAACACACAGATTAGATCAAGCATTAGGCTACACCTTGCATCCAAGATTTATCTATTTGGCATTTTTCGTGTTGTTGTCACCCATGATACCTAACATTCTTTCCCATAATATGTTTATATCCTATATTAAATCTTGCAGGCACATTCTATTTCTAAGACCTAAAAAAGCAATTTATAAAGTTTTGTACCCATGTTTTCTTATGCTTGTTTTTCAGTGCTATAGCCTGGGCAGAGACATTTTCTAATTAGGAAAACCTGATATTTCTTTTCCACTGTAGCAGTCCATTATTATACATTACCATAGGGAGTGACATTACTAATACTATATTTCTAAAAGAATTTCTTTTTCTCCTCTGTTCCTAAACAAGAAGTGGGATTGCTTCATTTCCCTTGACAAAAGTTTGGGAGCCAGAAAGAGCCTCTGTTAAAGTTTTCAACTCTGAAATTTACATTTCATATATTAAGGTACCTTCTCAATGTATTTCATGAATAAATTAAGCTCACTATCTTGCTTACTTCTGTCTAATGGCTAATGATTTTCACAAAATTGATTTCTAGCATCTGTCTATACTAGTTTCTCATTATTGCATTTCTGAGAATGTGTTTATCGTAGTAATTTCTGCACCCAAGGTATTTCTGGTGAAAGTGTTTAGAGGCGTTGTGAAATGCAATAAAGCATAGTGGTTTATAGTTAATGGTCTTAGGGTAAAAAAAAAAAAAGGTTTATATCTCAGTGATACCAGTTATCAGTCATGTTACCTTGGGAAAGTCCCTTAACCTAAGTGTCTCAGAGTCGTCAACTGAAAGGAGGAGAGGTTGAGTAACAATACCTCCCTTTTCAATTGTTTTAAGGATTAAATGAGAAAATCCATGAGAAACACTTAGCCTAGTGCCTAGAACACTGAATATATAGAGTAATATCAATTTATTATTTTTATTATTAATTGGAATCAAATTGCTGACTTTATGTTGATACCTAACTCTGTGTATTATCCGTAGAATTGTAGATGCCCATGACTGATTGCTTAATTGCCTGCACTCCTCACTGCAAACTACAGAATATTCTCGTTGAGCATTAGCGTTCTGGTGTATGTAATGTTGGTGCCTCTTATCTCTGTATTCTTAGAGGGATTTCTTCTGATCACAAATGGTAAGCTACCAGCGCAGACTATCTACCCATCTCTGCAGGATTTGAGAGGATGTCATAATTTCAACATAATTGAACTTTCATTTTAGGATTTTTAGAGGCTTTATGTTCCAAGCAGCCACAGAGCTATTTGGTCATGTCGGAGGAAGACAAGTCAAGGCAGCGATTCGAAGGGAGAAATAAGGGCTGGTAGATTGTGAGTTATGGGTATTCACATATTTGTTGAGAGGGAAAAAGGTAGAGGGTAGATGAATCCTGGAAAACTCTAGGGAGTTGTTTCAAGACAACAGAATGGGGAGAGGATGCCTGGCTGTTGGCTCAAAGAGGAGGAGGGGGGGAAATGTGAGAGGCTACAAAACACAGGGATTGGTAATATTACCAGGCATGCAATGGTTGGCTTCCCAGAGAGCATTTGTATTCTCAGAACCCATTTGAAATGTCACTGTTTTTAACATTACATCTTATTACTTTTCTAGTATTGAAACATAGATGGTTTCTGGAATGGGGAATTTCTTTAACTAGGATACATAAAAGAAAATGTCAAAAAGGCTTATTTCCAAAAGTAAGAAGGATTCAAATTGGAAAATGCAGTCTAATTTTTTTAGATGAAAATCATGTGTTTTAACTTACCTGATCTTTCACTCTTCAAACAGCATATGATCTACATGATTCCATTTTCTCCTTTAGAACGTTCTATGGCACCCATTTGTTCTCATGATGCATCCCTTATTATATTCAGAGTTTCTTTTCTTTTTGGTAACATTTTTACTGATTTTAGAGTGAGAGTGAGACAGAGAGAGGGGGAGAGAGAGAGGGGGGAAGAGGAGAGAGAGAGAGAGCGAGAGAGAGATTTATTGTTCCACTTATTTATGCATTCATTGGTTGATCCTTGAATTGAACCTGAAACCTTGGTGTATTGGAACGATGCTCTAACCAACCGAGCTACCTGGCCAGGGCTTATATTTAGAGTTTCTTGAAATAGACTTCTAGGTCTGCTTGCCAAAGCCTAGTCCCCAGGACCTGGCACATAATAGACAGTTGGTAAATATTGAAAGAAATACCGAAATCACACTTTGAGGTTTACTCATTAAATTATGGAAAATGTCTCTTCTAAGTTTATGATTTTCACATATCCGACAATTTAGCTAGACCTATTATTATATCTTTTGAAAATGTTCCACTCCCGTAAACTGCTGAGTAGCTCTGCTCAATATATTAGATACTCTAAATATTCTCTGACAAAAATCATTGAGTTAGATTAAGTTCAGAATTGCATCTTCTTAGTAAACCTACATAAGAAGTCTGGGGCTCCAATAGCAGCACTTCAGCAACTTATAATGGTGCAGGTCAACAATCTCTTTTCTAAAATGCAAGGAGCTTAATATGTTTTGGAATTCAGAACATTTCAGGTTTTTGGAAGGCAAAAGAGAAAGACATATTCTGGGTAATACATACCATCCCCAATAGTATCTGGTGCAGCACCCCAGACTCAAGCATTTCAAAATTTCTGTAGCAACAATGTATGAATAAGTATATAATAAATAAATTATATAAGTACCATCATGTAGGCTCATGTTATGTGTTTCTACCTACTAAGCTAAGTTTAAGTCAGGATTTGTGGACAAATGAACTTTAAAAAGGCTTGGGGTTTCAGATTATTTTTTTAAAATTTAGAAATTGAGAAGGAGCTGTTATTTGCAACAAAACTGCAAGAATAGGCTGAATCCCCCAAAATGCAAATAACTCCAGCTCTCCTAGTAGCTGGTGGTCAAGCACCAGCTCTTCCTCCACCAAAAAAAAATCTGGAATAGGTTCTATCAGGAATCTAGAATTTGCAGGAAGAAGATAGAAAGTACAAGGCAACAAAGTTACTTCACTTGCATGTGAAAATGAGAAGAAATAAGTAACATAGATTCTGAAGTGAATCTATGAAAAGATAGAGGGACTAGAAGTTAAAATGTCTGTGTTTGGTAGAGTCCTGCATTGCCACTCATTAAAATGGTATTTTGGGAATAACTGCCTTGCCACCTGAAAGAAAGGCAGGCCAACCAACAAGATACCCAGTTGTTATGTTAATTATCTATTCCTATATAATAAATTATCCTCAAAACTTAGCACCTTAAAACAATGAACATCTGTTATTTCAAAATGCTTCTGGGGGTCAGGAATGCAGGCGTGGCTTAGCAAGATGGCTTAGGATCAGGCTATAGGCTGAGCAGTGTCATCTGAAGGCATGAGTGGGCCCGGAGGATTCACTTCCAAGCTCATTCCCGTCGCTGTTGGCAGGAACCTGCAGATCTTCACCAGGTGGGCCTCTCCTGCTTCAGTAGAAACATAGCACCATTCTTGACCTCACTCAGGTCTCTTTCTCTAGTCGTGTGCCCCTTCTCCACGTTCCATTTTGCTGCTAACCGTCAGCACTTGCCACACTTAGAGGTTTGCTCTTGGCCACTGGAGTGCCTCACACCTATGAAAGCCAGAACACTGGGAGGGGGTGTGGACTGGACTACTGATCTCTTAATAGGTAAGTCTCAGTGAAATCTCTCTGAATGAGGAGGGAAATAAACTATGGCCAATAAAATGAGGTCTGATGGAAATTCACTGAAGATAGTTTAGGAAATACAATTTTTATAAAATACGTTAGGAGTCATTATCTATACTAATAAAAGAGAAAAATGGTAATTGGCGTACGACGATACCCTTTTCATTGGCTAATCAGGGCTATATGCAAATTAACTGCCAACTATGATTGGCAGTTAACTGCCAACTAAGATTGGCAGTTAACTGCCAACAAGATGGCGGTTAATTTGCATATGTAGGCACAATGCAGGGAGGCGAAAGGGAAAGCAGGAAGAAGCCCCCTGCCACTGACAGTGATTGGAAACCCAGGGGGGAGCTAAGAGCTGGGGGGCAGGGCAAAGGCGGCCCTGGGGCCATCTTTGCCCTGCCCCCCAGCCATGATCGGAGAATCAGGCGCCTTTGCCGCCCTGGTCGGTGATAGCAGGAAGTAGGGGTGGAGCCAGCGATGGGAGCTGGGCACGGTCGAAGCTGGCAGTCCCAGGAGCTAGGGGCCCCTTGCCTGGGCCTAAAGCGGAGCCCACAATCACGGGGCCACTGCAGCTGCGGGTCCCCGCTGCCCAGGCCAGACACCTAGGCCAGAGGCGTTAGGCCTGGGCTGGGGCGGAGCCTGCAACAGCGGGGAGCTGGGGGTCCCCTGCCCAGGCCTGACACCTCTGCCGGAGGCCTCAGGCCTGGTCAAGGGGCCGATCCGGTGACTGGTGATCGGAGGGTGATGAGGGTCAACTCCTCTGGCTGAGGCATCAGGCCTGGGTGGGGGCGGAGCCGGGGATTGGGGGGATATGATGGTCCCCTTGCCCAGGCCTGAAGCCTGGGTCAGAGGCGTCAGGCTTGGGCGGGGGGTGGAGCAAGCGATCAGAGGGAGATGGGGGTCCCCTGCCCAGGCATGATTCCTGGGCCAGAGGCCTCAGGCCTGGGCGGGGGCCAGAGCCAGTGATCGGGGGAAGATGGGGGTCCCCTGTCCAAGCCTGACACCTCTGGCGGAGGCGTCAGGCCTGGGCAAAGGGCCGATCAAGTGGTCAGAGGGTGATGGGGGTCTACGCCTCTGGCTGAGGCATTAGGCCTGGGCAAGGGGCAGAGCCAGCAATCGGAGGGGTCTGGGGGTCCGCTGCCCAGGCCTGATGCCTGGGCCAGAGGCATCAGGCCTGGGCTGGGGGCAGAACCAGTGATGGGGGGAAATGAGGGTCCCCTGCCCAGGCCTGACGCCTCTGTCAGAGGCGTCAGGCCTGGGCAAGGGGCCGATCCTGCGATTGGAGGGTGATGGGGGTCAACGCCTGAGGGCTCCCAATATGTGAGAGGGGGCAGGCTGGGCTGAGGGACACTCCCCCCCCCCCCACACACACACCCAGTGCACGAATTTCGTGCACCGGGACCCTAGTATGCATATAACAGAGTGAGCCTTAACTGAAGTTCAGATTTAGAGGATGAAGGTAATAGTCAGGAATGGTGTGCAAAGTCAGCTTATACAGTAATCATATGATCGCAGCACACTTGAGTTAAACCCACATAAGTCAAAGCATGCTTTACGGATCCAAGATGAAAAGGATCTGTAATTTAAAATATTCCTTTGCCGCTCGCCCCTTTAAAACACACTAATGCATATGCTTGCCCCTATGAAAATGTTAAGCAAAATGTTTGTTTAAAGTACATTTTAATTCCCTTTACCATCATTTTAAGATGGCACTTAAAGAGGTAAGTGCAGCATTCCTTCTAGTACGAAAGCCATGAACACGACTCATTGTATAAATATTTTGCTCTATGGCTCTAGCATTAACATATCACGGCTATAAAAACAACACTCAATCACGGTGTCGGAGTTTGGGTCCTGTCTTAAATGTGGTAGCTGAGGTTTAACTGATTGTAAACACAAAAGGATTCCCCTGAATGATGTCTGGGAGGCGTACGTTCGATGTAGTTGACTTCTTCATCCTCCTGACCCAGGAGGAAAGGAAGAGAAACAAATACATGAAACACCTCCACATGCACATACACCTTGAGTGGCCAGGCTTCCATCTAGTCTCAGATCTCACAGAGGAGCTGTGTCGGTCAAGGTTCTTCCTTGCAAGTCACAGAATCCTTTCTGACTTGCTAAAGTAGAAAAAAGTAGAATGAGAGGATATTAGGTTGTTCACTGATCCTCTGTTCTAGTTTTTCCTGCTTGCTCTTACTGTCTTTCCTCTGTAGTTAGCCTGCAGGGGGGCTACTAAAATTTGTTTTAAGTGTATTTGAGTTCTTATCAATGATAGTAATTTTAGTTGAATTTGTGATATTAGAGCAACTGTTTTATGCAAAATCCAAGGGCAATAGTATTTGAAGTATTCCCCTATACAAAGAGGATGCTTTCTTTTATTTATTTATTTTGTTCATACATTTTTTTTTTCAAATAAGTAGTATCCTGATCATTGCAACCATAAACATATTATGTAAATTTAAAAATTTTATATGTGTTAGTGGGTTAATTTCAGATGAATATTTTCGACATATTGTATTTCTTGTTACATATTCAGTTTTCTACTAACATTGTCTTAATGTTTCTTTTGTTTTATAAAATTAGACATAAACATTTTAAAAAGTGAAAACATAAAATTGAAAGTTTATCAAATTCAATCATGAGTCATTGTCATTTTTCCTTCCTTGTATCTAGTTATCTAACAAATTTGTTATACTTTGAGTAATCAATATATCATTCATTCAAAGGAATCAATGATCCCACACGGTAATATTTAATTTTAATGTATTTGACCGAAAAAAGATTAATGGTTTCACTTGACACATCTCTATTGGTGGTAATGTTTGACTCTATTTCAAGTTCTCCTAAGAGTGATTTGCAAGGGGTCTAGCTAGCATCATTCCATCTCAGAGTGAGCCAGTGATCTAAAAAATTTCTGCTCTGATCGGTGACACAATTGGTTGGAGCATTGTCCCATGCACCAAAAGGTTCTGGGTTTGATTCCCAGGCAGGGTATATACCTAGGTTGTAGGTTCCTGGTTGGAGCATATTCAGGAGGCAACTGATCAATTTTTCTCACATTGATGTTTCTCTCTCCTTTTCTCTCTCTCTCTCCATCCCTCTCTCTCTCTAAAATCAATAAACATATCACCAGGTGAGTATAAAAAGAAATAGCTCCTAATTTTTTATCTAGAGCTCCATCCAGAATTGTACCTGTTGGTACAGTTTAATTCATTTGAGAAGTGATGCTCATGGGTGGATTGCAACTCTTGAGTGAAGGACCTCTCCTTATTCTTCTTCAGATATTATATGTTGTGCTTATTTCATATCCCAATTCTGTCTAAATTAGCCTTACAAATGGATCATATAAAATTCAGTTTTTCAGAAATTAAGCTCTAGCCATTCCAAGTGTAAGTGGGCACTGATATGATGAGCGTGATGCTAGCACTTGGACAGCCAGACTTATGAAATGGAGAATTATTTGAGGAATAAATGTAAAGACTTATAATAGTATTAACCTGGATTTGGAGAAACTGGCTTCATCCTTCATTTTCAGACCATTTTTCTAGTATGTGTGTAAACTTTCATGAACGACTTTATATTTTTGCATTTTACTTTATTTTTACTACCAGAGTAGAGTTATCTTTGACTAAGTTAGGCTTTTAATTTTTTAGCAGTCTGACTGTTTGCTTTTATTAATGTAGCAGTGAGCTATTTACCAGAAAATAAGCTCCCAGAAGTTCTCGATAAAGTGCACACCTGGAAAAAGAAAGAAATGCACCAGATTTGGTGAGAGCGATGAAGGTGGGAGCAAATTCAATAATTTACACCCTAAAAAGTATTCTGATTAAAAAATATGTTTTATGTTGACAGCTTTAAAATATGATTGCCAATTCTTTAGTAAATTAATATAAAATTCTAACTAAATATTACCTCCTACATATTCAACAAATATATAGTGATGGCTTTTGACAGGCAAAGTATTATAAATGTATGGGGTAAGGGCAGAGACATTTTTTTAAAAATGATCCAAATTTCTACACTACTCTCAAGAAAATGATAAATCTGGATTTAGAGGCAAGATATACTTTCATGACAAAGATGATGAAAAAAGACATTTTTAAAATGTCAACTGAATTGCAATTGCCAAATGTTGAAAGCCCTACTGGATGGAACTGGGAGGTAAGACTTCTCAGAGGAAACTGAATTGAGTGGGAAGTGAGTTGGCAGAGGCATGGAAAGCAGCAGAAGCAGTGCAAGCCATGCTGAAGAAGTGATAAAGCACAAAGCATGTGTGGGTGCAAACACTTGGCCAGGAGCAGTGAGGGATGTTACTGGATAATGGAAATCAGAAGGCAGGGACACTTTAAGCAGAGATGGGTGGAAGGAAGTGAGAAATGACTTGGAGATTTCATACTTTGAAAGGTTTGGGAATTCAGTAGAAGAGTTTCAACATTATCCTGAGACCACAAGAATGCTTGACAAGTTAAGAGAAAAGGCAGTTATATGATCAAAGTGTTATTTTAGGAGATTACATTCTGGAGAAGTATTATCCTATATATTGGGAAAGTGAAAGACTAGACACAGACACACCTTAAAGATTAAGACCACAGACCTGGCCAGTTGTTCAGTGGTTAGAGCATTGGCCCATGGACTGAAGGGTCTTGGGTTGGATTCCTGGTCAAGGGGTCAAGGGCACATAACTTGGTGGCAGGTTCTCTAGCCCCAGTAGGGGTGAGTGAGGGAGGAAACCAATCAATGTGTCTCTCTCTCTCCCCCTCCTCCCTCGCCTCCACTCTCTCTAGAAATCAATAGAAAAAATATCCTTGGGTGATGATTTAAAAAAAAAATTAAGATGGCAAGATCAATTTTGAACCCATCAAAACTAGTAATCACAGTAAAAGTACAAGGGAAAAATGGTTATGAAAGAACAGGCAAATTTCTGACTGTGTGTTGTATGTAGGAAAAATAAGGAGTAGAGGGATGGTTAGGGATCAGGAATAGTCAACAAGGACTCCAAGCCTCATTTGTTGTTACTGTTGGAAACCAATTTGTACATGGTTCAAATTGTTTGATGACAAAATGGAGATTACACTTTTAGATTGCTTATTCAAGAAATTGTCAAAGTAAAGAAGTAGAGAAATAACAAGTTGGAGAGGAGAAACTTGTTCCATATGATTAATTAAAGATATTGAGCAGACATTATGGTGAGGAGCAGAAAATCAGAGGTACAGGATCAATGTCCTGGTGTAGGTAGAATGGGTTGGAGGAAGAGCAGAGATGGCCAATGGAAAGGTAACAGTTAACCTATTTCCTGCTGAGAGAGGAGGAGATAAAGAGAAGATCCCTGTGGGGATGCTTGAGAGGTAGTGTGTGTAATGGCCAGTGTCAGACTTGAAAGGTGAGTTCATTTGTTTTCTTACCAGTTCTGTGACTTTAGGCAAAATACTCTTCTAAATCTCAGTTTCTCAAACCTGTAGCTACTACTACTATGTATCCATAGGGTTATTGCAAGGGATGAATGCGATAAATTATACAAAGCATTAATACAATATCTGGCACCTTGCATTCCAATAAATGATATTGTTTCAGATATTTCATTTTGAGGTGAGGATGAGCTCATAAAATTTTCTGCTTGAAATAGTATATGGAAAATTCAGCTATCTCAGCCAACTTGTTTTTCTTTGCCCTCAGGGTTTTTCTGAGGAAGTTATGTAGGCAGAGAACATTTGCATTTTAATAAGGGCCTTTAAGCCTAAGGAGAAAAGGAACTTTTCTGCTCCTCCAATAACATCACAAGGAACACCTTTATGCCTTTGTGCAAACTGATCCTGTTCTATACCACATTTGTAATAGGAGCTTTCAAAATTTTTCTAGTCAGTCTCACCTAGTTAAAGACATAGTTAATAATACGTTTAACTTTGAACCTTTTCTAATTTATTTTAAAGTCATTCAGTGCCTGTTGGGTTGCATTTCAGCACAGAGTGGGAATAAACTCCTGTCACGTTGGGCCAATGAAGAGAGCACCTTTGTCATCCCTGGTTTGCGTTTCTGGAGAGCATGCTCTCAGAAGCCTCGACCTGTGGATGCATCTTTGTTAAGGTGGTAGAACTCTCTGGAAGATTATATCTTTTTAAAAGAGGAACACCAGAACCAGAGAATGATTTATTATTTGCTTGGTGCTCTCCTGGTTTTGATTGATACAGAATAACATCAAAGATTATTTGTGAGAAAGAAATATTTGTCAAAATTAGTAATTGTGTTTTGAGCTTAAGGTCTTCTAACAATTCATTGATGTAAACATATATTTTAATTTATGCTTATGTATATATTTATGTTAAGATGGCAAATACTGAAGAACATTAATTTTTTACTTTGGGACTTCAAATTAAATAATTTTTGTTCTGATTTGTAAAATATAGGTTTTGGATTGGATTTAAAAATAAATAAATAAAATTAACTGAAAAGTGGTCTCTCCAAGGACCCAAATAACATACAGGAGTTCCCTTACTTATGTGACAACATGGATGTTAAAAATAGTTATTCAGAAATCCATGAGAATAGTAAAGATTCTGCTGACTATTGCATCATAATTTAAAAACTGAATTGTTTATGTTTATGATTAATTTCCCTTGTGGGAATTAAATTTAAGATTTAGAAAATTCTATAAATTATTTGTTGCATAAAAACAAATTAATTTATTCCTTCGCATCTTAGGGCAGTGTTCTGTAATCAAGACAAGTAAAAACAGAAAGGATTTGGCACAGTCACTACCAAAACCGTGTAATGATGTATTTGATGAATGAGCTCACACTTGGTTCCCATCCATAGCTAGACTTCCCAGTCATGACTGCTTCTGTGATTCTGCAAATGCATCAGCTTTAAACTGAAACATAGAACACGTCTTATTCCTTAGTGATAACAGATCCGTTATCATCAGAGACAAGATTGGCATTTTGCATGGCAATATATCATATCCTGTTTCTCCCCGAAGCACAGAATCCAAGTATGCATTTAAAAAAAATGATTTGGCACATTTCCCTTTCTTCTACTATCCATTTTTTAAAAGAATACTTTCATATCAAGACTTTATTTCAAATATCAACCTGTTTATTCTTTTCTAAAAAAATGGTTATGTAAAAGTTAAGATTTTGTATGCATTTTTAATTTGGGGTATTATAAACTAAATTATCTGTTTGATCAGCAGTTTCTTGAATTTGCCAAATCTATGACTCTATTGATTACATAAGCTAAAATAAATAAGGCTGATTTTCTGATTAAACTACTTCCTTTTTATAGGTTGTGTGAATGTTTTTGAAAATGATATTATCTTTTCCAGCCGGGATAATGTTACCAGCAAATTTCTTCATTTACTGATATTTTCGATTGAAGTTGTACTGTAGGTCTGGTTTCCTAGAGTTCAGACTTTGAAATAGAGATTAGCAGAAAGTTTATCAGGGAGCACTCTTGGGTTCAACATCTCTGCAGGAAGGAAAGAAAAAGTGTGCAGAGGAAGATGGTGGATTTCAATGAGATCTCAACAATGGCCTCAGACAGCTCTGTGGGGAGCTCTGGAGTTGGGATGGTCCGTCAGAATATTTCTAAATCTGGGTACTGGAGGGGCCAGGTTACTATTCTCCTGCATTGAACAATCACTGGATGTGGGCTGCCCTGAGGAAGTAGGCAGGGCATACTGCAGCAGTGGGTCATTTCTGGAGAGGGCTGACAGATGTGCAGTGGAACCTGGTGAAGCAGAATTTTTGGACTGGAACCCGGAGTCTTTGTATAGATTAGGAACTTGGTATTCTCTTGTCAACTTAGAAATCATTCTTTGTTTCTAGGAGTGACATTCTTCTTTGATGAAATGCAAGGAGAAACTCGAGTCTCCAGGCAGGGAGTTCTATTAATGCTGCCAATGGAGTGGTTAGTTTTACCACACTGAAGCATCGTCTTTCTAAATGCTTAGTTAAAAAACCTTTGGAACCAAAAAAATATGGCTAACTATTTTATAATTTTTTTTATGGTCACTGACTTTTAATTTCTCCAGGTTAATGCTATATAAATTCTCAAAGTCTTCACAAAACTTAAATGAATTTATTTCAAAATTATTAACCAAACTAAAAGTTCTCTCAGGAGAAAGATTGTTGGCATTCTCTTTTTAATCACTCATCCCCACCGCGAGAAGGGGTGAGATAGCTAGAAAATAGTGCTGCCTCGAGGAAGAGTGATGGCAGCTGAGGTTTGTCTTTAGATAACAGAGCCCCATTTTTCTTTGTCTCTGACATTTAATTCCTTATTGCTGTTCTGTGAATTGGCAATATGATCTATCTGCTCCTCATTTTCCAAAATGCACCTTTCTTCTTGTCTTTATTCCTTCCAGTACTTTTCCACTCAACATATTTTGAGCCTGTGTCTAACCAAATCATTGAGTGGAAGTGTGAAGAAACAATCACCAACTTAATGGGCAAATTTTTTGGAGAGAGGCTGTGCACTGGCTTATCCAGCATCCCTGCTAGGGAATTGGTGAGAAAAGAAATCAGACTGCTAGAGAGGGGCTGGATCATAAAAGGCCTTGTCTGAAATGCTAAGGAGTTTACATTTTTTTCTATATCTGATGAAGCATAGTGAAAGAATTTTGAGGACAATGCATTGATTACATTTATATCATAACTGTACATTTACATACTAAAGCCCATCATAATAAGCTTATTTTGTTCAAAGTTCTGATATCTAAAACATTAATAAGATACAATTATTTTCTGATCCTAAATATTATTTTTTTATTGTTGACCCTATTACAGATGTCTACAATATTCTCCCTTTTTGCTCCCCTCCACCTAACCCCGTCCCACCCCAAGCCATCCCCATATTATTGTCTGTGTCCACTGGTTATGCATGTATGTGTATATGTTCTTTGGTAAATCTCTTCCTATCACCTCCCAACCTCACCCCCACTGAGATCTGTTGTTCTGTTCCATGCATCTATACCTCTGGTCCTATTTTGTTTATCAGTTTATTTTGTTCATTAGATTCCACATATAAGTGAGATTGTGTGTTATTTGTCTTTCTTTGATGGGCTTATTTTGCTTAGCATAACATTCTCTAGATCATCCATGGTATCTCAAAGGGTAAGAGATCCCTCTTTTTTACAGCAGCATAGTGTTCCATGGTGTAAATATAACACAGCTTTTTTTTTATCCACTCATCTACTGATGGGCACTTGTGCTGTTTCCAGATCTTAGCTATTGTAAATTGTGCTGCTATGAACATAGGGGTGCATATATTCTTTCTGATTGGTTTTTCATGAACCTAAATATGTATGTTGACTCCCTACTCTATAAGTAACCCTGATATAATCAGTTTAATGTCTCCTTAATCCTAGAACACACCCTTGGAAGCTAGATATGATACTTTTAGTGATACACTAAAGGTGGATTATTGAAATTGGATTAGATGACTTTTCGGAGTCTTCTTAAAACACCAGTAATTTTCTTTCAGCTGAAGATGACTGAACTACCTCACTGAGAAAAAATTTGAATTCCTTCTGCAATCCTGTTGCTATTTTTTAACTAGATCTACATTATCAATGTATTGCCAGCCATTTCCATCTACATGTGCCATCCACATTCTTCTCTTCACATCATCGAAGTCAGCTCATTTTGCTAACTCCCGGCTTTACCTCTTCCTAACTTCGGTTGCTGTATTTTATTTACAATCATCCATAGAGCCCTTGACTGTCTACTTCAAATTAAACTTCAGATAATTGCCCTTTCTCCCCCTACATATGCATAGCTATAATGGCTCAGGCCCTTATCATTTTAATTCTGCAATGTTGAAATAGCCCCTTGACCCTGACTCTGTCTCTAATTTTCTTATCTCTGCAATGCACTCATCATGCTGCCATTATTGTTATCTCTCTAACATAGAGCTCTGGACATGTCACCCCCATCCCCACCCCGAGAGCCTTCTGTTGTCCCACAGGATCAAGTCCAAACTTTTGAGCATTCAAAGTCAGTCACAATCTACCCGTATTCTTTCTTTGGCAAGGTCTCAGGAAAGGGACTCTGAACACTTAGGAGTAAGTTGAAGATGAAAATAAAATTTTGAAACGTCTGAGTGGAGGCAGAAAGGTTAAAGCTACTCTGTGGTAACCTGTTTGGGGGGCAGAAGGAAAGGATTAGTTATCTAAGTGTTGGTGCAAAACGGGGTCAGACAAAGGGGTCCTTTAAGATACACCAAGGTTAGGATGCAGGGAGCAGTCACTCCATTTGACGCCTGAAAACTCAACGCAGCAGACAAAGAAGCAGCTGCTTAAAGGGGCCGTTGGCGGAGCTCTGACAGGGACATTCTTCCGGAGGCAAAGTGAGAGCCAGGCGAACTAGAAAACAGAGACTCCCGTCGTCAGAATCCTAGAGAAAATAATTCTTCGGAAGACACGCCCATGAACTCCCTGTGCACCAAGAAAACGAGTGAGTATTTTCACAAATTGAAGAGAACTGAATTAACTGAGTTACTGCAAGCCAGACTTCAGGCTTGGCGTGGGTTAAAAGAAATGTTCTTCAACCTTCTGCTGGCCTCAACTCCCAGGATGGGTCCTCCCCCTTCCACAAAGATGCACAGCCTCTCCTGAGCCACACTGGCTCAGTCACTGGTGCATTCTTGCGCCTCTGGACTTCTGCACGATTGTTTTATCATCATTAATTTCCCATTAAGGAGCAAGCCCCAGACACCAGAGTAGTCTTATCTTCAATTCACACATGGGTGGGGGGTACCAGTCCATGCATTTAGCTAATCCATATAATCTCTGCTATGATATCACACTTCTAATGTTCATATACTAATTCACTACCAGCCATTTAAAAAATGGGGTTATTGCCCTGACCAGTTTGGCTCAGTGGCTAGAGCGTCGGCCTGTGGACTGAAGAGTCCCAGGTTCGATTCTGGTCAGGGGCATGTACCTTGGTTGCGGGCATATACCCAGTAGGGGGGTGTGCAGGAGGCAGCTGATCGATGTTTCTCTCTCATGGATGTTTCTAACTCTCTATTCCTCTCCCTTCCTCTCTGTAAAAAATCAATAAAATATATTTTTAAAAAATGGGGTTATATGAACTTGCATTGAAATAAATTTTATAAAAAAAGGAAAGCAACACTCAATTTCCCCCATGCAAACCCTTTTCTGACATTGGCTATTTTACTTAGCAAAATATGTAGTCTTACTTGAGATGTGGATAACAAAACACTTGCGGGAAGCTGCCTCTGAAATGTGCCCTTTCTGACACAATGCGGGTAGAACAGCCTGGATCGTGGGTTCCTGCTCAGAGCAACCAACTTCCTTATGTTTCTATCACTCTCTGCGGATATGCTCTGAAGTAAACGATGGACAGTGTACCAATCTGAGTTATAGCTTGAGGTAAGAAGAGCACATCCCTGGGGTGACCATCCCCCCACCCCAGTGGCCAGAATTCTAGGAAAAAATAACTCATTTGGCGATGACCACATGAATTTCCAGGCCACCAAAAACCGTTGGAAATCAGACAGATCTGGATTAAACCTTAGCTCCACCACTTAGTTCGTGAATGACCTTGGACAAGTTACTTAAGTTTTTGATCCTCTCTTTCCTCATCTATAAATTAGGGTAAAGAGTCAGGAATGTACATATAACACAGCAACCAGTAGTGCGCTGGAGCTGCGATGGGGCTGAAGTGGTGGCTGGTGGCATGGAGCCCAGTGGTAAATTTTCAGGAATTTTATGAGACAGTTGTTAACACAGTCATTAAAAAATCGAATTTTATGTAAACTCGCACTTAAACAAATTTTATAAAAAAAGGAAATCAACACTCAAACATAACACTTCCTAATTATTTTACTACAATGTTCTATGTTCTTATGCTGCTCTGTCTACAGTAGAATGCTGCATAACTACAATGCTCTGCCCAGCTCCAGTTTCACAGACATGTAATTTGGTAGCTTAAAATCAGATCTACTGAGAGTATTTACACCAGGGAAATCAGCAAACGCTAAAATCCAGAGTTTGCATTATCATTTTGTTGATTGTCTTTATACTTAAGAAAGCAATAAAGAAAATGTCAATAATGTGCATTAAATTAAAAAGTATGTCATGTAAAAAGCATAGTGAATAGCACACATAAAGTGAAGTAATATATTTCCAGGATTCAAACACTATTATCAGTTGTGCAGCATTGCTCCCATCATATATTATTGCTTTTTTTAAGGTGAGGAAGCTGAATACCAGAACATTAAAATCGCTGGTTAAAGATCATACAGCTGGTGAAGGACAGAGCTGGAATTTGAACCCAGGCTGTCTAGCCTCAGAGTTGAATTTGCCAAAGCAGTTTTGATATCCCAGAAAGGGACTGTCTTTTGAGAGAAAAAAAATCAAGCGTTTTGTGTTCTAAGAGATTAAGAGCCTGAAGAAATCAGAGCATATAGTTTATCTGTAAACCATAAATTTTGAAAAAGCTCACGATAATATCAGAGGTAGATTTTCTCCCCAAAGGGTATATGATTTTACTGCCTGGGAGAGAGGAAGACCAGGAAAGGTAACCACTCCCGGGTTAGAGATTGGTACAGTTTCAGGAAAAAGGATTGTGCACTGCTCCACTCTCCCAGGTTAACCAGGGAGAGCAGTGGTAGCCCCCAGAGGGACCAGAGAGCAGAGAAAACCCACATCTCACTCCTAAGGCTATAGCTTGGGGAAATTCAGGTCTCCCAAAGAAATCCCTACCAGAGCTGCTCCCAGCTGTGAGGAGGAGTGGCAGTTTGGATGGTCTAAGGCCGAGGGGACCTGGGAAAGCTCCGTGAGACTCTGGAGTCCTTGGGTTCATAAAAGAGCAAGTCAGCAGTTCCCCACAACTAGAGAGAGGTGAGAGCATTAAAAGGCTCTACCAGGCATGATCAAGCCTGTCCGCAGACCTCCCGCAGGTACTGAAACTGATAAACAGCAGGCAGAAGGAATGAGGGTCCCACACAGGCAATAGGATATGTAAATTTAAATGCAGAGTTAACGGATTTTTTTAACCTAGAGTGATGGAGTAATTTCTAATTTCACCGAGTGTACCTGAGGGATGATTAAATAAAGTTTTATGCAATAGAGGGCATGTGGATTTAGAGACTCTATTAAATTGAATTACAGAAACTAAATTTAGAATTCTTAAAAACTAGAAGTAGAAACTATAAAAAAGGAACTGGTTGTATATTCTCCTTAAGCAGTTTTATATGTCCATTGAGGAGGTAATAACTGGGAAATATAATAAAAAATTAATATCTTAGTGGACATGTATTCATTTTATTTATATACACAACTCCTGTACAAACTCTCTCACACACTCTTTTCATGACTGATTTGTTATTTATTTATCTCTTTGTCCATTTGTTTATGAAACACCATACTTCTCTAGGACATATTGCTAATGTTTTAGATACCGAGGTAGTTAAGAGTGCAGGTTGGGGCCAGATTCCCAGTTTCCATCCTGACTCTGTTTCCTACCTCCTGTGTGACCTTGGCTAAGAGGTTCAACCTCCCTGCAATGCAGTTTCCTCATCTCTAAATCCTCACAGTCTTGTTGGGAAAATCAAATGTGTTGACATCTATAATGTATATCAAAGCGTGTCTGCCAGTGCAAGTCCTCAGATATGCTTGCTGTGGTGATGCCGTGGGGCCCACATCTTCCTGAATGGGATGCTCCACCTTCTTTCCTTGTCTTCATTTTGGTGACTCAGGATTCATAGTCGTTGACAGTGGGTATGGCCCCATGCTCTGTGGATCCCTCTGCGCCTGGAGTATCACAGTCAGAGAAGTGTGGGCTCTTTTTAAGAGCAGTTCTTTTGAGTGTTGCCATCGTCTACCATCTCTCACTCTAATCTCTCTATTCTCTTATCTACCTTGTTTATTTTTTTGGCTTTGTATGGGAAAGTAGTCTTTGAAAACAGTAAAGAGCAATTATGAAGAATGATTCCCGGGATATCACCTTTTAAGAAATCATTATTATTAAATAAAAAAAGCGAGTGTTGGAGAAAAAAGTTGTGGAATGCTTTCTGTCTGAAACTCATGTCTCCTTTGTGTTCACTTTAATTGATGTCATAGATGGCATTGTGTTTTCTGTCTTTCATCATGTTCTCCAGTTTCTATATCACAGATTGTTGTTTCTAATGAATGATATTTCTGCTAGTGCTTTGAAGTCATGAATCCATTTTCTGATCTATCAGTTTTAGAGGTTTTCTTTTCTTTCTTTTTTAAGAAGTAGCTCTGCCCTTAGTATTTAGATTCCTGTAGGAATTTGTTAGCATTTAGTGAGTATTTACTTTTCCATTTAAAAAAGTGAGTTATCAGTACTTGGATAATTGTTTCTGTTTATCAACATGTCACCACCTAAGGCTTCTGGTTTCAGGAATCACTTTAATAGAGACTCCAGTGAAACACACACTGTGACTGATGCTTTTAAGAAAATAGGCTTGTGCAGTCTCCTAATACTTCCAGTTGAAAGGAGGGCAATGAGTAACTTGTGTTTCTTGCCTTTGGATTCTGTAGTTACTGATCTATCAAAAGAATGTTGATCAAAATTTGAATCTAAATTGAGGTCAAGCTATGAAATACAGAAAATCAATCTGGAATTAAGTTTCTTGAAGATAACAACTAAAGATGTATAGTTTGTTATTTCATTTGATAGACGTTCAGAATAGTTAGGAAGGTATTGCGACTTTTCCTCATGTAACTTACAGAATAATTCCAAATCTGAAGTGGAGAGTACATGAACATAGTTTCGTGGTCTTACACTCTTTTATTATTCAGAAACTTTAAAAGTCAATTCAAGGACTATATATTCTGAAGTATTCCAGAGAAGTGAAATTTGAGGTAAATTGACACAAAGTATATTTTAAAAGAACATTTCAAAACATCCCATCTAATAAAGAGTAAATATGCTAATTGACCATCATGCTCTCTGAAATGGCGGCTCCCACAGCCACAGATGGCAGCACCCAGTTCCCTTAGCCCTGCCGGGGGGCAGCAAGCACCATGCACCTTATCCAGCGGAGTCCCCCAGCCCCCTCAGTCCCCCCTCATCCAGCTGGAGTCCCCCAGACCCCTCAGCCCCACAGGGGAAGGCAGTTGGGGGCGATTGGGCCAGCAGGGGAGGGCAGTTGGGGATGATCATTCCAGCAGGGGAGCAGTTACGTGTCAATCAGCCAGCAGGGGAGCAGTTAGGGGGCTATCAGGCTGGCAGGAAGAATGGTTAGGAGCAATCAGGAAGGCAAGCAGGTGAGGGGTTAGGAGCCAGCTGTCCCGAATTGTGAGATCCGGCCTAAACTGGCAGTTGGACATCCCCTGAGGGGTCCCAGATTGGAGAGGGTGCAGGCTAGGCTGAGGGACACCCCCTCTCCCCTCCTGGTGCATGAATTTCGTACACCAGGCCTCTAGTAGGCTAATATGACACATAAATTTTTCTAAAACCAAAATAAATTGCTTTACTTTTTCTTCTTTGAGATTTCAAAGTTATTTACAGTTATCAGTGAATATAAGACTGAAATGTAGATGTTATATATTTAGTGGTATAGATTTTAATATTTGTATTTTAGTATTTGATTTTATAGTTTTGTTAGTGAACCATTATTTTAAAAAAGTAGTTTTTTTTAAAAAAAAACAGGACACTTTTCAACCTTAATCTTTACTTAGGAGTAAATACTCCTCATTTAGGCTGATATTAAATGAAATTCTGAAACTTTCAGAAAACTATGACATGATTTCTTGGGAAATCTGAGATTTCATAAAAAAAAATGAAATAGTGTAATGAAGTCATTTACCTTCTTACTTGCCAAAAGATCAATTTTACATCTTTTTTAGAGAGAAAACTTGAAATTGCATACCTCACTGGGAATAATGAACATTTTGCAAGAGACACATATGATTTTAGGCAGAACTTGGGACCCCAGTTTTTTTTTTTTATATGTAAGATGACATATATTAGATTGTCCACCTAGTTATAGTATTTTTCATAAAACCTCTAAGTAAAAACTAAGCAAAGATGATTCAAAAAGAAAATATTCATCAAAGATACTTCTCTTTTTTTTTTTACCCATATTTCCACCAGAGCAATTATGGAATTAATGTAAAGTGACTCTGTAATAGAAGCTACTTAGCTTGTTGCTACCTGATTAATTTCAGGCCGCTGCATTCCGTGATGAAACTTCAGAGTTCTATGGCCTTCCATCATACAATCACCCTGGTGCTGGCAGTGTGCCCCTGAAATTTGGGAAAACACTAGGGATTATAGCCCACCTGGAATAATCTAATAGTAGGTTCCATGGCAAAAAAAAATAATAAAATAATAAAATGACCTCATCAGTTTCTAATTTCCACAATGCTTCAATTTCATTGCCCAAGAAAAATACCTCATTTTATTTCATCCCCAATTGGTGGTGCTTGATATCATTATTGTTCTTCACCTATGTGTGTTCATTTCAGGAATATCTCAGCTCTTGCCATAAAAATCTCGTTTTTACTTTCATTCAGATCCTGTCAGGTTGCACTAATTCCCCAGTGCGTCTGAGAACTTACAAAAGATCAGTGGAAGGAAATGATTGATTCCCTGTAAAATTCTGTAGCTCTTTCAGCAATGGAAGACATACAGGCATTTCAAATAATTAAATGTGGTTGTGTTTTCTCAGTTGTTGAGCAACAAATATAATTTTTTCTCCAAATGGTATTATTCTGTTTTAAGCTAGGAGTCTCAATGGGATCAGGCTTTCTTGCATAAATGTTTTAAAGAAATAAATCGGCCACAGAGGGAAATTCAGTAATGTCTGCCTTATCTAGGCCAGGGCTGATAGTAGGATGTGCAGTCACAGAACAGGGATCTCTTCCAGCAATGCTGATAATAGGGTTCCAAAATAATAAAGCCAAGTGCAGAGGATATGTGCAATTTTCACAATTAGTGACAAAACTGGAGTGGCAGCTGAGGAGGCTCAACCTTCAGAGAGGTACAGAGATGGCATTCCTAGAGGTGAGAGTGAAGGGTGTGTTTAATTTACACAATCAAAAAGAAGTCAAGGATAGATAAGCAAGAGACTACAGGCAGCTGCCCCAATAAAAAAATCAGAATTCCTTGCCCAGTTCTGTATGTGAGCCAGTTCTCAGACCTAGAACCCATTACCTAAAGGAGGAGTCTATGATGAAAGACCCTATAACTCCACAGCAAGTATACACAGTAGTAAATTTCCAGTCTTTTCCTAAAGTGAATTATAAACATTAATTCATGTAAGTGTGTATTGGGAAGAGGGAAATACCCAGACCTTTAATGGGATTACTGGGCAAAATGCCAACATGATTCCCCTGCTAGTGGGGGCATGTGACAATCAGGTAATATATGAAATCCTGACCGAGGTTCAGCTTACAAGTGGGACCACTATGTCCACAAACCTACCCTGTGGTCATTTTTCCAGCATATAATTAGAATGGGCATTGGTCAATGACAGAACCCTCAACTGGTTATTGATCTCTGGGGTAAGAGCTATTGGAGTGGGGAAGGCCTCCTTCTTTTGAAGATGGTAAATCAATACTGCATCTTGGAAGTGAATGGCAGATATTAGTGTCAAGCCCCCAGAATTCAGGGGGGTCTCTGTTATATTTCCATTAAATTAAGCAGCCTTGTCTTTACAGAAATATGAAGGATCATGACGGATAACAGTAGAATTCTACAAACTTAATTAAGTAGTGGCCTTAATTGCAGCTGTTATGCTGGATGTGGTTTCCTTGCTGGTACAGATTAACAAAAATTCTGACATATGACATACTGTCATTGATCTGAGGGATGCCTTCCTTTCCATTCATATCAGAAAAGAGAATCAGAAATTGGTTTGCATTTACTTGGGACAGACAATATTATACACTTGCTGTGCTGTCCCAGGTCTAGGTCACATTTCTTCCTGTCTGCCACAATATAATCTGGATTCTCTGGACTGGATACTCTGTGGTGTACCACATTGGTCTATAAATGGGAGACATCATGGAAATAGGACCAAATGAGCACCTAGTGTTTGTGTGTTGTGTTAAGGCACATGCATTCACAGGTGGGAGAAAAACTCTATGAAGATTCAGGGACCTATCATATCAATAAAGTGTTTAGGATATTAGTGGCCTGGAGTAATAAGACATCTACAAAGTAAAGGACAAATTTGAGCATCTCTCACCTCCCAGCAAAAAAAATGAAATATAGTTCTTAGGAGATATTTTTATGTTCTACATTTGAAATATTCCTCTAGCCCATATTCTGGTTATGTGAAAGACTGCCAGCTTTGAGTGGGTCCGCAAACAGGAAAGAGGTCTGCAGCAGAACCAGGCAGTAACAACCGCAAACCATCATTCAAAAAGCAGCAGCTAGAATGCTATTTGTCCTTTGTAGCGATCTGAGCATGGAACATTAAGTAACCAACTTTATGTTTAAGAGCCTCCCATTTTGAGCAAGATTCTGCTGGTCCTCCAAGCCATAAGATCAGGAATGCCCACCAGTAATACAGTAAAAGATAAAAGTGATTTCACAAGTCTCAAGCACAAGCAGGACCAAATGCCACAAACAAGCTGTGAAGCAGATGGTGCAGAACCTCTTATCACCTCATCTCCCACCTCTCACCTCTGGCTCATGTGTGGGTTGAGTACACTTCTGACCATCTGACAGAGGAGGAAAAAGCTAGCATGGTTCATTAACATATTTGCTCAGTATATTAGTGACATCTGAAGATGAACTATTGCTCATACAATCACATTCAGTATGGCCATGAAAAAAAATGGTGAGAGAAAATCCACCAATTAAGCAGAGTTCAGTTGATGCTCTTAGTTATTTTGCCTGAACCAAAAAAAAAAAGTGAAACAATGAAAGACTATATATGGACATAAGATTTTTGGTGCTGATTGAATGGGGGCCTGAAAGGAGAAAGATTGTAGTATGCAAATGAGAATATCTGGGGAAAAGGCATAAGAATGGATCTGTGTTGATGCATATGCAATAAGAAGTTCTTGTCCTGGTACTTGTGCTGGTATCAGATATAAACATCCACTCATTCACCATTGAAAAGACATTAAACAAGCATACAGAATGACTTGGCCAGTAGACCTGTCATTAGCCTCTGTCATTAGCTACCCCAATGCTGGAAAATGGTTGAATATTTGAAGAGTAATCATGGAGGTAGAGATGGAGCCTAAGAATCAGGCCAATAGCATGGAATCTCACACATCTAATCTGACCTAGCTCTTGTCACTGCTGAATATTCAACTTGCCAGCAATAGAGACCAATACTAAGTCCCTACACAAAGCCATCTGAGACCAACCAATCAACTTGGTGCAAGCTGACTATATTGGAACCTTCACCTTGAAGGATTAGCAAGCATCTTGATTGGGATTGGCACCTATTCTGAGTATGAGTTTGTCTTTTTTTGCAGACAAGACCCCAGCCAATGTCAGATTAGAGGGTTTGTAAATTACTTGGTCTGCCAACAGAAGATCCCAAATAACATTGCATTACACCAGAGAAGCTACTTTCGAGCAAAGGAAGTACAGCAGTGGGCATATGAACCTATCACAGTCTGCACCACCAATAACCTCCTGGCCTGACAGCGAAATGGAATGGTCTTGGAAGATGAATCTGTCACAAGGTTTGAGATGATACCCTGGGAGGATGGGCACTTGTGTGATGCTGTGCCCCCAGAAGTAAAACACATAGATGCGAAAGACAAAGGTGGAAGTATGAATGGTACCACTGCTTTTAGAGATCCATTTTGTGCCTCTCTCACTCCTGAGGCTCTGTGTGTATAGAGATCCTGCTTCTACCAGGAGACATGCTAAGAGTCTCATTGAACTTCAAGCAAAATATGTTTCCTGATCATCTTAGGGTCCTCACGCCAAGAAGTCAGTCGGCAAGGAAATGAATTATCTTACTGGCATTGGCGATTGAAGTTGATTATCAAAAGAAAATGGGGCCACTGTCATATGGGGCATGTGAGAATGTTTAGTGTCATGGGGCCAATGGGGCATCTTTTGGTGCTTCATGTCCACTTGGATGATAAATGGACCAAAGAGCAATCATGGCCGAGAAAAGGCAAAGATTGATCGGGAATAAGGATTTGGGTCATCCCTTCAGGCAAAAACAAAAACAAAACAAAACAAAACAAAACAAAACAAAAAAACAACAAAACAAAACAAAAAAACAACAAAACAAAACAAAACAAAACAAAACACGCCAAAAAACTTAATTCAGAATGCATCATAGAAAAGAGGGCTGTTAAGTAACAGTTATAACCTTGAAATCAATTGCAGTATCAGGGCTACAGAGTATTCTACTGACCCTTCTGAGAGCCTTTGGAAGCTCTTCCCAGGTGAGGCCAAACTTAGTCTAAGGTACTCTAAGAAGCAGGTAGATCTAAGCAGGTACAAGGCTGAATTGTAGGGAATACAATAGTGGTCCTCCCACACCTCCCCCCCACCCCCCAGCTTTATTGAGGCATAATTAACTCCGATCCATTCTTTACGGGCTATGTACCCATTGGTATATCATTAGTTGCTGGTTTTACAGAACTGAGGTTTTTTCTTCTTTTTTTTCTCATTTCTTTGCTAAAACTGCCCTGACCTCCAAGCAACTGCCTCACTTCAAGTTAAACTACCTTCATGGCAGGTGTTGGTGGTGTGGGTTGCATACCAATGTCTAAGTGGCTGATGGGGGCATACAAAGCCTGGCCCCTTTGCCTCAATTTGGGGCAATTCAGAAGGACCATTAAAGCTTCACAGCTCCTGGTAGAATTATCAGAGTTCTCAGTTAAAACTGCTGTGTACTCAGTTTTTCTCTCTGCCAACCCACCTTCCACACTTTTATAGGTATTTCACAGAGTTTTTCCCTAGTAAATCTCTGCATGCCACTCTTCATCTCACAGTCTGTTTCCACCGAACCCAATCTAAGGCAGATGGAGATAACATTCAGGCCATTTATAAACCATAGTAACTTGGGGAATGCTTTTAGGATTAAGTTAAGAACCACATATTTGGAATAGTGGAAAGAAAAACCTCCCCACCTATTCTTTAACAAGTTGGTGTATATTTGAACAAGGTATAATCTGTGTATTATGCTGAAGTGAATTAATGTGATTTAAAAAAATAGATTTTATAGTAGCAGTTTCAAAGAATATTTTCCTCACTTTCTAAATTCCTTCTGTTCTTAGAGGTTGGCATACCACATTTAGTTAGCATGTGAAATAATATGGTACCATTAAGTCGATTTAAATAAAATTAAAGTATGAATTTTCTTCCCCCTTTTAACATACACTTTTTATTCAACCTAAATTTTAAAAACTTTTCTTAACACAAATTCACGTTAATTATACTTCTCCAAAATGCATAGCATAATTCATATACTTTTTTAACACTGTGCCATACAAGAACAAAATAGTATTATCAAACATATATCTGTGGCTTAAATTTCTGACTCAGAATATTAGTAGATTCTTTCTGGTAATATCATCTGTGTCACAAAATAATACAGTGCTGTAATGATAATTATGTGCTATGAACGTGCTTTTGCATGGGGATTCTGAACTAGTGTGTGAGGCCCATATCCTTTTTGCTACTCACATAACATCTACAGTTCCTGTTTTGTCTGACTAAATCGACTTAATGTCTTACTGTGACTTTTTTGTAAATTTGATGGTGAAAGGGAAGTCTTAGTTTTAAATTCTGAATACACCCTACTCAAATGGAAATAAAAGGCACTTTTTTACATTGGCCAACATTTTCTATGTCTTAAAACACCAAGATGTTTGACATTCAAATTTCAAGTCACTATATGTCAAAGTGTTACTGAAAAAAAAAACAACACTAAAAGAAAGTTTTGATTATTTTCTGGAAAAAATTTAAGACTAAAACATACATTTCTTTCCTATACCCTTCACACACACACACACACACACACACACACACACACACACACACACAAGGTATACCATCATAGTCAATAGTTTATATAACTGCTCTGGTTCCCAATCTTTGGTAGCTTCAGACTCACTTGGAAAGCTTAGAAAACTACTCAAATTCTGGAGATTCTGATTCAGTAGGGTTGACATAAGCTTGGGCATATGGGTTTCCCCCCAAAACTCAAGGTGATTCTAAGTGACACCAAGTTTGGGTCCAAAAAAAAAAAAAAGAAAGAAAAACAGAGTTAAATGACGTAAGCTACCTATTAATATTTAACACACAAATTGTCTATGAGAAATTTGATGTTCACCTCTGGTAATGTAAATACTGTTATCTATCTATCTATCTATCTATCTATCTATCTATCTATCTATCTATAAACTAGATGCCCGATGCACGAAATTCGTGCACGGGGCTTGGCCCTCGCAACCCCAGCTTTGTCCGGAAGGTTGTCGGGATGGTTGTTCTTCTGTTCTGTCATTAGCTCTTTATAATATAGGATATATTTTAAAAAATTTACTTTGTTAATAAAGCCAAAGCTCTGAGATTATCCATATTAAAATACTCTTTACTTTTGTCAAAATTAAATGTCCTAGAAATCATTTGGTATAATATTTGGGGTTTCCTTGACTATATCTGTATAAGAAAGAGCTTTTTACAATAGTGAAAATATCACCAACACCTAATTTTGTGACCCGGCACATCCACAAATGGGATTATCTTATAATGTAGGTAAAGTTTAAATCAGTTGCTCAAGAAATATATCCTCATATTCAACTGGTATTCTGATTTCAAGAATGTTTTCCTTCTAGGGGATTTTTAGAACAAATGTAAAGGTTTAGTTGCTGTCCTCTCTACTGAGCTGGATAATCTAAACAAAATCAATTCACTTCCCTGTTTCATAAGGTTCTCCTTTGATGAAGAAATAATGATCCTTAGGGCTCCTTGCTGAACTACATGTCAAAATTACACAGCGTAGCAAAGACAAAGGAAACACCTTCCCCAGGAGCAACAAAAAGAAGCTTATAAAAAATACATAGCTAAGCTTTGCTGGAGGTTATGGGGTTAGGGGAGTGAAAATCAACACAGCACTTCTCAAGTTTTCATGGGCATTGGCAAATTTTGTTAAAAATGAAGATCCTGTTTCAGGTGGTCTGACATAGGGCCTAAGAGTCTTCCTGTCTCAGTAGCTGCCAGGTAGTGCTGGTGCAATGGGGTGTGGTTCATGAACCATACTTCAAGAAGCAAAGTTGCCCAAAGGCTTAACAGGTCTGCCTAAATGGAAGAGGAAAATAAGTCTCCTTATAGGATTATTAGAAGGAAATACAAAACAGAGCCTCTTTGCTTTCCCACAGTGTAGTCATAAAGTCAATTTTGAGATGCTGGAGCTGTGTTTTGAGTGGAATGACAGACGAATCCTTCTTCATAACATGACTTGTGGACTGAAGGAAGGAAAGTTCAAAGCCAGGTAATCTGGTTGGATGCCACTCATATAGTTGTGAGGCCCTAAGAGCCTGAGCTGAAGGGATGGCAGCAGGAATATAAAGGATCAAGTTCATCAGGTTTGACTTTGATGATGGAAGATGGTGTAGGAGGAATAACAATTAGAGTGTAAATGGGAATGTAATAGAAAATAGAATGTAGAACCATGAAACACTAATCTTTTGAGATATCTCATACAAGTCCATGGATACATTCCTTCATTTTCTATTTTACTATCTTGTCTCTTTCTCTTTCCATTCTATCAAGTGGATATGAACAGAGTGTCCTTGGTGCCAAGTACACCTTTTCCTCAACCTTATTTTTTAATAATTGTGAATAATGAACAACCATGAACTATAGTTAGGGCAGGACCAAAAATGCCCAAAATATGAAGGTTGGTATTTATCAGGCTCAGTCAATTCCCTTTACCTATGAGGAACAATAAAACTGTTTTTGTTATTACTCTAATAAAACCTTATGGTCACAGTTTTTAAGCAACTACCTTTGATAGATTCCCTTGAAACCTCAGAAACTTACTAGTAGACATATAATAAAGGGGAAATGCAGTGCAGATAAACCCTGATTTCAGCTGGAAAATAAAGGGAAATTCAATACCCTAATAGTATTAGCATTGAATTTACAGCTGTTGCTGCTGCCCACATGAATAAGTGCTCCCCATGGACCCAGATCAAAGGTGCAGTCATGGTGTGACAGAGCGTGGGACCGTACTATATAATTTTACAGATTTAGCAGCATGTTTCAAATGAACGTGCATGTGATAGAAGTTGCAGGTGTTCATAAACATGATGCAGGGTTCAAGCTGCTGTCGGCTTGGAGCTGGGTTACCCTACTTACCACTTTGCCTTGAAATTATGTCCGAGTGGATCAGTCATTACCATGGCTGACTCCCTTTGGGGAGTGATATTTCAGCTTTGTTAGCGTGTGTGTGTGTGTGTGTGTGTGTGTGTGTGCGCGCGCGCGCGCGTGTCCCTGGCCCATTTAATGTACTATGTCTATTCTGGCATTAATGCTCCATCTCTAGTGGAAATTTTATCTATATGGCCTCTAAAATGTTTAAATCGCATCTCCTCTTGTCCTTGTATTTACATTTTATTTAAGTGTTGTGTAACAAACCTGTAATAAAATATATGTATATATTAAAATATAAGAATATATCTCAAAAAGTGCTCTCTAAAATGCTAGATGGTGGACTTTTTTTTTTTTTTTAATTTGCACACTCCCAGGCTGTTTAGGCTCAGATTTTAATGGTAGTTAAGAAATTAATGTTCCACCTACCAGGGTGATGGATGGAAGCAATTTGAATTGTACTTTACTACTTTCCAAACACTTAACAACTCTATTAATTTGCAGTCTTCTTTACTCTTGGATAACTCTTAGTTATTTTCAATTAGATAAATAATGCTTTGGGCCTAACAAATGGCTCTAGCCACATAACTTTTGGCTCTATCTCAATGTTAAAACTGTGAATAAAGAAAATAACCAGTAGCTTATAAAACAAATTATTTCTTTTTTCTTTTTTACTATTGTTGTTTGATTCCATGAGAGTTCCATGAATGGGAACATTTGGCTCAGATTGATTTACTGTTTGACGAGTATGTTAATTTCAAATTTTATAAATATACTTAAATAATATATGAGAAGTTTGAAGTGATATATAAATATGTTGTAACTACATGGCTATTATTGTTAGTATTTCAAGAATTGCCACAGTCTCTTGTAATTTAATTTGATCTGTGCACCTATGTTAAAACAAACTATGTACCACAGTCATGTTGAAAATGTTTCATTGACTATACTTTTTCTGAAGTTAGAAACAGCTAGCAGTGGTAGTTTTTATTCCCATAGATATTAGTAATAAAATTCTGATCATTTTTACTTAAAAAAAGATTTAGAAGGAAATTATTCAAATTAATATGTTATGTGTTTTATTGGGTAGGCTACTTCTGATAGGCTTAAAAGAGTTTTTAAAGTAAAATAATAAAAGGAAATGCTATCTAAAGCATTTCTCAGCCCCAACTAGCAATATGTACACACGGGTCTTTCTGAACTGCTACACAAGGGAAGTGATGTTTGTCTTATTCCTGTTGCTACATTTCTTTCCGGGTCTTGAACCACAAAGTGCTTTCACGTTTGTGACTGTCCTGTGATGCTTTTTACCATGAATAGGATGATGTCTAGTTTTCAATAATATAAATCAATATATCTCTTTGTGTTTACCTTTCCCAGGTAAAAAACACACAATTCTTTTGGGTTCTATTCACAGTAGCCTTATAATAGCCCTCTTCTTTTGTGTGAATTGTCCTAAGATCATCTCAAGAGGATGTGGATTTTTGTTTGTTTGTTTTGATTTTTGTCTTGTTTTGTGTTTTGAAATCTCCATGAAACATCAGTAGTTTCCTTTAAGCAAATTGGCACTTTTCCTGCTATTTGCTGATTAGATTTCAAATGTATGTCTCCTGATAACTGCTATGAAGTTTTAAAATTGTATAAAATAGTCAAATATAATAAAAGATCTGACATTGTATGTTGTGACTAAAGAACTCATATATACTTAAATAGTGAAAGAAGCAATAATTGCATTTATTTACTTCTACAATGAGTAATTTTACAAATGAGTGAATTTATGTAATGTAATGAAGTTATATCCATTTCCTAATTCCAGAACTGATAGAGTACATGAAAATTTACTTGGCCACATCAAATCATTACTATTCTGTATTTTCAACTGAATTAATAAATTCAAAAGACCTAAAATGTTTCAATGACACTTGAAACAAGCATTTCAAAACTTCTGACAATTAAGAGTGATATGTTTATCTATTTTTCCTAATTATGCCTTTTCTTAAAAGAAACTTACCTAATACACATTTTAAAATGATATGATTTACAGACTACTATCATTTGTGGATATTATTAAAGTAAAAACCTGGTAAGCATAAGATACTATAAATTATGAAGTTATGTTACCCCCTACTCCTCCCCTCCCCTGGCCCCAGGAAAAGCCTGAAACTATGTAAAATCTCATTCTGGCCACCCACAGTTTCTTTGAAACTTATCTTAACAAAATTGTTCCTGAAAATTTTTTCTTTTAGAAATTTTATATGCTTTCAAAGCAAACTTTTATTTACTTTCACAAAAACTTTGGAAGACACTTAAAATTTAATCAATTATGTACACTCAGAATTTTATATAGGTGGGATTATGGATAAATGACATTTTAATCTTTACTTTCTGACAAATGAGTGTCAGGACTTTTAAAATGTTAATTAAACTACAATACTTGTCAATAAAATGTTGGCTCGAAAGCACTTTTAACAAATTCTCTCCATTACAAATATTTTACCTTTAGTGTTTCCTTACTGTCCCCTGACTAGATGTGAGCTTTTTCTTGGGATGTTCAGGGCCCTTCTTCCTCACAGACCCGCTGGCCCATGTCTATCTATTTTCCAGATGGCAACAGCCAAGGTGAACCACTTCATCTTGCTTCGGTGCTTAAAGCCCTCCAACATCTTCACAACTCTCGCAGAGGAAATATCACAACCCTTAATTTACTATTTCTAATATAATTTTGGACCAAATTAACCATTAGAAAGTAACTTTTTATGTTTTTCTTATTTATAAGGGGAAAAAGAGCTATAAGAATAGTTAACAAGTTTGTTTTGGATTCAGTGTGGGTGTGCTCAACAGAATAGCTTGACTGTCCTAAAGGCAGATCTTTTAGTTGCACAATTTCTGAACAATGAGCAGGTTACCTCAGTATTAGGCATGGCAAGCCCAATATGTGAATTTCTTTTCCTCAGTAGCTAAATATTTTTAATCCAGGAGAGATTTGGAATTAGAAGTAGAGACATAATAAAGCAAAACTCTGATACTTATATTTTGGTATTTTAACAATAATTTGTGTATTTTGAATATTATAAACACTGTGATACACACTTGGGTATCTCTTATCCAGTTTTAAAATATGTCATTGAAAAATTAATTTATATTAATGACTTCTAGTTAAATATAAGTTTACAACTAAAATTAAATACATTTAAGATAACATAAATTACCACATTTATAAATTTACTAGGGGCCCGGTGCACGAAATTCGTGCACTGGGTGTGTGTGTGTGGGGGGGGGGAGTGTCCCTCAGCCCAGCTTGCCCCCTCTCACATACTGGGAGCCCTCAGGCGTTGACCCCCATCACCCTCCAATCGCCTGATCGGCCCCTTGCCCAGGCCTGACACGCCTCCGCCAGAGGTGTCCGGCTTGGACAGGGGACCCCCATCTCCCCCCGATCACTGGCTCTGGCCCCCACCCAGGCCTGAGGCCTCTGGCCCAGGAATCATGCCTGGGCAGGGGACTCCCATCTCCCTCTGATCGCTTGCTCCACCCCCCGCCCAAGCCTGACGCCTCTGACCCAGGCTTCAGGCCTGGGCAAGGGGACCATCATATCCCCCCAATCCCCGGCTCAGCCCCCCGCCCAGGCCTGATGCCTCGGCCAGAGGAGTTGACCCTCATCACCCTCCGATCACCAATCACCGGATTGGCCCCTTGACCAGGCCTGAGGCCTCCGGCAGAGGTGTCAGGCCTGGGCAGGGGACCCCCAGCTCCCCGTGGTTGCAGGCTCCGCCCCTGCCCAGGCCTAACGTCTCTGGCTGAGGCGTCCGGCTCGGGCAGCGGGGACCCGCAGCTGCAGCGGCCCCGCGATCGTGGGCTCCGCTTTAGGCCCAGGCAAGGGACCCCTAGCTCCCGGGACTGCCAGCTTCTACCCTGTCCAGCTCCCATCACTGGCTCCACCCCTACTTCCTGCTATCACTGGCCAGGGTGGCAAAGGCGCCTGATTCTCCAATCATGGCTGGGGGGCAGGGCAAAGGCGGCCCCAGGGCCGCCTTTGCCCTGCCCCCCAGCTCTTAGCTCCCCCCTGGGTTTCTGATCACTGTCAGTGGCAGGGGGCTTCTTCCTGCTTTCCCTTTCGCCTCCCTGCATTGTGCCTACATATGCAAATTAACTGCCATCTTGTTGGCAGTTAACTGCCAATCATAGTTGGCAGTTAATTTGCATAAAGCCCTGATTAGCCAATGAAAAGGGTATCGTCGTACGCCAATTACCATTTTTCTCTTTTATTAGTGTTGATTTATTAGGTTTAAGAGACTTTTTTAGTATTTGCAAAACTTTATTATGTCAGACAATGGCAATATTTATAAAGAAATGAAGTATGTTAATTTTATAAATACATGTTGACATAATGTAGAGCATTTAATTGATTAAAATTTAGAAGTTCCTGACATTGTAATACTATTTAAAAGCTGAATTAAAAAATTCCAGAGGAACCTCACTTTTGGCTTTGTAATTTTCATAAACTTAATATTAATTAAAAGTAAAAAGTCATTTCTGACTTCTGCACATTCTTTCTATATAAAACAGCTAAAGCTGATCTCATATACTCATATATAAAGAACTCATATAGCCCAATATCTAAAAAAACACGTTTGATTAAAAAATGTGTAGAGGGCATAAATAGACACTTCCTCAATTGTTTCTCAGCCTTTTGGCTAAGACCAGATGTCTGGTATGAATAGACATCTCTCCGAAGAGGACATAATAGATGGCCAACACACACATGAAACGATGCTCAACATCCATAATTATCAGGGAAACGCAAACCTAATCCGCAATGAGATATCTCCTCAGACCTGTCAGAAAGGCTATAATCAATAAATCAACAAACAACAAGTGTTGACAAGGTTGTGGAGAAAAGGGAACCCTCATTCACTGTTGGTGGGGTTGTAAATTGGTTTAGCCACTGTGGAAAACAGTCTGGAGGTTCTTTAAAAATTTGAAATAGAACTACCATGTGACCCAGCACTTCTATTTCGGCTATAATTGAAAAATAAATTGAAAGAAAAATTAATCTTAAGAATTCCAAAAATGCTCACAATGATAGTTTAAAGGGTATTATGAATATGAATATTCAGCTAGGGGTACTGAAAATGTGGCAACAGGGATGGGAAAATGGTACAGAATTATTAAAGGGGGAATTTTCAGTGATCTGAAATATGAATAATTTGATTTCTATTCAAACAATATTCTCTGAGTATTCACTCAGTATTTAGTGGAATTGGGAAGAAACCAATTTTCCATTCAAAGGAAGTATATGCATGACCAGGTCCACATAGCAATCCTTTTCCTATGAAGAGGGCAGAGTCAATGTTGTAAATTAAAAAAGAAAAAACAGTTTCAGTGTCTCCGTGAATGCACTTTAGTTTTTGTTTACTTATTGGTTGGTTGGTATTTTAGTGTATGTATGTGCTATTTTTGAGCCCATGTTTCTTGGGAAACATTTTAAATGGTTGAAAGTTTAGATTAAACATTGAGATGACCAGCTTCTTGTTCACAACAGAATATGCTATTGGCTTCCAGAGTTTCAGCTGACTGCCAATTGCAGTTGCATATGCATATTGCAAAAGCAGTTGGTGAAGACTGGTTGGCATTTTAATTTCCTCTCTAGGTTATAGCTACTCTAGAGAAGTAGGATAAATTTACACTCACAGTCACATAAACAATTACCTGTGGGAGCATTGCTTAACTTCCCAGACTTTTAAAAAGGCTCTGAAGCAAATTTATCAAATTGTTAGACACAGACGTTACAAGAGGGGAGTCTGAGAGTTTCCATGATTTTCCAACCTGGGTGATAAGAGGAGTGATGGTGCCCTTCATAGAGAGGAATTTCTGAGGAGTATGGAAGATAATGAGCTCATTTGGGGGCAGACTGAGTTTGAAATTCCAACTAGTTCATTGCTGGAAATGTTGGACTGAAGCAAAGGACAAAAAACAGGGTAAAAGAGAAGGATGTAAAAGAAAGTGAAGTGATTAACAGAATAACATATATACATCACCCGTAGACACAGACAACAGTGGTGAAGGCCAGAGGGAAAGCAGGGCGGGGCTGTGTGGAGGTGAGCTAAAGGGGAGGGGGAGGAACACCTGTCATAGGCTCAACAATAAAAATCAAGTTAAAAAAATAATTTCCTGGAAGCCTTGAGATTGCCAAGAAAAAATGGTGCAAGAAGAAGAGGTCCTGGGAATACGCAGGACTGGCTGCTGGGTGAGGAGAAGCTCTTGAGGTGGACAGGCACAGATGGGACCTGGATTGGCAGATCTGTGGGCCAGATTCTGCTGACTGATGTAGTGGCTGACAGACGTATGTGTGTGTGCATGTGTGTTGTATGTGTTTCCTATGGACATATATATATATATTGTTTAAACATATATATTGTTTAAAGTATTACCTATATCTCCTTTTCCCCCAATTAGCCTCCTTCGTTCGGCCACTTCCACCCCCCAGGACAAGCCCCCATGAACCTATATTTAATATGAGTAATTATACATAAAAATACAGGTTTCATACAGTTTCAATGGTTTTCTTTATGGCATCGCTTGGTTGGAGCTGGGAAGCAACTCCTTCTTAGGATGGAGCATGCATTCTCCTCCTTGACTACGGTCCACACGTTCACACAATTTAGGTTCATTCACTGCAGTAATAAACATTTTAGTCAAGATGAGGGCTTTAGTAAAAGAGAGGGATTTAGGTAAGATGGGGGATTTAGTGAAGTTGAGGCTGTACTGGAGTAGGGTGGGCCCCTAAGCCACTATGACTGTGTCCTTATGAAAAGGGGAAATGTAGACCCAGACACGCACACGGGGTCAGGGGGATGCTATGTAAAGATGGTGGCAGAGATCCACAAGCCAAGGGACACCAAAGATTGCCAGCAAACCCCCAGAAGCCAGGAGAGAGGCATAGAGAGGATTTCCCCCACGCCCCTCAGAAGGAACCAGCCCTTCAGATACCTTGATCTGAGACTTCTGGCCTTCAGAGCGGTAGGACAGTACGTTTCTGTCATTTTAGCCACCAAGTTGCGGCACTTCGTTAAGGCAGCCCTGACACACTCATACCTATGGAAAGAATATTCTTTCTGAAGACAACTTTTTGCCACTTTTAAAGGTCACAAGGAAATGTCTTTTTTCCAATGACTATGAATAATAAATTTGGGAGGAAAACTGTGCCTAAGAATAACATTTGGCACAGTTAGAAAAAAAAATCCATTTAGTTGACTGTGTGAACAAATCACTTAGCTGGAACACAGCTAAGCCTAGCTTTGGATTCTGTTCCTCCTAGGACGGATGTGGATTTGGGACTTGTCACCTAATTTCTATTAGCCTAGGTGTCATCTCTAAGTATGAATCCAAAGTGCACCTAGCTCGTAGCAGTGTTTTAAGGACTAAGCGGGGAAAACACATAAAGAGACTGGCATAGTGCCGAATCAGGGTAAGCACTCAACAAATGGTAGCTTATATTCCTTTGAGCAGTCATCACTCTCTCTTATTACACATAAGGCCATCAAAATTATGTTGAAATTATTGGTACTGTAAACACCCTGACCTTTTGTTTTGTTTCTGAGTCACTATGAAGCTTCTAAAAAATACCGTGACTTTGTAGTGTATAAGTATGGAAATGAGGAAAAATGCAGACTAGCCCAACTTAATTGTCGTGGAATATTGTGAAAAGTTAGTGTGTCATTCAAAGGTGCCTGCTTTAGAACCAGTGCTCAGTCTCTTGTACAGAGTGGTTGTTAATAGTATCTTATCACATTCAATGTCATACGTGGTTTATGAGTTCATTCTACCATTGGAAGATGAACTCCTTGAAGGCAGGGCCCTTGTTTCAGTCTTCTTTTTCTCTAGCCTCAAGACACAATGGAGTAATTAATGCTTGCTGAGCAAGTGGAGAGCAATTCTCAGTGAACAAAGAAAGAGGCAATGTTACTTAAAGGATGGTGTTATTACTGCAGTTCTTTGGTCTAATGAAATTAAAATTATATGGCAGGGAGTGTTGGTTAGGATAAACTTTTGAAAATCATTTCTTTAACCCTGATTTTGCTTTTTCACCTTAGTGAAACTATTCTTTCCTAAGATTAAAAGAACATTTTTTGATGATTTATGTTAAAAGGAATACATTATTCTGGGCTATTTTCCAGGTCTTTTTTTAAATAATTACTACTGTTAAAATTTTTGGAAATGCTTGGCTACAGTTATGCCTGCTGAATATATTATTCATTCTGGAAAGCCTGCAGTAGACAGTTATGCATGTATTAAAGTTAAAAATTACCTATTAACATAATTTTATTATTTTTGATGCGCTCTTTAAATTCCATCTTACTAATTCATTTTAAAGGCAAGCTGTCCTGCAAAGACATTTTTATTAAAAAAAAGGGGGGGGCGGAGGGTAGGCTGAAAATAAGATAGCTTTTGAAACAGAATATTGCTATTGTCTTAGGTTTTGCTAAACACACTGCTATTCTCTTTCACTGCTTCTCTTTAAAGCACAAACCAGGAATTAGATAGTCCTAACTGAATACAAGATCAAGAGACTCCCTAAAAACTCATCACAAAGTTCACAGAAAAACATGTGCATTTTATAATCTGATAAACATGAAAATGTATTTTTATATACACTATGGCAAAGTAATGCAGGACTCTAGTTTTAATTTTTAAAAGTTTTATTTTTCCAGAATCGTATAAACAGAAAACAACCAGTATTTGTTCTAAGCTTTAGCAGCATTTCCCATTTTAAATATAATTTCTATTTATAATGATGGAAATATGTAGCTATTTGTGTTTTTGGTATCCTATGCAGAACAATATCACCTAAAGGACAGCTGATGACATTGTGAAAATCCCTAATCTATGTCAAGTTTTATTTACAAGCAAAGAGCCGAGCTAGTTCTTTATTTATAAAAAGCCACCTTTACCTTTATCACTGAGGGAATCTGGTTGATTTGGGAATATGTGGTGGGTGGGAGGGTGTTACTTTAGGGTTTCCATTTCCATTTAAGTTCATGTAAAAGGGGTGTGTGAATGTTTGTGTGTAAACGAGAATATGAATTGACTTCTTGGGAAGAATTAAACCACTCTCAATCCGGAAATCTTTGGAATAAAAATCCACCTATATATCAGTTGGGAGGGATAATCCTCCCTGCACACCAAGCCTCCCTGTGTTCACAGCAATAACATCGCTGAGTTCAATGTTGTTTTGTTATAACCTTGATGAGTACAAACCACTTTCTGTGGAGTCTGCAGGGGTTCTCTCCAGGGACTCTGGCTTCCTCCCGCATCTCAAAGGCGTGCACATGAGGGGAGGTGCCCTGTCTACATTGTCCCAGCCTGCGTGTGGGTGTGTGTGATGGCCCTCCTATGGAGGGGTGCCCTGCCCTGGATGCAGCCTTGTGTCCTGAATGCCAGAATTGACTCCAGCAACTGGCATCCCTGAACTGGAATAAGCAGATTGGAAAATAATTCTTTTATTTGTTTTTATTAATGCCTCTGAAATCTATGTCTGGCTCACATTAATTCCAGTGTTACCACTAGAAGTGTTTTGAATCTTTATTTAGAAGTTTGGTGATATTTTTGTGATCAGAAATATGTTGTAGGAACTTGACTCTTGTTTATATCAATCAGTTTCCTTTATGTCCTCTCTCTTAAGGTTTCAGTTTCCAAGAACCTACTGACGATGTTAAGTGAGGACTTACTATAGTTGCTGGGTATAGCAAGGGTGCAAGGCCCAACCACCTAACCAAGGCCATTGCTCAGGCTTGTGTTTGTCCCGCAAGGACAAAGAGCAGGCTCACCTTGTGCTTGGATCTCTCAAGCTGTGTTTGTCAGCGGCCACGCCCTGCCCCCCATCCCAAATGGGCCTCCTGTCCCACTTGCTCTCTGGTTCCCGGAGGGAGGGGGGGAAAAACTTGGCAGTTGTGGGGAATCAAAGCAAACTGGGTGATTGTGTTGCTGCTCTGTTGCTTTCTTGTTTCTGGCCCAGAAGACTGGGTCTTCTGCCAGCATCCACGAAACACCCGCAGACTAACTTACCAGCTTCTAAGTAGGTAGAATCCCACACTCAACAGCATCTCAGAACTCAAATTGGAAACTGCATGCAGTAAGAAAGTGTGCCAATGAGAAGGGGCTAGAGCAGCGGTTCTCAACCTGTGGGTCGCGACCCCTTTGGCGATCGAACGACCCTTTCACAGGGGTCGCCTAAGACCATCCTGCATATCAGATATTTATATTATGATTCATAACAGTAGCAACATTACAGTTATGAAGTAGCAACGAAAATAATTTTATGGTTGTGTCACAACATTAGGAACTGTATTTAAAGGGCCAGAAGGTTGAGAACCACTGGTCTAGAGGATTTTGTGTTAAGAATATTATTGATGATCTAAAATATAGTCAAATCCGGCTGGTGTTGTTCAGTGATTGAGCATTGACCCAAGTACCAAGAGGTCAGCAGTTCAATTCCCAGTCAGGGCACATGCCCAGGTTGCAGGCTCCATCCCCAGTAGGGGTTGTTCAAAAGGCTATGATTCTCTCTCTCTCCTTCTCCCCCTCTCTCTAAAAGTCAATAAAAACATATTTTTAAAAAAATAATAAAATATAGAAAAAATATAGCTAACATTTCTTTCAACTCACCAGTTTTGAGTATACATATCTCAGTGGAATCAAAATTAGTTACAAACCACATTCAACATAATTAGACTTAACAAAAACTAATATTTTCTTACTGAGGTAACTTCCTTAATGTTAGGCCTAGTTCAGAGAAAATATTTTAGAATTATTTAGACAGCAGTTTAGAAAAAGTATGCACTTGGAAAATATATGAAATGGACCAAATAATGACATATTTAGAGTTAGCTAACAGCAAAATAACAAAAATGATATCTACGATTTAGTGTCTTTTTTAGCAGAATTTATCTGAAGTTTGGACTCTCTCCCTATTGAATGTGGTATGCAATCATGAAACCCCCGTAGTGACATTTTGGCAATTCTTTTTTTTCCCCTTTATGAACAGTTTTGGAGACAGCGTGTTTGGGTTGTAAGCACGGAGCTGCAGGTACTCAGCAGGGAACCTGAAGTATCTCCATGAGCTGCAATTAAAATGTGTTTATATTTGGAGATAGGAGATTCTGATTCCTTCAGGGCCTCTTAAATTAGGTGCAAAATGATATGTTCATGTTTGAATAAAAAAAAAAAAACAGCTGTCAGAGCTGCTTAACATCTGGCAAAACAATCTTTTCCTTCAGAACAGAGATCACTGTACATTGATGGCTGTGACCAAGATTATGCCACCACAGATGCATGCAGCTTCAGGAGCAGGGAAAGAAAATATACTTTATAAAAAAGGAAAGTGTGTATCCTTTATGTATAAATAATACTCCCATTAGAAATGAGAAAAGTCTTTTGGTCCCTTAATTTTATCTTTTGCAACTCTTACCAACTGTGAGGGTGGCTCAGAACTCTGATTTCATCGTGAAAATGTACCTTGGTAGGTCCGTTCTATCCAATAATGATGAGCTATTGGTTTCTATTTCCATATGCATTTTCTTCTGCTGATTTCCCGTCTCCTCTTATCATGCTTCTTATGCAGGTTGCTTAGTGTTACATGTACCTATTTTCCTTTATGTCATGTATCTTCTGGGTGTTGCCTATCTCCTTTCTTTGTGTGTGTGTGTTTTATTTTTTTAATAATTCATGTATTTATAAGGACTATGTTTAGAAGTTACCCTATTTGTGTGTATGTGTGTGCTTGTGTTTATTTGTTTTTTAGACTGGGAGGAATAGGAGAGTAAGAAAAAGAAGAAAATGCTTCTCTGATATAATATGCTGATGACCAACATCGTGGGGATGGAACAGTTTGCCTGTGAAGGATCTTTGGATTGTACTTTACTACGGGGCACTTCTTGTCATTTTACTCATTAAACAGCCCTGCCCTGTCCAGTGTAGCACATTTACTCCTGGTGTGAGAGTCAAGTCTATCTCCATGTGCACAGCTTTAATCAATTGAAGATTTGATTGTTTAGTAATTAAGCTCCAAAGTTGGTACAAAAGTCCTTTTCATAAAAGAAACCAAAAAAAAAAAACCAAAACAAAAACCCACTCTAAATATTGCAACATACCAGTTTCCCTTCTGTTCTTCTGAGAAAACTATTGAGGTGCAAGAGGGAGACAATACGTGAAAGAATAGCTACCTCAGTTCCAGTTTTCAAGGTGAAAGCCCCACGTCCGGAGACATATCACTTCCTTCCACTAAAAATGTCGCCACCTCATCAGCGATTGTTGCAAAATAAAATTGATTTTCCTCTACTCTTTAAATAAAAATTTAATGTCCCCAAAGATCAAATAAAAGAACCTGAATAATTCAATCATCCTTTATTTCCACATTTATTTATTTATTTATTTATTTATTTATAAATATATTTTATTGATTTTTTACAGAGAGGAAGGGAGAGAGATAGAGAGTTAGAAACATCGATGAGAGAGAAACATTGATCAGCTGCCTCCTGCACATCTCCTACTGGGGATATGCCCGCAACCCAGGTACATGCCCTTGACCGGAATCGAACCCGGGACCTTTCAGTCCACAGGCCGACGCTCTATCCACTGAGCCAAACCGGTTTCGGCTGATTTATTTTTTTAAGAAATATTTTTTAATGATTCTAGAGAGGAAGGGAGAGGGAGAGGAGAAATAGAAACATCAATGATGAGAGAGAATCATTGATTGGCTGCCTCCAGCACACCCCATACTGGGGATTGAGCCTTCAACCCCCGGCATGTGCCCTTGACCAGAATCGAACCTGGGATCCTTCAGTCCACAAGCTGATGCTCTAGTCTATCCACTGAGTCAAACAGGCCAGGGCCAAATTGATTTCTTTGATGGTTTAGGATAAGCCAAGCAGGTTCCCTTTTGAGTCCACAGCTGTCTTCCAGGGGCTGCTTTCCCTGAGCAAACCGTGGAAAATTACCATCCTCCTGCAGGCCCCAACACCTCTCATCCAACTTTCTGCTTTATCCTGGTAGCACTCAGACAATTTAACATAATGTATATTATGCATATCTGCTTACTGTCTGCCTTATTCCTTAGCAAATAAGCTCTTTGTTCCAGGCTACCCCTGAAATGCCTTCAGTGGTGCCTGACACACTGTAAGGAAGTGCTCAAATCTACTGCTTGAGTGAATGATTCGATGTGGCTCTGTAGTTCTGTCAATCATATGAGGCAAATGACAATGTTTTTTTTTCAAATGTAAAGGTTTATTGTTATTATTATTTGTTTTTTAAAATATTTTTATTGACTTCAGAGAGGAAGAGAGAAGAAGAGATAGATACATCAATGATGAGAATCATTGATTGGCTGCCTCCTGCATGCCTCCTACTGGGGATGGAACTGGAAACCAGGGCATGTGCCCTTGGCCAGAATCGAACCATGACATCCTGGTTCATAGGTACTTGCTCAACCACTGAGCCACACCAACTTGGCTGTTTGTTTTGTTTTAAGCTTGAAGGTGTGGTATTATGTGCCAGGTTTTCATTTTTTATTTTAGTCTTAGGAAACCTCAAGTGCCCTCATGTCCACTAAAGGATTAGGTAGTAGAGGCCACTGTTACTCAGCTGTGGTGGCTGCCAGGAGACTGAGAAAGATATAAATGGGAAGGTCATGCGGAGACACTACCTGTGCCCTTGAATCCTGCTGTAGCGGCTACTCCTCCAAAAGGGCCTCCTTCTTAGAATCAATTCTGACTCCAGGAAAAGCAGTGACACTGCTGTTATATCTGCTGAAAACGTATGCCTCCTTTTAAAGCTTTTGTTTTTTTAATTAATTTGGATTCTGCCTTTTCTCACCAAGTGTTGCTAAAAATAAACACATTTCTTCTTATCTTCCATTACATAAATCTTCCCATGCAAAAAGTCCATTAACTTAAACCCTGATAGTAATCTTTTTCTTGCTAAGTCAAAGAGAAATTGTAAAAAAGTAAGGCAGTGAACCAATCATATAACTCACACCATAGAGTGACACAAAGATTTATATCTTGTGTAATCCACATGAGGATAACTCTTCCACCACGTCCCACTCAGCCGTGTCTACAAAGGGTAATGGGATCACCTCCATCTATTCTGCAGAGAGCTACTCTGGGGTTTATGAAAGAGCAGTTTTATAGAATATGCGAAGTCCTTTCTTATTACTTCTCTACAAATATGTAAACCTGATAATGCCTATACCAAACTTATCATCTTACACAGTTTTATGGATAAGATTTAACAGATCAGAGCTATGATCACAGGTTTTAGCATTGCATATATTTGTTTCTCAAAACCTATCATGGAATTTTTAAAAAATATATTTGTGGAATTATATAAAGGAGAAACACTAAAATTAAAACATGTTTGTCAACATTTCTGAGGTCCTTTCCCCCCGCAATTTTTCATGAAATTTAGCAGCACCAGCATAAAAATCTCTTTTAAAAATGCAGCAAATTTCTTGTTATTCATGATGTTTCATGCATGCACTCATGCTTTTGTAAGTGTTAATATGTGTTTGCCAATGATGGGAACTAAATTAGTGTCCATTCTGTATCCTCTAGAGCAGTGATGGCGAACCTATGACACGCGTGTCAGAGGTGACACGCGAACTCATTTCTTTGGTTGATTTTTCTTTGTTAAATGGCATTTAAATATATATAAAATAAATATAAAATATAAGCCTTTGTTTCACTATGGTTGAATATATCAAAAAATTTCTATATGTGACATCGCACTAGAGTTAAGTTAGGGTTTTTCAAAATGCTGACATGCTGAGCTCAAAAGGTTCGCCATCACTGCTCTAGATGTTGTTGTGTCTGACAACTTGATACATACATCACCACCTTTACACTTGCCACACATATGTACACATACACTATTGCAAACATTCACATGGCCAGCTACAATATACACACATAGTTTTCCTTCCATGGGAAACTGTGATGTTAGATAAATTTTGATACTTTCTAATGCTAAAATGTGAAAACAATGTTTCCCATGCTTTGGCTTTGCATTGAAAAACCTTAAATGCCAAATTTATTGCCTGAGTATGGTAATTCATTCACTCAACTCAGATGTCTAAGAGCAGTTATTCCAATATCCTTCAGGAAATTTTATTATATTTATCCCTAAATGGTTTATCTCAAACTGTGCTTTACTTGGTAATCTGTTTCAAATTCTTTCAGTATGCCAAACAATCAAACTGAAACACTGAAAGTAAGTTTATATTTCCCTTATGAATAAATATGAATCTACTATTAATTCCAAAAGTGAATAAAATTTTAATTTCATTGGTTCAAACAGTAGACAGAACATCTAGAATGCTTTCCTTGTAGGAATATATTTTCATTAAACCTACTGCTCTGGGTAGCTAAGCACTCAGAATGTCTTTTCACCATTGAGCTCTTCATTAAAGAGCTTTTGATCTTAAAAGCAGTTGTCCTAATGTTTTATAGCATGTGGATGACTTCATATGCTTTCATTGGATCCCATTTTTTGTAAATTCACTTTGTTTTGAAGTCTAACATTTTTTAAAATATATTTTATTGATTTTTTTACAGAGAAGAAGGGAGAAGGATAGAGAGTTAGAAACATCATTGAGAGAGAAACATTGATCAGCTGCCTCCTGCACACCCCCTACTGGGGATGGGCCAGCAACCAAGGTACATGCCCTTCACTGGAATTGAACCTGCGACCTTTCAGTCTGCAGGCCGACTCTCTATCCACTGAGACAAACCAGTTAGGGCAAATTCACTTATTTTTTAAAAATAACAATGACATATATGCAGAATAATCTACCTGAGCATCAGCATCAACCTGCATCTTTCACGAGTTTAGTAATATTCCTTTTTTTTTTTTTTATACCATGTCCACCTGAAGCTCTGGTTCTACACATTATGAAATCATCAACATGAGGCTTTTATGTTCCTTCCCAGCCAAAATGGATTTCTTCATAAAATCCATGATTTCCCATGAATCTATGAATTTTGAAACTACTGAGCACCATAAGCAGTGCCCTACTCTAAGGATTAGTGGGAAAATATTTGGGGTTTTTTAGCTCTGACTGAAGACTGGGTGAAATCAATTATTTAAGCACTATAAAGCGAGGGCTTGGGTCTCAGACAACGATTACAAAGCAGACACACTTTAACACCCAGAACAACCATGTGGCTCTTGTTGACTCCTTTACCATGGCCAAAGGGTGAATGAAATATCATTCCTGTCTGCTGATGCCATGGAGATTCCTTCAATCTAAGAGCAGTAAGAGCAGCTGGAGCTTCCATTTACACACACACACACACACACACACACACACACACACACTTCTCTTTAGTTGTACAGATGTTAAGTATAAAGAATTTCTACAGTTTTTATTACAGCAATCGGAAAAGCAATTGACTTTTTTCTACTATATCAGCAGTGATCGCCTGGATCTCAAACACTCAATTTCTACAAAGTAATAAATGTCAATGCATTAAAAAGCAAAGCCCTATGCTCCTTACTGTGCTGTAGAAATAGTCAAATGCTATGGAAAATGTATTGAAGACTTGATGTGACTTTTATAGACAGTCCATTTTTAAATGCTTAGGAGGGATATGCTTTCCTATGCCTGGATGCTTAGCCGTTGTAGCCCAAATGTTTCATACCATAGTTAGATGTATTGTTTCAAAGAAATGGTTGCCTCAATATGATTTTTTTAAAAAAAATCAATACATATTTTAGATAGTATTGAAGAAAATTGGGGGGTATTGTAGGGACAAAAACTTAGAGGAAGAAAAGGAGGTGTCCACACACAATCGTGTTAGAAGTACTATGTGGAAGATTAGCACAAGCTTAGTGGCTTTGAAATCTAATAATCACATAAAGTTTTACTTAAAGCAATTGCAGCCTTTGATGCCAGTTTTTATTTGCTGTTGTTATTTTTTAGCTCACCCTGAAGTGACATAAAGATCAAGGTATATTTCAAAGAGAAATTCTTTAAAAACTAATCATGATCTTTGTTGATTCAGCATTCAAATCATAAATCTTGGGTGGTGAGTTAACAGTGATCAGACAACATCACTGAACTGGAAAAAGAATGTGTAATTTTTCTCCTTGTTTGTAGTGATCAGTGCAAGGCTTTAGAATCAGCATAATCTCAATTGAGCATCTTCTGGTGTCTATGAATCAGACTAGAGAGCTGGACTTCAAACTGTGATTCACTTACCCCCCCTTTTATTCTTATAAAACTATGGATAACTCACAAATTTAATTAACCATTTTAAAGGTTTCATTATAAATGTAAATACTGTAAATAAAAAAACAAACTTTCAGCGTATTGTAAATTATCACAACTAAACTAAAACTTTTACTTCATTTTTTTGAAATGTATCTTATGGAATTTAAATGGTACAACTTGATATGTACCATTATCTATTTAAAAAAATATATATGAAATATATTTGTATGAATGTCTTCTAATGTCATTCCATTACCCTTCAGTGCAATAAGAAAATATGCATATGTAATATATAATTGAAATCTAATGTTTTAAAATTTCCTGTGGTTACAAGCATATGATAAAATAATTTTATCTGAATTGAGTTTTCATTATAATTATATACCATTGATAAAAATACTTATACATACTAAATTTTGAAAATAATAATTAAACATAAAACTAAAATTTTTGATAGTACATCTTTTAAGTAAATAATTAATTTTAAAGTTATAGGTGACATACAATATTATATTACTTTCAAGTATACAGCATAATGATTTGACATTTATATACCTTATGAAGTGATCCCAATAGGTACAGTGACCATTTGCCTTCATACAAATTTATTACTATATTATGGACTACATTTCCTATGCTGTACATTACATCTTATAACTGGAAGCTTTACCTGTTAATCCCCTTCACCATTTTTTGCCCATTTCCCCACCCTCCTTGCCTCTGGTAGTCATCAGTTTTTTCTCTGTATCAAAGTCTACTTCTGTTTTGTTGTTCTTTTATAATTTTTAGTTTCCACATATAAGTAAAATAATATGAGATTGTACATCTTTTAACAGGTTTCTCATGAGTGGAATTTTAAAAAAATTAATATATGTATCTAATTGTTACTTGTTGTTCAACTTAGAGAGTGTTCAAACACAATTCTAAGTATATTTGATGTATGTGGTCAGAAATATTGTCATATAGATAAGCAGGTAGGAATATAAATTTTATTATTAGAATTTGGCATAATTCTTTGAAGTCCTTCTTGGTTATTATTGCAATCACACAGATTATAAAAACTAATCTTTATCACTATCAGCTAGGTTTTCCTTCAATTTTGTTCAAAACAAAGAATTATAAACTACCTGACTCATGAAAAGATTTGCTTCCTGTCATTAGTAATTTCCTTTCCCAGCAACAAGATTAATATTTTTATATCTCTGTTTGAGTTCCCAGAAATTTTTATAACCTGGAATGGTAACTTTGAGATGGGCATAGGGAAATTGAAAAGAAGGTCTTGAACATTAATCAAAAGTGTATTTTCAGGAGGATCAATCAACTTAAGACAGTATCCACTTGGGAGTATAAAGACAATGAAATTGAGAATCTGGAAGTTCATGGCCAGATACTCATTCAAAAGTCTTTACAATGCCTAGGTATATGCATACCAAAGATTGTAGACAGATGATTTAAAGCATTTTAACTAATCCTGAATAATTTTCCTTTAATTCAGAATAGGCAATTCTGTGGTCCTGATCACAGCTGAGGTGTTTTTCTACTTCTGTCATTTACATATATAACCGCTTCTGAGGGAGGTAAGAGAAGCCAGGACAACATAAAATAGTCCTGAAAGAATATTATGGCACAATAAAAGCTTAAATTTTTATAAGTAGTCTCATAACACATGTCTAAATTATTTGACTTCCAGGGCAGCATTATGTAAGAAATTTTGTTTTAAATGACTTTAATTTTAGAAAAATAAATAAGACATATTCAAATATTTATGTATTATTCCACATTAAAATACAGAGATACTGGGAAATATTTAACTTTGAATTGACTGATACATTAGCATAAATTGTGTATGTGGAAAAGCCAAGGAAATGAAACCCATTTATCTCTCATATGCTCTTTATTTTGACCATATCTTTTTCAGTCTTCATCTTTCTAGACTAAACAACTTTTTCTTTACCTTTACTCCCATGCAGAAATATATCCATATCTCTGGATTTTGGTTGCTAAAACATTTCCCATTTCTTTGAAGTTTTTGCTGCATGGTAACAAACTCCTGAGCATATTTGTAATGATAAGCAAGTTATTTTTGTACTATGGCTGGCTGTTAGCCTTTCCATTTAAAATATACTTTGAATGAAATTTGGTTTACTCTTTCTTCCTTTCTTTCTTTCTTTCTTTCTTTTCTTTCTTTCTTCTTTTTTTTTCCTGAGAAACAGGGAAATATTTTCTTCTTGGAAATGGTGATAATAGCTAGTTTCCTGTCATAGTGTTGTGATCAAAATTAATGACATTTTACTATTAAAATTAACATATAACTAACAAACTTATGCATGCTATGTTTTTTAGACACGTAATACCAAATACTTCTAACTACCCTATCAGGAAGAGAAATGAGAAAACTGAGATTTGGAGAAGTCACACATTTTGTTCAAGATTATAATTCTAGAAGGTGGTCAATCTAGGATTAAAATCCATCTTTATTTTTATCTCCAAGGCTATGCTGAGGTTTGAATTATTTTCTCCCAAATGCTTTTAAGAGTTACGGCTTCATTTTCTTGAAATATTAATGTTTATTGAATGTAACTTTATTATATTTAAAATAGTTTTTCTTGAAATATTGATGTTCATTGCATGTAAAAAATAAATAAAAAATAAAGTAATTGTTGATAAAATGTTAAAAAAAGAGTTACAGCTTCAGAGCTGTTCTTCCACATTTCAGAATTCATTTATCCATGTTATATCAATAGCATTATGTCTTGCAGATTGATAGACTTACATATGAGAACGAAATTTCCAGTATGTCTAAAGCTTTCTCTTCATTAAAATAAAAAATGTATGTATTATTGATATATTCTGATAGACTGGTAACTGGAATACTGTATTGTCTTATTTCCATATTCCTGAGTCTTCAAATTCATAACTAATTAATAGTCAAATATCTATAACACTATAAATGTCACTTTCCATTTATTCTTAATCATTGCCTGAATAGTGAGAATATTCTTTACATTAATTTTTAGAGACAGTGGAAGGGAGGTACAGAGGGAGGGAAAGAGAGAGAAAAAGAAAGAGAGAGAGAGAGAGAGAGAGAGAGAGAGAGAGAGAGAGAGAGAGAAAGATTGATGTGAGACACATTGATTCTTTGCCTTCCGCTGGCACTCTGACTGGGGATTGGGATTGAACCTGCAACCAAGGCACTTGCCCTTGACCAGGAATCAAACCAGAGACCCTTTGGTGCCAATGCTCTAACCTCTGAGTGAAACCAGTAAGGGACACTTTTCATTTTAATTCTCCCTCAGGACTCAAGTCCCACCCCTGAGTTCCTACTGAGTTAAAATGTCTTTCCTAACTGTTTTGAATGTGTTATTTTTACTTTCATGTGGCTAAATCATATCTGCTGTTATGAATGCATTGCTATATTTCATTTACCACTGGAATACCTATTTTTCTTTACTGTTTCTTTACTATTGCTCCCTGTGTCATACTGGACTTTCATGTTCCACTTTCCCAGCTCTCTGTTAGCTCTCATGGTTAGATTTCTCTTGCTTCTTACTATCTGTTTTACCTAATTATCATATATTATTTCTGTTTGCAGTAGTTAGCTAGGTAACATGCCAGAATTTATGAAATGAAGAAGGAGGGAAATAAATGCACAACACTTTCACTTGAGAAATCGTAGAATATATAAATAGGTATTCTGAAAGAAGCATATAAAAATCAATAAAGAGCCAATCTGTCATGGCTCATTGGGTGAGAGTTGACCTATGAACCAGGAGGTCACTGTTTGATTCCTGGTCAGGGCACATGCCTGGGTTGCGGGCTCGATCCCCAGTGTGGGGCGTGCAGGGGGCAGCCAATCAATGATTCTCATCATTGATATTTCTCTCTCTCTCTCTCTCTCTCTCTCTCTCTCTCTCTCTCTCTCTCTCCCTTTCCTCTCTGAAATTAATAAAAACTATATTTAAAAAAAATCACTAAGAAGATTTAAAGACAGGTGGCATCTGGTTGGGTTTTAAAATGTCTATAATTTTACTTTACTTTTTTTTCTCTTTTTAAAAAATTTATCTTTATTGCAATAACCCCCCTCTACCTGCTCCCATCCCATCCCCAGGCTATAATTTTACTTTAAATACTTTAGCATAGATAGTGTAGTATCACAAGTTTCTTATTTTTAGTAAGTGAAAACTCAGTTGCTGAATTCTGGATTCTAAGAGGGAATTAGACTCCAGATATTGTCAGCTAGTGCTCTAATGAGACAGCCCATGTTCCAGGTACTGCATATGTTCTTGTCTCTATCTCGGTCAACACAGTGAATGTCAGAAATGGTTTTAATTTTTGAGTTAGATTATTTTTATTACCATAGTAAATGTTAAGATGGGTGCTCATTGGTGAAATGAAAGATATTTAAGTTATGATTCAGTTTGTTTCCCAGACATGTTCTTCTGTTTGAGAACAATATATAAGAACCCAGCACGGCCTATTGTCTTTATTCTTAAAAGCGACCTGGCTGAGTAGTATAGAATCTTTTTGGTCTCAGAATATATACATGTTCTAAAATTTATTGAAGATCCATAAGAATATATATTATGAAATTGAAAAGAATTAAAATATTAATTAATTTTAAAATAGTGATAAGCAGATTGTGTTACACATATATACTTATAAAAAAACTATTCTTAGGAACAAAAGAAATGGGAAGAGCAGCAATTTTTTGACATTTTTGAAAATCTTTTCAGTGTCTGGATTATTAGATGACACCTGGATTCTTGGATGTTTCTGCTTTCAACCTATTGAGATATATTTCTTTGGTTGAAGCATATAAAGAGAATTTGACCTCAGACCTCATCTGACCTATGCAGCTGTAAAATAAAAAGTAGTTTAATATCCTTTGAAGATAATTTTGAATTTTGGGGGGTATTATATCACAACATAATAAGTGAAAGCTTATTGAAGGTCAGTTGCAATATGGAATCTGAGACAATATCCATGAACATTTTATATTTTGTTCCATTGAAACATTATCTTGCACTTGGAATGGATCTTTTATCCATACAAAAGTTTGTAATATCATGCATTGGTCATTATAAAATATTGCTGCACTGATTTATGCAGATCTTCCATATGTTAACATACTTCACTTTACAATATAAAAAATAATAACAGTCAGCCAGGCCAGTGGGGCTCAATGGTTGAGTGCTGACCCATGAACCAATGAACCAGGAGGTCACAGTTCCAATTCTGGGTCAGGGCACATGCCTGTGTTGCAGGCTTGATCCCTATAGGGGACATGCAGGAGGCAGCCAATCAATGATACTCTCTCATCACTGATATTTCTAGTTCTCTCTCCCTCTCCCTTCGTATCTCTGAAATAAAAAATAAAATAAAAATAATAATCAGGGTCATTAATGTAACCACTAATCTCATGAGAAAAGTTTATAAATATAGGGAAACTGCAATATAGTGAAAAAAAGTTGTAACATTCTAAATTTTATTGAAAGCTCCAATTTTATCACTGGACCCCACCACAACCCAAGCCCCTAAGTAAAGAATGTTTTGGTGGCACTTCAACCCCAAGGAAACAGACTTGATTTCTATCACCTTAAAATGCCACTGTTAGCAAAATATTTTTGTTGACCTCAATAAGACAGAAGACAGAAAGCTGGGCTTCCCTGAGATTACATAACAGCAGTGTGAACAATTTTTTGCTCATTGGCTAAAAGTTGTTGGTAACTACATTTTCTACCAGTGACAGCCCAAAAATTCTGTTTGACAAATCTGGATAGAGTCTGTTTGTAACATTTGAGAAATCAGAAAATGCTTGTGAGAAAGATGACATTTGGCATGTGGACTCTTCTACATATAAGATATGGGATCTTAGTTTTTCATTGCTATATCTCAATTTCTCATTAACAACAGAACCTACCACCTATGCTGGCAAGAGAAAGAAGTGAACTATTACACATGAAAAGTGCTTTGTTCAATGCCTGACACATAATGAGCCCTCACTAATGCCTTCTGCCACTCTTGTCAGTACTGTCACCATCACTATTTTTAAGATGTGATTTGAATGGAATTTGGATGGGTCAATGGCAGTTCTTGGAAGCAATCAGAGTTACATAGAGAAAGGCATATTCAAAGAAGCAGAAAGAAACTCAGGTTGGAACATGGGAATGTCTAAAAGGAAATAATAGGAGGTAAAAATGGAGATGTTGGCTGAAGAGTACTTTGCATGTTAGGATAAGGCTGAATTTAATTTTGTAGGTAATCGGGAAGCTGTTAAAGGCTTTAGAGTGATGTGATTGGAGCTCTGCTTTGTTTGGTTAATCTGGGAGTGATAGGCATATTAGATGTCATAGAGGTAACTGAGGTAGAGACAGCACCTGAACTCATGAAATGCACTTTGACTTTTGACACAGTTGCCTATCTACACTAATAAAAGAGAGTCAAATTCACCATACCTCCATGAGGCCCACCAGCCAATCAGGAGTGAGTATGCAAATTAACCCAACAAAGATGGTGGGTTAATTTGCATATGCAGGCACTGAGCAGCTAGGGGTGGGGCGGGACACAGGCATTCCACACTGACCCAGTTGCTTTTGGCCTCTGGGCAATGTGGGAAGGCAGAAAGGTGGCTCCAGGCTGGAGCAAAGGGGGTGCTGGCAGTCAGGGGAAGGAAGGCCCATTCTTGCACAAATCTTCATGCATCGGGCTTCTAATTATATTTTAGTTTTGAAAACATAGTGTGAGTCAGAGTTTTGAAAGAGGGAGTCATAAATTAAGAAATGTTGCTCCTGTAAAATGAATAATGTTGTTGAAACTTCTTGGGGTCAGAGTTAGTTTTGAGAAAAAATAAAATAAAATAAATCATTGCCAAATATTGTGTCTACACAAGCTCTTTTAAGTTTTATTTTATTATACTGAAAGAGGGTTAATATTTGGTCACAAAATTATTTTCCATGTTTGATATAAAAGTTATGAAGAAATTTCTTTTGCACTATGGTATCCATATAGTTTTCTGGTTTCTAAAACAAAAGGTTGGACTACAAAAGGAGAATGATAAATTTGCTTTTCTTTTTACCCTTATTAACTTATAGGTATTTAGTTCCTACTTCCTAGTCCCTACTGTCTGGATCCCAAGAATACAGTAATAATGAAATTCCAATGCGTTGCTATGGAGATGTAATAAAGTCATGATATAAATATAGCTGTGTGGTCTTGGTCACTATTACTGGGTGAAAAAAAAACAAGACAAAAATGAAAGAATAAACCCCAAACTCTCTTAATTCACCACTGCAGTTCCCCGAGCATCCCTGTCTAGATAAGGTCAGTCAGAAAGAGAATAGTTGGAAATGATCTGGTGACATATTCATTTATTTCCTACCCACAGAATAGGCTACATAATTATGAATGCATATCAATCTTTCTCTAACATGCATACTTAAATAAGTCTGTGTCATCATGTATAGCAGACAATACTGCTATTTCCTATTTCAGATATGGCTAACATGATTAGAATATCCACAGAATAGAAATCAGCACCCAAAATGTGACTGAGCAATTAAATTTGGGATTCTAGTGTGGAGCAAAAATGTGCTCCCCAGGAGGCTCCATGTGTTGGCACCACCCAGCTGTTTGAAGAATTTCTTGGCGAAAACGAAAACCGATGGAGAACAAGGAAAAACAGGTGGTGTGTCAAGAGCCGTGTTTCAGTGTGACATCTGCAGGTGGTTCTGTGGCTCCAGGGTCAGACTGACTCTCTTCCTAAGGAGAGTTCTCCTTAGGGTGTGTTCAAAGTGTGTAAAAACTAAATGAGAGCTGAAAGAGTTGTAAGGATCTTAAAAATAGAGAAAGAGGGAAAGAAGGCATACGAAGACATCCAAAAACCAGAAAAGACTTGATTCTGCTGAAATGTATGCACTATGTATCTTAATCTGTATGAATATATACAAAAATGCATATTATTATTTTCAATATAATATTAAAATGATGAAATACTGTGTGTTTATGTCCATGTTTTTTTGTGTGTTCTTTTTTTTTTTTTTTTAAAAACACACAACAAAAAAACAAAAAATATCTATGTCTTCTATTATCTTTTATTGTTGTCTCACACCAGACCAGTAGGGTGTGCTCATGACTTAACATTCTACTTGAGAAAGCCCACCCAGACCCTGTCTTTTCAGTAAAGGTAAACAAAAAAATCACCCATGTAAGAGGCAAAGTGCCCTGTTCACACAGTGATCTTACGGACACACTCATGGCCCATTAAAATGACATGTTAAGATATATTTCACTTGCTTTGGTCCCGCTGCTGAAATGTTGATCGATCTCTTCTCCAATACTTCAGTTCTCCTGGGGAGTAATCCCTCAATTTAGGTCCCAATTACAAAAGCTCTCTGCCTTGTCTCCTGAGTCTCTCTTTTGGACAGCTAGCATTCCTCAGAATTGGATATAGGAATCCTTCTGGTAAATAAACACTTTTGCAGAAAGGAGGCAAAGTAAATTATGTGCTAAATCATGTCTACAGTTCATCCCTTGGTACCTCAAAGAACAAAGCAGAAGCCATAGTTGTCTGTTTCACTGCTTTCAATTTTTAAAAGGAGACCTCATTTCTCTTGCTGCAAAATAGAAAAAGCACAGTTTGGCACTGTGGATTCAGATGAGAACTGAGAGACAAAGTTAACTATGAATACAAACAGGTTTTTTTCCCAGGATAAAAATAGGCAGCAGAACATTGCACTGGCTTTCCTTTAAACTTTCTTTGTAATTTGTGGGGGTAGAATACACGTAGTGGCCCTCACTGGCTGTTCACAAAAACTTGGCTGAAGGATCCTGACAAAATAGATAGTATGAGCTCATCTGCCTCCAAACACTGTTTGGCTAATGACTGTGTAGACTGCTAGTGTTTAATTATACCTGGTACAGCTGAAAATGACTGAACACAAATATTTCAAACCAAATTCAGAGTGACCAACAGTACATTTACTCACATTGCTTTTCTAAGTCAAAGTTCATTCTTCCACTTTTAAGATAGGAAATAGGGTGTTCCAAGACATCCTAGGGATCATATCTATGTGTCTATATTTGGAGTATTATATGCTTTTTTACTATGGTAGAAATAAAAACAGCACATAGAAAGAGTTTATAGAAGGTATGAGGCTTTATAATTGCTAAGATATTTATTTTAAAACTGCATGCTTTGTTCTACACTATTTTTATAGGATACTTAAATATTCATGATTTTGATATCCATGGGAGATCCTGCAACCAATCCCCTATGGGTACCAAGAGAAAACTTGTTAGGTTTGGGGGAAGTGAAACACTATATGCAGTTTGTACGTCTTTTTAGAAGTGTCTGTTCAGGTCATACAAATGGCCAACAGATATATGAAATGATGCTCAATTATATGAGCTATTAGAGAAATGCAAATCAAAACTACAATGAGATACCATCTCACACCTGTCAGAATGGCTATTATCAATAAGACAAGTAATAACAATTGGAGAGGATGTCCAGGAAAAGGGCTCCTCATTCACTGCTGGTGGGAATGTAAACTGGTACAGCCACTGTGGAAATCGTATGGAGGTTCCTTTACAAATTAAGAATAGAGTTACCACGTGGCCCAGTAACCTCTCTTCTGGGTATCTACCAGAAAAAATGGAAAACATTTACTTGTAAAGATATCTGCACCCGTATGTTTATTGAAGCATTATTCACGGTGGCCAAAACTTGAAAACAACTGAAGTGACCCTTGGTAGATAATTGGATAAAAATGATGTGGTACCTAGATGCAATGGAATACTACTCCACCATAACAAAGATAAAACACTGTCCTTTATGAAAATACAGATGGATCTTGAGAACATCATGCTAAGCTAAATAAGTCAGTCAGAAAAAGTTAAGAACCATATGATTTTACTCATATGTGGGATATAGAACTGAAAGCAACAAATGAGCAAACATGAAAAACAAACAAACAAAAACTCATAGATACACACAATAGTATATTGGTTACAAGAGGGATGGGTGGTGGGGAGCTGTAAAAAGTGAAGGGGGTCAAATATATGGTTTTGGCAGAAGATTGACTTTGGGTGATGGACACACAATACAATATACAGATGATGTATCATAGAATTGCACACTGGAAACATATATAATAGATCAATTCAGATAAACATACATTCTTCCAAAACTGAAACAGGAGAAATCAGAGAATCTGAGTATACAGATTAGAACTAATGAAACTGAACCTATAATTTAAAAAACAAATGTCCTAGTCAGTTTATCTCGGTGGTTAGAGCATCATCCCGATGACTGAGGGTCTCAGGTTTTAATCCAGTTAAGGGAAAGTACCTTTGTAGCAGGCAAGATCCCTGGCACCAGTTGGGGCACGTGCGGGAGACAATCAAATCCACATGTCTATCTCACATTGGTATTTCTCTCTCTACCTCTCCCTTTCCCTTTCACTCTCAGGTGGGGATTAACAACAACAACAAGAAACAAAACAACAACAAAAACTCCCCAAAAAACGAAAGTCATTGACTAGATGGCTTCGCAGATGAATTTTACCAAACATTCAAAGAACTAACACCTATCCTTCTCAAACTATTCCAAAAATATTCAAAAGGAGAGAAGACTCCTGAGCTCATTTTACAAGGCCAGCATTATCCTAATTCCAAAACCAGATAAGGCCACTACAAAGAAAGAAAATTATATGCCAATAGCCCTGATGAACATAAATGCCAAAATCCTCAACAAAATATTAGCAAACCAAAACCAGCAATACAATAAAAAAGATCATACACCAAGATCAAGTGGGCTTTATTCCACAGATGCAAGGTTGGCACAAAATCCACCAATCAATAAATATGCCATACTACATAAATAAACAAAGAATAAAAATCACGTGATCATATCAATAAATGCAGAAAAACATTTTATAAACTCCAGCACCCATTTATGATAAAACTCTCAGGAAAGTGGGAGCAGAGGGAAAATACCGTAATATAATAAAGGCCATATATGATAAGTCCATAACAAATAGCATACTCAATGGGAAAAACTAAATACAGTTTCTTAAGATCAGGAACAAAACAGGATGTCCTCTTTCTCCCTTTTTATTCAACATAGTATTAGAACTAGCCACAGCAATCAAACAAGAAGAAGAAATAAAAGGCATTCAAAGTAAAAATAAAGAAGTAAAACTGTCATTATTTGCAGATGACATGATACTGTATATAGAGAACCTTAAAGATTCCACCAAAAACTACTTGAACTGATAAATGAATTCAATAAAGTAGCAGGTTATAAAAGAAATGTCCAGAAATCAGTTGCATTTTTATACACTAACAATGAACTATCAGAAAGAGAAACTAAGAAAACAATCCCATCTACAATTGCATCAGAAAAATAAAACACATAGGAAATATTTAACCAAGGGTGCAAAAGATCTGTACTTGGAAAATAATAAGACAGTGAAGAAAGAAATTGAAGAAAATACAAGTAATTGGAAGTATATACCATGTTCGTGGATAGGAAGAGTTAACATAATTAACGGTCCATACTACCCAAAGGACTCTACAGATTCAATGGAATTATTACCAATATACCAATGGAATTTTTTAAACAGCTAGAACAAATATTTAAAAAATTATATGGAACCACAAAAGACCCTGAATAGCCACAGCAATCTTGAAAACTAAGAACAAAGTTAGAGGAATCATACTACCTGATATCAAAGTATACTATAAGGCCATAATAATAAAAGCAGCATTGTACTGGCATAAAAACAAATATACAAATCAATAGAATAGAACAGATAACCCAGATCTAAACCCATGCCCTTATCGTCAATTAATATTTGACAAAGGAGACAAGAACATATAATGGGGTAAAGACAGTCTATTTAATAAATGATGTTGGGGTTGTAGCTGGTTTGGCTCAGTGGATAAAGCGTTGCCCTGTGGACTGAAGGGTCCCAGGTGCAATTCTGGTAAAGGGCACATGCTCGGGTTGCAGGCTTGATCCCCAGTAGGGGGCACGCAGGAGGCAGCTGATGAATGATTCTCTCTCATCATTGATGTTTCTTTTTTTTTTCAGTTCTTTTTTATTGATTAAGTTATTACATATGTGTCCTTATCCCCACATTACCCCCTATACCCCCACTCATGCCCTCATCCCACTGTTGTCTGTGTCCATTGGTTAGGCCTATATGCTAGCATATAAGTCCTTTAGTTGATCTCTCCCCCTTACCCCCACCCTCCCCTACCTTCACTCTGAGGTTTGATGGTCTGATTGATGTTTCTCTGTCTCTGGATCTATTTTTGCTCATCAGTTTATGTTGTTCATTATATTCCACAAATGAGTGAGATCATGTGATATTTATCTTTCTCTGACTGGCTTATTTCACTTAGCATAATGCTCTCCAGTTCCATCCATACTGTTGCAAATGGTAAGAACTCCTTTTTTTCACCTCCGCATAGTATTCCATTGTGTAGATGTACCACAGTTTTTTAATCCACTCATCTGCTGATGGGCACTTAGGCTATTTCCAAATCTTAGCTATGGTGAATTGTGCTGCTATGAACATATGGGTGCATATATCCTTTCTGATTGGTGTTTCTGGTTTCTTGGGATATATTCCTAGAAGTGGGATCACTGGGTCAAATGGGAGTTCCATTTTTAGTTTTTTGAGGAAACTCCATACTGTTCTCCACAGTGGCTGCACTAGTCTGCATTCCCACCAGTAGTGCACGAAGGTTCCTTTTTCTCCACATCCTCACCAGCACATGTCATTTGTTGATTTGCTGATGATAGCCATTCTGATAGGTGTGAGATGATGTTTCTATCTCTCCTTCCCTCTCCCTTTGTCTCTGAAAAAAATAAATTTTTTTAAAAAAATTATTTTTAAAAAATGGTGTTGGGAAAATTGGACAGATAGGTACAAAAAATGAAACTAGGCCACCTTCTTACCAAATACAAAAGAATAAACTAAAAATGGATTAAATTAAAGACTTAAATATAAGACTAAAAATCCTAAAAGAAATCATAGACAGTAAAATAGCAGACATTTATCATAGCAATATCTTTTTTGATATAATTCCTTGGGCAAGAGAAGCAAAGGAAAATATAAACAAATGGTACTACATCAAATTAAAAAGTTTTTGCACAGCTAAGGAAACTATTTAAAAAAATGAAAAGATAGCCCACTGAATGGGAGAACACAATCACCAATGACACATCTGATAAGGGATTAAGATCCAAAATTTGTAAATAACTTATTTAACTCAACAACAAATTTAAAAAAAAATGAATAAAGGATCTGAATAGACACTTCTCCAAAAAAGACACACAGATGGCCAATAGACATATGAAAAGATGCTCAATGTCACTAGTTGTCAGATAAATGGAAATTAAATCCGCAATGAGATATTCACACCTGTCAGAATAGCTACCATCAACATATGAACAACATGTTGGCAAGGATGTGGAGAGAAGGGAACCCTCAGGGACTGTTAGTGGGAATGCAGATTGGTGCAGTCACTATGGAAAACAGTATGAATTTTCCTCAAAAAAATTAAAAATGAACTGCCTTATGACCCAGTGATTCCACTTCTAGGAATATATCCAAAGAAACATGAAACACTGATTCTAAAAAATATACTCACCTCTATGTTCATTGCAGCATTATTTAACACAGCCAAGAAAATTTGTAAGCAACCCACATGCCGACCAGTAGATAAGTAGATAAAAAAGCAGTGGTGTATTTACACAATGGTATATTACTGGGCTGTAAAAAAGAACAAAATCTTTTGTGACAGCATGGATGGAACTGGAGAATATTATGCTAAGTGAAATAGGCCTGTCAGGGAAAGGCAAATACCATATGACTTCACTTACATGTGGATTCAAATGAGCAAAATAAACAAACAAAATAGAAACAAACTCATAGATACAAGAACAGATTGACAGTGGTTAGATGGGAATGGGGTTGAGAGGCTGGGTGAAAAGGTGGAAGGATTAAACAAACAAACAAAAACTCTCATAGACACAGACAACAGTATGCTTGCTAATTACCAGAGGAACATGTGTGTGTAGTGGGGTGGAGTGGGAGGGAGCAGTAGTAGATGGTAAAGGTCAATAAATGGTGATGGAAGGAGACTTGACTTCTGGTGGTAAACACACAATACAATATACAGACGATATACTATAAATTGTACACCTGAAATTTTTTCAATTTTTATACATTTAAAACATTGATATACCTGAAGTAAGACTTGAGGTTTGGGTCCAACTTTAATATTTCCCTGATAGCTACCTGGTTGTTTCAATTTTATTAAACACTTTTCTCACTGATTTGAAATGCAACCTTTATCGTATCTACTTTTCCAGATGTCTTTGGATATATTTCTAAACTTCCTGTTCTGTTTCATTGATCTGTCTCTCTATTGTGTGCCAATATCATTTATTTTTCAGCTTATGCAATAGGCTTCTATGCTTATTACATCAGTGAAATTTCTTTTGTCCAAAGATGTGCACTCTAACTAATGTTTCATGTACTGGTGCTGGCCATGCAGCATGTGAAGAAAAAAGGACTAGTTCTTCAAAGGGAGGAGGCAGTTGTGTAGAAATAGGAGCACCCTTGGAATCCTTGTACTGCCTAAATGCAAGCCGATGGTCTCTGGCCCAAGTTAGTAATTTCTTTCTTCTTTTTTATACCATGGGCTATGGATGTGAGACTATGTAGATCACTGGGCAGTAAGCACATTAATGGGCGTCTACATCACATTACACCTTTTCCTTGGTGTTCATATTGAACAATCCAGTGACAACTTCAGTTCTTTCACATTACGAGTGGAAAGTGGCTGGTTACTCTTTTATCCAGAAAAACCCAATTTTGTAAACAAGAAACAAAAAAAGTTGATTAAGACAGATTTCAGACATATCATAATAAAATTATTTTTTTGTTGTTTTTTGTTTTAGTTATCCAAAGTTTTTGGAGATTGAATAGAATTCCACAGTTTTTTGGTATGATTTACATCTCTCATTCAATATCATTTTTATAGTATAAAGCATGAGAAAGTCTTCAAGAGAAATAAATAATTCTGAAGAACATGAATGAGCTAGAAAATATTTTCAAAATTGTACCTAACTTTTAAAAAGGAAATTTTTAAATGCATATTGTTTCTTTGTAATTTCCTATTGTTTCTTCACAATTGACCTAGTAGATTTTAGAAAATTGTAACAATAGTGAAGTTTTTCAAAATAAAGTTTTTTGAATTAGCTCTAAGTATAGATTGTAATCTTATACTTTGCTTGTAAACAAGCCAATAATCATTTGTGTCTTACTGTAAAATCTGTTTTTGTTTGTATGCTTTCATTTAACTGAAACATGTCGGAGGATGTTATTAATTTATACATGTTCAGAACTTCTTTCTTCAGCCTACCATAAAAGAATATTATAATTGGCAGTCCTTTTCTGTTGTTGTTTTTTGTTAAAGAATATATCAGTTACCTGTTGCCATAATACTGCTGTGTATCAAACCATCTGGAATATCAGAAACTTAACATAATAAGAATTTATTTAACTCACCCATCCATAGTCAAATATTTCCACTGGGCTTGGCGGGGCTATTGATCTGATCTTGGGTGGAATCATGTATAAGACTCATGTAGACGGGCTGCCAGCAGTGCCTGGACCAAGCATTCCCCATCCTCCAGCAGGCTCGACTGAAGACATTCTCATGGTGGTGTCAAAGAGCAAGAAAGAGCAAATCCAGTTGGGCAAATGCTTTCTCAGGTCTCTGCTTGTATCCCACTTCCCACAGCTTAATCACGAAGCACATGGCTAAGACCTGTGTTGAGGTAGGTGGGAGCTGGCGCTATGGAGTTCCATGCAAAAGGCCAAAAATACAGAGCAGGGTGAAGAAATGAGGTCCTTAATGCAATCAATTGGTCATGGTGATAAGTAGCAATGTATTTAGGGAAAGATGCTAATTAATAATTAACTAATTGCAAAACAATATAAGACTGTGAAAGGGGAGGAAAGAAAGCCTCATAGACTGGGAGTAGAGGAAGGTTTTGTTTTATTCCCTTTTGGGTGGGGAGGGAGATGGATGAGAAAGAAACCCGTGAGGAAAGTGGAATGGAAACAAAGGGCATTTTAATGAGTGTTTCTAAACACTTTTGATTTCAGTCCCTTTAATGTCATCTAAGTGGTCATAGAATGAAATTCCTCTTTAATCACTTTTGGCTCTCAAGGTGTAATTTGTATGTGTCACATCTCCATGACTAAACAGCATTGATCTGTAGATTCATACGTGGTTATTGCAGACAGTCTAGTTTGCATGCTCCGCATTATACTCCCCTTTTACTTTTTACACGATACATTATTTAGGTCTCAAACTGCAGTGTCCTCTGGGGACGTGAATGCCCTTTCTAAGTGTGCTGATCATAAAGATTGTCTTGCAGCTCCAAACACATCAGTCTATGCTTTGCTATGTGTTCATGGGGCTGGGTTTCTGCAAACCATAGATTACCTTTGCCAAATGAGTCCTTGTTGGGTTGGGCCAATAGGGGGCGCTAAATGGAGCCAGGAGGAAAAGGGGGGGATGCTCCTTCCTTATTGCTCACTCTACTAATAGCTCTTCATTCCAGCATTTGGTTTGAGTAACAGTAGTTGACATCAGTTTCCAGTTTCTTCTACACCAAGAACTAGCTTCCTCATGTTGGCTTAGAGGTAAGAGCACCAGCTGGCTGATGCTTCCCCAGAAAGGTCTGGGTCCCAGCTCTGCAGGACCTTGTTTCTCTGAGCTCTTGAAGCACTAGCACAAGTAGCAATTTTGTTGCTGTTGTTTTAGGCTTGAAATAATGTATAGCCTAAAGTTCCAGTGGTTCTCAACCTGTGGGTCGTGACCCCTTTGGGGGTCGAACGACCTTTTCACAGGGGTCACCTAAGACCATCAGAAAACACATATATCATTACATATTGTTTTTGTGATTAATCACTATGCTTTAATTATGTTCAATTTGTAACAATGAAATTGGGGGTCACCACAACATGAGGAACTGTATTAAAGTGTCACGGCATTAGAAAGGTTGAGAACCAATGGAAACCAATTTAACTAACCTCAAGGGTAAAAGGTAAAGAGATTCTAAAGTTAGGATCACTTCTATTATTATGCTAATATATTTTTTTCTATGCATGGACTCCCCTTCCACATACATACAACTTATTGAAAAGTAAACAAATTTCAACTATTTAATTTACAAGCCATTTCTTTTGTGCAGATTATTCTGGACAGCTTATTCAGTAGACATCTCAAATTCACTGACTTATCAGATTGCTAATAAGAGGAACTCTAGTAGAAAGTAAATATAAAATGTATTGACCAATTAGAGTGCAGTAAAAAGCATTGCATGAAATGGACAGAGCTTGCCTATGTGAGAGCATATTGGAAATTAAAAAGAACTCATCCAATAGAAGAAAAATTTTGATGAACACTAAAATCACTTCTTAAAATTGCAAATAAGATTTTCTTTTCTGATTCAAAAAGTTTCTAAGAGTTTAATTTCAACTTTGTAACTTTTTAGTTTGAATTTCTCTAGTTAATTGTGAATCTCTTCTTTTGATTGTCTCCCATTTGCATAATCCTCTGAGAGAATGTAGTTATAATTGCAAGCATTTACAGTAATAGATCCTGGTGGTATACACTCCTGATTAAAGTGCTAATCCTGAATTTTGGTATTTAAATTAAAACAAGAATTGTTTTCCTAGCGCTTATTGGTAGCCCCTTTTCCTAGCTATTAACATAAATTTCTAGTGAACCAAAGAGCTTATGGAAAAGGAATAGGCAATATAAGTTCAAAATAGGCAAAACAAATCTATGGTGATAAAGGTAAATATGGTAGTTACTTCTGTATATGGGATTATGGGGGCATAAAGAAAGTTTCTGGGATGCTGGTAATATTCTTTATCTTGATCTGATTGGTGAGGATATGTGTGATAACCTTGTAAAATCTTATCACAGTAAAGATTAAAGATTTTAGTTCTTTCCTATATGTATATTTACTGCAATAAGTATTAATGTTAAAATAACTACAAAAACTGTAAGGAGAAAATTGTCTCATTTCTTGAAGTTAATAAAGCCGAGATTGCCAAAATAATGTCCTGCCCTCCTTTCTTTGTACTTTTTACATCAATGTTATATTAGTCTTTGGGGGAAGATTATAAAATGGATAATTGTTATTAAACTACATGTGGGATTTGATGATGTTGGTAAAGAATTAAAAACCAAGTTTATTTTTAGTATTTAGGCCATCTAAATTTACTAACTGACTTCAAGAAAGAAAAAAAAATTAGGGTTTATGAGGAGTCTCAGTGGGGAGTGTTTATATTAGATACTTAGCACTGCAGGATGCTGTGAGTTGGAAAACACAGACAGATCCAATTAATAGATTCTGCGCTGTGGAAACAACCCTATTGGACAGCTTAATGTGTGAATGTGAGAACATACTTATAAGAAGTATTATCGTTTTATCTCATATAAGTTTATGAATTTTTCTGTAGTCTAGGGATTTGAGATAAAAATTGAGATATTTTGGCTCCTCATTTGTGGAATTCTTGAATAAAATTCCTTGAGAATCATTATTTAAGGCAGTGGTTCTCAACCTTCTGGCCCTTTAAATACAATTCCTCATGTTGTGACCCAACCATAAAATTATTTTCGTTGCTACTTCATAACTGTAATGTTGCTACTGTTATGAATCATAATGTAAATATCTGATATACAGGATGGTCTTAGGCGACCCCTGTGAAAGGGTCGTTCGACTGCCAAAGGGCTCGCGACCCACAGGTTGAGAACCGCTGTTTTAAGGGACTGACTGATTTTAAAGGATTAGTACCAGCATGTCTGCCTGTATGACACAAGGAAATAGAATATGTTCTTTCACCACTATTCTCTATCCTAATGATTTGGACCCTCCATACAATTGAGGGACTTGCCCTTATATGCGTCAAATGAAGAGATTGTTATCTATGACCAGCTGCTTCCTAGTGAGCATTCCAGCTACTCATCTGACTATTCTTAGTGATGCATTGTTTTGAAAAGACTCATTCAAAATGTCAGACTACATATTACAGCAGAAGTATACATTTTCAAAAAGAAATATAATCTACTCATAAAACCCAGAGTTAAAAGTTAACCAATAATCTCTTTAGAGATTAATGGAATTTGAATTGGAAACCTTGTTTCTAGAAATGTATCCTGGTATATCTGACCTAATGGACTATATAAAAAGTTTAGGAATAGTGTTTCTTAAATTGATATTTGTTGGTTTTCAGACAATCAGGCAAATTTCAAAAATGATTGCAAAAAACAGTGCTCTGGAAATCTCAAGAACTCTTTGGTGGCACTCAGATCCATTAGCAAGACCTCCTACCATTACATTTGCTATTGTGTTCTTTTTGGCTAACATGCATTCTTGCTAATGCATATTTTCAGGACTGAAACACACCACTGCCTTATTTTTGTTCTATATTTCAACCTTCTTCCAAGGTTGATAGCCAAGAAATCAAGATGTGTGTGTGTCTGTGTGTGCATGTGCAAGTTTATAGTTCTTCTAAGTTGTGCTTTGTATTTGGGTTAGGGATAAAGGGAGAGGGAGAGCAGGAAAAAGATTAAAGAGCAGATGGAAAAGTTGCTAGAGAATGTGGCATGAAAATGAATAACTGTTTTTTTGAGGATATTCATTCCTATTAAATATACATTGTGAAAATTCAAAATGCCAGGGCTTATGCAAATGAATAAAACTTTAATTATCATTTCTGGGTCAAAAATCACATTCAGAATGAAGTATTTCATGGAAATTCAGTGTGTCTTGGGATAGTCATATTTTCTTCCACTCATATAGTGCCCCAGAAAATTATTTGCATTAATATCACAAATAAAACTAAAACTAAAATGATGAATCAGGCATTTAATTAAAAATAATTTAGAAATTGAAGTAATTATTAGAGGGTATTCTAGGAAGGGCATTTTAAGAATCAAACTTTCAAAATATTTGCTGTGACAAGAGAGAAGCTAATGTTTCCAGTGGAAAGATCTTTAAATTTTATTTCTCAGAAACATGAGCATTTTCAGTAGGATACATAGTAGGAGATGAGTGATTTAACCAAAAAAAAAGAAAAATGCCATAAGCCAGTCAGAGAAAAAGAAATATCATGTGATCTCACTCATAAGTGGAAGATAATGAACAACATAAACTGATGAACAAAAACAGATCCAGAGACAGAGAAGCATCGATCAGACCATCAAACCTCAGAGGGAAGGTAGGGGAGGGTGGGGGTAAGGGGGAGAGATCAACCAAAGGACTTATATGCATGCATGTAAGCCTAACCAATGGATACAGACACTAGGGGGGTGAGGGCATGAGTGTGGAGGGCAATGGGGGGATAAGGACACATATGTAATACCTTAATCAATAAAGAAAAAAATAATAATAAATAAAAAGAAAAATTCAGTAGATATATGATATTTTTCTCTAAAAGGTTAATTATATAGTTCTCAGCATTTCTCTAGGCTCAGCTGAAAGAGATAACCATTTTCAAAATAATATTCTTTTAGACTCTGTGATTTTGTTTTTTTGCTTTCAGAATCAAAATGAATTATGTTACCTAAGAAGTCTTCCTCCTCTCCTTAAAAGTTATTTTAAAAACTGTTAGTAAGTCTTCCCCAGATTTGTTATTTATTCCAGAACAGGGCTGTTAACCAATTAAAATTTTAAAGAGCTATTGAACGTACAATATCCAAAACACCTGAGATTTAACCTACACAAAGTAATTTTTAGAGGGGGAAATAATTGGAAAAAAATGTTCCATATGCTACCGCCTGGTTTTTATTGGTTTAACATGTAGATTTCCATAGACGTTTTGGAACATGGAGAGGGCATTTTTGTTCTTTTTTGAAAGTAGGAAGGCTTTTTGTGCCAGGTGAATGTTTCAGAGCTCTCACAACTCTGATACAAAACAGCTTTAGGTTTGTAGGAGAGCAGTACGTGTGAAAAGTTAGGACGGAACCAGAGAGAAGCTTTCTGTGACAGCACTGATTTATGCATAATATTAGAGATGATGATGTTATCTGTTGTCAGCAATTGATTCTGCAATTGTCAACTCAGCAATTTTGAAAGAGGAGGGATGATGAACATCTGGTGAATCTTCTAATTTTAAAAAAATATGTACTGCTGAATAACACTGGCAAAAGAGTTTTTATTTTCATGCATGCTTTTTACAAAAAAAAATAGTCGAATTTTAACAATTTTTAACCTCTTGGAGGAACTCAAAAAAGCTAACATAACCTGTAGCCTCATCCTGATGACCTTGCAATCACTCTCATCACCCACTCTTAGTCATCCTTATCCTCCTCCACTGTTTCTCCTTCTCATTGCTATTCCCCTTCTAAATCTTTATAGTTTAGTTAATTTATTATGTTCATTGTTTGTTTCAGTCTCCCCCTAGTAGAAAGGGCAGGGATCTCTGTTTGTTGTGTTCACTGATGTGTCTCATGCTTATAATGGTGCATAGCATATAGTTGATGCTCAACGAATATTTATTGAAATCAAAGCAGTTTCTGTGTTGGGCAAGGTAAAACTTATAGGTAACATTTATTTAGCCTTTCCTATGTGTCAGGTACTATAAGTTTCTCTTTCAGTTCAATTTTCTGACTTCAGCCTCACAAATAATCTCATGAGGTGGGCATTTAATTAGAGACTACTACTGACTCTTTAGAGATGAGGAGACTGAGGCTCAATGGGTTAAGTGAAGATCAAATGGCCAGTAAGAAGCAGAATCAGGAATTGAACTCAAGTCTGTCCAACACCAGAGCTTCTGCTCTTCAACACCAAGTTCTCTTCTTTAGGTAGTAATGTCATTCTTTCCAGTGCTTGAACTGAAATAAATAAATGTTAATTCTAGTTGGAGTTAAAGGACTTCCAAATTACAATGAACCATTCTAGCAATAATTACCAAATATGTCTATGGAAAATTGGCATTGCATGGTAATTGAATTGTACTATTGGCTTTTTTTTTTTAAGTATGGAATTTTGGAAGTTCTATTTGGTGAGTACACACAGAGCCAGAAGGTTGTCACCAACTCTTTATATTTGGCCAAAACGGAGTCTTCCAAAGATGGAGACCAGAAATCCAGGCCAGTGATTGGTACCAGGATCACATCACTGCCCTTTTTCAGGGTCTCATGTAAGTCAGCTTGTGTGGACTACATTGAGTTCTCTTCAGTAATAGGCTAAGAATGGCCTTTTTTCACTTTCACAGTTTTGTTGACTAGTTTACTAAGAGGACCAAAGCCAAAATAGTCAGATTTACTTGGCGTCTAAGGAAAGCTTTGAGCACCAGGGTGTGCTCATTTTATGTTATGGGCAGCATAGCTTTCAAGGCAAGTAAAAATCAGAGAAAATAATAATTTATTTCAATTTTGATTCACATATCAAATGCAGTTGGCTCTAGATTGTGTCAATCTTTATATTGAAAAGCAAGGGACTAGTTTATTAATTACTTATTAATTTGGCCAATGTCAAGATCACAAACCAAGTAAATAAGGTATCACAATTATTATAAAACAGAAAATTCAAGTAGAATTTTGAATCACCTGGTTTTATATCATATGAGTAATTTAAAGATATTTACTGTCATTTCTGATGTGTATTCAGATTTTTATTTTAGTAATCCAGTTTCTTTAATAAAGTATATATATATATATATATATATATATATATATATATATATATATATATATATATAACTGGTAGGTTAAAAATATGACTGCATAATGGCAAAACTCTTACATATATACCAATAAGACATGATTTAACACTATAAACTGTAAACTAATATATAGACAGGGTTGCTCTGATCTTTTTGGAAAAAAAAATACACATGGATTTATAACATCAATGACAATACAACAACTATCCAAATGTTTTTGGATATGCTATCGAGTTAGTATGAATGACTAGTAACTCTCTTCTTTTATCAGATGAAAAGGAATTTTTAAAATCTTCAATTGCATGGGCATTAATTAAGACAAATTGGCTTCTGCCTATGGAAGAGATGAAAACCATTTATTTTGAAGCAAGCCAATAATTACCATTAGAGAACATCTTCGTTATTTCATTACATCACACTTGAATAAGTTTGACAATGGAAGAATATTTATGTAGACTTTATTTACTGCAGCCTTATCTACCAGGACATAGTACTGTAACATGAATCACATGTTTCCTTTCACTTCTGGCTTTCTCCTCTCCCCCCAACCCCCTTATTTTTGTGCGTGTGTGGTGTGTGTTCTGAAATAGAAAAATCTCTGGTTGACTTTTAAATCACTTAAATTATTAAATTATTTTTAAATGTGGTTTATTTTTAATTTATAATTATTGATAATTAAAATATCAGCGGTTTCCATCACAATATCAAGCTTATATTTATGTTTGCTTTTTTGAGTAGAAAAGATAAAGACTTCTAATTAGAGTACAAGAAATGAACTAAAATCTTTAGAAAGTGTCCAGGGATAAGTCACTACGTATAAATGTTAAATAATGATCAGAAGTCTTGGTCTACCTTGTGCAAAGTGTGTGTAATTACATCTTTGTGGCTCCCTTCTAGGATTTCTCATACCCACAAGACTCTCTGGTTCAAACACACCCAAGATGGTTCCAGATTTTTTGTACCTGCTCTGAATATACAATGAGGTGCCTGTGAAATGTTATCTGCCTCACATAAACTGAAGCCAATGCAGACTTTTAGTGCATTGGAGGTGGCTTTAGGGTAGTAAAATGGCAAATTCTTGGGACTCAGTCAGATTCGAGTTTACATTCAAACTTAGCTATTTACTAACAATGTGACTCTGAGCAAGAAACCTACCCTCTCCAAGCCTTAGTTTCCCCAGGTGGAAGAATTAGGATTGCAATCTTACTGTCTTTGTTGTAAAGATTAAATGAAATGTCTTCATTTATTCATCAAGATTCTTTGCTGAGGGCCCACCTGTGACAATCTACGAGCTAGTTTACTGTGATGGATGTAGTATTAAACCTGCTCATGTGGAGCTGTAGGAGTGGTGTATTACAGTATCTATCAGAGAGAATGCTATGTCATAAGTGTCCTGTGAGTGTCATCCAGCGTTACTGTGTATGCCTTCAGATGTATAGTTTTGTGCCTATCTGGGAGCCCAATGCTATTGTAAAGTAGCTTCTTCAGATTGCAAACAAAAATTGAAAGGAATATGGGAAAAGCTAGCCTTAATAGATACAAAGGAGAACCCCAAGCACTCAAGTAATATCATAAAATTAATTATTTAAAATGTGGGGAAATTATGAAAAGAGTAAAATTGTAAAGTAGTTAGAGGTAGGCTCTCGATATACAGGGGTGGGCAAAAGTAGGCTAACAGTTGTGAGTACATGAAACAGTTAATTCCTGTATTATTATATATTCATTATTGTATTATTTATTTGTATTGCTTCCATATGAAGAACTGTGAACCTACTTTTGCCAACCCCCTGTATTTGGCTCTGCTCCTCCCTTTCCCTCGCTACCTTTCTCATCTTCTACAAGTTTCATTGACAAGGAATTCCACTATTTGTTCTGGTTCACTTCCTGGCTATTATGATAGCATGTAATTAGTTGGGAAATAATTCTGAAATAAATATGATGAGCAGCTTTACTTATAGGGCCTATTATACTCAAATCATAACCAGATGGTATTTCAAAATCCGATCAACTTGATACATTGGCAGAAGGAGTAGGGTAAAATGTATCTGAATCCTGGAGCCATCACAAAAGATTTAGCGTGTCACCCTCACTGAAAAAGAGAGATGCCAAATGATATGAAACTCCAAAGAGAAATTTCAGAGAAAGGATAAGATGTTGAGGTCTTGGAAGAAGAGAAACACAGATGCTCACTTTGGCTATATTCCATAAAACAATATAAAAAGAAGCCACAAAACTCAAATATGAGTTGGAGGGAGACTTGGGTGTTGTAAACCACCCCCAAGAGTTCAACAAGAAAAGACATAGATGACTTCCTGTTACTGAAAGAAACTTCCTGTTACTGAAAGAAACCTATTTCTAGGAAACCGAAACAAAATAAATAATTCTGGGACAAGGCAACAAATGAATAAAATATTGAACTAAATTTCTTGGCTTGTATTTCTTTCTTTAGCTATTGTGTTTGAGCTAATATGGGTGGATATTGGGTGAAGGCACAAATGAGGGAGCGAGATCTCAAATATAGTTACTATTCTTTGGAGTTTTGTCTACTCTTTTTTAAAAAAATATTTTTTATTGATTTCAGAGAGGAAGGGAGAGGGAGAGAGAGTTAGAACATCAATCATGAGAGAGAATAATTGATTGGCTTCCTCCTGCATGCCCCACACCGGGGAACAAGCCCACAACCCAGACTTGTGCTCTGGGAATCAAACCAGTGATAGTTTGATGCTCAACCACTGAGCTATGCCATCTGGGTTTTGCCTACTTTTATATTTTACTATTCTTCTACATACTCAGGCCTGTATGCAGATTAACATGTAGCAGAACCAAGATAATTTGATGCTGAAAGAGACCCCAGTAATCACCACTTGCAAAGTTTTCAATTAATGGTGGAGAAGGGACAGTCAAGGAAGGGAGTTGATTTTCCCAAGGTGACTGAGCAAAAAGGAGCAGAGCAAGAGGGCAGGTCTCTTGCCATGTACTCTTGTACTCTGTCTGCAAAATTAGTTCACTTCTTATTATTTATCCTGAGGTTCAACTTCTACAAAACTCAACTATTTGGTAATTTATGTTTTCTTAGAAAACCATACATTTTATTAATAATTTCAATTGAATTCACACAGAATTGTGCGTACTATTATCTTTCAAATATTTAACCATATGTATTGTTAATTACCTCATTTTAAATTTTTTGTGTATACCTCTCATCACTTTTTCATGTGATTGGCCCTTAAGTTTTATGTGGTTTTTTTAAAAAAAATACCTTAAAAAATCTATTCTAATATCTTTAACTTCACTTTTTCCTCTTTCTTCTTCACCACTTTGTTTAAAATACCACTACTTTAGGTATTTTTTTTTTTACTTTGAATATTTATGAATTCATTTCCTCCTCTTGTTGATATTAAGAAAGCATTTAAGGGAATACATTTGGGCTGACTACAATATTGATCACATCCGATATGTTTAAAGAAACATGTTTTTAAAAATTAATTTATTTTAAAATATATTTTTAATGATTTCAGAGAGGAAAGGAGAGGGAGAGAGAGATAGAAACATCAGTGATGAAATAGAATCATTGATTGACTGCCTCTTTCCTGTACACCTTCCATTGGGGGTTGAGCTTACAACCTGGGCATGTGCACTTGACTGGAATCGAACCCAGGACCCTTCAGTCCGCTGACTAATGCTCAATCCACTTAGCCAAACTGGCCAGAGCTAAATAAACACATATTTTTATTGTGACTTTCTAAATAACCTACATTTAGAGTTTGGCGTCCTCTTTGGCTCAATCATCTTGTGTGTTTGAAGAGAAACAAAAGCAGTACAGAAATATGGGCTATATAATTTCTGCTTTAAACAATGTATTGATATGTTCTTTATGTACTAATATTTACTAAGACTTGTACTTACATAGACATTTTAAAAAGTCATAATTACTTACAAAATTTGTATCTTTATTGATTTATCCTTTTATTGATAATTGTTTATATTTACCAGCATTGTGTTATTCTGCGTTTAAAGCTCACTGCCATTTAATTTTTAACATTTTAGTGTCCTTTTGAATTCTGCAACCAGAAGACATTTGCATAGCACAACATTGCTATCAATGTTTTGTTTGTTTCATCTTATCCAATAATGTAGAAGTTTAAAGTTTTGTACCATTGTTTTTGTCCCAAAACACTTACAACTCTATGTACTACTAATTTTCTAACCCAATCTTTCTTTTGGATACTCTTTTATTTCCAAAAAACAAGACATTTCTATACTCCAAATCTCCCATCTAAAGTCTCTGGCTTTTTATTTATCTTTGTAATTCTTAAACTTTCCAATTTTTTTTAATGCTTAAGTTAAAACCTGATTAGCAATGGCTCAAATCTCAAACACATGTTTTGCTTGGCACCCTCCAGTATTTTTTTCAATAGTTGAAATACACACACACACACACACACACACATACACACACACACACACACATATATATATATATATATATATATATATATATATTAATTGCAATGTTACATATAGATTCTGGCTTCTCTTGTTGATCTGGCACATATTACACAGAATGAAGTGAGGGAGTCGAGTAGGTTCTGTTGTCTTTGCATGGCAGATATGCTCCCTAGTTCAGCATGATCCCCGTTATCCCCTATTTAGTAAGGTTAGAACTCTTTACTCATATTCCTTGTACTCTAGTCCCCAAGATTGCTTCAATTGTGATCATTAATCTAGAGATTGTGGCCAAATTATTCTTAAAATATTATTTATGTCATATACCTTGTTTTTCAGATAAAGTTTAAATACTTATTTCAAATGTATAACTATACCATTGAACTGTATGTAATATTTACTGTCAGCCTTTTTATGTGGTGATTTATCTATTTTAAAATTCTGTTTGATTAATCTCTAGCTGTTAAGATACTGTTTCCTATTATTTTTTCCAGGTACACATGCACATGCTAGCATTATGTCTCTAGGTTCTTGCATATTTTCAAATATCTTTTTTTGGCCTGCATCCATAAAGGACAACATGGCAGGATCAATATGCAATTGGGGATATATAAAGCTATATATATATATATTTGAACTCTAGAAATGTAACTTATTTTTTTTTTTGCCATTTACTATTTGAAAGAAGTAAGTACTAACCTGATTTTTATTAAATTAAAAAAAATGTTTGGATGCTTTCAGTAATTTTCTTTATAATTTTAACTCCATTTTCTATATATATATATATACTATAATATGAAATTCTATTAAGTTTATGCTCAAGTTTACAGAGCCTTTCTAATATATATATGTTGGGCATTTATTTAGCATAGGAACATTTTATTCCTTTAAATATTTCATTATTTCTTTAGTATTAGAAATTGTGCTTTCTTCCACAATAACTTCTATTCATTTGGTCATACTGTCCTTTTTCTGTATGTCACAATTATGAATTTTTGCTTCCTCTTTTCCTTTCCTTATGCTGTTTCCCCCTCTGCTTTATTCAGAAATGTATGTAGCTGGCTGCCCGCATTACTGTTCTATTTTTATCCTTTGTCAATTTTGATTACCTCCAATCAGCATTGAATTATGATCTTTTCTCACTTCACTGTTTGTAGGTTGGGGATCTTTTAAAATACCAGATCTTTTATCAGAGCAGCCTTTCTAAGTCTTTATACACATGTTTTAGATGGGCCTTGTCTTAGTCTTTTTTCTGTTTTTTGTTTTGTTTTGTTGTTTTTGTGTGTGTGTATGTTCTTTTCTTTTTTTTTTTTGAGAATGTCAAACTTTTCTGAACTATTTTCCTGTCTGCTCAGCTACTTAGCCTTTAGAAAGTGGTTCTCTTTTTCCTGCCCTGTAATACTTTTCAAAGCTCATATCGTTCTTTTTTTCTTATTTTCGTTGGAATGAGTAGAGCTCTCCTGAGAACTAGTGCTTTTCCACAGACAGGCTAGATTGACTGCTGCTGTCCTTATTTCATTGATTTCATGTAGATTTATCCCAGAGCTGTCACTGTATTACTGTGCACAGCTTCTGAGGTGGTGCTCAGTCTTAAAATAATATCTTTAGTTAGCCGTTATGTTGCAAAGCAACGGAATATATACAAATTAAAATCACCATGTTCTTTGATTTATTAAGGCTTTTCTTGCCATCTACAATTCTTAACTTAGGGAGCTACATTTTCCAAAATGACATCAAACACTCTGAACCCTTTCCTCCCAATTCATTTATTCATTTTACTCTCTTTATGGCTAGTTTTAATCTCTAAAAAGATAAAGAAAGTATTCATGAGTGCCTGTGTGTGTGTGTGTGTGTGTGTGTGTGTGTGTGTGTGTGTAGTGGGGTTGGAGGGTAAGATTAGGTTTAGGTTGAGCAAGAAGGGCACTCTGCATTAATCAAAATGTGATATCCATTCAATAGTGGGCAATTGCTTTGTTGTTGTTTTTTTGTTGTTGTTGGTATGTATCTTTTGGAGCTGATCCATTGGGCAGAGCTTAAAGGTAGCCAAAGCTCTTCCCACCTTATTTAAGAGGATTTTCAGATCAAATACAATATGCCTTGCAGTACACAGAATCTCTCCTGGATTGCTTATCCTAGTTTTCATTTTAGGTTTCATGTTTTTTTCTGAATCTTCCTAGGCATTGTGTTGTGAAGTTGAGAGAAACTGCCTTTGGAATGACTTGCCCAACTTTTTTATATTTTTTATTTGAAAGTCCCCTTAAGTGACCCTTTGAACTAACTTGATGATCTTGTTTATTGTTTCATACACTAATAGGAGAACTAAGTAGGAAGAGGTAGGGAGTATAGCCAGAATTAGGCACAGTGATAATAATGAAAAATTTGAAATTATATCTAGGTAATTAATTATGAGTAGCAATGGAAAACACAAAAGGACACTGAAAAATACTTCTAGGCCACTAAATGTATTTTAAAACTAATCTCTTATTAAGAAAATTTTAAATTATTAACTTTTTAATGTGGTGATGTGCATAATGCTTTGGTTATAAAAAGGGAAAAAAATAAAAATTCTTGGTACTTGAAAAGACTCACTTTTATTATCTAAAATATTAATTAAATTAAATAATCAGTTCCCCAATATTTTTACTCTATTAGATAATATCATGCATACATCCATTCTCTCTACACACACACACACACACACACACACACACACACACACACATTTATCTTAGACTAGTTGTTGTTCCACTTAGTTTTGGATGAAATATGTAACTGGTAAATAAGATCTGTAAGTACAGTTAAAAACATGACACCACTACCCCATAATAAAATAGGAGAACATATAGCATGCTTTTTACTTAGGATTTGCCCATACCGTTTGAAAAGCATACTTAGACTTTTCCTTTTAGGATTTCCTGATGTCCTCGCACAAAATGATTAACAAGTTTCCTGAAAGCGACGTGAAGATGTTGCGGCAGTTGCTGTGGTTTCTAACCACCCATTTTTCTGCCTCATTGTTTGAGACTATGTCCCAGCGACTCTTTAAAAGTTATGATCTGCCTCATTTCAGCTTGTTTTACAACAGCTGCCAGGGCTTCTTGCATTTATCTACGCTCTGCACATGGTCAAATATTTTTATGGACAACCTAGGGCTGAATGCTGCCACAGCATTCTTTTACCTGGGCTCTTTGACAACTATGTGGAGAATGGAAGACTAAAGAACAGTATAACCTTGGGAAGCTTCACACAGAGTTCTGAACAAATGCGACATCGGGATCCAGGTCTAATTCAAAATCACTCGAGTGATTGTACCTTAAATCCCATGTGATATAAGAAGTTTTTCATTGAATACAGTGGAGATTCATTTTTGCATGTGCAAGCTTCAATGGCTCTATATGTGTGGTTGGGGGTGTGGGTGTTTGTGCGTGGGCATGCTCCTATATCAACAGAGAAAGATTGAGAGTGATAGAAACAGAGAAGCTGAAAGAATGAGCATGCCTAAGTAAATTGGGGATGTTGTAGCACTACTGTGACATTTCAAAAATATTAGTTTTTGAAATAATAAGTGAATACTTGTTCATATATAGAATTTGCAGAGTGCTGAGATATTTTATTATTCTATATAAATTCAAGCTACAAATATAGTAATATAGTTTGTTGAAATGTTTAAACTATATTATCTAACAATGAATTCCTAATACTACTTACTGTGTAATGGTAACATATCATTCCCAGGACTTTTCAATGATGATTGAGTTGTAAACTATTTAGCTACTTACATAACACCTTTAATGCAAGCTCAACACACATACTTGATGAGCAAATTTATGAAGAAATATATTTTGTTTTGTTTATTTAGTTTTTGAATTAGAATTCACATTCAATATTATTTTGTATTAGTTTCAGGTGTACGTATCTGAAGATACCCAAAACACTAATTCAAAGACTACATTCATTCCTATGTTCATTGCAGCATTATATGCAATAGCAAAGTGAACATCAATAGACAACTGGATTGAACAGTTGTGGTACATATGTACAATGGAATATAAATCAGCTATAAAAAAAACCAAAACCACAAAACCTTACCATTTGTGACAGCATGGATGAACCTAGAGGGTATTATGTTAAGTGAAAGAAGTCAGTCAGAGAAAAACAAATGCCATATGATTTTACTTATTTGTTTATAAATAAACAAACAAAACAGAAATACACTCATAGATAAACAGAACAGACTGATGGTTGCCAAAGGGGAAGGAGCTGGGGGATTGGGTAAAAAAGGTAAAGGGATTGAGAAGTACAGATTGGTAGTGAGAAGGTATTTTAAAAAATAAAATCTAAGATTCTAAACAGTTTAATGCCAGATTTCACAGCCGTTGAGGGGGGAAAAATAGACACAATTTTACCTGATGTCATATGTCTGCAAGCTATGCTTTCTTGTCAGGAATTCATTATCTTTAGTAAAGAGATAGGTATTCCAATAAATAAGTACAATATAAACTACATCAGGTTCAAAGGGGCCTCGACGGTAGTTTTACGTGAAATATTACCAAGATTTTAATTTATAACAAAGTAAGTAAAGAAATATGTTCAGCAGTGGTAACAAAGCTCAGGTTGAAAAATCATTTTTTGAGAAAAAAGTCTACCCTTCATATTTATTTTCCTTAAAACTTAATTACTTCAACAACAATGCCATTCTACATTTACCAAGAATCATCAATGTTCAATAAAATCAGTAAATCAATCTATATAGATTACAATTTAGATGAGAAATACATGTATATTTTGGTTGACTGTTGATTCATTTCTCAAGTGTCTTGAGAAATGGATAAGTGCACATATATTTTTAGAGCACAGGTCACCTTCATTCATGTAACAGTCAAAGGAAATTCAGATGAGCCATCCTCAAGGGCCTTTTGGAAAGCTCCTTTAGAAAAATATTTTATTTTCAATATTCCAGTCATACTGCCACCAATCCTACTATTAGAAAATGGCTTTAGAATTAAAAATTTTTAAGGAATGCAAACATCTCATCATATGGTGAGTTCAATCCTCAGTAGGACACAAAAGAATGGCCCTTCTTTTCTTTTTATGAACCTCCATTCACTCAAGTGGTAGGTTATCAGTCATAACACTTCCTTCTCTGCCTGGTGTCTAGGATCTTTGCTGACTAATCATAGTTCCATCCAACTGAACTTGATCACTGTCTAGCATGGCCAAAAACATCCAAACAGAACCAATCAAAGCCCTTTTGGTGGAAATGATATATATGTTAAAAGAGAAAGGACCTCTTTCCTTCTGTGATTGTAAAAGCTAAGTACCATGTAAAGCTACAGCTTTTCAGACCCATTTTTGCTCTTTATGGACAGAACCTGCCTAAAATTAAATGCTACATATGAAAATGAGGACTGAGATATTCCTAACGATACCATTTGAAATTCTGTATCCAGTTGTTCATGATGGTTCTGTAACCACTTGAATTTCTCAATTGTAACAGCCAATAAATTCTCTCTTTCTTTATTTTTTGCTTAAACTACTTGATCAGAGCATTTGTCCCTTAAAAGGAAAAGAATTCTTACTATTATCCATATTTTATTCCAAAAACTAATTAAATACTGGCTTAGATCCAAAGAGGATCAATGCTTGGAAAGACCAGAAGAGTTGGAAGGAGAGGTGATTCTGGAGCATACGTTATTGCCAGGGAGGGCACTTTTGAAGAAGCCATTGAATTGGGAACCTTGAAAAAACTAGGGTATAATATGGAGAAACTCTTTGGATTTGGGCCAATAGGAGGGTAGAGGAGAAGTGCAGAATGAAAGATAGACATAAAAACCATTGGTATAGCCAACATGTTTCTAGAAAGAGCCCCAGAGGAATCCTGTATGTTTTGCATTTCAGATACTTATCAAATACTAAGTAAGAGCCCGAGTAGCTTGTGCATTTAGAATTCTATTCTTCCTGGAAATTTGGCAATAAGAAAATCAGCAATTAAAAGAATGTGGACTGCCAAATATGGTTTGGCTCAGTGGATAGAGCGTCGGCCTGCGGACTGAAAGGTCCCAGGTTCGATTCTGGTCAAGGGCATGGACCTGGGTTGCGGGCACATCCCCAGTAGGAGATGCGCAGGAGGCGGCTGATCAATGTTTCTCTCTCATTGATGTTTCTAACTCTCTATCTCTCTCCCTTCCTCTCTGTAAAAAATCAATAAAATATATTTTAAAAAAGGAATGTGGACTATAACACTACTTCAGAATAGTTGTTGATTTAACTTTGAAATGTACCTAATGTTGACAAAGTAATTGGGTAAATTCTATTGGCTTTCCTGTTTAGTAAAATGGAATTTTTAGTATTGCAATCAACCCTGAGAGTTTTCTTTCACCTTGAAGACATTTTTAGATGATAAAACAGAAGGCATTGTGTCTCCATAGTTCAGAAATAATAATTTCAGTAATGAAGAGATTTAAGTGTCACACTCACCTAACTTGTCACCTTTATCATATAACAAATATTCTGAAGCCAATTTTAAATTGGGAGCATTGGCTAGGGTAAGACTATCTTTTATATACTTTCCCAGAATATAATTTGGTGAAAACCATAAAACTGGTCTTTTTCTAACTATAATAAATTCCAAAAATATACGTAGCCATTCATAATCTACCTTTTGTTGCTATGCACTGCGTATGGTGCCTCTAATTGGCTGGACACATTGCTTCTTACCATGTTGATAATGGGCCAACTGGAGCGAGGGCTGAGATTTCATAGGGAGTATTAGCATTTGTGAGAAAACTAACTGTGAGGGAGTGGAAGATAATTAAACCTGAGCTAATAGCAACAGACTTGAATTTCAGAGGGCCACCCGGATATGTTGTTCTCAGTCACTTTTTCTCATGTTTCATTTTCCTCATTGGAACAGGTCAACAGTCAATTTTTTTTTCATAACATCGGAGACAAATCATTGCATTAATTTATTTGTAAGGTGTGTAGAAACCACTTATTTTATTTTTAGCATTTAAAACATTCAGTTTCCGCCATTTTTTCTTCTTTATTTTCTTTTAAGTTGAAATAGTCTGGGAATCATTAAGTGCCAAGTGCTTTCATCAGGCCCATAAACAATACAAGATTCCATAGTCCGTGCAGTTTCTTCTCGGGAAGTTTCAACAGAACACGTTTTCACTCATTCAAAGCTAGAGGGGATAAATCTTGAGAGGTCTTTTAAGAAAGGCTCACTTTAGAGCCTAGGAGGCTGACACGGTACTGGATTTCACACAAAAAGATCACAAAAGCTATCCTGCAGGCTCAGTAAATTCTGGAGGTTCTTGGAAGATTTGACAAGCTACTCAGTATTGGAACCTTTCTTTCCTGTCTCTCTGTTTATCTCTTGACCTAGCAATTTAGATAAAATATGAGATCAGAGAATAAGCTTTCAAGCAGCTCCCTAGTTTTAATCAAAGAGAACAAAATGGAGGTCAGGTTATCATCTAAGGGAAAGGCCAAACTGTTATGTCATGGTTTCTCAATGTCTTATGATTTTGAACTTATTTTTCTTCCTGACAGATATATTTCTGCTATGTATTTTTATTTGCAGCTTATTCTATATAGTAATGATTCTTTGGGCTTTAATATGCAAATGACTGTCATTTCATTTTTTTTTTACCTGTTGGGAAATGACTTAATGGAAATGAGTTAATGTGACAGTAAATGTAAAAGTAGAAAGTAAATACCAGTCAACCAGTTATTGTCAGAATCTATGATGATGGGACAAACAGCAGAGAAATGGACCCTGAAAAAGGATTCTCCTCCACATTCCTTTCTAGCTACTTAAAAAAGAAAGCTCTATTGAGTCTCTAGTCATAGAGTCTCCTTAATGCACAGAAATAATAATGCGAAACTAAAAGAAAAAACACAGATGAAAGGCCAGCAGTTTTCACAGTATTATAATCTGAAGGCCACCAGTCTCAAAATAACATGGGATATTTGTTAAAGATTTAGCATTCTTGTCATCATTTTAAACCATTTGACTTGCTATTTCTGGTGGTAGGTGCCAGGAATCTGCATTTATCAGATTCCTGTGTGATTCTGTTGTCCTTAAAGATGAAAAGCTACTGGTGTGTGTTGGGGATAGGGTTATCAAGTTTGGTTGGAATTGCCATGTCTCTGAGCTGAAGGAGTGGATCAGAGAGCAGCTGGTCTCAAAGAGAAATGGGTCAGCAACTTGTTCAGACATGTTCTTTTTTAAAAATATATATTTTTATTAATTTCGGAGAGGCAGGGAGAGGGAGAGAGATATAGAAACGTCAATGATGAGAGAGAATCATCCATAAGCTGCCTCCTGCATGCCTCCTATTGGGAATCAAGGTGCCCCGACCAGGAATTCAACTGTGACCTCCTGGTTTATAGGTCAACACTCAACTACTGAGCCACACCAGCTGGGCCAGGCATGCTCTTAATGGTGGTCCTGGCTGTCCTCTGTTGTAGCAAAGTGACCCCATGGGGCACTCACTCAGAAAGGGGCAAGAGTGTCTCTGCTTGTAGTCGCTTCTCAGAAGTGCTTTTGAATCCTTTTTCCCTCAAACAATAATTTGGTAACGGGTATAGCACAGGCTGATCTATACAGTCAGAAAGTCCAGACTACAGAGAAACTGAAAGTCTAGGAAAATATGTGTAAGATTGTTTCCCAAATAGTCCAACCAGAAGATACAAACATGATACATCTCACTAAAGAATATATGGTTGAGATTAATGGTCCTGGATTGCAGCCAAAAAAGTCTCAGAGGGTAGCTGAGGACACAAAGAAATCCATCATTCAAGGCATCATCACCAGACCAGACATATAAAACAAGAAGTCTTCATAAAAGCAATAGCACATTGAACTAATGCTTTAAATTTATTTCATTCTGTAACTATTTGTAGAAAATGTCTAGCCTGTTTCAGGCAAAGAATTGGTGTTGAGGCCAATGCAACTGCAAGTCAATTTATTTAGAAATGCAAGTGGAGAAATTTTGCCAAATATGTGTGTTCAGGTGGGGTGGGAAGGAGATAAGAGAGAGACATCACGGACGTTTGTGCTTGTGGAGGGAATGGATGTGGGGGAAAAGTATCCGTAACTGGAAAGATATGTTTATTTCAAGAACTTGACAGGGATTGAAGCTCTGTATTTGAAAAACCTTAATATCTGCAAATTCATTGCAGTTAAACTGGTTACTGCTTGACTTTATTATCATATGTTTATGGCATGTATCTACTTCACTGCTTCTTGGCTATAAAAGGTTCTGGTTTTGCTTTCCTAATGTGTCACCCGCAGGTGGGGTGCTTGCCAAATATTTGATAATGGGTTATCAAGTCATTTATAATGAATATTATTACTACAATACCTTGTGAATGGATTTTCAGTGGGAAGCAAATGACTGTACCACCCCCAATGCAACAGCAGACTTGAATGAGAGAGTTTATGGACAGGACAGAGATCATATTAAAAAGCGCTGATAGATGGAAATACTGTCCACATAGAAGCTGACAGACTTTGCAGTATCTTTAAGAAGCAGTTTCACTGAGTGAGCTGTGTAACTGCTCCTGGGTCTCCAGTTTGTTGTCAGTTTTAAGAATATGAACTGTCCCTTCATTTATTCTTTCCTGTGTCTGGGTTCTCTTGTGCATGACCCTGTTTTATGATTCTAAATGCAGTGGGTGATATCAAGCACTAGGCCAGGATTCAGGGGACCTGCAGCTTCTCTGCTGAAATTACCTGTATGATTATAGTCTAGCCTTTTCATCACTTAGAGTTTGCCTTGACCTCCTATAAGAGGAGGGAGATTTAAATGGCTCTATTCCACTAAATTAGACAAGAGCTTGCTGAGTAGCAGGTCATAAAAATGAAAAGGCAGAGTACTTCCTCTAGGGAAGCTGAGAGCTACTAGAAAAGGTAAACATAAAAATAAATGGAGCTCATGTGTTTCTTGACAAATATCCTGGATTTTGGAAATAAAATTAAATGGATGCAATTATATCCCATGGGAAATCTATTGCCTCTTAATTTCTGAAAATTCCTGGGAGAAGTATGTAAACATGGTCAGCTGTGGCTTCAGGTTTGTAGTCTGAGTTCCCCTTCCTGCTCCCTACTTGATTCAATCTCCTGTATCTATTCTGTCTACTCCAGGGCTAGATGTGGAAGTCAAGCCCTCTAGCATTGATGTGCATGGTGCATACTCTGGAGGCTTGGGCGTGTCGGGGAGAGTTTATTACATTGCAGAAACACAAACCCTTGACTATTAGATATCCTTGTTTGCTAAAACCACATCCATTAAGACACTTTTTTTTTTTTTACCAAACTACAAAAGTAAATTGTATTACATGCTAATAAATGCTACCAGATACAAAAGTAGAGAGGCGATTAAGATGATTAGCTTTGTCTTGGGAAAGGGGAAATGGAAGAATTCAGGAGATATTTGAGTTAGGCTTTGCTGGGTAAATGGGATTTATCGAGTCAACAAGTTACAAATGGGCATTACAAGCAGAAGCAAAGAAATCGTTACAAAAACCTTAATTTTTTATTTACTTAGTCATTTCATAACATATTTGTTTGTCATCTGACAGGCATTACCTTAGGATCAGTGGTTACAGGAGAAGATGCCAGGTTCTCTGGGCGTGTGTACCAGGAGGTCCTTACCTGGTCTAACATCAGGTTTCCTTGAGGATGTCATACTGAAGCTGACACTCTGCCAGGTTTCACTTTCAAAGGATCAAGAATCTTGTACTGTCTCACCACCACCACCACTACTACCATCCTGCTCCAAGTGACTAACATCCTTCATACCTCTTCTCCCCTCCTTCCCTACAGTCCATTCTCAAATTTGCAGCCAGAGGTATTTTTATCATTGAACATATTTCATATTATGTATTTATTGCCTCAGTCCCTTTTCTCCCATGAGCTTACTCATGTACAACCTATGTCTCCAACAGTGCTGGGCACATGGGAAATTCTCCCTAAATGTTTGCTGAGTAAGTGGATAAATACATGAGAGAAAAGTGAGCTTTAGACAAAGAAGGTGGATGGCTGTCTGGGGAGGCTTCCAGGCAGAGGGACAGCCAGTTCATTGGATCTGAGCTGGAAAACGATCACTGAGCTGGAAGACATAAAAGAAGTTCAACCTGGATGGAGTACAGAAGGTTTAGGAAACATGAGCTAGATGATCTTTTCTGTTATCCTCCACGGTTCTACTACAATGATTAAACATGAGACTCACTTATGTTTTGGATTTAGTGGTCAGGAATGGCAGGTGCCGAAGGATTATAAAATGACTATATTACAGCCATACAGTAGAATATTTTGCTTGTAGAAAAATGTCTGCCTTATTGTGCTAAAGTTGTAGGTTTGATAAACTTTCCTGGAATAATTTGATTTTTAAAAAATATGTTTTTATTGATTTTTTAGACAGAGGCATAGACAGATAGAAACATCAGTGAGAGAGAAACACTGATTGGCTGCCTGCCACATGCCCCTCACTGGGGACCAAGCCCACAATCCGAGCATATGCCCTGACCTGGAATCAAATCAGTGAACTCTTGGTTCAAGGGTCGACATTCAACCTCTGAGCAACACGAGTGGGGCTAATTTGATTTTCTTATTTGATGGAGAATACTCTTTGGGGACAAATCTTTTAGGTTGCTAACATTAAAAAATGTGGCTTTCTTAATCTGCTTTTTCCTTTTGATCAATTTTAGGGACTTTCTCGCATTTGGTAGTCGATGCCTGCAAGATATTTTTGAAATGCTTTCAAGTGTTATATTCTTTTTGCCTTGGCTATGAGGTTCTTTTTTGGGCTGTTTTCTCTGAGGAGTTTCCTTCTGGCAGGTGGCCGTCTGATGAGGAGTGATGAGTGCGTCGCATCTGTTTTGGGGACCAGAATGCTGAGCTCTGCCAGGCAGTCCTGGAACGTGGGCTGGCCACTGTCGTCCACAATCTGAAATGAAAAGTCCAGTTTTGAAAAAACACATGTGGTGAAAGAAAAAAGATATTTTTATTTAAACATGGGAATAAAATATAAGAAATTTATATATATTTCCCTAAATGAGAACTCTGCTGAAATGGTTGAATTGGGGAGAAAATAAATGGATAACCTTACTTATGAAGCCTGGTAGTGATGCTGAAAGAAAGTATACTGAAAAGTTTGAGTTCCATCATATTTTTATTTGAAAAATGCTTACTGGCTCCTTTTCTTACCCTTAAATCACTTCTTCATGAAGCAAAAAATTCTCTTGGAGTTGGAGCTACTTTCAATCTAGTCAAGAGAAGCTGGAGGAAAGAAAGAAAGTGAATCTTAAGTGGTGATTTGTACAAGTGTGTCCCTGTGGCCGGCCGGGACCTACCAGCATGGCTGCTGGTGGGAAGGTGTCTACGTAAGAAAAAGTGGTCAGCAGGGACCATGGTCAGGTAAAGTAAACGGAAATCTGGCTTTAGGGAGGGGGTTAAGCTTTTGTTCAATGTGCCTTAACTCATGGATGTGGCAAACCTGACTTTCCTTCTGACAGATGTGAGATCATAAAAAAATAAGTATTGCATATTTGACACGGTATCAGAATAGTCTACATAGCAATCTGTCATGGACAGTTAGGTAGAGTTTGCAGCTATGCAATGCATATACCTGGTAAATACAGTCTGTCCATAGTGTGAGGGTGTAGTTCTGGGCAAGTTGACCAGGGTTTCAGATGAGCTCTAAGATTAGTACAGAATGACATTGTAAGGCATGGAAACAAATTAGGTACTGAGGTTTATGGTGGGGATGGGGGGTGGGGGTGAGGTTGGGGTTGGGGAGGGAGAGTGAGAGGAGAGGTTCACACGGATTACAGCATGATGGGAGTACAGAAAACCCAAATTTTTTTAGAAAATTGGCAGTCATTGAAAGTGAATGTCATGATCAATCTTCATTTTATTTATTTTTGTTTCACAAACAATTCAAGGACTGGTAACTTAGACATTACAGAGAGGTATAAAATGAAAAGCAAAAGTTTTATAACTTGTCCATTCTCAGAAATAACAATTTCTCTCTAAAGCTGCTTTATGTATAGATATTTAAGTGTTATATATAAAGTTTTAAAAAGTAACAATGGAAAAAACCATAATTATAATAATATTAGTAATAATAATATTAGTAACAAAGAGAAGTCAGCTGGTGGAGGGGTGTCTGTTCTTTTCAGAGCAATAAATTGGTGGATGAAATTTGGACTCTATAGACTAAGATTTACAGTTTTAGACTAACATTTAATTATGTGAGGTGGGAGAGAGAGAGAAAGAGGGAGGGAAAGGAGAGAGAGAGAGACAGAGAGAGGGAGAGAGAGAGAGCTCATATATGCAGAGATGCACAATAAAGAGTCTTATCAATAAATTTTGTGACCTTTTATTTAGACAGGTAGACAGACATGCTTCACTAGGTATACTCAAATCACTTTTCTTTAAGTTCCGTAAATTAATAAATAAAAATACTTAGAAGATTTCCATTGAATTCAGCTACATTTTTTTTCCTCTATGGGACGGAAATCTTTCCAAGTCTGAAATTTATGGCTTTGGCCCCATTTGATATATATGAGCAAAAAGAAAAATCTTAACAGTACTTTTTATAACTGGAGAAGCACATTTCTTCTATTTTCACATAACTCACAAATAGCTAGACAGATTTTACTTAAGTTTTCAAAAGAAATTCAATTTTAGACTAGACACTAATGTGGAAAATTTGAGGCCAAATGATTCAACTTTTTAAAGTCTTATAACTAGGAGAGAAACTGACAAAGAGAGGAGAGAGAGAGAGAGAGAGAGAGAGAGAGAGAGAGAGAGAGAGAGAAAGAGAGAGAGAGAGAGAGAGAGAGGTAATTTATAAATTGATTGGAATACTTTTTTGTATCATTCTTCTATAATTTACTTTTCTTTTTTTAAAATATATTTTATTGATTTTTTACAGAGAGGAAGGGAGAGAGATAGAGAGTTAGAAACATCGATGAGAGAGAAACATTGATCAGCTGCCTCCTGCACATCTCCTACTGGGGATATGCCCGCAACCCAGGTACATGCCCTTGACCGGAATTGAACCAGGGACCTTTCAGTCCGCAGGCCGACGCTCTATCCACTGAGCCAAATCGGTTTCGGCTATAATTTACTTTTCAATATTAAACAATGCTTATAGTGCACATATATGCACTATTTGCTTTCTGCATAATGTATATTTTTATATTTAGTTGAATGATTATCTTTGTTTCTGGAAAGCATACAGGTTTGTATTTTCTCTAAATTACATCATTTAAAAGCAACTTTAAAAAAACTCAAATGCAACTTTTATAATATTATAACAAAAAAACAGAAGATGCAGCATGAATATATGTTAGTTTAACACTAAGTATTTACGAAATGTGGGGGAAAGGAAAAAAAAAAAAGACCAGATTCACCAGACACAGTTTCTTCTGTACGTAGAACGCCCATAGACTTCAAAAGGTTTACTGCTCAGAAACCAGACTCACAATACGGGAGAGGGAATAAAAATCTGCCGACAACTGCCAGTTGCAGAGTCTCAGCCAACTTTTATAAACTTGGGAGTTGTCCTTCTTTGATTTTTTATCAGTGAAAAATGTCTGGAATGACTGAAGACACTTCTAAAGTGTTTTGCTTCTTTACATTTTTAAAGACTAAAATAAGTTGGAAAATTTTTTCCTTAAACATGTCCCAAGACATAGTGTGTTAATCTTATATTTTCTTCAGAGACAACTAAATTCTTAAAATGTCCATCTATTTACTAGAATCATACTATTTCAAGCTTTGAAAGCTTTTGGGAATTATAATGTAAAGTTAATTTGTTTTATAGGGAAGATGCTTTGAGGTGCATTTTTACTTGCATTTACACACTTTGTCCCTTCCTCCTTCCCTCGGAGTGATGCATTTTCTGACTGTCATCCACTTTCCACCAGTGAAACCATTTTCAAAAACGTTACCAATGGCTTTGCTTGCATGTTTCAGCCGGTTAGTTACTTGACCGCATTAGAAAAAGAAGGTGAATGTAGGCTGCAGACCATACAGAACAATGCTAGCCTTGATGGAAACGATCAACAAAGAAATACAGCACCACGCAAAAGTGTATTCTCTTTTGTCCTTCTGAACATAAATACCTATGAAAGAGGCAAAGGAATAAATGATAAACTCAAGTAATCCTAAGTAGACAGCAAGAATAAACATCATCCTTGACAAGTGGTTGTCTTACATGTTCCATTAAATTTGCTGGATGAAATACACCTGAGGAAAAAAATTGAGTAACTCACCAAGAACACAGTTTAATGTAAATATGCATCTTACTGTCTTTTGCTGGAAAGTGCTGCTGCATGTGTGTTTGCAGATGTGTGTTTGTGTGTCAAATTTAGAGTAGCTTAAAGGTGGATCCGTGGGTGTGGCTTTGATAGAAGCCATTGATCTCTCTTGCCCATAAACCTTGAGCATAGTATCATGCAAAGCCAATGGATAGACTTGATAAGAAGATGTGTCTATTTATTTTTATGGTGCCAAAACAGTGTTGGGAGCATAATGTACTAATTATTAGTTTCATCCACACATGGCAAAATAAACAGCTTATTTCATTTTTTTTCCTTTGAATTGAGGATTTGTTATTCTAACCTGCATGCAATACAAAATGTTTCTGTTTTATTGTAGAAACAGCTTTGGGAGAGTTTTACTGCCCCTTCTATTGTAGCCTGACAGCTGCAATGAGTACACACATCTGCCATATTGATGTCAAGTGGTACACAGTCATCCATCATAACAGCTGCTGTTGGCAGGTCATTTCAAGTATCCTGGGGATGGATGGAATATAGATGATCATTGCACAAAGTATACAAAGCTTGGGTTTATTGGTTTGGACACTGGTTCCTTATCAAAATACTCGGTGTTTTCATATTAGTACTTCTCTAATGCTAAAACTTAGGTTACAAAATGAAAACCAAATGTTTTCTTATCTAATTATCCAAATATTCAACAATGCTGGTGTTACTGAATAGTGCCAGAAAAAAATTAAAGTTTTTTTGAAAAAATGAATTTTGTGTATGCTGCCTACTTGAAATATATCACAACCTAAACTTAAAAATATAGAGATACAACTATAATAACATGTCTTATATGCAATGTAATATGTAAAAATATACAAAATAATATACTGAATTGAGTATGTTGGTTATATTCTAGTGTTATACAATAGGCCTAACCTTGGTTTAATTTTATGGATGAAGTCTCTATATATCTATGTATCTCTGTCACTATCTCTGTAAGACCAGATGTCACTTCTCCCAGAACCACCCTGGGATAACAGGTCTTCTATGTGCTATGTGTGCTTGGTCACAGTTTTGCTTCTACAAAATCAATGTTTTTTAATAAAGTAAAAAGAGTGTTTGAGAATGTAATGTTAAAGTGGAAATGTATTGAAAACACATGCAAACAATATAGGGTTCATAAGAAGATTTGTTCAACCTGATTAGAACTAAACAAGGCATCTTCAGTGAAAACAAGTTATTGTTTATGTGCAGGAATTATAAAGATAAAGATATATATTGGGGTAATTATCAACAAGGGGATGATTGTTGGGGGCAATTATGTGGTTTTGTATTGTATAATTCTATTTTTCACTCTATCATTTTTTTCTTTGTCTGACATCATCACTATCAACTATTAATTTCTGGGGGGGGGAAAAGCTTCTATGAATAGCAATCCTCAGAACTCAATTTTTTACAACCTGCCTTTTACACACATATAGGGAAGAAAGAACCTCTATGACAATATGACGCCAGATCTTTGTTGTGTATCAACTCTATAAAAATAGATTATTTGACTCTATATGAAAGTCAAGACTGTGACACTCTTCCTTAGGAACATACATATTAATAGAGATCATGCAGTTCAAAGTTACTTTTTGTTTTCTCTAGCCACACTCCTTTTAATGACCTTATCCAATTCCATGGCTTTAAATACTATCTCTATATGCTGATGATCTAGATACATCTCTCCATCCCAGACTTCCCTTTAAAGTTCAAATGCCTTCATCCAACTATTTATAAGACATTTTCCCTTGTGTATGTAAATGTAACTGATCAAACTATTTTTTTCTTTACCCAGCCCACTATTCCTATGGTCTTCCTTATCTTAAATTTTTTTTTTATTCTACCAGTTGCTTGAGCAAAATAATTTGGGTTAGTCTTTATTCCTTTACTGTTATGCCATACCTCCCATCTAATCCACCAGCAAACTCTGTTGGCCTTTATTTATTTTTATTTTTTTTATTACTTAAAGTATTACAAAGAGTATTACATATGTCTCCTTTTTTTTCTCCCCTTGACCTTCCCCTGGCCTCCCCTACCCCCCAGTGTCTTGTGCCCATTGGTTATGCTTATATGCATGCATACAAGTCCTTCGGTTGATCTCTTACCCCCCCTCCCCCTGACAACCCTCCCCGGACTTCCCGCTGTAGTTTGACTTTTAAGTGAAAATATATTCAGCATCAAATCACTTCTTAGCTTTTGCATCTGCACTATTACTTCTTCCTTCAACCCTCTATAGTATAGTCTCAATATAGCAGTCAGATATTTTTAAAAGTTTGAATTTTAAAACTTGAGTCAGACTGTGCCACTGCTCAGCTGTAAAGATCGTAAGAACATCCTATTCCATCCTAAATGAAAGTCAAAGTTCTTACAAACTCCCAGGTCCTACATGGTCTCATTCTCTGTTCGTCTCAAGCCGCATCTTCTAAAAGTTCTCTTGCCACACTGGCTTCTTGCTATTTCTCAAATATGCTGGGAAAATTTCTATCCTAGATTCTTTTCACTTGCTCTACTTTTGTGTTGAATGTTCTTTCTTGCAGTCATGAGTAGGTGTACGCATGACTAACTTACTCATTTTTGGAGGTTTCCATTAAGCAATGTTTTCTCTGACCACCTGGTTCTAACTCACCTTCATCTCCACTATCACACTCTATCCTCTTATCTTACATGAATCTTTTTAAAACATCTTTTTATCACCAGCTGGTATTTTATAGTCTGTATTTCCTCACTAAAATAAAAGTTCCATGACAGTGTGGATTTGTTTTGTTCTGTAACACAACTTCAGAGTCTAGAAGAGTGCCATGATATATAGTAGGCATTCAATAAATAGTTGAGTTGAATATATTACTTTAATGCCATTTGTAAAGTCTCATTGGGTACTAAATGTATTCAAAAGATTTCTATTAGAACAAGAATAAATAAATAGCTTTTCCAATTTCTTTTTAATAGTAGAACAGATGTAGACTTTTCCCCCCAAAAAAGATAATAGTGCTCTTAATTAAATCAACACTGTTCTTGTTGGCAAAGAAAAACTTTCTGTGCAGAAGAGGCAACTTGACCTCTAAATAATTTTTCCTCCTCACCTCTGCAGACAAAAAAGAAATGTATCCAAAATTATTTTTTAGAATATGCATAGTTTAATTAAAATCTCCAATGGAAAACTGAGATAAAATGTTTGAAAATACTGAGATGAGTCAATATATTTACACTTGTTCTTGGGTTAGTTTTCCTATTAATATAAAATAATTTATGATGATTTGATCAAATTCATTATTATTTTAAATTAAGGTAATAAATAAACACTTCATATAAGGAATGAGAAACAGGAATAAACATATCAGAATATTATGTGCCAAGGTAAATTTTATACCTTTTATATTTTATAGGCAAACACACATGCATCCCCACCCTCCTCAATTCTCTGCACTGGGAAATTTCTGAGAGAAATCCAGGAATAAAGTAAGCTTGAGGTGTGAGGTCACAGTAACCTGATTTAGGGCAGAAGGTGAGCATCCTATTAAAAGACATTTTTTTGAAGATCCAAATTTTGTTTTTTTCTGACAAGAAAGATACTTTCTTTTACAGACACCTTCAAGTGCATGCTGTGGGATGTTTTGGATTTTGTTGGAGACTGATGTAACTATTGCAGGGCAGGTTATCCATGACTTCATCCAGAGTACAAATGACAGTTAAGAGATTTAGTATGCGTATGTAATGATTTGCCACATATGCATAGAATTAAATGTCCCAGGCTGCTTCTATGTTCCATGTGGGATCTATTGTTTTGCTTGGTACTTGACTGTAGAAAGTAGCCGAGTTAAGAGATTTTAAGAACATGTAGAAACAGTCCTAATGTCTTCCATATGGGAAGACATAGTCTCAAGAAGTGACTGATAAATGTGTGTATGAGCACTGATGTAGGAATCTGAAGACCTAGATTCTGGGGCCCAGATCCATTACTTCCTAATGACACGCATGGGTGGCCTCATCTTTGAACCTAAGATGTCTCATTTTCAATATGGGGAGAAAAGTCATTGTTTTGCTTATGTAAAACTTTTGGTGAATATTAAAAGCCATAATAAAACAGTTGGCAAATGTAAAGAAGAGTTTATACATTTTTACATGGATAAAATGAGTGTTCACTGTGGATTGTATGGGAACAGGATCAAGAAAACCAAAATTCCATGTTAAATTAAAAACTCAACACATAACTGACAAAGTTAGACATATGCAAAAGGCAACATAAACATGAAATATTTCTAGAGCTTGAAGCAAGAAAAGCAAGACAATCCTGGCCAATTGAGTTTCAAGCCAGTCAAGAGCAAGTCCTTTGCAACAGACAACTACAAAAACAGTCAGAAAATAATTAATAAAATGACAATAAGTGCATACCTATCAATAATTTAAATGTAAAAGGATTAAATGCTTCAATCAAAAGATGAATGATTAAAGAAGATGAGGTACACATATGAGCAATGGAATATTACTAGACCATAAAAAAGAATGAAGTCTTACCATTTGCAATAATATGGATGGACCTAGAGGGTATTATGCTCAGTGAAATAAGTCAGACAGAGAAAGAAAAATACCATATAATTTTGTTTGGATGTGGAATCTAAAAAACAAAATAAACAAACCAGCAAGCCAGAAGCATACTTGTAGATAGAACAAACTGATAGTTTCCAGGTGGGAGGGGGTTGGGATGGCTGTGTGAAAGGGAAAGATATTTAGAAGTACAAATTGGCAGTTACAAAGTAGTTATGGGGATGTAAAGTACAGGTTAGTTAATAATATTGTGATAACTATACATGGTGTTTGGTGGGTACAAAACTTATTGGGGGAATCACTATATATATATATATGCTAGAGGCCTTGTGCATGAAATTCATGCATGGGGGGTAGGGGTCCCTCAACCTGGCCTGCACCCTCTCGCAATCTGGGACCCCAAAGGGATTGGGCCTAAACCTGCAGTCGGACATCCCTCTTGCAATCTGGGACTGCTGGCTCCTAACCGCTCACCTGCCTGCCTTCCTGATTGCCCCTAACCCCTCTGCCTGCCTGCCTGATCACCCCTAAACACTCGCCTGCTTGCCTGATCACCCCTAACTGCTCACCTCCCTGCCTGATTGCCCCTAACCACTCTACCTGCCTGCTTGATCACCCCTAACCACAAGTCCCACGAAAGGATAATTTTGGTGGAATCCCATAGGAGACATCTTCAGATCCTGTAGGTCACACCTAGAACTTGGTGGGAGGGGACAGAGTAAAAGAACAATGTTGTAAGTGTTTATCATTAAGATTCTGTCTCAAGGGACACACTGAATCTGAAAAATTGAATGGAGACCCTATTTGTAACACGGTTGTAGAGATGAATGGACATTTTTGAATATTCCTTTATTCAGTCATTCACACATTCTATAGAGTATACTAGTGGCCTGGTGCACGAAATTCATGCACATTAAAAGAGAATTAATTAGAGAAAATATTTTAGTATTGCTATTTGCCCTTTTTCTGTAATAGAAGTATCAGAAATGAAAGAAAATTAGTAAAATGTATATGAAAATCTCCCTCCTGTCAGAGTCTGGGGTGCACCGAGGGACCCAGAGTAAAGTCCCCACCCACCCGTGTGTGCCTCAAAATTGCACGACACCCAGACCTGGCCGGCCCCACCCCCATCAAGCTCCGCAGGGCAGGGGGCACAGCCTCAGGTTCCCCAGCCTAGTGCTGGGTAGTGGGTATGGCCTCAAGTCCCCCGGCCTGGCGTGAGGGCATGAGGGTGTGATGACTATTTGCATATTAGCTCTTTATTATATAGGATATACATATCTATTATGTGCCACATTCTGAGTGAGGCACCATAAGGTATCTCAAAGAGATTACCATACATTGCAGAAGACAGCATTAGAGGAGAATTTGTACCATCCAGGATGAGTGTTATGGTATCTCCCAGGCTTTACCTGGTTTCTGACACATACTGCTGAAGAGAAAGCAAAGCAAAGAACAGCACTATTTTGGTTTCAAATTCTGGCTCCATCATTCATCACTGTGTGACCCTGAGAAAATTGCCTAATCTCTCTCTATGTCAGTGTTCTCATCTGTACCAGAGGGATAACAACTCTATCCAAGCGCTAGTGAGCTTTGGTAAAGACTAAGGAGATCATACATTAAAAACAAAACAAAGCGTTGACGATTGTTAAAAATTAATATTTATTTCTAATGACTATTTAATTCACACAAACAATCTCCATTTTTCTGATTCTCGTTTTACCAAGAATCCTGAATGTAATTTGGCTTTTCATTTAGATCTGCAAGGGTTGGGGGTGGGGGTGAGTACTGGTGAAAGGATGGGGAAGGCTTCGTCTCCTGGCAGCTATATTTCACACTGTAAATCAAACTTCCGTGTTATACACTGATGGGCAACTAAGATGTTGTTAACATCTTTACTGCAACTTAAAGTAGGATGGAGTCTGGTGACCGAAGGATTCTTTTATTTTTATTTTTCTTGTACTTACATAGTCTTCTCCTTAGTAATGGGCTTCCTCTTTCTTAAAGGAAGTATTAAGCAGCACACAGTGGAATGCACATTTGCAGGTCAGAGGTAGCAGAGCTCCAATTTACATGCCCAAGAAAGGCTGGAAGTCAGAATCCTTGAAGAGGATGGACTGGAGGGACAGTGTTCTGTTGCCTTCTCTTCCTCCCGTTGGTGAGGGAAGAATTCCTGCCCTGGCCTTATGGGGATGGCTGAACAAACAACACTGACCCTGGACAGAGATCAGCAGCAGTTTTAGTGATGTATACTCACAGCTCAGTAGGGAGGACTCTGCACGCCATGCAGGGCTACACAGGGTCACCCTCAGGAACAGAGCGAACAATTAAGGACTCAGGGAGATATGTAGCATCACAGGATGTGTGCCCCTTGGTTCTGTTGGGACAATGTCAATGAATTGTTAAAATAATTCTGCGTGTTGACAAGAAACTGAAAACTGCTACTCCATGTCAAACAGGAACTGCGTCTGGCCCAGGAAGGAGGTCCAGTGTTTGAGGGAACCTCATCTGCTGGAGCAGAGTGAAGAGGAGAATTTTTAATTAGACCCACTTTGGCCCTCGGGATTTCAATAGTTGTCAAGGCAGCGCACAATCTTGAGCCTTCATGTTGGGTCTTACGCCGCTGATGGCAACAGAGAAAGAGTCCAGGGAAGGAGGCTCCTTGGCTAGTCATGGTAAAGAGAGCGGGGGGGATTGTATGTTTGCTGGAGATGTTCACTAATTATTGTAGGTGTGCAAAGGAAAGCCTCCTCCTCCATCTCTCCTCTAAAAGCTCCAATAACATCTACTTCATTATGCAGCATTTGATGCAAGGAAGTCACTAAAGTGACAACAGCAAAACACTCCCGAGTCTGGTTCCAAGGTGGGCCTGGGTTTATAGTGGAGGCTGCCTGTGAAGATAGTGGTCACTTTGATCAGTATTTTCTGAGCTTGGTTTTCTGAGTCTGTGATTTGCTTTCCAATTTCGTAAGCATCCTAAAGTTCAGAACCTGGTCTTTAGTCATTTGCTAAAATAAAAGCCAATCAATGAACTTTCTCGACTGATACCCTCTGTGGACCACGTGCTGTCTATATCTGACATGTGATCATTCTAAGTTAAATCTCCTAATATTGAAATACACCGGCTACATTTTTTCTCTGGATTTTTTTCTGGATCAGATGTTTGTTTGTTTGTTTTTCTCTTTTATTTGCAACATCTTTACAGGCTACACAGCAGGAAATAAATATTTTAGAAAATTAGTTACCTGACTTTTCCATTAAGTATTTTTGCAGAACTAACTTTGAGCAAAATAATCTATCTTTGACATTGTGCTGGAACATTCTCTTAAAAGAACATCATTAACATTTCCAAGAAATGCATCTGTGATTGCATTGAAGCGAACAAGAAAGAAAATGAAGAAAAGAATATAACTCTAATTCTTATTCACTTCAAAAATTTTCAGAGACGGGCGAGAGAGTGCACATATCTTAGGCCAGATTATTGATTTCATGTATATTTACATAATTATATAAAAATCCTCTTGAAAAAAATATGGGTGTCTCTAGGCTATGGATATATCTTCAAACCAAATTGAATGGTAGATGAAGGAGTCGGAAGAGGTGGAAAAGGATGTAGAACTAGAAATTCTAAAGCACAGATGTTAGAGGAAGTTTAGGGCAGAGACTCACTAAACTGTGGGTTTCCTAAATGTCTCCTTTTATTCCGTTTACTTTTTGTGCCAAATTACCAGAGACTTTTTTAGTGTATTTGACTCATGAACATTTTTTTAAACTTCCCAGAAAATAAGTGGTAAACTTTGTGGTGTATAAGTGACCCATAGTATAACTTAAAAATGTGTTAATCTTAACATTGACCTACTTTGACCTTCCATCCATTTTTTTTCTGAGGATGTGGTGGGATTTTGTTGTTTAGATATCTTAACCTCTCTTCCATCTCTTTGTGGCAACATTACCTCATTTTGCCTTGGAGGAATGATCTCTCACCATTTTTACCCAATATGCTGACCCTTCTAGGGCACTTCAAGAATGGAATACATAAGTTAGGAACAGTCAGGATATCTAATTCCACTGGGCAGTTACTGGTTCAAGGATGAGCTCATGACCAAAGACACATATTCCCACCTAGTTAGGTCCAGTTCTAGCCTGTTGGTTTGTTCTAATCAAAAGTGGATCTTTCTGCCCGGCTGGCGTGGCTCACTGGTTGAGTGTCGACCTATGAACCAGGAGATCATGGCTCAATTCCCAGTAATGGCACATGCCTGAATTGCAGGTTCAATTCCCAGTGGAGGGAGTGCAGGAGGCAGCTGATTGATGATGCTCTCTCATCATTGATGCTTCTATCTCTCTCCCCCCTCTCCCTTCTTCTCTGAAGCCAATAATATATATATATTTCTGCTGCTTGGGTTTCATGGTCTAGCTATAAACCTGTAGCTTCTGGGAACCATCAGGTAGACCCTGATAATGGAGTCAACCTAGAAGAATGAGAGCAGAAAGATCAGCCTTGGGAATATTGATTGCGACCTTCAAATTACAATAGCAAGTGAATAATTTTTTTTGCGGAATTCATTTTTCTTGGGGAACACATTGTTTTAATTTTAGAATGGGGGTGTCTATTCATGCTATGAGTCATTTACATTTATATAATCCCCATGAAGCTTTGTGTTAATTTAAAAATTATACTCTAGAAATAAACTACATTTTTTGTCCCCTTAGTACATTTTAACATTCAGTGACTGGGAGAAGAGAGTTAGAGCAGATGGTCTAGGATTTTCTCATTTCCTCTAATGGATGGTGGAAATAGTCCTGGGACAATGACAGGAAGATAGATGACCTTGTCTAATCTTGTCAACCTGACCTTTAGGTAATGATAATTGTTATGAATAAAAACCCTTAACTTTGAATTGCCTTTATTAGGATGTCTCCGATTAAGGATTTCCTAGAAAAAAGTAGAATACAGGATCCATGTGACATGGCTTTCTGGTTAACTAGGCAGTGCCATTGCTTTGAGTTGTTCCCTATTTTAAATGTTCCAGTTGTATGGGGATCCCCTTGAAACTCACTCAGAGAACTCATCTATTCTGCACCAGAATCTGGGGAGCTGCCATCGATGTGTCAGATGTCTCTTGCTTTGTCTTAGCCTTTTCTTTACCTGCATTCTTGAAATGTTTAGTAAAGCTTGATGCTAGGTAAAAATCTCTGAGTCCTGTGAGTCTAATTTTATAATCAGATTTCTATAAATTAGCCCAATGACCTGCTAAAGAGAGGCTTGATTGTATCACTAAAGATACCAGCCAAACATGGCCAACAGGGATATCTCATAGAGTCCTGTGTTAGTGCTGGAAAATATTTAATTTGTGTCTCAAACAAGTTTGGCTAATTAATATGTATGGTTTCTGCCATCTATTTTTTAAATATATTTTATTGATTTTTTACAGAGAGGAAAGGAGAGGGATAGAGAGTTAGAAACATTGATGAGAGAGAAAAATCAATTCAGCTGCCTCCTGCACACTCCCTACTGGGGATGTGCCTGCAACCAAGGTATATGCCCTTGACCGGAATCAAACCTGGGACCCTTCAGTCCGCAGGCCAACACTCTATCCACTGAGCCAAACCAGTCAGGGTGCCATCTATTTTTTTTTAATATATAATGTTATAAAGCAATTTGTCAAAACAGGGTTCTTGTGACATTATTGTTGAATGTGGCCTATAGATCACCAATGAAACCATCATGGCAAGTGTTACTATGATTCAAAATGGTATGCTGGATCATCTATGCAAGGTTTGGAAAAGAAGTGAAGAAAACTGACTTGGTATGTCTAGCCTTTTACTGGTTTGTAGAATACATCAAGTTGAAGTTGAAAAGCCTGAGGATATTGGAAATCAAGTCCTTCTTTGGAGTATTGGTATGTTATGAATTCCCATGGGAAAGGGAATATGTCATCTTCATATCAAGTTTACTAAGGACTTCACAGAAACTTGTCAAAGTTTGGGGATCAACTGAACAGACCCATGCCTGAAGCAGCAGAGGAGAGAGAGAGAGAGAGAGAGAGAGAGAGAGAGAGAGAGAGAGAGAAAGAGAGAGAGAGAGAGAGACACTAGCTGAGTGGGTGGAAGTCATACTTCCATTCATACCAGGGTCAGTGTTCTGTAAGTTTCCTGAGACCAAATGTAGCCTCTGAAGAGAGAGGGGAGCTTGCTTGCAGTCATTTTAAACCTTCTGAAGGATTGACAAAAGTGCAAAGGTCAGCAGATATGTATATGTGCCTTTAGAATCCCAGGAGATTTGAGCAGAGGAGCATATCTGGTAACTCGCAGGAAATTGTATTTCTGTGTCATAGGAATTGCCTTCAGATACTGGATGAGATGTGGCACTCTGAAGAACACACGATATTACACACAGTGTTCAGGTTTAAATATTTGCAATGGTGAGAAGAAATTAATAGTTTTGTGCCAGTCAAGTAAAAAACTCTTGTTCCTTTAACTCTTCTACTTACTGACTAAACTGCCAGTTCTCCTCTCTTTCTGACCTTTCCTCCCCAAATAGGAGAGATCAGAAGTCAGAGATATCCTGGGGCAGTAGTCAAGTAGTGGCGGGTAGGGGAAGTAGCTCACTAAAACTTCCTTTCCTGTGAGCAGCTAGTCTGAAGGAGATAAAATCCTGAAAAAAGGAGAATTCCCACCTTAAATTAATTCTGTGTTTTAAAAATTGTATGGCTTTTACTATGTTAATTAGTTAAAACAATGAAATTGACATGTAACAATGACTAGAAGTGACCAGAGGACTTTTTAATTTCATGAGGGTGAGTAGACAGTCATGGATCCTGCCTGAATTGTCCTCCATGGGTCAAGGAAGAGCCAGCCCTTAAAGTGGATTTTATTTTTTTGTTATTTTTATTTTTTTAAAATATATATTTTATTGATTTTTTACAGAGAGGAAGGGAGAGGGATAGAGAGTTAGAAACATCGATGAGAGAGAAACATCGATTAGCCGCCTCCTGCACAACTCCTACTGGGGATGTGCCCGCAACCAAGGTACATGCCCTTGACCGGAATCGAATCTGGGACCTTTCAGTCTGCAGGCCGACGCTCTATCCACTGAGCCAAACCGGTTATGGCTTAAAGTGGATTTTAAAAATATATTTATTTTTGTTGGTTTTAGAGGGGAAGGGAGAGAGAGATAGAAACATCAATGATGAAAGAGAACCATTGATTGGCTGCCTCCTGCACAATCGAGCCCGCAGCCAAGGCATGTGCTCTGACCCTGACCAGGAATCGAACTGTGACCTCCAGGTTCATAGGTCAATGCTCAACCACTGAGCCATGCCAGTCAGACTTTAAAGTGGATTGAATGAGCAATGGTGGAGGTGGGATTAAGGTGCTTTTTGACCTTAAGAAGCTTTATTTCTTTTTCTTAATGTCACCCATGAACATATACTTGTTATATTTCCCCTTTCACAATTTTTGGCAGCATACCTGTGATAAACCACAAAAATAAAATGTAAGTATGTAAATAGGGCTAGGCATATTTGAACAACTAGTTTTATTTGAAGAGCTCAAGGCCATGCCTATGCCAATGACCAATAGACAAGGGCAATGAATGCCTGGATCTCTTGTCCCAACCAGGAGAACTTGAAGGGTCATCTCAGCTTTAGATCTCTGCATAGGGCTGACTGAGGCCTTTGTTGAGACTGTGTGGTAGCCCATCATCTCCCTTTATCCACTCCCTCGTCCCTTGCCTTTCACAGACGTTCATTGCCAGGGCACTCCTTCCTAATCCTCCTGTATGCGAACATCTACACTCCATGTCAGAGCTGGCCTTGCAGGAAACCAGGCTGCCCCAGTAACCACCGTGGTTTTTGCATTATGTTCAGAAAGTTCACACATTAGCAAGAGATGCAGACTGTTATTTGATTCTTAGGTGTGTTATATAACAATTTTGGATGACTGCTTTTTAATGATTACTCTTTTTTTCTTAAATGTTTCCAAATATAATTCCTCTTAAAGTTCATGGAAGAAATGCATATTGGCATAAATTATTTTATGTGGAAATATTTCAGAGGAAATTTAACACTGCATCATGTGAAATAAATTCATTTTTACTTTCATTGCCTTAAAAAGATATAATAATACATAAATCTAATGAAAAAGTTTTATTTGTAGTTATTAGTTCACCAGCTATGAAATAGTGCTAATATAAATTTCTTAAATATAGGGGTTTTTTTTTTATATATTAAAGGATTTTTATTTTATTTTTTTGGTGATGATAATGTTTGAGTATCTTCTGAGAAGGATACAACCCTAATATACATCCTCTCTTGCTTTCAAGAGAAGAGGCATTACTCTTCATATCAGTTGGATTTATTTATTTTTTGGCTAAATATATTTCTATTAATTTAAACAATTTGATTTAAGTTTTTATTTAGATGATAGAAAATTTCAAACTGCATTCTTAATATATGTTTTCTATTTCCAAGACATTTCCTGAGGGCCTGTAAATAGAAGGATATATATATATATATATATATATATATATATATATATATATACAGTGGGGCCTTGACTTACAAGTTTAATTCGTTCTGAGACCGAGCTCCTTAAGGAGCTCGTTAAGGAGTTCATTAACTCAAATTACTCTATCAACTCAATGCAAAAAATCGGCCGAGAGACAACTGGTATCTCAAAAAACTCGTTAGTCGGGACACTCCTAAGTCAAGGCCCCACTGTATATATATATTTATATACATATATAAATATTTATATAGATAGATAGAGATATAAGATATAGATATAGAGATAGAGATAGAGATAGAGATAGAGATAGAGATAGAGATAGAGATATATAGATATAGATGTAGATATAAAAATTTTTCCCCAGTATTTTCCAGTTGTGGAAAAGAGATGATGGGAGGGTGAGAAAGAGGGAGATAAATAAAGGAGAATTTAACTAATCTGGAAGAAGAAAGACATTCACAATTCTTCTTCTTGCTTCCAGAGTTCACAATATACGAAAAACAACGTTTTTAAAAAATAAGTTCTGATGCTTATGAAAAGTAACATTTTATTTTCTAATTCATTACATTAATTATACCTTTACTTTGTAGCCAGGAATAATTACATAAATCTTAGAGTAAAATATAGATTCTTTGAATAAAATAAAGAGAGAGAAAATGAGAAACATAGCAAAGGCAGAGTAAGTAGTCTTCATGTTGAGTTTTACTGATCTCTGGAACAGTAGCTCCCCTTGAACTGAGAACCATAACAGATTTAAGGAAAGATATTTCCATCCCAGAGACCAGACATTTGGAGAACAGCCATTGTGAGTATAAAATGTGAACCTGGCCAAGTATTTTATTTCTTATTGGATTCTTGATGATTTCTGACTCTCATCATTTAGTGAGTCATGACTGACAGTATATATGTGCATCTGTAGTCACTGGTTCTGAGAGAAATATCTCCAGGGATCCCTGCTGCTTTCTTTGGAACATACTGAGAGGGAGCATTATTTCAGTCCCAGAAGCTTCTGAAGCAGAGATGGAGACCCTCAGACTGTAAGCTGATTTCACCCTATACATCTAAGGGCACAGATTGGTTCTGGGTCAGGGTCCTATGAAAAACAACCTGAACTGGGTGCCACTGATCACTCTGGAATTGCCTTGGAATGCACACTTGTGATGTCAAATGCTTCATGAGAAACAGAATGGAAACATGCAAAGGACACAGGACTTGAGGTCAATAGTCACAGTTTGAATCCAGGACCGGACACTTCCTAGCTATATTATTGGGCAAGTCATTTAAATTCTCCAACCTCAGTCTCTCTTTTGGCAAAACAAACAAACAAGCAAATGAACAAAAAACCAAGTAATGTAAGTCTGTATAACTAGATTAGTGGACATTTCACGGACAGCTGGATTTTTATGTGAAACCTTCCAAATCATATGCTCTGTTACATTTTACTTTTATAATTGACAGACAGGATAAAAAAAAAAAGAACTGGATGAGACTTTCTCTTTAGGATTGATTCCTTCTTCTCTGGCCTTCACTATCTTATTTAAAAATGTCTGCTTCCAATTCTTTTTCCTCTGTTTTTCAGTGCTTACACCATACACACCATGATTAGGGGCGGTAACAACACTCAGGAATTCTTGTCACTAAACACAATAGACATTGTTCTGTCTGTATCTTACTTGACCTCCAAGTAGCCTTTGAATATCTCAGACACCCTTTCCTTCTGGAAATTCTTTCTTTGGCTTCATTGACACATATTTCTGCCTTTCTCTTATCTCTCAGATGCTACTTTTCAGTGTCCTTTTAGAAAGGTCTCCCTTCCCTGACCTTCAAATATTATATTTTTAAGACCTCTACCCAGCCCTTTTCTTTTTTTGTTAATCCTTACCCAAGGATATTTTTCCATTGATTTTTAGAGAGAATGGAAGGGAGAGAGAGAGAGAGAGAGAGAAACATCACTGTGAGAGAGACACATTGATTGGTTGTTGCCTGCAATTGCCCTAACTAGGGCCAGGATGCAAGCAAGGTGCGTGCCCTTGACTGGAGTCGAACCTGGGACCCTCCAGTCTGAGGGTGGACACTTTATCTACTGAGCCAAACTGGCTAGGGCCCAGCCCTTTTCTTTTTAAGCTCTATATTCTCTCTCCATAAGTAAATTTTATCCATGCTCATGGTTTCATGTGCCCTTTTAACAAATGGTCCCGAATGTGTACCTCTAGCCCAAATCTTCCTGTGGGCTCCTGGGGTCAATTGCTTTCTAAATATCTCCCTCCTCACCCCCACCCTCGCCCCAAACCTGGTCCTCCTCCAGGACTTCTTATCTCAGTGCTCATGGTTAAAATCTATTCAGTTATGCAAGCTTGACACTGACTACCACTGCTATTCCCTCCTTCTTCCCTGGAATTTCCAATACACGTGATTACATATTTTTTAAAACTTCTACTTTTTTCCATCGACACTCCTGTTACCTGGATCCAAGCAATGACCTCCACTCCTTTTCCCTTTTAATGCATTTAAGAGACAGATGGATTGGTTAAACAAAAATCTCATTATGTCCAATTTCTGCTCAAAACTATTCATGGATTGCTAACATTTTAAGGAGAAAAGACATTTGCAATGTTATAGTTCTAAGACCTCCCCTTCTTCTCACTAGCTTTACCATGAATCACTTTTTATCTTACACTCTACCCTCTGGCCTTCATTCAGTTCCTAGAATTGGGTTATTTTTGTTTTTATTTTTTTTCTGTTTCAGGTCTTTGACCTGGATGACACATACTTTTTTTGACACTTCTCTTAATTTTCAGTCCCTAGAACACATAGCAGAGCTGTCATTGTAAGCATTACGTCTGTTGCAAAGACTTCACTGACCTTCCAGACTTGGTTAGATTCTCCCTCAGTTTGTACTCTCTACATTTCCCCTTAAAGGAATTTGGGACAGTGTATAATCGCATTTATGTCATTGTTTGGTTACTGTGGTCTCCCAATTAATCTGAAAGTTCCACAAAGAATGGTAATATGTATTTTATTCAAAATTATATTCCAAACAGGAGGCCCATACACATTGAAAGCAAATTAATTAGAAGGTGGCCAGCAGGGTGGGACTGGGCAGACAGGCTAGACAAGCCCTGGAGCCAACCTCTTGCAGCCCCTCCCTGGCTAGAAGCATCAGGGGCGGAGCAGGGGTTCAAAGGGCTTCTGCGGAGTGAGTGGGGTCCCTCTGGCAGACAGAGTCCCTCCGCCTAGCCTGCGGGGATCAGGCTGAAACCGGCAGTCTGCCAAGGGGTCCTGGAGTGCAAGAGGGCACTCTGCAAAGTTGCTGTCACTCAGCAGCTCCTGTGTTGAACATCTGCCCCCTGGTGCTCAGTGCGCATCATTGCTACTAGCCGGTCAGCCAGTCGGTTAGGCTTTTATATATATAGATACTTAGTGTAGTTCCTGGTATTTAGAAATCTGTAAATAAATACTGAGTGAATGAATGAGTTTTACTTTTATATTTTACATATTTTTAGAAATGACAAAAGTATTTTGATGATACATAAAAATAACAATAGCATGTTGCTTCTCCCATCCATGTCTTGTATCTTGTGGCATCATACAATCCATTTTGCTGTTTACAGGAGACCCTGGATAAATGTTTATTTAAATATTGTCTTTGGAGAAGTTAGAAAATCATTTATTTCTTTTTTGTTATGGAACCAACCTGAGAGAAAATGTTCAACCATGTAATTTCAGAGTCTGGAATAAATATCATTGCTTAGATAAAGAATTATGGGATTCTATTTACAGCCATTATTTGTGTTTCAAAAAAGGCTACTTTTAAATCTCAGGTTACTTTCTTTCAAACCCAGCATAGATCCTTGATCCATTACTTAGACGACCCCTTCGATCACAGACTAAAAGTATTTTGCTTTCTTTTCTATATGCCCCATTCTTATTGTAACTCCAACATCTTTATTTGTTAATCATTACATTTGAGATTACAGAAAGACTCCTAGAAGAATCTTTAGGCTCTGTGTTAGCCTTAGCTACATCTCAGTGCAGCTGGAAAATGCCTGTGCATGGCCCTGGTTGCTTAATGCCCTTTTGATGCTCCCATACCCACTCATTCCAGACCTCAGAAACCATTTCTCCTTCACAAAGAAAATAACATATAATCTAGATTTCTTACCTATTCAGAACAAAGAACCCTTCCTGCAGTCTCTGCCCACATCTAGATATTGTTGTTTATTCCTGTTTTACCCTTTGACAAGGCAGTGTGTGATATTTGACTACATTTATTCATTTTCTTCCCAGTCAATTGCTATCTGGCTTCCCCTGCTCACTCTTCAGTGGAGATTGTCTATATCCACCTAATGACTGTCTCCTAAGCATGGAGATATAGATATACATATATAGATATTCCTTTGCTTTCTTGATTTCTAAACTATTGTTAGCACCTATCCTGACTTTTAAAAAAAAAAAAAATCTCTCCACTTAAGATCTTTGACACGCATTATCTCTTCTTTTTAACTCCCTGCCTCTGCCTCCCAGTTTCCTTTAAGCATGTCTCTTCTCCCACATTGTAAATTGTGAAATTGCTATTGATTCATTAACTATCTTCTTCTCTTACTTTCCATGTCATCTTAGCAATTCCATCTGCACCCCTATATTTATCACCATCTCCATACCAAGTCTCTATAGAGTGGTGGGGAAGAGTTGATAGACCTCAGGATACAGACCTCATTAGAATTCTAGTGCTTCCATATCTTATCTCACAGAGGAAGTCAGAAAACAGCTTTTCTAATATAGTTTTTAATAACTGAGGGTACAAGATATACTAGAAATGTTGCCAATCTACTTATTTTAGCCCATGATTTGGAAGCTAGTGTTGCAGATTGTTAGGGTCACTGAAGGAGGAATGCACCAGGCCAAAAGGGGTAAACAATTATACATTTATTATTACATCTGCTAGTAGAAGGGCTGAGACCAAAATGGCATCAGTGGGGTAGAGTAGGGCATTGGTTCTCAACCTTCTGGCCCTTTAAATACAGTTCCTCATGTTGTGACTCAACCATAATTATTTCCGATGCTACTTCATAACTGTAATGTTGCTACTGTTATGAATCGTAATGTAAATATCTGATATGCAGGATGGTCTTAGGCGACCCCTGTGAAAGGTTGTTTGACTGTCAAAGGGGTCGCGACCCACAGGTTGAGAACCACTGGAGTAGGGGGGCCTGGATATTTATGTCCCTTGTAAGGGTCAGAGTAATCAGTCGGATCAGGTGCTGGTGAGGGCCAGGTGTAGGCAGTCCACTGGAAACTGGGTGAGGCGATTTACTGGAAGCTGAAGGCTGTTAATCATAATGGAGCTTCCAGGGAGGGCCTCATGAATGTGCCTAACACAGAGAAGCAGAGACATCTATCTGATCCTTGGCGGGGGCGGGGGGGCGGGGGGGAGTTGGGAATATCCAGTTTCCTAATGCAGTGGCAGAAGTTCTAGCAGTAGCCTCCACGGTCTGGCTCTGGTGAGTCTTTGGGTGTTTACATGTAGGTTTGCCCTGGTGTCAATAGGGTCATCTCAAGGGAGACTTTGTCTCCAGGGAATTTGGGGCCTTTGAGCCTGTGATTTGCTGTGTGATTTCAAGTCTTCCTGGGGCAGTGACAAGCTAACAAGCAGCCTTTAATATATATCTTTCCTGGTAAAATAGTTAAGGCTCTTTTGCCACAGGAAGCTGCCCTTCTTCTCTTGTCTAATGAGACTTCCTGACTTGATGAATCTGGAATGATCTTGCCAAAAACAATAACCTTGAAAGAGGAAAGAAGATTTTCCCAATGACACCATTTCCCTAAAACTACTTCAGCATCTCCAGATCTATAACTGATTAGAATCAGTGCCCTGGGCTGGGTAGATATGTATTTACAAAATAGAACCTAGAAGGGCGAGGATTACACACTTAAGGACTATACAGTTTTGCTCATTTATATAACAAGAACCTAGAGTTGATGAATAGATTCTGTGAGTATAGATTCTGAAGAGAGAGGCATAAGCTTAGATTACACAGAATTTGCTGATGCAGGTTCATATACCACAAATGAGGAGTGGTTTTAATTGCTTTCATTGTTCACTGAGTGAAATCTGGACTTGGTGACTAATGCTAAAATAATTTAATGTGCAAATCATTAACTGGTATGACCTTGACTAGAATTCAGCCAATTTTGGCCTTGGGAACTAAACTAACCAGTGGCCTATTTCTGTGTTTTATATTTATTTTTTGAATGGCCCATGGGCTAAGATTGGTTTTATATTTTTAAGTAGTATCAATTTAAATGTTTCTATATGTACCCATATTATATCCATTATTTTATCTTTTAGTCTAAATTATTTGCCATTTTGGCCTTTAAGTAAAAGTTGTCTGATTCCTCATTTAGGCTCCAAAAGAAGGTATTCCAAATTCATAGAAATAAGAATGATGGACTAGTTTTGTCCTGTACGAATTACTACCTGCTATATTTGTCCCCTTAAAGGGCTTTCTTTTACCTACTATGAATGTGGGTGCTATGCATTGGGGGCAGAGAAGACTATGTCTAGAACACAGGGAATAGCATGAGACTGTTATGTCTAAGAATTGAAATTAATAAAAGATTATAGCATAAATGTAGGAACATTGGAATCAGATCTCTGAGAAATAAGGGTTTGGTTCATCTTTCTGAGTAAAGAACCCTAACCAATTGAACAGCTAGCTGAGGGAAAGGGGAACATGGTTTAGAAAGAGGAGAAATGTTATGAAGTGTCAATGCAATCTTATGACCACTTTCAGTATCTATACATTTTATTTTTTCATATATTATGTGTACATTAGAATATTGAAATGAATCTCCCCTCTTATCTTTCTCTTTTAAATAGGCTGTTTTGATCATGGGAAACATTACTTTCTGTCCCATAGTTTATAGAATATTAAGCAACAAGAGAGGATCATGACAGAACTAGAAGAATAATGACATCATCCAGAGATCCAGAACTTGGAACTATTTTCTCTATTGATGAAACAGTGATGTCTTCCTTTGCAGAGTGTAAGGATGTTTTCATTTGAATAGTGATGATTGAATTATATTAGAGGAATAGATTTTTTTCTTCTTGCATGTTTAAAAAAGAAATAAATGTATAAATATAAAGGATTAGGTTATAATGGATTTAATAGATTAACTGTGGATGCCAGCATCATTGAAGTGTATGCTTTGGGGCATTTCTTAATTTAGAACCCAATTCTTCCAGAAAGTCAAAGCCACAAACTTACTTCCCTACTACCTGCTCTGTTATTGGAGGGCAGGCATATTTCCCAACTCTGCAAATCATACAGACCTACTGGTGACTTTAATTTGAAGCTAGCGATATAAATAAAGAGGTGACATATGGGATCTATCATGAAGAGGGGGCAGCAGTTACATTAGTTGCATTGAGTCTTCAAAAGTTGCAGGGATCCTACTAATAGCATCCAGTACTCAATGTCCAAAGTGAGAGATGGAATTTTGTGTGGCTTGACCACACTGTGGTGGAGGCAGTGGTGTAACTAGGAGACAGTTTCCGCAGTATTATTTGGACTTTGTTTTTGGCTTCAAAGTTCAATAATCTGGCCCTCCTGGAGAGTCTATGAACTGCTTAATAGTTTATTTAATGGAATCTTTCCTTGTTAAACTAGCTAGAGTCAGTTATGCATTTTTTTTTAAGATTTTAGAACCCTGGCTGGCACACTCTTCTACAACATCTCAACTATCCAAACTATCAAAAGCTAGCTTTTGTGGTGTAACCAACCAGACTCAAAAGTTGGTGCCTTAAGAGAACAATTTATTTGCTCACTATTTGTGAGTCAGCATTATTTTCTAGTTTAAATGGGCTCATCTATGTGGCTGCAGAAACCTGGCTGATCATTGCGGAACTTGTTGGTTTCTGATGGCCTCACTCACATGACTGACAGTTGGTGTTAGCTGTCAGCAAGTGATCAGTGGGACTCAGGCGTGTGCCCGTAGTAGGCCCTTGTAGGTTTATTTCTGTGTTAGAAATGCAAGAACTTTCTGACTTTTGCTTGTATCACATTTGATACTGTCCTATTGGCCAAAGCAAGTCACATGGCCAAGCCCAGATTTAATGGGTAAAGAAATAAAATTTACCTCCTGCAAAGTCACATTGTAAATGGATGTGTAAAGAGGGATGAAAAAATGTTCAGCCTGTTTTATAATCTCTCTGAACAACATAGAATGTTTTTTGTTTATTTGATTTGAATCTCAGAATTTTGAACAAACTTTCTTTGAAGCTTCTATAGCTTTGAATATGCTATGAATTTCCTTTTCTAGATTATAATTTCTTCTTAATCTTCCTAGGGATATTGCCAGGCAGTCCAGTTCTCATAGTTCAAGATTCCATTTCTTCTGGTTTTTATCTCAGTTCCTACAAAATGTTGTGGATTTACCACTTATAGTTCTTTTTATACTGCTCTCCATCATTAAAGGCCCATTTTACAACAGTTACTCAGAGGATAGAGATTTCCTCAGGTTCAACACAATGATTAGCAAATGGTAGCTGCTCATCTGCCAACTGCTATTGAATAAAGTTTATATCCACAGTGTTGAGTTTCTCTTTCCTCTGGGGCTCGTTAGTAATGACCATGTCCTGGAAAAATCTATCTTTAGAGCTGAAGAATTTTTGTTTCTAGTAAGAATTTTTGTTTCATAGTAAGAAGTCTTACTATGTAGAAGCTATTATAGCCATGCAAGGGTTAGACCTCTATTGTGCTGCCTATTATTAATCCAGATTCTTAGTAGCTATCCATGAGATAGAGATTTTGACTCTAGAAAATATCCAAAGCATGTTCTGACCACCATTATCCCTGCCTCGCCTTCTTTTTTAATAAATCAAAATATAATATAAAAGTAAATGCCAGTAGCATACACTAATCTCATTTATTTAGATAGTCATGGCTTAAATTTAATCTCTTTTTTACATAGATGGATTTTAGCATTTTATTTGTTTTTTTCTTCTTTTTAGAAGAGTGGAAAGTAAATCATCCATTTCATTTCTTCTAATAAGCAGGGCAGCATGTTCATAAGCTGTCTATTTACTCTGTATCCTTTCATTGAACTTATTGAGGTTGGTGAAATACAACTCTTTCCAAAGACTTAGCCTAAAAATAAAATGGCATATATTCTGGCATTTCTATTACCCTAAACAGATGAGAATCCATTTGGAACTCAGAGGGCTATTTAGGGACTTTCTCATTATCCTCGCATAGCCAGAATATCTTGTTCTTTTCTCTTTCCCCTCCTCCCCTCAACTTTCCTCCAAGTCTGGCCAGATCAGATAGTCATGAAGAGATCTTTCCTTACCCTCTTTATGGTAGGAGAATGGAAAATGCTCTGTTGGTCAGATTTGAGCTCCTGGCAGCTGCTGTGTTGGCAACAATTAGAGAAGATTTTCAACTAAACGTCTGGCTGCTGAAAGTTTTTGGATTTGGGGGTTTGATGTTATCAAAAATATTCATCTGGTCAGATGCAGAAACATATTGTTTAATCTAGCAGGAATGTGAGCAGGTTGTCCTTCACAGTGCATTTCGGAGTGCTCTGTCTTTTTTTGTGGTGAAGTCTACAGTAGTTGCTCTGTGTAACTTGAGAAGGGTATGTCTGGGGACAGAGTGCTCCACCCCATTGCAATTGAGTCTGTTTCAACCCTGAGGCAGATTCCGGAGAGATTTCTCAAATGAATGAACCGGGTTAAGTTTCCTGGTTTCTTTTGCAACGTTTGAATTATTATACTGATCTTAAGCTAATTCTCTCTCCTAATAAGTTTTCAAATTCTTTAGTTCAGAGATTATGTTGACACACACACAAATGATTTTAATATAAGGATTTACTTATTTTATTCAGGCAAAGTATTTTATTGGTTAAAAACTATTATTTCTGACAGTAAAATAATTTTGACCAAAATTTGCCAAACTCGTTATGTCTGTTATTTAATTGCATCATTTTAATTGTTAATAAAAACAACACAGAACTCACCAATTGAAAACATAATGTCTTGAACTTCTCCAATGTTCAGATTATAGTGAGTTGGACAAATGCTTCTTCTAAAACTCTGAAACACATCTTAATTTTAGAGTCTTTGTTAAGGAGAGGGACACAGATAACCTTCTTTAGAGGGGCAATATCTTGCCTAGATTGAGATGTCTTCAGACATACAATGTGATCGGTAGGAGCCACCAGACAACTGATTACAATGTGAAGAAAAGTCTACAAAAGGGGCATGTATTTATTCCTTGATCTCTTGAACACAGGCTACTTATCTATATTTTCTATTACCTACTTATTGTTTCTTACCATTAAAGTCATAATATCACTGGGATAATTGGTTCTTTTCAATTTCTATGAGCAAGTTATTTTGTTGGACAGTACCAGCCCTTATGTGCTTAGGTCTGATTTCCTTTGTAGTTTAAAGCATAGATTAAATAATTCCTTTAAACTTTTGAGGTCATTTAATTGTGACTTAAAGAATGGAATTTACCTATTTTTTTTTTAAAAAAATCTTTAATAATTCTTTTGCACTTAACTCTATCATTTTCTCTGATTATTTTTATAATAACCTGCTTTTTGATAGCTTCATTTAGTTTATTCATTAAACAACCTTAATTGGTCTGCCCTTTATATAACTGACTTTCTATGTTGTCTCATATTTCTGAAACAGTAAGATAAAAGTTATCTGACAAATTTCCTTGAAGTAAGTAAGTTTTATATGGTCAAAGATGTTTTTAGATTCATTATTGCTGGGTCTTCATACCAATGACCAAATTGGATATTGTGGAATGACCCAAGAATTCATTTCAGCTGTGACTATAATTTCTAGTTCCTATATAAGCAAAGAGCTAAACATAGAAAATTAGGCCAATGCTATACTTCGATGTCTCTACTTCTGCTATACTAGTATGCAACAAGACTGAAAACATAAGCTAATGGTTACTCAACATATTTAGAAGTATCAAATGTCTAGAGAGTTTCCAGAAGCTTAAAATATGAAATGAAAAGCTCTATGTGGCTTCTTATACAGTATAATCTTGAAAAAGAAAGTGTATGTGTATAAAAATAACTTCAAGAATGCTTGCTTGAGATTAACTCTGTCTGCATTGTGCAACTCAACAAGCCCAAATTTGAATTTATCTTTCTTATTTTAAAATAAACTTTTTATTATAGTAAAATTCTTACTACAGTTCATAGTACATTTTCTTACTCCATCTTAAAAAAACAACAACCAGAGATGTGACATGGATTCTGTGATTTATGTTTATTATACTCATTACAATATCAATTCTTGTTAATTATTTTGAAATATATTTTAGATTCTCTCTTTTCTTCCTATGCCACCCATCTATTTCCAATTCTTATTTACTCATGCATTCACATTATCTCTTCATTAATTTATTTTGTTGTCTTTATTACTATTCTCTTTGTGATCATTCTGTTTGTACCTTTCCTCCAGTTTAATCTTCTGTGGAGTCACTTTTGACTCTTCCCCCTGTCCCCCATCCTTGCCTGACATATCCAGTTAGTTATTAAGCGTCATCAATTTTACTTTATCCACGAACACCTTCTATCAAGTCAGCTGTTTCTATTTCACGCCACACAGCCCTGTCAGATTAGTGTTGTCAATCACAGTTATGATAATATGACTTTCCAGCTAACAAACCTAGAGTGCATCCCATTATCTGATGCATAAAGGTCATATGCAAAGGAGGTGAGGCCTGGCCTTACCTCTCTAAGTGTAGCTTTCACCACTGTCCTGTGTAGATGAAACACTCTAGTCCAGTGGTCAGCAAACTCGTTAGTCAACAGAGCCAAATATCAACAGTACAACGATTGAAATTTCTTTTGAGAGCCAAATTTTTTAAACTTAAACTATATAGGTAGGTACATTGTTATTAATTTAGGGTACTCCTAAGCTGGCCTTTGCTAAAAACGTCCTCAATCTGATTGAGGTACGTTTGCTGAGGTCGACCCCTTCCAACTCTCCCATCCACACTCATCCTGTATACTTGTTTCATCTATCTCTTTTCGTTCATCCTCTCTATATGTCCAAACCACCTCAACATACCTTTCTCAATCCTCGACACTACATCTTCTTTCACTTCACAACGTTCCCTAAAATCAACTTGATAAACTTTACTTAAAGTTTTAAGTCAACTTCGCACTGTACCTGCGTGCCCACACGTGGCATTTTGTGGAAGAGCCACAATCAAGGGGCCAAACAGCCACATGTGGCTCTCGAGCCGCGGTTTGCCGACCACTGCTCTGGTCAAAGTCTTACCTCTGATTTCCACCTCAGTACTTTTTCTGGGCTGTTTCTTCCACGTGGAATGAGCTTACTTCCAGTTCCAGATCTATATGTTTCTTGTTATGTCTATAAAATGTCACCCTTCATAAAGTGTCCCCCCCTTGCCTTTATAAATAGTTCCATAAGATGTTTTACATAATAATAATCCAATCTTCTGTTATTGATATTTGTGATTGAGGTATATCTTTTTATAGCTCCTATTTCTTAGATTTTTTGTTTTCACCTACTCACTTTTCATAATTCTTATCATAACACATTGAATGTTATTGGCATGAAATATATTTGCTTGAGTTTTAAAGTTAATATTCCACAATGCCTCTACACTCCCCCCAAAAAAGTTTATTTTATTCTTCACGGCCATATGTAATCCTGTCTCAAATCACCTCCTCAAATTTGTTTTGTTCTCTTCAGCAGACATGATTTGCTACAATCAGTAAAATCTACTAGTCTCATTGTTTCCTGTGTTTTCCACTCTTACTCTTGCTTGAAGCTTTGCATAAAATGCATGTGAAGTGGTAGCATCCTATGTTCTCTTTGGAACCACTGAATAAATGGGGGTTAAGGTACCTGTCGTCAAAGTACCTGGGTTTAATTCCAGCCCTGATGCTTGGAATCTGGTTAATAATTACATAATGTCCCCAAACTGTGGTATCTCTGTTGTTAAAAGTGGAAATTAATATTATCCACATATTACAAAGGAAAACCATTTTGCACAGTGGCTGGCATATATTAGTAATAAATATCATTACCTATCCTCTTGGATCTTTTTCTCCTCTTTATTTTCTTCTCTATCTTAATGAGAATGAAATATTTAAAAATTTTTATTGGTACTATGTCCCAAGCACTATTTTATTCCAAGGCATAGAGATATGAATAAGTCATAGTCCCTGCCCTCATTCCACCCTCCTTTTCAGAGGCTTATAGCCTCAGCAAAAGATGGAACCCTAGTGATATGTAAAGGATAGGCTTGAATATAGATATTTATAGTTGGGGCGTGAAATATAGGAATTGAAATTCTATTTTCTTTGTATTATAAGACATTGAAAAAGTTTATGTTTGCTCTGAAAGTAATAGAGGTCAGTATAGAAAGAGCACGGAAGACAATAAAGGTGAGCTGGAATAGCCTTTTGCAAAGAGGAACATGAAAGATCACATCCCAATGTTGAGAGGAGTAGCTATGACTACACCAATCCACGTATAGAGTATCACCGAAGGGAACAGAAAGAGAGTGGGTACTGTGCCTTAAAACATGAGAGAGAAATGAGGAAAGATTACTAGGAGGGAGTTGTGGATTTAATGGAAAGATATGGAGATTGACTACCTACGTAATGGAAACACTGCAGTGTTAGACCAGGAAATACAGCTTTAGTTCAACAAATATTTCTTGAGTTAGCTCTATGTTCAATCTAGACACTGCATAACTGAAGGGTGACACATCTATTTGAATATGTAGCTATGGTGATGTGGGACCTCAGAGGAGGGAACCCAGTACAGTCTAGTGGTTTAGGGAAGGCATTCTGGAAGAGATGATGTTTGAGCTGAGTGTTCAACATGGCTGGAGTGAGACAGACGGATTTAATTGGTGTCAGAGCAACACGACAATGATGATGTTGCAGGCACAGCTCTCACAGAGGGTTCTTGAGTAGGATCAGGGCTTGCTGAAGTGAGTGATGTGCTCATGGGTGCTGACGTTTTATGGTTGGGTACATTTTATTTTGTGAGTCAGGTGAAAAAGTCCCTAATAGGAGAGGAACTTAGAATTTGAGTGGGAAGAATAACAAATAGTAGAATATGGCCAAATGGCATGAGCTGCAACAGAGGGGAAATTAATAGATTTTTGGTGCTCAGATTGATTAACATTTTTTTTTAATGATTAAGTAACTCAGTATGGCTCTAGGGAACTACCTCTGCCCCTTCTCTTTATGCTTCTGGTGGAATTTGTTCCATGTCAAATCCTGTGGGTTGACATGTATTCAGGTCCAACTACTCTTGTTTGACTCTGTCATCACTGGTCATTCCTCTTCACCAAGTAGTTACTTTCGCTAGACATTTAGGCATTTGATTATATTGAAAATTTTACTGCTTATATAAGTATTATACTGCAACTCCATAATTTCTAATAGCTAAAGGAGTGATTATAACAAAGGGAGCAGTCAGTAAGATGTAGATGAAAAAATAAAGGCAACTGAGAAGTTGAGAAAAAGAAATTAACTAGAAATTAGGTAACAACAGTAAATGAAAGGGAATCTTTAAGTTCTAGGAGAACTTCACAGAATTACTGAGTAGGAAAGAGGCCCAGACTGGGTTTTCTGGCAAAGTTAACAGTTATAGAATCAATTTTTGGTCTTGCATGATAAAGTAGTCAATTATTGAGGTGATATATGATAAAAAAAAAACGTTTGAGAATTTTGTCAAATATGCTTGGCTCTAAAATGGGCTAATCAAGAGACTTGTGCAATTGTCTTTCATGGAAATATGTGAGGTTTAAATAGATAACTATTAGGGTTAATTGGATGTTCCCATCTAACAGTGAGAAATAAACTAAATGTTCCCTCAAGTCCATTAGCATTTTATTGTGAATAAATATATGAACACAGGATTTATAATTCACTTTACTATCTCTGTGTTTTCCAAAGAGTATTTCTATCTTTGTTTTATTTTTCTGAAATAAACCCAGATTTATTACCTCTTTAGAGCATTGATCTCCTGGTATGAAAATTGAGACTACCTCATTTCCAGGTAAACTAATTGTCATTTATTAAAATAACTAGATGAGTTATATAAATGAACTAGCCTTTAAAATAGTAGCAGGTTGTCCTCGAAAACATTCCTTCCATTCCTCATAATTCCTTCTGAAAGCACAGACTAATGTATCTTTCTCATTTGGCCATTAAAATGATCTTGATTGCATTGTAATGACCGATATATGTACTTTATTTTTCAAAGCATGACCTTGATTAATTATTCTTTCCCATTTGTAGCTCTTAGAAATCAAGTTTACGGAATCATCATTCACTAATGAAAGGAGAGCTCTTAGTATATTTTAACCTGAGTTCACTAGTTCTGAGTGACTCTAAGCAGGTCTTATTATCTCACTTTCTCCTCAACTCAAACTTTAGCTCCAAATGTTTCAAGGAAATTTGTACAGCTCTTATCACAACTTTGTCAATTCTATTAAAGGAGGAAGATGGTGATTTCTCCTCTTGTCACCATAAATATGGGTGCTGAAAACCATAACATGAAGGAACAAATATGGAAACGCTTACATACTAAACCAAAATAAAATAATGTTCAGCTAAGTGGGGGATAAAAAAGCCTGGGGGATGATGAATTGGTCAATATCCTTTGTTCCAAACAACAGAATCCATTCTGAATAATCTTATCAGAAAAAATATCCTATTAGAGGTTATTGCCAGGCAATCAGAGAGCCAAATTTAAAAAATACAAAAAACATCAAACTCCACCTGAATATAAAGGATTCTCAAATAAAAACACTACGGCTATCCCCATGAAAATCCAAGGACACCACAAATTCTGGACCTGCAGACCCTGAAGAACTGTTGCAAGATCAATATCTTCTTATTTGTCTCACTCTCGAATTCAGGTGTCATCTGAGTAAGTCCGATTGGTAGGAGGACTTTGATACTGTGTTGCAAATGGGTTCAAGGGCATGAGTTTTCTGTTTTTACCTTGGCAAGATGAAACTCATAGTGTGGAAAAAATCCAATTTATGAGGATATTATATTTTTAATGATGTTGGGAAGCCTCCAATGATAAATGTAATGCTTATCAAGTAAAGTAGGAAGTGGTAAAAATGGTTCACACCTGCCCCTCACCATGTTTACACATGTGCATGTGTGAATGTCATTACTTTGGGATTCTGTAGCCTTTAAGGAGGGCTGTCTTCCCTGCTCACCAGTGCCAAACCCTTGGATCTAATGTAGCCTCATACCATAGAGACTCTTCCCTAGCTCCCTTATTCTCTAACACAAACTGACCACTATTTGGGCATTGTGGTTGGAAATGTGATGAGTATTTTTGTGGGAAAGAAGTTCTGCTAAAACTTGATAAGAGTGCAGCATGCTTGGAAGGAGTGAAAGTGTTCTTCTCTCTGGGTAACCACAATGCATAAATCATATTCAAAGGTGAGCCAAGGTGCTTCCTAAAATCATGTAAATAAAGAAAAATATGTGCGAAGTGCGGTGGAGCATTTCTACCCCAGCTATGAAAAATATCAGTGAAATTCAGAATCTACTAGATTCCTTTTAGGTTCCTAGGCTAGGAACCCAGTTTTGGGTCCGGTCATCAGCTGGGGTACTTAGCCAGGGGGAGCAGAATACAAAGGTGGCTGTGCCTCGTAGCTCAACTACTGTAGGTGCAAGGAATGAAGGGAAACTTTGCAGAACATTTAAGCATTGAATCACAGATCAAGAGTATGCTTGCTTCCTCCCACCCTTTTCGTTTTCTTTGCAGACGTAGGTAGCGGCCTGTTAAACATCATTCAGTATGTCTTGAGCTTTACAGAATTTCCACTGGGATGTTAAATTCCTCATCCACGCACATTTTTTTTTCATTGTTTTTTTCCCTCTTCACTTTTATGATGAGCTAGGGAAAAGCCTGCTAATCATCTCTCACAGCCCCTAAATTTTCCAAAGTCATATATCAAATATATCGTTTTCTAAGCAGACATTTTTTTTCTAAGAAAGGAATGATTTAACCATAGAATAATTGTATTACATGAAAGATTTTACTATGTTCTTAATAAAAGAAAAATGGCTTTGCCATGACCACAGCATCCAAATATGGATAGGAATGCTGGGAAGAGAAATAGTAATTCACTGAGATATCACATTATCAGGTGTTCTCTTTCCAGTAGAATTTTCCAAGGTGGACTTAGCTGAATCTACTATGACTCATAAAGGAGCAATAGAAGCAATTACAGTTGAGGGCAAGCAGTTCAGGCATAGCGATTGAAGAGTGAACAGATAAATTGTAGGGAGAATTTAAGGAGCAGAAGACCTCATTTATCATCGCAGGGAGACTCTGCCCTAAAACCTTAACCATTTTGTCTGCAGCAGCTCTCACTTCTTTCTTGGCATCTTTTAAGTTCCTGTCAGGATTAGTTCCTTTGAGTTCTCAATGTGTCTGATCTCTAAGAGAGTTCAGGATCTCTCCTGGAAGGAAAATGGATGTGATCTGCTTCTGTGTGACTCTGTTTAATTTGCTGAAATTGCTGAAGGGTCATTAAACAAAGAAATGGTTCTGCAATGGTGGGTATTTCCCCTACACTAGCAAATGAGAGGATAAGCTATCCTGGTGCAGTGTTTTCTTTTATTTCTGAAACTTACCCTCAGTCACACCTCATAGCAATGGCTTTTTCTATAAGATGGGCACAGACAGCAATATTGCAGTAGAATGGATCAGAGCATAATGTGATCAGGAATAAAGTTAGGAAACAAGAATAAAGGCTTGATTATAAGACATTTAGTCACTTAACTAAAGTTGACGGCTGTGGTAATGTGGGAGTTGTTCTGTCCTGACTAAAAATTAATATTACAACTAGCTGATCTACTGATACTCTGACAGTGGATATTGGTGACATGGTCTCATATCTTCTGTTATGTACTTTTTTCCAGTTCTAGTTTAATACTGATATTTATTTTTTTTAAAATTCATCTTGATTGTTGAAAGTAATACAGATGTACCCTCCCCCCTCCCCCCACTGATCTCTGCTAGCTCACCCCCCCCCCAACACACACACACACACACACACACACACACACACACACACACACACACACCCCAGGCCTTCACCACATTATTGCCTGTGTCCATGGGTTATGCATGTATCTGCATATAGGTTCTTTGGTTAATCTCTTCCCACTTCTGCCTTCCCTCTGGTATTTTCTTAATAAACAGAAGCTTTTGAATTAAAAAAAACTGAAATGGTTTGCTTCCGGGGACAGTATAAGCTTATGAATTTAAATATTCCATTCTTATAAAAATCCATTGATTTTTTTTTTTTTTGAGGCCCACGAACAGTCAAGCCTGATGTGGTTTGGCTGCAATAGGATTAATGTTTACACTCCAGTAGTGATACAACTGGTCTCTTAAGTATGAATCTATAGTGCTCAAGTTCTAGCACAGTTTTCATCAATTAGACTAGATGGGGAAACTCAAACTCAGACGAGATAAGTGTACACAATTAGAAATGTGATCATCTTTATGGAAAGAGTTTCTTTTGAATATCTGCAAGTAATAACAGAATAAAGGAAAGATAAATAGTAAATACTTTAATAGGTGAAGTTTTGAGGGAAAATTATGTTGGTGAAATGTCTGCCATAGTTAAAGGAAAATAATGAAATGGTTAAATTAGGCTTTATTTGGTAGCTAAAGAATAGATTAATGCACTAATATTAATGAATTGTTAATGAATTATTATTAATAATCTCTATAAAAGCAGGGGTCCTCAAACTATTGCCCGAGGGCCTCATGCTAATACAAATATTGTATTTGTTCCCGTTTTGTTTTTTTTTACTTCAAAATAAGATATGTGCAGTGTGCATAGAATTTGTTCAGTTTTTTTTTAAACTATAGTCCGGCCCTCCAATGGTCTGAGGGACAGTGAACTGGCCCCCTTTTTAAAAAGTTTGAGGACCCCTGTATAAAAAGCTAATATGCTAAGTGTCCAATCATCTGATTGGTTGCTATGACATGCACTGACCACCAGGGGGCGGACACTCAATGTAGGAGCTGCTGTGATGCCCACTGGCCATTTAGAGAGAAATGGCACCACAGACCTGGTGCCCACAAAGTAACACTCGGCTTCCCCTAAGTGGGATACAGGCCCCGCCACCACCCCAGAGTGACAGCCCACCAAATCGCATCTGACACTGCCAAGACCCCATTGTGCAAAATGTGGGCCACAGCCCAGCCCAGCCTGGAAACGGTGGCTGTGGACATCAGGTAATGACGTCACATAGCAACACCCAGCTTCCTCTTCCTAGTGACTAACCTCCTTGCCGTTTCTTCAGCCCAGGAACCCAACTTGCTTTATAGCCAGGTGGAAAGATTTTACACTTTAACCAAATGTCTGTGAAGCATTTTCCCATGCCTCATCTCATTTGGTCCTCACAGAAACGCTGGAGTAGGTAGATAGGACACTTGGTGGAATCCATTTTTTTTTCATTAGCCAGAAAACAGAGATTTAGAAAGCTTAGAAACTTGACCCAACTGAAAAAAAGTAAGAAATGGTGGACCTTGAAAATGACTTCAGGTTTTCTCACTGCGTAGAATACAGTCAAACACTGCTGCAGTTAAATATTTTACCCTTTGTTCTCCCTCAGTGATCTACAATAATAATCTGCTTTGTGTTGATATTTACTACTGTGTTGCTGACAATTACCTGAAAGAGAAATTGGGGTGCTTCACTGGGCTGGAAAAAGTTGGGGTGCTTCACTGGGCTGGAAAAAGTTTAGCTAAATCAGAAAGCAGGTCTAATTAAGCTAGTTTATTCTCTCTATCTATGAAAGGCTAAGTTGACTCATGCATGCAGTATACATATAAAGCTCTTGCTGGTGCCAATCGCAAACGTGTGTTTCGATCTGTCATTGTTGATCATGAATTTGCTTGACACTTCTATTATAGAGAAAGGGGGAATAGTGATATTAATATTTCTTCTAATTCATTTCCTTTCAATTTGCATTGAATTCATGCACCAGGACACTAGTTGATTATATAATTTATATTGAATTCATTATTAATGACTCATGTGAACCATCTTCAATGTATTTGGGAGTGGGTGCTAACGAACTGTAATAATTGTTATGTGTTTACAATTAATAGTGATCAAAGTCAAGTTTCCCTACAAACTTCTGTCATTGTAGTCTCCATCACCCCTACTTCTTAAATGTTGACTTTCTGCCTGATAATCTGGCTGAATTCTTAAAGCATAGGCCAGAAACAGCTTTTTTTCCTGTATTTTGGAAGTTTCTTTTCCTGTCACAAGTCAAGACAGGAAGTGCCAAAGCCCATGGAAAAATGGGGGGGGCGGGGGGCCAAAAATAAAATGTCTCTGAATTTCTGGAACATTTGCAAATATTTAGTTTATATGTCAATGTTTGGTTTTTGGGCAGACTTTCTTAAAAATATTCCCCTGAACATAAGAAAATAAATTTTCAATGAAATGGGAGCCATAAAACTCTTTAGCTTATAAATTTGTTAATATTAGATCAATTAAAACTCTCAGTTATGTGTGCATACTTTCCATATAATATATTTTTATTGAAAATTCAGAATAATAGTTTAAATGTGAACAGAACAGTTTGTAGAAATAATCAGCTTAAAAATTAATGGCAAGTAGTGATAATGGCACTGACTATTTTGGCATTTGGATGTTATAGTCTTTTTTACCAAGCCCCAAATTTTGTTATTGTTATTGTTTGTTTTAAACCTTGCATTACCTAGTGGACATTCAAGAGAAAAATGATCAATATATTTCTTCCAGCTTTCTGCTGCTGCCTAATCTTGACTCAACTGATCTCTTGCTTCATTCCTAGAGGATGATTCTTGGACCCTGTCTTTAATATTGAAGCTGAACGGAAAACTGGAAAACCTTAAACATAATTACATATGCAACCAGCAACTCCATTAGATATTCCATTTCGCAAATTACATTTATATTTGAATTGGGCCATTTCCTTAGTATGATATGAATAACTCGGATGAGTCTCCTATTCTGTTTAGGAGTAAACATTTTCCCTTTAAAGCTCTACTAGTTTTCTCATCTGGAAAATTATCTGCATGTATCTAGACTAAGACATTTCCTAGCAAAATTATCTTTGTAACATTAGGCAAACCAATATGACAGAGTGAATTAAAGAAAGGATACTTGTTTTGCTAAAAAAAATATCTCTAAGTAGACTCCTAAGTGGAATCAGAGAGGGACAGAGAGGTCGAGGGAAGCACAAAGTGCTACTTGAAACAAGCAGTGACCCTTTGACGGTGGCTTGGGCACTTGTTGAGATCCAGACACACTGCAATCAGAAAACCAACATTAACCCAGACAGGATGTATGAGTCAAGGATATCTAAAGGAGATGGAAAACGTGGCATCCGGGCATTTTCAGCTTTCCAATTGCCAGGCTCCACTTGCGGTCCCTGCTGCTGGTCGGAGCATTCTGGAAAGGAAATATAAACAGTTTAAATTGAGTATCAGCGTTAAGAGTTCTCATGCAACTTTCTGAAAAGTTGAGGAATGGGCCTCTCAGAACCGCTGGGAGTCCTAAGTCTGGTGGGGCAGGGAATAGAAGAGGGAGTCTTGGCACAAATGAACAGAGAGCACAAGGACACTGCCATATATGGGTAAGAGGCAAGACTTTCAAGCAAAATTCCTGTGATCTCAAGACTCATGCTACTCAGACAGCTGCATCAAATTCCATTCAATGTCAAAGTAGTACCTTAAGCTAGTTGATCTGGTTTGGCTTTGAAGTGGCAATAACAGCCAGGAAGCCTCCTGACCTGGGTCATTTCTAAAAAGAGTTGTTTTCTTTCAGCTTTACCCATTTTTAGAACAGTTACACTTATAGGTATGTCTGTGAAAGAGTGTAATGAAGAGGACATTTACTAACACAGGAAAGTAGTCCAGAAATTGTTCCAATTTATTGTCAGTTTGGCCTTTAAGCAGCAACAGTATAAAAAGTGGACCCAATAGAATAAAGAAAACACTATTTTCCATCAGGCACCATATGCCAGCATTAGAGAAACCCCATTGATTTTATTCTTTAGTTACCATGTTCCATCCAAATGACATCTAGGTTTAGAACTCCATTCACATAGAAAGAGGGTGAACATGTCCCATTTTACAATCAACAGTCTTTTTGGCCAGTAGATTTCCTATTTGGGGACATTCTGCTCCAACTAGTTTTTCTGGAAAACCTACAATGTTAGAAGTTATCTTCTTTAGAAATTTTAAGGAAAGGCATCATTTTTGAGATGGTTGAAAGTCGGCTTTATTCAACAATAGTCATTCAACAGTAGTAGTTTTGGAAAATGTAATAGCCAATACCAGTACTTGTCTTTGTAGTGATCAACATTCCACTTCATATATTTTATAGGTCCCCCCCCCCCTTCATTTTTGTTTTAGCTCTGCTCAAAGTATCTTGGCTAATCTACGACTCATGATAAACAGTAGACAGGAGAATAAGGGATATTAAAACCAAGTTAATTTCTAAGTTTTTATTAGCTTTATGAAAAGAAAAATCATGAAGAAAGAGGTTAAATCCATTAATTTATATAATGTCTTTTCTATTTTACTGAGAAATTCAATGCCCAAGGATTCCTATGGAACTCTCCTACATGGGAAACTTTACATGGACTAGGAAGTCCTGGGCTGATGCTGATGCAAATTGGCCCTGTCCTGTCATTAATCCTGTTTCTTCAGGACTCTTATAAGCTAATTTTACAAAATAATCTTATGAGATGTGTTATGCTCCTCAAAGTAAAATTCTTCTTTAAATTGGGAATCTTTGGATGGTTAACCTAAAGAAAAGATTATATTTGGAGCATTTCCAGTACCCTGACCGTTGGTGGAGCTCTGCAATGAACCTTGACTGACTCAACTAAGTTGGCTCTGTTCTCTAAAAGAAGTAGCCTATTGTTTTTGACTATTTGCTTTGTAAATCATAAACAATGTCAAGTTGATTGTAAGTTATTACTTTGCATTTTGCATTAACCTTATCGGTAATTGCTAATATATCCCATTTCCATCTTCTTTTTCTTTCTTACATTAATAAACTAAAGAATATAAGCATTTTCTACAGGTTTTTTTTTAAAGTATTTTCATCTAGTGTTTCCTTCCCCAAATTATACCAAAATGGACATTAAAATCACCAGCCTAGTAAATTAAATTACTTTTTAGCTTGCTTTGATATCCATCAGGCTAGGTCTAATTTCTTTTAAGTTCTATGTATGAGAGTCATTTACTATTTTTGTGGCTTTACACATAGGTGTGCTGGATAGATAAATAAATGAGAAGATTGGATGCTGACTTTCTCTGTATATATATATAGAGAGAGGGTGAGGAATCCCTGCTGACCTGAAAATAAGATATAAAATCTGTGACTGATTCCTGCAGAAGGCATGTGATGGGAAAGTCTAACCAAAACTCCGGTTTCTCAGAAGCTATTGCTTCAATAAGAATTATATTGCCAAACAGTTGTCTTTTGGGCTACTAATTTTTTTAAAATATATTTTATTGATTTATTTTTACAGAGAGGAAGGGGGAGGGATAGAGAGTTAGAAACATCAATGGGAGAGAAACATTAATCAGCTGCCTCCTGCACACTCCCTACTGGGGATGTGCCCACAACCAAGGTACATCTCCTTGACTGAAATCGAACCTGGGACCCTTGAGTCCGCAGGCCGACGCTCTATCCACTGAGCCCAACCAGTTAGGGCTGGGCTACTAATTTTTAAACTCATTTTGATTTTGCCTGATAGTGTCATTGGACAATGAAGACTTTTCTTCCATGTGTGTACTAGTTTTAAGTTTTTGAAGCAAAATTAGAATTCATTGCAGGAGAAAGCATTTTGAGAGTTTAGAGTGAGTTAATATTTTGGCAGAGAGTGCATGAGAAATTTTCTTCATGGATATTTCTGATCCATTGGGGAAAATACCAGAAATGTGCCTCAGTCCAATCTCACAAGGTTTACAATTTGAAATTCACACGCCCACAAGGATTACACAAGAGTCTATGGAGAGTTTGGTCCTTGTGGGTGCTTCTCCAAGTCTTAAGAGAATTTCTTCCCTCTGTCCAGTCTCCTCTTCCATCTGTGCTGATACCTGGATCATACAACCCTCGTTTGCTAAGTAAAAGGAATAAACAATGAGGGTGATAGAAGAAAAGTCAATGAAAATGACATCTTGTTTTGCTTATGAAAAAAAGAAAAAAGTTCATCAGAAAATGTCAGCATGCAACAGATACAAATTCCACTGACCTGATTCTACTATTTTCCTTTGAAGAGAGATTACATATAATACCGTTCTCGAAGAGAGTTGCTGCATATAGATTCTAAATCCTTTTGGGTTTTCTCAAGAGTCTTCTCTCCCTTTTGCTTCATGGATTATGTAAAAATCCTTTTCTAATCTCTTTCGATAAGAAAGTGCTTCAAAAAAACAAAACAAAACACAACACAATCACATGCTTAGATTGTCTAAAAGATAAAACTAAGCTTTGAATTGATCTGTGCATACTTATAATAAAAAACTATTTAATTCAGAATTTTTCATATAGGTATATTGAGTTTACAAAATGAGATATAGTTTAGCTTCAGAAATACTTAAGGAATCAATCATGTCAGGTGGATCAAATGTGGATGTTGGGGAGACATGTTTATTGAGCTACATGTCAGGCACAATGCTAGGTGTCAAAAAAATGAGAATATCTAATTTTTATTTTGCGATTGTAGTGCATGAGGTCATGTTATAAACACATTACTCCACTACAAATCAGATAAAATATTGCTGCTATTATTTTTATTTTGCAGATGGGGAAGCAGAAGAGGGATTAAACATTTTTACCAGTTCACAAATTATAAGTGACAGTATTGGGGTTTAAGCCCTACATTCTGACTCCAGAATTTATGCTCTTAACCACTATACTTTATTTTGTGTGTACATGTGTGTATTTTCCAGATAGTTTTACAAACCACTGTTAGATAGAGAACATTTACTTTTGTTCCTTTTAACTCAGTTATGTTATATTATTGTGAGAATTGGTTATCTGTTGGTGTACAAAAAATTTACACCAAAATCTAGTGATTTAAAACAGTGAACATTTATTATGTCACATATTCTGTGAGCACAGCTTAGCTAGATTGTCTGTGTCAAAGTCTCTCAGAAGGTTAGCATTATAGGATTGGCAGGGATGTGGTCTCATTTGAAGGCACAACTAGAGAAAGATCCCTTTCCAAGTTCATGCTCCTGGTTGCTAGCAATCTTCAGTTTCTTGAGGAATGTTGTACTGAGGACGTTAGTTCCTTGGTTGCTGTAAACTAGGGGCCTTATTTAGGTACTTGCCATGTGGACATCTCTATAGGCAGAAGAGAGATTAATATAATATCTATCTGGAAGACAGTTGCTCACAATAAGTCAGCTATCATAAAATATGATTTTTTTACAACACATTTAAAATGTTTGCTATACAATAAACTGTATTACTATAATGAGAGTTTTATTCTGTAGCTTTTACTCTTTTGAACATCTTTTATATTTTTTAAAAACCATGCAATCAAGTACTTGTTAAAGAAAATATGTTAGGCACATATTTTCAATGGCAACATACATGTTTAGAAAGCATTTCACTACTTTTTAAGTAGAATGGAGCACAGAGCAGTGCTATAATCAAACTTTATTCACTAATTAAATTCACCAATACAATACAACCCAACTGAATTCAATGTATTTTAGAGAATGAAAGAATCATATTCTGTAAGAATGAATAGCATGCATTTGTTTACATAGGTATATATGTTAAATACATAATGATATTTTTACATACATACATAAGGATATATTTAAAGCTCTGTTTGACAGTCTCCAATATTCAAACATTGCTAATTTCTTTAAGCTAATTCATTCTGTACACTGGATAGCTTTTTAAAAATATATATCATGTGTGTGCACATCTGTTTTAGTACAACATAGCCCATTATAAAACTACTTTTTCAGAGAACATAGGTGACAAATATTATTTGAAATATAGGTAAGAGTATCCTTAAATAAATATGTATTTTCTTTTATTAAATAAGAATTCTACGAATGAAGATTTATACTCAGCTCTGTTGGGAATTTAAAAAAAGTGAGTCAGATATCTGTCTTCTTGGAAAGAGTTTGAGCTTTGTAATCAGACAGGCATGATATAATATACTTTAACTTTGGGGACCTCAGTTTTCTCATCTACACAATAGAAAAATATTAATAGTTATTTAAAGAGCTTACAAAATATTTAAATTACATAATGTGCATGATGTTCCTTGAACATCATAAGTGTTTGATAAATACAAAAATCTATCTTTCATCTCCACTCCCATCTTTACTTGCCACCAAAGAATGTAATAGGGAAGAAAAAAAATAGCTCAGATAATTGAAACATAAGGAGCAGAGTGGTAAATGCCATAAAAGGAATAGATAAATTGCTATTGAGGTTTAGAAAATGAAAATGCCTTTTTAGGAATTAAGATGGTGGAGTGAATCTATTACACAGACTCTGGCTCCCCCAATAGACTATTGAAAAACATAGAAAATATATTGTTTGTAGAAAGTTTAGCTAAAATTAAGTTTAAAATAGTTGAGATATTTGGGAAAGATTGAATAATTGGGGGGCAGGCATGCAAGCTAGATGTCCTATCTCTCCTATGCTGGGGAGACTTCATATTGTTGGTTACTCTGATTCTTCCCTGGATCACAATAAAATTTCCCTCCTAATTCCAGAATAAGGTGTACGCATTGTAGATATTTATTAGAGAAATGCTTGGCTCTTTTCCAATTGCTTTAGGTTTAAATTAATCCCCACACTACTCCTAGAAAGTAGTTTATATTATTCTCCTCATTTTACGGATGAGGAAAATGAGGCACAGAAAATTTTAGTAATTGTCTTTACAGTACCAATTTAATAAGTAGCAGACCAGGCTGTGTGGTTCCCTAGCAGAAGTTTTGGCCCTTACTACATTGCTTCTTCTGTAAGGGGTGTAGATATTAGATTATGTGAAAACAGATCTCATTAAAAGTTCTTTTGGCATGGTCAGTGTGGTGCAGTGGTTGATTATCAACCTATAACCAGGAAGTCATGTTTCAAAACCCCATCAAGGCACATGCCCAGTTTTCAGGCTCGGTCCCCAGTGAGGGGCATGCAGGAGGCTGCCAATCAATGGTTTTCTCTCATCATTGATATTTCTTTCTCTCTCTCTCTCTCTCCCTTCCTCTCTCTGAAATCAATAAAAATATATTTTTAAAAAAGTCCATTTGGATTTGGAGTCATGTTTCTCATATTGAGGCTTCTTGTTATCATCTCTAAAGATATGTGTTATTTGGTATGTTTTTATACTCTAGATTAGGATAATGACATACCAAAACACCTTTTGGATTTGCCAGTGTGAATCATCAGGCACGGAGACTTAATTTACATCTCCCTAATATGTGTTGCCCTTCCATTCAACTGGGGCTGGAGTGAACTCAAATTAAGAGCAGTATCTTCCTATCCTTAAAGCACATCACAGAATTCTCTGCTCATATGAAAATGGGGTGATACTGCAATTTCTCCTTCCATTTCAGCCCAACTCAAATATCCCTTAAAGATTTATTGTGCTATAAGCACAACTTTGTTATAAATAACCAAAACTATTGGATTATTACAAAAGAAATTTATTTTAAACTCTATTATAAAAAAAAAATACTAGAGGCCCAGTGCACAAAAATTTGTGCACTCGGTGGAGGTGGGGGGGTACCTCAGCCCGGCCTGTGCCCTCTCACAGTCTGGGACACCTCAGAGGATGACCTCCTGCTGGCTTAGGCCCGCTTCCCCAGGGGATTGGGCCTAAGCTGGCAATCAGACATCCCTCTGGCAGCCCGGGAGCCCTCGGGAGATGTCCACTTGCCAGCAGGGATCAGGCCTAAGCTGCAGTCTGACATCCTTAGTGCTGCTGAGGAGGCGGAAGAGGCTTCCACCACCACCGCTGTACTGGCAGCCGTCAGCCTGGCTTGTGGCTGAGCAGAGCTCCTCCTGAGGGAGTGTACTGACCACCAGAGGGCAGCTCCTGCATTGAGCATCTGCCCCCTGGTGGTCAGTGTGTGTCATAGTGACCAGTCATTCCCAGTCTTTCTGCTGTTAGGGTCAGTTTGCATATTACCCTTTTACTGTATAGGATAGAGGCCTGGTGCATGTGTGGGGGTGGGCTGGTTTGCCCTTCAGGGTGGGGGTCCCCACTGGGGTGCCTGGCAAGCCTGGGTGAGGGGCTGAGGGCCATTTTCAGGCTGGCCAAGCCTCCCCAGTGACAGAAGCTCCAGCCTCTCCTTTTTTTCTTTTTCTTTTTCTGGGATTTATTTGCCTTCTATAATTGAAACTTTGTAGCCTGGAGTGGAGCTTAGAGCAGGCCATGGCAGGCTGGCTTCCTCCATCACTGGAGCAAGCAAGCCTCCTGCTCGCTTCAACTCCGTGACTGCCGGCCGCCATCTTGGTTGGGTTAATTTGCATATAGTCACTCTGATTGGCTGGTGGGCGTGGCTTAAGGCATAGGTAAGGTATGGTCAATTTGCATGTTTGTCTTTTATTAGTGTAGATAAGATGAGATAAAATTTATTCTCTTCCTTGGCACTCTATATTCCCAAAATTTTCTCAAAGAAAGTAAAAACAAATAAGCATAATTGTATGTTTTGAAGGAACTGAAAAGTGATTCAAGAATTATCTCCAAAAATGCTAGAAGAACATTTCTTCTCCTTGGGAATGAACATGTTATTTGCTTTCTACAGAAACTGGTGGGAGTATATATTTATAAGCCTTCTTTAGAAAACAAGCTGATGTCTTGCAAAGCTGAAAATGCTGATGCTCAATGATCCAGCAGTTCCACTCACAAGTACATGCATAGAGAATCCTTGTAAGTGTAAGCTCCAGGACACGTACAGGAATATTCAAAACAGCATCATTTACTAGTAACAATTTGAAACAATTTGATACCTTATCAAAAAGAGTCTAGAAATAGTATTGTTGTAGTATTCATACTTATATTTCATTACATCAGCAAAAGTAAATCTCAAGGGCAGAGTGAAGTGAATGAAGCAAGTTGCAGAGGAATAATATCCTATATAACAAAGAGGTAATATGCAAATTGACCATCACTCCAACACACAAAGATGGCCTCCCGCATGTAGTCAAAGATGGCCACCACAAAATGGCCAGCAGGAGAGGGCAATTGTGGGGATCAGGCCAGAAGGGGAGGGCAGCTCTGGGGGACCAGGCCTGCAGGGGAGGGCAGATGGGGGCAACCAGACCAGCAGGGGAGGGCAGTTAGGGGTGACCAGATTGGCAAGGGAGGGAAGTTAGGCATAAATCAGTCTGGTAGGGGAGTGATTAGAGGGTGATCAGGCTGGCAGGCAAGTGAGTGCTTGGGAGCCAGCAGTCCTGTATTATGAGAGGGATTTCTGGTGGGATCAGGCCTAAACAGGCAGTTGGACATCCCTTGAGGGGTCCCAGATTGGAGAGGGTGCAGTCTGGGCTGAGGGACACACACCTCCCATGCATGAATTTCGTGCACTGGGCCTCTAATGTGTATGTGTGTGTGTGAGAGTGTGTGTGTGTGTGTGTGTGTGTGTGTGTATAATTCCTCATATATAAAGAAGTTAAGGATATACTTTTTACAGATACACATATGTAGTAAGAAAATAACAAAGATGCAAAGAGCTATAAAAAAATTCACAGTAGTGGTTATTCTTGTAGTGAAGGATGAGGGCTGTAATTGTTTGGGTGAGGGGCACACAGAGACTTCCCAGGCATTGGGAAAGGTCCATTGCTTAAGCTGATGATGGGTCTAGGAATGTTTATTATTCCTCATTCATTATGTAAATTATAAAGTAGGCTCTTAATTTATCTCCTGTTGTTCTAAGAATGTTACTTCCAACTACCATAAATCTTCATGTTCAAATGGGGAGAATATACATAACTGGTTTGGGGTATACCATTAAATGACAAGGTTCCATAACTCCAAAGCTCACAATATTTCCACTAAGTAGTGTCCCTAAATTTCTAATTTCAGGAAATGCCCAAATTTCTAATTTCAGGAAACCTCTGAAATTAGAATGCAGGCAGAGATGTGACTATTTAGGACTTTTTTCTTTTAATTAAGAAAAATGAAAAATGTAGAAGTTTCACAAGGAGGCTTAGAACGAAAATGGGGCTCAATGTTATCTGGTCAACGGAAGCCCAAGACAAGTCAGATATTTTTCTCAAAGACAAACAGCAAAGACTCCACAGCTCTCTAGTGGCAGAAAGACTAAAACCAAAATCTCTAGACTCCCAGTCTAGGATTTTTTAACAGACAAAAATAGACTAAACATGTTTTAATAATATTGATCTTTTTTTTTTTTTTCTATTTCAGTTTTGTCTGCCTGGGTGGAGGATTTAACAATATAACATCAAACATTTTTTCCCCCTTCAGATAGTTCTAAAACAAAGTGAAATTGACAGATTAACCTGATCACACTAAAAGGACTAAAATATCCTGTTTTTCCCCCCAGGTTTTAATACAATGGGTCTTTCATAATTTTCAAGAGGTATGTGGAAATCGTAAAGAGTTATGCCGGCCTGTTAAGGAGGAATGTTTTTTCTTAGACAGATAAGGATCAGGTTAGTATTCGTGGTGCCAGAAATAAGATACAATTTCACTTCAAAACTTGAGCTATGTTGATCTACCTATCCTCATTACATGTGGCCATTTATAGCAGTCAGGTTCAGCAAGCTGAGCTGCCGCAGTTACTTTCCTGCCATCTTAAAAATGCGCTCGCTCCTCGCAGTGCGCATGACATTCCACAGCACCTCGCACGAACTGATTGCACTGAGAGCAACACAACTGTACCTGCTGGCACAATGCTGTATATTTTTCAAAGGAAGTAGGCAATCATAAGGCTTCTTTTATAAAGTCAGGTATTTGCAGTAAATGGTATTTGACCTAAGGTGAAAACCCTATATTTAATTGGAGGATGGAAACTCCTTTTTTCCCCTTTGCTCTACTTATATTTATTTTGTCACAGAGTTCATGGCAAAATGTTGTACTCTGAGCAGCACAAACACACGTTCCTTCGACCTCCTGCTTTTCTTGCTGCTAACTTTAACAATAATTATTCCAAGTTTTAAAAAGTTCCATGGTTGGCTCTTGACCAACGCTGACACTTACTTTGGGAAATAATAAACATGGCAGTTGATGCATATAAATGTTCATTTTGTTGAAAACAATTATAAAATTTTTCATAAGACCAAACTTCTTACTTAAGTCCTTCAAATTATGTAAGTTCCATTTCTCCAAATTCAAAACGCAAAACTGGATTTTCAGATAAAGGCTTTCATAGTAAGTCAGTGTTTTGTCCATGTAATAAGATAGAAGTTATTGGATTGCATGCCATTCAACAATCTTACTAAACAGATCTGAAACCTGAAGCCTAGGGCAGGTATGAACTTCTGGAAGACTTTGGCAAAGATAGGCCACACCTGTTCCAGATCCTAGTAAAATAAATCACAGTTGTAGAAAGAACTGACCATTAGCAGTAAGAGAATACCCTTCAGTGCACTTTCAAAGTGAAAATCAAAATACTGTCTCCCTTCTGCATATCTTCAGTCATATACAAGTTGTCCTTTGTTTTTATGAAAGCTATTCTTCAATGTGACACATCATTTTATGCATTCTACATTTCTGTTTGTCTTACTAGTATTGACGAAAAACCCTTTAAAATATGCCAGTGATATTTAATGTGCTTAGATATCCTGGAACCAACTGCCTTATAAACGTAAAGTACTATATTGTCAGTTGAGATCCAGACTTGGCCAGTATAAATCTTTCACTCACCTTTTCAGTGTTTATGATGGCAGATTGAGGAATGCAATGCAGGATAAGAAATAAGTGGGGCATATTTTATTTTAGCAACGCCACCTATTGTATTTCATAGTGATCACCAGCAGGGTTAGACAGCTTGTTTTCCCTTTGACATTTCTTTATGAAAGATGGTGATAGAGGCTAGAAATAATTAATGAGCCATACAACAGTTAATTTCACTCAAACCTTTCTCAGGGTAAAACATTAAACAGGGATCATTCTTAAAATAAACCACATTTTCCCACTCCAAAAAACAATTTTATTTTTTTAAAAAAAAGACCAAATTGTTAGCATAAATCAGTCTATCACAGTAACCGTTCAGGAGCTATGCCTCTAAAACACATCAAAGTTAATAAAGGCCTATTATAAAATAAAATAAAAATAATTGCATGGCCCTTTTATTATATTCGTGATGGAGCATTTACTTGATTACTATATGACCCTTTCTTTTTAATAGGTCTGTTATTATAGCTGGTACATTAAAACATGTATATAAATGTGATTGCATTACATGAGATGCTGAACTAGAAAGACTTTGCATTATATCACATACCTAGATACTAAATCACACAAAAATAAATGTCAAATGCTAACACTATCAATAAGAAAAATCTAGAAAGTGAATATAGTGTATTTAATTAAAGAAAAAATCCTTGGTACCTACAGACAGTGATTAATAGGTATAATAGAAAAAATGTATGGACAAGGTAGGCTAATTTTTTGAATGGTTTCTCATCATACAATTTTCTTTTACCCTTTGTATCCCTCATTCTGTTGGTTAGAGTGTCCTATTTCACTAAATAGGAAATATAATATAAATATGAAATGTAATATTCATAAAATCTAGGTATGTTGCTTTTGTTATTATTTATTATTTCTACTCTTAATTACTGTACATCATTATAAACTTTACTGCAAGGATTAGAAGCATTCTAAATTGAGTTATTTAAGCATTGTAGTTATTATAGAAACAGAAACTTCTTTTGGTTCATTGTCTTTGAAATGTCTTTGCTCTATTGATGTCTCCTTCTAATTCTTTTTTTATTCTTCTTCTAATTCTTATTTCAAGTGCTCAGTCACAGGAATTTTATTAGCGGCATAATTTTCTCCTTTAAAACCAATTGGCTCATCCCCAAACCTACAGTTCTTTATATAGCATATTTGAAATGTTGGATAAAAGTCAGAATGCCAGTATATTTATTGGCAAAATGACAATAACCCATTGTATTTTCATAGCACTTTTCATATTTTATAAGGAATTTAGTGTGATTTTGTTTGTGTGTTTTTAAAAATTCATTTTATAAGAGCCATTTAAAAATATGTAGAATTTTTAATTCTCAAAGCTTACAAAATCATTGGGTCTTTATATATTTTTTCACCAGCCTAAGTATAATTACTGATTTACTCTTAGGAGTTACTCTACTGACTAAGCCAGATTATTGGCCCCATTTAAACCACAGACACTTCTGTTATACTTCCTGGTGACCTACATTTTTAGGAAGATAATTGAAGACATATGAATTCGCTTTTGCCTGTATTTACCTAAAAGGTACTCTAAACTTATTTTCTTAAGAAAAGAATTAAATAAACAGTGGTACAGCAATGAGAAAGAGAGTCCTGGCCCTGACCTCAGTTTATACTGACAATTGGGGAAAATAAAGAATTTAACTAGTAACAGAAGTACAGTGTGATTGTTTCAAGAGTAAAAGTGCTGAATATTTTAGAAAGATCTGGGGGTGGTGGGTCGTGGATGCCTAACCTCGTGTAAACTTGTTTGAAAGGTCCACTAAAGGAATTACTTTTTTAAAGGTGTCATCTGAAGGGAGAATGCTGAGTAGGAGATAACCAGGCACATAGGGAAAGAATGGTAGAAATGGAGTTATAGGCAGAGAGGAGACAATGCAGGGAAGCCTGAATTAAACAGTTTGGCACATCTCATTGAGCCAAAAAGTCCAGTGTGTGTAGAGAGCAATCCAAGAAGAGACCAGTGAGATGCTGAACTTGAAAGACTTTGTAGCCCTGGCTGGTTTGGCTCAGTGGATAGAGCATCGGCCTGAGGATTGAGCAGTCCCGGCTTTGATTCCGGTCAAGGGCATGTACCTTGGTTGGTGACAGAGCAGGGTCGATCAGGGGGTTGGCGAGCTTCCCCCTATCATGCACAGAGCAGGGCCCATCAGGGGGTTGAGGAGCTTTCCCCTGTCACTCACAGAGTAGGGCTGATAGGGGAGTTGGGGCACCGCCCCCTGTCACACACAGAGCAGGGCCGATCAGGGGGTTGGGGCGCCGCCACTCTCACACTCAGGGCAGGGCCGATGGGGAGGTTATGGCTCTACCCCATCACACACAGAGCAGGGCCCGTGGGGTGGGGGGGATGGGGCGCCACACCCTGTCACACACAGAGCCGCAGGGCCATCAGGGGGGTGGGAAGCTCCCCCCTATCAGGCACAGAGCAGGGCTGATCAGGGGGTTGGGGCACCTTCCCCTGTCAGGAACAGAGCAGGGTGGATAGGGAGGTTGTGGCCCCGCCCCCGTCACACACAGAGCTGCAGGGCGATCAGGGGGTTTGGGTGCTGTCCCCTGTCATGCTGATCCTGGTGCTGGGAGGCATATTACCCTTTTACTATATAGGATAGAGGCCTGTTGCATGTGTGGGGACCGGCTGGTTTGCCCTGAAGGGTGTCCTGGATCAGGGTGGGGGTCCCCACTGGGGTGCCTGGCCAGCCTGGGTGAGGGGATGATGGCTGTTTGCAGCTGGTCACACACCCTTCAGGGTGGGGGTCCCCACTGGGATGCCTGGCCAGTCTGGGTGAGGGGCTGAGGGCTGTTTTCAGGCTGGGACTGAAGCTCCCAACTGCTCCTTTTTTTCTTTTTCTTTTTTTATTCTGGGCCAGCTTTAGCTCTGAGGCTCCAGCTCTTAGGCCTCCGCTCCTGAAAGCAGGTATCTGGTTTGTTTCGGTTCTATAATCAAAACTCTGTATCAATTCCAGCTCTAAGATCCCGGCTCGCTGAAAGCTGGTTTCTGGGGTTTTGTTTAGCTTCTATATTTGTTACAATGTTTTTTAAACTGCAAGCTCATAGGCCGGCAAGGCAGGAGGGGAAGGTTGGTTTCCTCCGTCATTGAAGCAAGCAAGCCTCATGTTAGTTTCAAGCTGCCTGGCTGCTGGCCGCCATCTTGGCAGGCAGTTAATTTGCATATCTCACTGATTAGCCGATGGGAAGGGTAGCGGTCGTACGCCAATTACCATGTTTCTCTTTATTAGATAGGATTATATAACTGTTTTATTGACCTATATCTCAAGATCCAATGTTCATTTAGCCTAAAGTTCATTAACAGTAATAATGATAATAGTTTCAAATTTTATCTTATTTCTTGTCCAATTTGTTTAGATCATCATTGTTTTTTTTAACCTGCTAACTTATCTAAGAAAACACTAGGTTTAGAATTTTATGCTCTGATATTTTCTTATTGTTTATTTATATTATGACTATTAACCTCAATTCCAAGTTTTATTTTAGAAATATTTTTATATTTAACTTTCAATTTTTTTGGAGTTTAAAATGTAGTAATATACATTATAAATTCACTTTAAAAGGCATGTTAATTGCCACACATTGCAGCATACTGAAAATGAATACGTTTAGGGCCAATATTAGCTGCTTCTTATTGAATTCCCAGCCTTGCCTCTGGATACCTTCAGTGTCCTTTGTAACATACTAATAAATGACTTGGGGATTGATTATAAGTACCTATGTAAATTACAGATATTAAATAATTCTAAAGCTTTATTTTGTGAGTTTTTCAGATAAAAATAAAGAAGTTATAATATTTTCTTCTGGAGGCGAAATAAATTATTTTGGAGTGCCTGGTTCCCATTTTAAAGATAATCACAGTAGAGAATTGAATGAGGAGGAGCAATGCCCAAGGAAAGGAATCAGACAGAAGCTGCTCTCTTGCTACAAAAGGATCTATTGCTAAGTACTTGGGTGATGACAGAGGGATGAAAAGCAATGGGGAGGTTTACAAGATGAAATGGACAGAAAACTAATCCTTAGAGAAGATCCCAGATTCTGTTTCCTTATCTTCATGATTTCATTACTTCCAGCAGAGGATCAAAACACATATTTTGCAGAGTTGTTCCTGTACCGATTGTAACATAATTGCCAGAAGGGATGTAAATGCAGATTTCTGTGTACTACTTTAGTTCTAGTGACATAGAAACTTTTAGAATATTGTACAAGAAGCTAAATTAAACACAACAACCCAGGAAAACTTAATGCAAGTTTAAGAGTGACTGACCTAAACAGAACTCGAAGTAATCTGTTGTAGAAACAATGTGGACTCACCCAGGATTGGAGTGTTACCCATCTATGCCTTCTAGAATAAGAGTTGTTTGATCAAGTTATTAACTAGTTATTTTGCCTACAGGTACGCTTATTCTGAAGTTCATTTTCAAACTCTAGAGAACCTGGGGAAGATTTGCCTTAGATAGACATTTTTTGTTTGTTTGTTTTGCTCTCTGCTAAATAAATGGGTAACTTTTTTATTTTATTAAATGTATTGGGGCGACATGGTTAATAGTGTTAAGTTTAAGTGTACATTTCTATGATACATGATCTGTATATTGCATTGTGTGCCCACCACCCAAAGTCAAGTCATCTTCCAGCACCATATATTTGGCCCTCCTTGACCCTTAACTATAGATAAGATAGACTTTCAGTAGCCAAGTAAGTTCCCCAAAACAGGCAAAGTCTTACCATGTAGCTATTTATTATTATTGTTATTACTTGATAATGAAAGTTGTGTAGAATTTTACAAAAGGCATGATTAATCACCCATAGATGTGTCAATAATGAAAACGAAATACTGACAGGATTGTTTTATAGACCATGTTCAGTATATTACTACATTATAGGATTGTTTTATAGAGCATGTTCGTACATACAGCAACAACTCTGTATATTACAATTAAAAATCATCATTGTTCAGGTATATTTCCTACATTTTTTCCTAATTAAGGAGATTTTATGTTTGTCCTCTTTAGGTTTGAGTTTTCTAAATTACTGCAATGATAAAATATGCACAGCAGTTAAAAATACAATACAAATGAAAGTAAAACCTTTGATTTTCCCTGGCACACATGAACTTTACAGAGACAAACTTTAGTAATAAAATTTATTTGCACTTGCATTTGTCGATTGGATCCATAATTAGAGAGTTTAAGATAGTAAATCCTGTGTACAATGGTGCAGATTTCTGAAGAAGGCGAAGAGAGCTTAGACATACTTGAAAGTGTTGAGTGCAGCTCAACTTCACTTGATTTTCTTTGGAGAACAGTTTGAATTGTTTTGGAATTAATCATGAACTATTTAGTTGCAAATTCTCAAAACACAGTCCATTGGAGGTCCTTTGAAAATTCAGAGCTAAATCTCCAAAGCCTTTAGCTCAATTTTACTCAGAGAATAATATCTGAGAACACAAATACCATTTTCTCAGGTTGGCCTCTCAACCCATTCTTGATGGGATTAAAAAGGTCACAGTAAAAGCAGGGGCTATAGAGTAATTGTCAACACTTTCAGTACCACTTACTGCCTGTGAAATTTTGTGCAAGTTAACTTATTCTCTCTCTCTGTGCCTTAATATCACCATTGGAGACGGCTGTTGTGATTGTTGTATTCTTATTGTTTTTATTGTAATCATTGCTATGTTAAGTCTAACTCAACAGGAGAATTGTAAAGTGTTGTGCCAATGGTCCAGAAAGGAGAAAGGTTGTAAAGGATGGTGGGGGCTGGGGCTGGAGGATTTCTCTCCAAAAAGGCTTCTTTCAGAAAGAGTCCCTGTGCTGATGGGACAGAGTGTGCTCATGGGCCAGCCCTGGAGAAACACAAAATGTGCTGTTTGTCTTAACAACAAGGAGGAAGGAAGGAAGAGAGAGGGAATTAGAAAGAGGACGTCCATACTAGATACAAGTCAGTGCAGGGTATTTTTTCTTTATTTTTTTTTAAATCTTTATTGTTGAAAGTATTACACATGTCCCCTCCCCTTCCCCGCCCCCATTGACCCCTTCTAGCCTGTCCCCTCCCTCCCAGCCTCAGGCCTTCACCACCCTATTGTCTGTGTCCATGAGTTATGCATATATGCAGACACGTTCTTTGGTTGATCTCTTCCCATCCACCCATCCACCCCCACCTTCCCTCAGAGATTCTATCGTCTGTTCCATGCTTCTGTGTCTTTGGATCTATTACCATTTGAGACAGCATGGAGGGACCTGCAGAGCATTATGCTAAGCAAAATAAGCCAGTCAGAGAAAGACAGGTATCACACGATCTCACTCCTCACTCATATGTGGAATCTAATGAACAGAATTAACTAGTGTAGGGTATTTTGAGGCAAGTGTTCCAGGAAGGACAGGCAGAGTCCAGAACTGATGGGTTTAAAAGAAGATGTTCCTGTAAAACGTTAGTGTCTCATTTTCTACTTTGGCCTCATGACAGTCCTTGGTCAGATTTACTTGTTAAATCAATCCATCTGCTGCTAACTACGAGTATACCTGTATATATTTTCAGTCTTCCTTACTAGTGTCTTATTTCAAAGGGAAAACTATTTCTTTCCAAATGTCATCTAACCTCCTTCTTTATATCTCTAACTATTTCTTCTGCATAGGGTTATTCCCTTCAGCCTACAACTATAGTTTTGTCTTTCTGTTTTTTTTAAAAAACAACAAATTATTTTCTCTGCTCCATCTGTGCCTTCCCTTTCTCAAATGCACAACCACAGTTCTAGAACCAACCGCACAGCTTCAAGCTCCACTCCGCCTCCTCCCCTCTCCCATGCCCATTGCATGCGGACTTTCCCACTCCCGTCTATTAACCTCCCCCTCGGCCTGCCAAACCCAAGGGTTCCTTTTCATATTTCCTCCTGCGTGACTTCTGTACAACTTCTGACCCCGCTGGTTCTCTTCTTCCTGTGATTTAATCACATGCCCTCTTTCCACTTCGCTCTTTATCGCTCCCTGTTTCTTTCACTGGCGTCTCTGCCTCTATGGGCTGCTGTTCTCCAGTGTCCCATCCTCTGTCCCCAAAGTATTACTTCAGATCACTGCTCTAGACTCTGCCATCTATCCTGAAGCATCGTTGCGTGTTCCCAATGTACGCTTTCCAGCTAGTGCCCACCGGTCTTTCTCTGTACCCTTCTCCCAGCACCTGGGTTAAATCCTGCCCCTTTACAACATTCCACAATCCTAAGGACATGCAATATTTCCCCGTCACCCTTCTCTGCCTTTAATTATGTTCCCCTCCTGACTGAAATGTCCTTGCTTTTCCTCTTGGAGAACTCTTATTGACATTTTAAGGAAAACCTCTCTGGGGTACTTAGTAGCAAGCCTTTTCCCTGAGACAGTGAAAAGAAATGTAGTATCTTTTGTTCCCTGCACTTCCACAACCTCTTTCTTTTACGGCTAGTATAGCATTCATTATATTGTATTATAATTAATGACATAGCTGTATTTTCCTCTGCTAGAGTTTTAGTTCCTTGATAATAAGGGCTGCATTATATTCATCTTTTTATCCCTAGGAACTAAAATAGTGCCTAATATACAATGGATTTATTTTAAAAAGGCATTTGCTTGCATATTATATGTATGTTGGAAACAAGACAAGCATTCACTTCTGCATATTGTGACTTTTAGATGTAGGAGAAATAATAGAAAAGACATTTTTAGAGTTAGTCTACTTTAGATGGATTAAATGCAATTTAAAGTCTATTTACTGAGTGGTAACGTTTAATCAGTAACATGACATATTAGCTTTAAGAATATAAATTTGGGAAAGAAAAATGAAATTTGCTTCAGGAAAGAATATATTATAAGGATGCAGGTTAGATTTATAGACTATTTTTATATTTCAAATTTCATTAAATTACAAATTTCAGTAGATATCAGATAAAATGTAATTCATTAGACTCCTAATATGACACTAATATCCACGTATCTGGATAGTGCAATCACTTATACTTTCAAGACTGTGTTGTCTTTCAGAACAGTACAATACAAGCTGTTTTCCATGCCATGCTTAGAAATACATATATTCTAAATTTTCCACCACTCACTCATGCTTCAAAACATTATCTGGTTTATATTCTTGTTACTGAAATGACTGGCATTGCTCTTATTTTAATTAAATAAACAAAAATTCAAAAGGTGCACAAGTCATGAGTACATAGCCTGATGAAATATAAAGTAAACACACATTCATAACCTGCACTTAGATTAAGAAAAAGGACATGACCAGCACCGCGGAAACCGCTCTAGTGACCCTTCTTAGCCACGAAGGTCTTTTTCTTTCCTAAAGATAACCACCACCGTGACATCTCATGCCATAGTTTAGTTTTGAAATTCACATAATTTGAGCCTTACAGAGTGAAAACCATGGAGATCTGCTACTTAACTCCCCCTGCAGAGATGACTCCTTGCCAGTGGCCAGGAGTGTGGTTAGCTGACAGCCTCTAGCTGGGAGCTTCTGCAGGGTCTGTCTCAGCTTTTGAGCCAGAGCCACACTATTTTTGGTGATCCCCCAGTCAATGACTCAGTCAGGTGACAGTAACTTAAGGACATGCTCATCTTAGAGCAGCCCACAGGCATTACTAAACAAGCTGCTGGCAAGAGGGCTTAGCCATTTCTACCCAAAGCAGATGGCACTAATTGCCAGTCTTTGCTCCAGAATTCCCCACTGGGCTGGCAGCAACTGTCAGATTTGCATCATGCTCTGACAATGCCATTTGCTCAATTTTGTTACTCCCTTTTTCCCTTTCCCAGGTGAATAAACTTTTTGCTGTGACACAGAATCTATTTTTTGTCTTTCTTATATATGTACTAGAGGCCTGATGCACGAAATTTGTGCAGGGAGCTTGGCCCTTGATGCCTCTGCCTTGACATCCACCTGCCATGGCGGTCGCCTCAGCCCTCGCAGCCCCGGCTTCATCCAGTAGGTCGTCTGGAAGGATGTCTGGTCTAATTAGCATATTATGCTTTTATTATTATAGATATATTTACTATTATATTAATTTTTTCACTTTAGACTATTGTGAATAAAGATGCTATGAACATATGTGCAAGATTTTGTGGACATATGTTTTCAGTTCTTTGGGAAAATTTATGTTTATGAATGGAATTGTTGGGTCTAACAGATATCTAATAAACAATATATGAGAGTTTCAGTTGCTTCATGGCCTTACCAATAGTTTGTGCTACCAGTCTTCTAAATATTTGTTCTTGAGTGTATGAAGGGATATCTTATAGTGGTTTTAATTTGAATTTCCCTAATTCCCAATAATGTTCAGCACCTTTTATATGCTTATTTTTTTTCATTCTTCTCTTTTCTGTTCATATATTTTGTCCAGTTTTATAATATTGTTTGACTTTTATTTTTAACTTGATGTTGTTCATATATTCAGGGCACAGGTCCTTTGTCAAATACATGTATTGTTAATATTTCACCAGTCTATCTTGCCTATTAATTTTCTAATGATATTGTTTAATGTACAGAAGTTTAAATTGTGATGAAGTCCTATTTATCATCGTTTCTTTTATCATTAGTATTTTTGTGTGTTCTATCTAAGAAATCTGTGTCAACCCAGGGACATAAAGATATTCTCCTAGTTATTTCCTAGAAGTTTTATAACATTAGCTCTTATGTTTAGGTATGGCATTTATCTCAATTAATATTTTGTGCATGGAATATGGTAGGCCTCAACAATTTTAGCCAAAATTTTAAGAAAATTATGGTTTTCTGAACTCCTTAAAATATTAAATAAAAATCGTTTCTAATTGATATAAGGGGTAAAATTGAGTGGCGGTAGAGAGAGCATTCAACAGAATAATTTTTTGGTAATATCTATGTGCCTTCAAAGAGAGAGGCCTACACAGATACACCTTCACACTCACTCACATGTACACATATTGAAAAAGAACAAATAAGTTAATTGGTGATAAGACAAAATGTAGTCAGATCTCATGTAAACTGACTGAAGAAATGAGTACAGTGCTGAGAACTGAAAGGGACATGGAAAAGGCAAGGAAAGAATGAAAAAATTATGCTGGTTCAATAAGAGGTTCAAATAAACTGAGAGAAAAGACAGATAAAGGGCATTAATGACATCACACTTTAAGACAGAGTATTGAGTTTCAGGGCTTTATTTACTTTCTAGCTAAACATATAATATCAGGGTTCCAAGTGAGTAAAGTTATCTTCAATTTGGGATTTAGAAATACGTAACTGTCTGAAAGTTCTTTTGATGTAAAATTTTAAAGATTAGTATAAAATCAGTCCCTACTCATTTTGGAATTGTGCTTTAAAACATTTCCAACTTTTCACATAAAGGTAGTTTATTTATTTTCAGATTACAGCACTGAAAAAAAGCTTAAAGGTCTATCTTCTCACCTTTCTACTCAAGAATTCCTCTTTAGAGATCAAAGAAAAAAACAATGCATTTCCTGCCTTTGATGAAAAACATGCCATTGCTTTGTCATCACGTAGACAAAGAACATTGGATCAAAATAATTGGGAACAAATCCCCCTGGATAACTGCTTTTGCAAAACTGATGTACTCTACCTTTGATGAGAGACAGAGGGAGAGACAAATCAAGTAAATATCTGTGTGAAATATTGCCGTGATTAATCATGGTTGCTAAAAATTCTATATATTTAGAGCAAGCATTTGCAAGAATGTTTTTTTTATATTTTAGAGATACAGAATGAACATATTCCAAATCTTCAAAATGAATCATATATACATACATTCTCTCCCCAAAGCTGAAAAAGGATACCATATGATCACGTTATATGCAAATTTATATTATCTTTATTCATCTTAGAAATCTAATCAATGTCTTTTTTTTAATGGAACATTATCTAACAGTTTAAGTAAGGACACAATGTAATGGTAGCATTGTTACATAGTGTGTAGCAGGTGGGTCGCTGGGTTCAAACACTTTTCTCTTTCTTTCTTTGGGCATATGTATAACAAAGCTGGGAAAAAAAACAAGTTAAAAAATCAAAGCTGCTAAGGTGACTGGGCTAGCTAGCTTGTTGGTAACCTTTGCTATTTAATTTATTACTCTTCAAAGTAAATATATATATATATGCTTCAGGGACTAGAAAGAAAATAAGAATATAGTTTTGGAGGGAGAACAATAACGTTGGTATGTTAAAACAACTTTTTTTTTTAATTTGAAGGAAAACCACTGTATAGTTTTCTACATGTAGAGATATCATTTACAATTTGTTATATATTTTTTATCTGCTTTTTTCTACAAGGAGATCAATTTTTTAAAATACTAATTCTGTTTTTAAAAATATAAAGGCATAATCTGAGAAGAAAAAGCTGTCATTGCAAAAAAGATGTGGGGATTTAGGTGCAAGGAATTAGCAAGACAAATACGATGAAGTGGAGTAATTAGAGTAAGCTGGTAATTGAAGGCTGCTGAGGCCTAAGAGGGGACAGAAGAGCAGGCTGGCAATGGGAGTGACCTCTGCAACCACTCTGTGCAGCAAATAAAGGAAGGGCTTGCATCAGAGCTGAAAGTCAGTTACTGGTCCCAAAAGAATGTTCATGTAAGCAGCATTTGGAACCTGAACCTTTGTAAATTATAGGTACAAAAGCAAAATGATTTTTAAAAATCAAGTTTCAGGCAAATATTTTGTAAAAATTTTGGCATCCGTCACAAATTCAGGCAAAATATATTCCTTAAGATTTATTTTCTAGTTTATAGTTTTATTAATATTTGAATGTAAGCATCACTAGTATTTATCACACTGTGTTAGAGAATATTAGAATGATACTCTCTCAAATGCTTACATTAGGTTTCACTGGTCAGCAGGGATATGGACTCAGATAGTTGTTCATTTGGCAGGACTAGGGCATAGAGGGACAGGGCCAGACTTGCAGATCCAAACTTGTTAAATGTTGGCGTGTCCTAAGAGAAATTTGTGGTACTCTTGGAGACATTAACTAAAGAAGGTTGAAATATTTATGGCATAAGCAAGATAACTTATTGTCAGTTTCATTTAATTGTTCAACAAATATTTACTGAGTGCCAGAGAGTGGTCAAGACTTTGGAGGTGCAGCAGTGACAGAAGTGACAAAACCCTCTGCTCTCAGGAAGCTCCTTTTCTACAAACTAAATACTGGATTGGAACTGGATGTGGAACTCCAGAGAACAGGGAGATCGGGCAGAACAACAGGAGCTACGTAAGGTTTTGGAGGAGAAAGAAGGTGGCATTAAACAAGGAACTTCAAAAAGAAGAGCATGCCCTCTCCAGTTTGGCTCAGTGAATAGAGCTTTGGCCTGCAGACTGAAGGGTCCCGGGTTCCATTCTGGTCAAGGGCAGGTAACCTCGGTTAAAGGCTTGATTCCCGGCCCTGATGGGAGGCAACCAATCTATATGTCTCTCTCAAATCAATGTTTCTTTCTCTCTTTGCTTTTGTTCCTATAACTTACAAAGGTCCAGGTTCCAAATGCTATTTACATGCACATCTCTCCCTCTCCCTTTCACTTTCTCTAAAAATCAATGGAAAAATATCCTTGGGTGAGGATTAACCCAAAGAAAGAAAGCAATAGGTGAGATGGTCAAGAAGTAGTGCAGTTTGAGGGTGAGTGAACAGATAGTCATGTAAGAAAGGGAGGTAGATAGTGCAGTGCCTGGGAATTCCAGAAAGTGACCACACCGATCAAAATCACTGGTAGCATTTCAGTATTAATTTTACACAATTATAAAATACTAGTATCGATATTATTTAAAACAACTTAATGACATGGAAAATAACAGTGATACAAAATATTAAATGTTATTTAAAATAGCCTATGTAATAAAAGGATAATATGCAAATTGACCCTAATGGCAGAACTACTAGAAATGACAGGTCGCTATGACATGCACTGACCACCAGGGGCAGACTCAATGCAGGAGCTGCCCCCTGGTGGTCAGTGCACTCCTGCTCCCACAGTGTGAGCTCTGCTCAGCCACAATTCCGGCAGACAGCTGTGAGCACAGCAGCGGTGGCGAGAACCTCTCCCGCCTCCTCAGCAGCGCTAAGGATGTCCAACTGATGGATATCCCCCAAGGACTCCTGGGCTGCCAGAGGGATGTCTGATTGCCAGCTTAGGCCTGATTCCCTGGGGAGTGGGCCTAAGCCGGCAGGTGGACATCCCCCAAGGAGTCCCGGACTGCAATAGGGCACAGGTCAGACTGAGGGACCCCCCAAGTGCACGAATTTCATGCACCTGGCCTCTAATATTAATATAAAAAAGAATATTGTAATAACTATGTATAGTGCCAGGTGGGTACTGGAAATATCGAGGGGAGCACTTTGTGAAGTGTATCGTTATCTGATCACTGTACTCTACACCTGAAATTAATACAAAATAATATTGAATTTAAACTGTAATAAAAGAAAAGAAAATTTAAAAAAAAATTTTTAAGTATATGTTATTGATTTTTTACAGAGAGGAAGGAAGAGGGATACAGAGTTAGAAACACTGATGAGAGAGAAACATCGATCAGCTGCCTCCTCCACACCTCCCACTGGGGATGCGCCCGCAACCAAGGTACATGCCCCTAGCCAGAATCGAACCTGGGACCGTTCAGTCCATAGGCCAATGCTCCATCCATTGAGCCAAGCCGGTCAGGGCTGAAAATTTTTTTAAAGAATAAAAAATATTAATATTTAGTATCATAGTGAGAGGGATCATGGTAGAAGTTGAAGAGATGGACAAAACAAATCATGTAGGTTCTTTAGATCATAGTAAAGGATTTAGGAAGGGGATTGAGGGACTGAGTATAAGAGGTAAAGGGATTAACAAGTACTGCATAGGGAAGATAGTCACTAATATTGTGACAACTATTTATGGTGCCAGGTGGGTACTGGATATATCAAGGGGAGCATTTTGTAAAACATATGATTGTTTAATCTCTATGCTGTATACCTGAAACTGCTACAAAATGATATTGAAAATAAATTATAATTGAAAAATAAATATTTAAAAATAAATATATAAATAAAATTATCTCACCATCATATATATATATATATATATATATATATATATATATATATATATATATTCCACGTTCACATGGCTGACCACTCTCCACCACCCTCTGCCAAAGAAAAAAAAAAGAAAAGAGTACTGAAACTGTGAATAGTCATTTCTCCAAAGAAGTCATGCAGATGGCCAACAGGTACACTAAAAGATGTTTTATATTATTAATCATTAGGGAAATACAAGTCAAAATCACAATTACATATCACCACACTCCTGCTGGAATGGCTATTATAAAAAAAGATAGAGGTTCGGTGCACGAATTCACGCATGGGTGGGGTCCGGTCAGCCCACCCCAATCAGGCAGATTGGGCTGGAGCTGGCTGGGGGGAAGGGCCATGGGCGGTTGGCTGGCTCTGAACTCCTGGTTGAACTGTCTATCAAGGGGACAATTTGCATATTAGGCTTTTATTATATAGAATAAGGAGTAACAAGTATTGAGAAGAATATGGAGAAAAAGGGAACTTTTATGTACTGTTGTTGGCAATCTAAATTGGTGCAGACACCATAGAAAACTCTATGAAAGTTTCTCACAAAAATGAGAAATAGAACTACTATATGATCCAGCATTTCCAATTCTGGGTATATATCTGAAGAAAAAAAAACACTAACTTGAAAAGATACATACACCCCCGTGGATATTGCAGCAATATTTACAATAGTCAGAATATGGAAAAAAAAAAACCTGTTTCCACTAATGGATGAATGGAGAATATATATATATATATATATATATATATATATATATATATATATATATATATATAATTTCCAGAGGACGGGAGGTGGGAGATAGGTGAACTGTTGTTGTTGTTGTTTTTCCTTTTCCTTTTTTGCTCATTTATTTTAGTTTAAACATTTTTAAAAATGTAGACTTTTCTGACACCATTATTTCACTTTTTCTCTTTGTTGACTGCTTAGAGGTTTTTATGACAGGGGATGCAACATAAAGGCAGATCAGATCTCAAGCAGATCAGTTAATGAAAGTATGCCAAGGCAAATTGCATGCTATAAAATTCACCCTTCAAACCCACCCTTTCCCTTGAGAAATCTCTTGCCTACAGAATTTTGTACTCTCCAGCTATTGACTAAATTGATGATTTAATTTTCATTCCTTCTTTCCCCTGAACTGATTTTTTTTTAAATGTAATTGTTGCCTTAGTAAAAAAACCTGAGCATTAATAAGCTGTCTATAATTTAGCAGGCAGAATTATCTTCCTATTTTTTATATTTAATGCTACAATTTTTCAATAATATAAAAATGTGTGGCTGTGGTTTGGTTCTTGGTTCTCTGCCCAATGGTTATATTCTCCATCTTATTTTACTGGCCTGTATCTCCCCTTAATTTCCCATATCTATTTTCTCATTAATACAACATAATGTCTACTCACCTTGCAGACATACTGTGAAGTGTCATTGATTTTTCTGTTTCTAAAACACTTTCAGTGTCTTGAAGAGAGATTGTGTTTGCATATAACTTGTTTTTCCTACATTTGTCTTTTTACAAAGTTCGACCTGATAAATTGGCCTCTTGAATCTGTGCAAATTACCAATATGTTTGTTAAAATGTTGAAGAAAATTTGCAGTGACTATTACTCACAGAGGAACTATATAGAAAGACCCACTGGCTTTTATATGTGTGTTGGTATAGAAACAGCTAATGGTTAAAAATGAGTGTTTAGATGATAAAAATAGAAAATGAAATTTCAACTAATTTGGTATACTGAGAATTTAATTTTAAATATTCATCTCTTTTTATATGGTTTTTACTTTATCGCTCTCATTCCTCCCACTACGTTAATGTAAAAATCTATTAACAGCCAGAAAGTAAATTAGATAAAAGTTTCTTCACTTATCTGAAAATCATTCTTACTTCTCGGGTTTATTACTTTTTTCTGGGTATAATAACACAGGTTTTATCAGATGCAATGTGATATAATTTTTTAAAAGAACAATTGTATTTGCAAATAAGCATGCAAGCATTCTTGCATATGGTAGTTCTTTGAAATTGAAAGTTGACTCTTTAGGATATGTAAGATTGATTGTAGGTTTACATACAGAAAACATGATAATGTTCTGTATAATTACTAAAAGAAGAAGAAGGCAGCCTCAAAGGTAGAAGTCAAGAGTAATGTACTACATTATTTTCAGGACAGTGTGCCAATATGTCATTTACAAGGCAGTCAAGCTATGTGGTCCTATGTTAAATAATAGTCAATTCTCTTGACCCTGGATAAGAAACTCAGTTGGTCAGAGCATCAGCCCTATAATCTGAGGTTGTGGGTTGGATCTCAGGTCAGGGCATATACAAGAAGCAATCAATGAATGCATAAATAAGTGGAAAACAAATCTGCATTTCTCTCTCTCTCTCTCTCTCTCTCTCTCTCTCTCTCTCTCTCTCTCTCTCTCTTCTCTCCCCTCTCTCTCTGTAAAATCAATTTTAAAAAGTTATTTCTCTCTCTCTCTCTCTCTCTCTCTCTCTCTCTCTCTCTCTCTCCTCTCTCTCTGTAAAATCAATTTTAAAAAGTCATTTCTCTAACAAACTATTTCCATATAACTACAAGGAAAATGGAATCAAGTTGACAACATTAAACTCAAGCAAGACAAAGAGAGAGAAATAGCCTAGTAATAAACAGGTATTGGAGCAATATGGAGAAATGACTACTGAGGGATTTCCAGGCATTGAAGCCATTGCACAAATAACTATACAGATAAAAGATGAGATTAGGGGCAATAACAGATGACAAATTATATGTATTTTATTGTTAACTATTCAACAATGACTGTTTTTTACCCTCTCTATCTCATCATTTTAACCAGCAGAGGCATTTTATTTCTCTCTCCACTGGGAAGGATAAATGTTTATTACTACAAGGAAGGATTTTCACTTTTGCTGTATTTTTAGCTCTGATCACTGCCAATGGCACCATAAAACTGTCATGAAAAACCCAGATATATAATACCGTTGGTATCATGCCCTCTTGCTTTCCACTAAGGAAAAAGCCACTATCACTAATCTCTCTCTCTCTCTCTCTCTCTCTCTCTCTCTCTCTCTCTCTCTCTCTCTCTCTCTCACACACACACACACACACACACACACCATGGTAATCTTTGAAGTTTCTGAAATAGAGATGAGTGGATTGCAACTATGGCTTATTTGTGACAATCTAGGTTATACCTGTTGTCCTAGAATATTAAAGAATAGCTTATCCTTTCACAAACAGAATTATTCTACTATGGGCAGTAAATGATATAACCATACTACTGATAGGTGCAAAAGGGATTAATACCTGGCCCAATAAAATTAAAAATGTTTAGAAATAATTCTTTCAGAGATTATAGAATATGAGAATTAGTTGGATGATAATGTAAGTACTGTTTTCTAATTTACTAGCATGGCCTCTCAAATTAATTGGAATAAAACATTTTGATTTAATTACATATGTATATAAACTCTAAATAATTGCTTACTTAAGGTCATAAAACAAGCTACCACAGATTATGAAACTACTGTTGTGTGCAAAATCTAAAATTTCCTATGCTTTATATTCATGAACAGTCCATACCTGAGAAATTCATTTTATTTCTGTGTTAGCTTTTCAAGGATGTATAGATTTATATTTTCTTGTCATCTAAATAACTCCAAGTCCAGGAATGATAAACATGTTTTTGGTAAAAGAGATTTTTATTATTTGTATTTTAAATCCACAGTTGCTATTGACTTTTAGCCCATAATATTATTTAATTTGTTGTATACTTGAGGATGTAGAGAATGTATAGGTCTTGTTTACCATTTCATATTTTGTCCATAAAATAGTGTCTGACACAGAGATGCACATTAAATGTTATTTAAATGAAGATTGGAGGAAAGAGTATCCAAGATCATATTCCCATTAACCCTGAGGCAGGGACATTAAACTTTATTCTCCCACTTTGAGTAAGCCCACAGGTTCTGGGTAATGTCAACCTGGTTTTGAATCCTGGCTGCCTCACTTCCTGGAGGTGTAGGTTTTGGCAAATTAGCCTATCCACGTTGTTATTTTCCTACCTTTAAAGCAGAGTTGTTGGAAGGATCATGGACTGAAATTCATGTTAAAAGCTAAGCATTGTGTCTGACAAGTTGAAAATCTACAATGGTGCCTGTCTTCTTCTAAATCTTACTTTATCCTCAGATTTGGTTCTAGTGGGAGTATCTTACATCCTCCCTAAGAAATAGCTGAGTTGTTTTTTTTTTAATTTCTATTTTAAAACTATAGTTAACATACAATTATTATATTAGTTCAGGTGTACAACCCTGTGATCAGACATTTATATAACTTACAAAGTGATCAACTTGATAAATCTAGTACCCATCTGACACCACATATAGTTATTATAATACTAATGGCCCAGTGCATGAAATTTGTGTATGGGAGAGAGGGGGGGTTCTCTTGGTCCAGCTGCACCCTCTCCAATCAGGGACCCCTTGGGGGATGTCCGACCGCCAGTTTAGGCTTGATTACCCACAGGGATCAGGCCTAAACCAGCGGTCGGACATCCCTCTCGAAATCTGGGACTACTGGCTTCTAACCGCTCACCTATCTGCCTGCCTGATCATCCCTAACTGCCTTTGCCTGCCTGCCTGATTGCCCCTAACCCCTCTGCCTGCCTGCTTGATCTCTCCCAACTGCCTCTGCCTGCCTGATTACCCCTAACTGCCCTCCCTTGCTGGCCTGATCTCACCCCCAACTGCCCTCCCCTTCCGGCCTGATCTTGCCCCTAATTGCCTTTCCCTGCTAGCCTGATTGCCCCTAACTGCCTCTGCCTTGGCCCCCACCACCACAGCTTTGTCTGGAAAGAAGTCGGACATCCAGAAGATAGCCAGTTGACTCGGTCTAATTAGCATATTACCCTTTTATTAGTATAGATCACTGACTGTATTTTCTATGATGTACTTTACATCCCCATGATTATTCTGTAATTACCAATTTGTACTTCTCAATCCCGTCACCTTTTCACCTACCCACAGCCCCCCTCCCATTTGGAAACTGTTAAAATTTTCTCTGTATCTATGAGTCTGTTTCTATTCTGCTGAGTTGGTCTTCTTCCTCTTGATTTCCAAGGGTTGAACTAAGTGTCAAGAGCTTTCCAGAAGAAGATTTGCCATATTTAGCAATAAAAATGAAAGACACCGAGTTAAATTTGAATTTCAGATAAACAGCAAGTATTTTTTGGTTTAAGTATGTTCTGTATTTTTATCTGACAACCTATCCTAAACACTATTCATACATGCTATAGAATCCTTTAGTTGTTTCCGCTGTGAAGACTTGGACAAATGATGGATTAGGGTAGGAGAACTAAACTTGGGAGAGAAAAGTTTGGTTGTTTATTTAACCTGATATAGTGTTATATAAATATAAGTAATGTTTCATTTAACTATTAGCATATGACCACAATGATAAATTGATTTGAAATAGCCAAATATTATGAAATAGAATGAAAATGTAAACCATTACTAAGGAAACTTGGAAGAATCAAAAAGAAATTAATGTTCTTATAACAATATATTAATGGCCAAAGAATAAGCTAGATCTTTTAAATTCCTATAGAAGACCTAACTATATGTATAAGCAAGACTTAAGGATTTCTTCAAAATTGAAGGAGTGGTAAAGACCCCTCGATAAATAAAACCTGAGGGAGTTTGTCAACACCAGACCTGCATTACAAGCAATGCTACATAAATTCCTTCAAATTGAAATGAAAATATGATAAACAGCAACATGAAATCACTGCAAAGGTAAATATATAGACAAATACAAAATACTATACAATTGAAGTTATTATCATTTTAAATTAGTTTTTGTAACTATAAGGTGTATAATATAAGCCTTCTGATAACCACAAAGAAAGTACTTATAGAAGATGTACTAATGAATCAGAGCATGTGACTGTGAAAAAGAAGACAGCAAGAGAGGGAAAGAGGAACAAAAGAACTACAAAAAAGGTTAACAGAAAATAATAAAATGGCATTAGTAAGTTCATTAATATCAAAAACTACTCTAAGTTTAAATTGATTAAGCTCCCCAGTATAGACATAAAGTGGCTGCATGGATTTTAAAATATCCAATTACATGTTCTCTATAAGAAACTCACTTTAGATTTAAAGACACACATTGACTATAAGTGAAATAAAAAGAACAGCAAAAGGTATTTCATGGTAACCAGAAGAGAACAAGGGTGGACATACATATATCAGACAAAATAGACTTTAAATAAAAAATGGTCATAAGGGATCAAGAAAGTCATTATAGAACAATAAAAATGTCAATTCACTAAAGAAACAAGGCAATGGTGCTTATTCGTCCACGCTTATCATTTCTATCCCATGTAGTATTGGAAGTCCTAACTAGAGCAATTAGGCAAAATAATAATAATAATAATAATAATAATAATAATAATAAAAATAATTAACAAAAAGCCTCCAAATCAGAAAAGGAATAGCAAATAACCTTATCTGCAAATGCTGTGTAGAAAAACCTAAAAATTCCATTTAAAACAAATAAACAAACAAGCAAAAACAAAATTGTTAGAACTAATAAATTAATTTGGCAAAGTTGCAGGATACAAAGTCAATATACAAGAGTCAGTTGCATTTTATAACCAAGCAATCTGGAAAGAATATTAAGAAAAAAATCCCATTTACGAGAGTATCAAAAAGAATAAAATACTTAGAAATAACTTATTCAAGGAGGTAAAAGAGTTGTATATGGAAAACTGCAAAACATTGCTGAAAACAATGAAAGATGATACAACTAAATGGAAAGATATCTTGTGTTCATGAATTAGAAGTCTTAATATTGTTAAACTGTTTGTATGACCACAAACAAGATGCAGTAAAATCCCTATTAAAATCTATTTTACAGGCAAAAAAATCCTAAAGTTCATATGATACAAATGATGCTGAATAGACAAAAAAAATATTTTGAAAAATAAACAAAGTTGGAGGCCTTACACTTCCTCAATTCTAAACATATTACAAAGTAAGGTAAAAACCAAAAACAAAAACAGTATGTTACTGGCATCAAGACAGATATATAGGCCAATGGAACAGACAAAAGAGCTCATAAAAAAACACACACATGCATATATGTCCAGTGATCTTTAACAAGAGTGTCAAGAATACACAATGGGGAAAAGATAGTCTTTACAACAAATGGGGTTGAAAAACTGGACGTTAATATGCTGAAGAATGAAATTAGACTCTCATACCATGCACAAAAATCAACTCCAAATGAATTAAAGTCTTAAACACAAAGAACGGAAACTGTAAATCTCCTCCAAGAAAACATAAGGGAAATTTTTCATGATATTAGTCTTGATAAGATTTCTTGAGTATTATGCTAAAAGCACAGTCAACTAAAGCAAAAACTGATAAGTCAAACCATATCAAATTAACAAGCTTTGACCCAGCAAAGAAAACAGCAGAGTGAAAAGGTAGCCTATAGAATGGGACAGAACATCCACAACCATGTATAGGATAAGGGGTTAATATCCCAAATATGCCATACCCCAGCAGCTAAAAAATAGCCAATAACCTGATTAAAAACGGAAGAAATGGCTTGAATAGACATTTCTCCAAGGAAAACATAAATGGCCAACATGTATTTGAAAGGATGCTCAACATAGCTAGTCATCCGATAAATGCAAATCAAAACCGCAGTGAGCTATCACCTCACCCCTGTTAAAATAGTCATTATAAAAACAAACAAAACAAACAAACAAACAAAAACTAGAGTCCGGATTCGTGCACATGGAAAGTAAATTAATTGGAAAGTGGCTGGCAGGATGGGACTGGGCAAGACAGGCCAGACATGCCCTGGAGCCAACCTCCCGTGGTCCCCCCCCAGCTGGCCGCACCTGGGTCAGCGACGGGGTTCAAGGGCATCTACAGGGTGAGTGGGTTCCCTCCGGCAGGTGGGGTCCTTCGGCCTGGCCTATAGGGATCGGGCCGAAACCAGCAGTTTGACGTCCCCTGAGGGGTCCCAGAGTGCAAAAGGGCACTCTGCAAAGTTGCTGGTACTTGCCAGCTCCTGAGTTGAGCGTCTGCCCCCTGGTGGTCAGTGCGCGTCATGGCTACTGGCTGGTTGGCTGGTCGCTTAGCCTTTTTTATATATAGATACCAAGCATTGGCTAGATGTTGGAGAACTTGAAATCCTACGCACTCTTGGTTACTATAGAAAACATTGTCAAGTTTCTTTAAAAAAAAAAAAAACCCACCTAAAACTAAAGATACAAATACTGTATAATTTAGCAATCCCACTTCTGGGTATTTATTCAAAAGAATAGAAAATAGGATCTTGAAGAGATATTTTCAGTCCTGTGTTTATTACAACATTATTTGCTTTGTCATGAAGTGAAAGCAACCTAAGTGCCAGGTGAATGGATAAGAAATGTGGCATATATATAGATATGAAAATTCATCCTTAAAAAAACAAGAATATAATATTGCTAGTATATGAGTGAAACTTGTAGCCATTACATGAAATAAACCAGTTACAGAAGAAAAAATACTCCTGATTCCACCATGAGGTGTATTTAAAGCAGTCGACCTCAGAAGCAGAAGGTAGAATGGTGGTTAACAGGGCAAGGGAGGGAGTTCCTCTTATATGAGTATAAAGTTTCAGTCATGAAACATGATACAGCCCTACCGACCTTCTGAACAACATTGCACCTGTAGTGAATAATGCTCTACACTGAAAAATTTAAGAGGGTTAATCACGTTATATTTTGCCTTTTTTTTTTTTTTTTTTTTTTTTTTACCATAAAAATGACTTAAGACCCTAACCGGTTTGGCTTAGTGGATGGAGTGTCAGCCTGCTAACTGAAAGGTCCCAAGTTCGATTCCGGTCAAGGACATGTACCTTGGTTGCGGGCACATCCCCAGTATGGGGTGTGCAGGAGGCAGCTGATCGATGTTTCTCTCTCATCAATGTTTCTAGTTCTCTATCCCTCTTCCATCCTGTCTGTAAAAAATCAATAAAATATATTTTTTTTAAAAAAAATGAGTTAAGGACAGCAAATGAGAAAAGATTAGCTTTCTCCTCATATTTGGTTCTGATTCCTCTTTTGATCAAAAGTAAAAATGTCCTATAAGGATTCAAGTGTGTTTCACATGTAATACTGGTTGATTGAGTCTGAATGCTGTACAGAAACTGTTTATACTGAATAATCAAATATGCATAACTGCAGTACTTATGACAATATAAAATGAATTGGCTGCTAATATAAACACATTAGTCACACTCTAGGGTTGCAGCTATTCTTAGTATTGAACACAGCTATAAAGAATGACATAGTTAAAATCTTATTATCTGAAGACTGAAGTACATTCACAATAACTCAAAACCCATTTTATGGGCTTTATATTCTGGTCATATAATACGACAACAATGGATGGTTTATTCTCTAGTTTAATTTTAATCAGCCTTTTCAACTTGGTTGGCAAAAGTGAGCACAAATAGATACTGTGTAATCAAAATTTTACTAACAGAACATTTAACAGCAATTAATCTTATTTGGAAAATAATAAGGCAGCATAAAAATGCGTACCAAGCTGTTTCAGACTTCACTTTGAAAATGAGAATCCTAATAAGTCAGCAATTTAGTGCATATTCCTAAGCATACAGACAGCCAGTATTTCACCATATTCCAAGAATATGAGGGCAAACTCGCAAGCTGGAGTGACAACAGTCATAGTCTTTGTTTCCAAGAACCATTTCTTGCACAAGAAGATAGTTATCTATATGGCAAAAACAAAATGCTTTTGAAGAAAAATAAAGGAATATGAACATTGGCATTATAATTAGGATATAAAAATATAGATCTGGAGACCTTGAATCTATCTATAATTATTCTTAGAAGTGACCTAGCAACACATGAGTAGGTTTTTCTTCTTTTTCTCTCTCTTTTTTAATCTTAAAAGAGGAGGCAAGAGGAGAAGGAAGGGAAGGTACAAGTGGGATGAGATTTTCATGCAGGAAATCAAAAAAGAGGGAGTTACTTCAGTGAACAACATTTATATGCAAAGATTATTTCCATTTTGAATTGCATGACAGAGCATTAATGAGGTGATTAAATCACAAAAACAATAAACTAAGGAAATTCTCAGTAATTGTGAAAAACAGCATCAGATTAGAATGTGACAGTAGGCCTGAATTTCAATACTTCCCTCTGTGTGACCTTGGGCGTATTAGGTAACTTTTCTAAATTTGAGTTCTTTCACCCACAAAATGAGATAATAATAATATTGACTCATTGGATTATTGTGATCATCATATGTGATAATACATATGAAACATAGAGTAGAAGCTCAATTCTATTATCTTAGGTTTCAAACTCAAAAGTAAACATGAATATTAATACTTGACCTTCCTACCCACAGCCTAGTTAGCAGTATTAATGGAATTATTTATGTATATACTCTATCTTTCTGCAAGATTAGGTACTGTTATTGCAATTTTATAAAAGTTGAATAGTTGTGAAAATACAATGGGATAGACAATGGAGTGGGAACAATAGGATATTTTAAATCTTCAAAAAATTTTCTTGTGACTGCTTACCCACTTTATTTTAGAGCTAAACAAAACCAAAGCTTGTTCCTCAATTAATTACTGGACTGTAGGGTATGGACAAAGGTAGCAATGAAAATGGACCTTTCCAATTCTAATAGAAGCCTTTCTGTCTGTTCTTTTGAGTTTATATCTGAACTTTGGAGCAATGCAGGTCCCTTCTTCAGATACAATCCATTCACTAGCCCATAGACTGAGGCAATTAAGACTGAAGCTATATTAGACTTCTAGAATGGTTAAAATCCCTCTCCCACACAGTCACTCTCTGTGCCACTTCTAGTCTTGGAGGCAAAATCATACATAGAAATGTTACTTTGCTTTCTGTTTCACAAATGAAAAAATTTCAAAGTCTTAACACTTCATCTATTTATCATCTGTCTTATACCAGGTTGTATATCTATCTATCTTTCTTTCTACAGAAATAAATCCCCTTGATCTACTTTTGTTCAATTTAAAATATATAATCAGAGTGTAGACCTCCTATGGGTCTACACTTTGCATTACATGCTGCAGATAACATTGTTGGATGCTATATGGAGTCCTTGACTATAAAGAGTTTACAATATACTGGATAAGTGATACAGCCAAATATAATAATGTAAGTACAGGAGGTAACAGGAACATATAGAAACAAAGCCCAGCCTAAATTTAGGAATAAAAGAGTAGTCATTTAAATATTAGAAGAAGTAGTTTCTGAGCCAGTAATTGAAGAATGAGTCAGCATGACTCAGATAAGAAGCAGTGTGGTATGTGCTTGAGGGGCACTAGAGTTTGTTGTAGGAAGAGTTCCGGGCCAAGGAAATAGCATGCTTGGAGTCCCAAGGTTGAAAGAACATGATGTATTCAAGGAACTGAAAGAACTAGTTTAGCTGGATCAGAGAAGAGCAAAGAGGAAGAAAAAATAAAGACACAACATAAGGCTGAGGAGGACAAGTATCAGATCATGAAGGATCTTATATGCAATGTAAAAGAATTAGGATTTTATTATACAATCATATAAACAAGGGGCATGGGCTTTGTAAGTTTCTATTTACTGGAATAAAATGGTCAGACTTGTGTTTTAGAATCTTCTGGCAGTAGAATCAACTGTAGTGGATCACAATTGAGGCAGAAAGACCTGTGAAGAGTAAATAATGGTGATTTAGATGGGCTAAATTAATACCCTAGGAAAGAGGTGGTGGTGTGTGGAGAACAAGGCAAGTGTGAGAGACAGAGAAAAAAATCAACTGGAATTTTTTAAGTATTGACCTGGTAGATCAGAAAAGGGAGAACTTAAATTCTAGTATGACCTATGTATAGCACAATGTTTTATGGATAAAAATGTTATTAGCATTCCATCAATGCTTTTTCTTATTCTGAAAAGTTTGCCAATGCAAGCAGATATAATTGAAAGCTCTAATTTATCCTGACATTTTTGCATTAGCTCTGATACATTCACCAAAAGTTTATTGAGAGCTTACCAGGTGGATAAAGTCAGAATGATTGAGATTTCTTTCTCACAAGGCTAATGGATTTCTGGAAGACACTGACAAGTCAGGTAGCAATAGGGCTGGATAAGAGCTACAAAGGAAGCTCATGGAATTTTAGAAGGGCACTTGAACATGTAGGAGAACCTCATCCCAGCTACCTCACAGAATTGCCATTTACTGTCAAACACATCTCCTGGAACTGGAATAGGAATTGGCTGCCTCTTCCATCTCCATCTCTCCACTGTCAGCTATGCACACTCTTGTTTGTGCTTCTTTCAGCGCATCTGGACCACTAACTATCCTCTATATTTTCAAATAAAGGTTTTTTTATTCCTGCTTCTTTAAAACTTTGGCTTATCATGGCCCATCAACATCCTTCTGGCCCTTCTTCAAACATGATATACCACTAGAACTAGCTTTGCTAATGACCTCACCTCTCCGTATTTCTTATACTTAAACTGTAAAAGAGTCTGATAATCCCATTTGAATGTTTTTGCATTGGGAACATTGAAGATTCTTGCAATTCCTATGCTTTTGTTGTTGGGGCCTCTGCCCACTTCTGGTCTAATTATATGACTGGGCAGAAAAAAACCCATTATGGCCACACATTTCAGAATTTCACCACAAATTACAACTTGGGCTGTTTTGGGGAGATGGAGATGGAGGTATGTGCATAGCAGCGTTCTCAGGGTCAGCTTATTCAATATATGACACATTGAATTGCAGCAGAGCAGTGGAGTATCCGATATAAAGTGCATGTATATATGGGGTGGGTGTATGTGGAGGAGAGGAGTCTGGCAGAAAAAATGTCCCAGAGTAGGTGGTATTTATGTTGATTCTTAACAAAAAAAGGGGGGTGTAGAATGGGAAAGAAAGGATGTACCCTTGTTAGTAGTAATTGCAATTACAAAGGGATGCGAGAAGCAAGGCACCTTCAAGAAGCAGCAAAGTCAAAATAACTGATTATTCTTCATTTCACTCAGCTAAGACAATGTAAACAGTTGTCTGTAACAGTGTTTTTCAAAAAGGCGCCTGTGACTCTCCAGGGAATGGATCAGTAGTTGTATCGGAGCCACGGAGACAGCAAAAGCTAAAACCTCCCTTTGTTTTCAAATAGAGAGAAAATAGCAAAGATATAGCATTTTCCATTTTGTATTTAGTTTTCTAGGTTGGCCATAACAAAGTACTACCACCTGGGTGGCTTAAAATAGACACTTATTCTCACATTTCTGGAGGCTAGAAGTAAGGTATTGGCAAGATTGGTTGCTTCTGGAAGCTCTAAGGGAGAAACTGTCCCATGCTTCTCTCCTAGCCCCTGGTGTGACCAGCAATGCTTGGAAATCCTTGACTGGGGCTGCATCCCTGCAATCTCTGCCTCCTGCTGCACGTGGTCTTCTATAAGGACACAAGTCACGAGAGTCCCAGCCCAGCCTAATCCAGTACGACCATTTTTCTTAACTTGATTACATATACAAAAACGTGATTTCCCAATAAGGTCACATTCACAGGTATGGGGAGCTAGGACTTGAACATATTTTTGGTGGGGGCACAAGTCAACCTGTGAAAAGCAGTGCTTCTCAAATGGAGTCTGTGACTCTCCAGGGAGTGACTCAGTTGGTGCACTGGTTCCATGGAAACCACCAAGTTGTAACCTCCTTTTCTTTGTTTTCAAGTTAAATGAGTATAGCAAGCTTTTTTTCTTGAATAATTGTTGATTTCCTCTGAAGTTAGAACATGTTTTTATTTTGAAGGCTGCAATTGAATTTAAAATAACAAGCTGGCCTGATGATATGTCTATGTGGACTACCCTATTTTATTGAAAACAGCTATACCAACCAGGTCATTCATATGAGAAACATGAATGAGACCATGAGAACAACATAATTGTACTGTGTCAAATGGAAGAGAACAGTTGTAAACATAGAATGTGGATTAGCTGTGTATTGCCTTGAACTTCCAGCCCTCTGACATACTGCTGACAGCGAGGCTACGAATGGAAGACAAACCGCAGCAGCATGCAGCTATAAGCAGAAAGGTAGCTCAAGCCCAGAAATGTTCTCCAATGAAAACAAAGGCACTCCAAGAAATATAAGTTTGAGAAACACAGCCACAGAAGTCACAGACCTCATGAGTAATTTCTGAAAAAAAAAATATATTTTTTAGCCTAGAATAAGGAGATTTGAAGGGAAGCCCAGGGCCTAGCGGCCTCATCTGAATTTCCAGGAAGTTTACACCATCTGAGCAGTAGATCTGTGGTATTAAGGGTTTCCCCTATGAGGGCTGCTCACGGAGCAAGTCTCAATATAAACACCAAATTAAATGACAGTAATCCTTGTTGACATGCAAAGTGTGCCAATCTGACATCTGGCACTCAGTAGCACAAAATAAATTTTCATATATTTGAAGGGGATTAATCTGTGTTTCCAGTTCATAAAGATGTTTTTCATAGATATTTTGGCTCTTAGAAAAAGATTTGCTGCAAAAACGTAAGCATCCAACTTCTTATAGAAAATGCCTCAATTGAAGGGCAGATAAAGACTTTCCCAGACAAGCTAAAGGAGTTCATCATCACCAAACCAGTATTATATGAAATGTTAAAGGGTCTTCTTTAAGAAGAAAAAAGATTTAAAATATGAACAATAACATGGCAATAAATGCATACCTATCAACAACTGAATCTAAAAAAATAAATGAACAAGCAGAAGAGACTCATAGATACAGAAAACATGTTGATGGTTGCCAGACAGAAGAGGATTGGGAGGGGGTGGGGAGGAGGATGGTGAAAAAAGCGAACGGATTAAGAAATACAAATTGGCCCAGCTGTGTGGCTCAGTGGTTGAGCATTAACCTGTGAGCCATGAGGTCATGGTCCATTCCCAGTCATGGCATATGCCGGGTTTTGGGCTTGATCCCCAGTAGAGGGCATGCAGGAGGCAGCTGATCACTGATTCTCTCTTATCATTGATGTTTCTCTCTCTCTCTCTCTCCCTTCCTCTCTGAAGTCAATAAAAATATATTTAAAAAAATACAAATGGGCTGTTACAGAATAGTCATGAGGATGTAAGGTACAGCATAGGGAATCCTATCTAATAAAAGAGAAAAATGGTAATTGGCGTACGACGATACCCTTTTCATTGGCTAATCAGGGCTATATGCAAATTAACTGCCAACTAAGATTGACAGTTAACTGCCAACAAGATGGCGGCTAATTTGCATATGTAGGCACAATGCAGGGAGGCGAAAGGGAAAGCAGGAAGAAGCCCCCTGCCACTGACAGTGATCGGAAACCCAGCGGGGAGCTAAGAGCTGGGGGGCAGGGCAAAGGCGGCCCTGGGGCCGCCTTTGTCCTGCCCCCCAGTCATGATTGGACAATCAGGCGCCTTTGCCGCCCTGGCCAGTGATAGCAGGAAGTAGGGGTGGAGCCAGCGATGGGAGCTGGGCACGGTTGAAGCTGGCAGTCCCGGGAGCTAGGGGTCCCTTGCCTGGGCCTAAAGCGGAGCCCACGGTCACGGGGTCGCTGCAGCTGCGGGTCCCCACTGCCCGGGCCGGACGCCTAGGCCAGAGGCATCCTGCAGGGGCAGGGGCAGAGCCCGCGCGATCGCGGCGCCCCCCGCTGCCACTGCTGGTCCCAGTTGCCCGGGTGGACGCCTAGGCCAGAGGCGTTAGGCCTGGGCAGGGGCGGAGCCTGCAACCGCGGGGAGCTTGGGGTCCCCTGCCCAGGCCTGACACCTCTGCCAGAGGCCTCAGGCCTGGTCAAGGGTCCGATCCGGTGATTGGTGATCGGAGGGTGATGAGGGTCAACTCCTCTGGCCGAGGCATCAGGCCTGGGTGGGGGGCGGAGCCGGGGATTGGGGAGATATGATGGTCGCCTTGCCCAGGCCTGAAGCCTGGGTCAGAGGCGTCAGGCTTGGGCGGGGGGTGGAGCAAGCGATCAGAGGGAGATGGAGGTCCCCTGCCCAGGCATGATTCCTGGGCCAGAGGCCTCAGGCCTGGGCGGGGGTCAGAGCCAGTGATCGGGGGGAGATGGGGGTCTCCTGTCCAAGCCTGACACCTCTGGCGGAGGCGTCAGGCCTGGGCAAGGGGCCGATCAGGCGATCGGAGGGTGATGGGGGTCTACGCCTCTGTCAGAGGCGTCAGTCCTGGGCAAGGGGCCGATCCTGCGATTGGAGGGTGATGGGAATCAACGCCTGAGGGCTCCCAGTATGTGAGAGGGGGCAGGCTGGGCTGAGGGACACCCCCCCACACACACACCCAGTGCACGAATTTCGTGCACCGGGCCCCTAGTATAGTCAATAATATTCTAATAACTATGTATGGTGTCAGATGGTTGTGAGATTTATTGGGATGATCACTCAGTAACTTAAATAATGTCCAGTCACTGGGGTGTACACTAGAAACTTATATAATAATGTATGTCAACTGTAATTGAAAACTAAAAAAATGATTTAAAAAGAGAAGACTGAAGACAAAGTCACCTGGGGGGGAGCTGAAACACTGAAGGTATTTGTGTGTGTGTGTGTGTGTGTGTGTGTGTGCGCGCGCATGTGTTTCTGGAATAGAGCTGAACTGACTGGTTCACAGCTTCACAGCTAAGCTGTATCACAATTAGGCTGTTTGTATTGAATGAAATTTCCTTCTCCACCTTAATAAAGAAAATGCCTCTCCCAAATAGAAGAGATAATGACATTTTATTTTTAAACATAGTATATAAAATATTTTTATAATCGCATTTAAATACAGACTTTTATTGAACAACCCTTAGTCTCATCAATAGCACATTAATGAGGTTTAGTTGGATAAATGAGCTTAATTTTAGAAAGTAAAATGGGGGTTAGAGGAGAAGCTTTTCATATCCAACTCCCTCTTTGACATTCTCAGTTTGACTTTCAAGATTTCCATGAATGAGCCCTAGCCTAACCATTAATTTATTTCATTTCGTTCCATTAGATTCAACGTAATTAAATTCATTTTAACCAAGATGTATTGAGTGTCTACAATTATCAAGGCTTAATTCTCTTTGGTATTACTTTCTATTATTTATTCCCACTTGAAATATTTTTCAAATGGACCATTTGTTTTGTCTTTATTACAAGACCATCCTTAAAATATAATTACTTGCATCTCTACTTCTCCAAATCTATCATATTCGTTAATGCTCAGATTAACTACAACAGCCTCTGTAAAGACTGATTTGATGATCAGTCCAAAGTAAGTTCTTTAATCCTATACTCTAATAGCACCTTGCTTGAGACTGTCTTATCTTTCTTGATACCATTTGAGTTATACCATATTATTTGTAGTCATCTTTTCTTCCTTTCTGTATCTTCTTTAAGCGAATGTCTTGTGCATTTACATAACTAAATTTGTGTTTTAAGATTATAAATTAAGAATGTGGCAAGGTCTTTGAAATTCAAATGCACAGTGAAACTGTTTATCTACATTGAATAAAAAATTCTTGTGCTACAGACCATCTGGTGAGAAGTAGGAAGATTCAAAAGCATTCTACTTTTATTTTTCTATGTATGAATTCAAAAATTTCTGGTATATTTTACATGTAACCTTGGCAGCAAACTTTCCCTTGTTTATTTTAAAGAGTAACTTACATAGAAAAAATTCTTTATGATTATTTATCTATTAAAAGATAAATATACTTTTACTGAATTTAAAATTGCCTTATTAAGTTTCTATATCTTCTTTCATATTGCTATGGGAACAGTGTATCAGACATTTTTTCTTACCCTGAATGTCACACCTGCTATCATGCTATATATAATAACATTACACACACACACACACACACACACACACAAAAGATACAGACATTTTTAGTTTTTATGAAGATCAAAGTGAACATATCACAATGTGAATGCACCATTTCTTTATACTGGTGGCTAATATTTGGAAAATAATTGGGAAAAACTAGGACACACGTGGTTTTAAAATATTGACTGAAGGTAATTTACAATCTGAATTATTTTTGTTTTACTAAAATGTTATTTTCAAGTGTTCAGCACATCACCACATAGTTCTGTTATTTTGAAGTCCTTTGTGAACATCACTTGTCTTTTAGATTTACTCAAGTAAATAATTGCCTCTTCAAGTAATGTCAGTTCTATTAAGAACCTTCACTCTTCCTTGAATTCCTAGGTTAGCCTTTGTACCTTTCTCACTCATACAATGAGATGATGGAATCCATCCCTTCACCCTTATACTGACATAATTATGCTCTTAATCCTTTTCATAAAGACATTGACTTAGCTGTTTATTTTCCTTTCAGAAAAGGGGCATATCATCATCACCAGGTAAAAAGCATAGAAGAAATAGACAAAGATTAGATGTAAAGAATTCTGACGAGTGGCATTTGTGTTGAAATATGAGTTCTCACCATTCAGAGGAATCAGCAAGGATTAATATCTACAGGACCTTTTCTTTGAAATCAATTATGTGACCAAGAGTACAGATTCATATCCTCAACCAGGGTCAGCAGATCAGTTACCTTTCAAAATTCTACCTCTTCCCTGACGTGTGCCCTGGGGAAAATATTATGGAATGTGAGTACTTCAACTTTTCCACTGCAGGGTTGGTAGGGTCATAAATATTTTAGAGAAGGCTCTATATGGAAATTAACTCAAAATTAATTATTCCTTCTATAAGTGTCCTTCTCAGTAAAGTTTATTTCATTGTCCAGTACATTTCTCCACATAAAAAACATAATATGAACGCTGTCTGGGATGGGAACTTTATGATGGGAAGACTCTATATTAGATCGAAGAAGTTTTTAGCATGGTAGGATGTAAAATAGAGTCAAGGAGCATACTAAATCAAAACTTGATAAGTGTCACAACAATATTGAAAGAAATTATTATAAATTCAATGGCTTACTTCTGAGTGGGAGGATCATTGACTATCATGAGCAAGGACATGGAAGTAGGGCAATGGATGACCTTGAGGCTTGAGGGGATATTGTTGCCAATTACAGACATGACAAGTGAGACAGAATATTGATTGAAGATATCCTTTTAGGTATTCTTTTAGACCTGTTAGCTTTGATTTGCTCATGGAACATCTAGGGAGATTTCTCTAGCATGCAGTTACAAAAGCAAAGCTGAAACTCAAGAAATAGGTTAAGGGGAAATATAGCAATACGATGATGGAGTACACTTACACATTGGTTGAAGCTTTAAAGACCATTGGCTTATGAAAGATGACAGTATTAAGATAGGAAGGGAGATAGTATACAGGTTGCTAAGGAAATAGAAAGCAGTAAGCAAATAGACAAGAAAATCAAAAACTTGGGAATGTTTGTATTGAAGATAAGGGGAAGAATCAGAGTTAGGATGAAAACCATGAGATTATAATATGATGAAAGTCAACAAAAGATGTGGAAAACATATAGAAAGAAAAGGGCTTATGAATTCCATCAGTTGGAGGATTAAGATGAGGAAGCAACTCTTCGTTATATTTTTGATACCAGATTTACTGGACGACAGGGGGGGAAAAGGTTGTATGCGGCTATGGGATAAGTGCAGAAACAAGTATACACTATCACTCAAGAAAAACAAGGAAGGGCACAAAAAGCAAGGGTGACATCCTATCATATTTGCTCATTTTGTTCATAGACAGACAAGGTTTTAACTAAAATCAATTTGAATTTTTCTCCCAGGCTTCAGGCACCTAAGAGAATCATGGACATCTTTAGAAGTTTGGCGAAATATTTGTTAAAAGCTGAGACTATGGCTTTATTAAGTCGGTTTGTCCTCTCTGCAACCTGAAAGCAGCTTCCTTCACTCTTTGAAGCTCTTGCATCAGGCTCCCTGCCAGGTGCGACACAGACTTCATTCCTAGTGCAGAGATCCTCTTTCTTTGTGTTTGTGCTGCAGGGCATGTTTCAAAATTGATAGATCAAGTTCTTGGTTCAGCCAGTCTTTAAAAAACGGGCAATTTATAAATGAGCTGTTTCAGTTCTGAGAAAAAAGTATTTGTTGGATCATTACTTATGGAATGTTCTGGTCTTCAATACTCTACATATTTTGTACAGTTCCTGGAACCTGAATTATTAAACTAGATTTTATAGAGGAGAAAAGAGAATTAGCAATGTGGTAATTTTTTTTTTTTTTTGCTTCTGTTTACCTAGTCTGTCAAAGAAAGTATTGGGGACCTTTAAAAAATATACTGTTGGGAAAAAGACTTTAAAGAGTGCAATTCAAAATCTATGCTGTAAATATGCATCATATAAATTCTGACAATTCTCCATTGTGTGTGACTTGAGAGGAAAAAGGCTATGATAGAAAATATTCTATGCTTTTGCTTTTCATTGTAAGAGAAAGAAGGTTTTAGGAAATTGTTTAAATGGTCACAGTTTAAAACTCAAGGAAAATAACATGATCCTTTAAAATAACTGTAAACAATATTTTGTTTGAAATACTTTATAGAATAGGGAAGTTGGTAAAAATTCTTGCTTTTTTTTTTATTTTTTGCTTTATAATTAACTAGGGGCTTGATGCACAAAATTCGTGCAAGGGGATCAGCCCCCAAAGCCGCGGCAGCTTGCCTCGACCCTCACAGCCCCAGCTTGGCCTGGAAGGACATCTGGAAAGTCTAATTAACATATCACACTTTTATTATTATAGATGAAAGAAGGTGGAAACACCTTGGGAAGAAATAGGTGAGTCAAAAGCTAAATCGTACTAAGGTTTATTAACTCTCTTGATTTTAGAAAACGAGGATAGCTCTAAAACTCTGATTGCTTTGCCTAACACAACTGCTATGAGAACTGAAGTTTTGGCTCAATCAACAATCAATATGTTCTTAAGTTTTCAAATATATTTTATTATAATATTGTCAATAATTGTAAAAATCTAAATTTTATTTTAATATAGGAACATGATCTCAAACTTAGGGTTAACTCATGGAGCTTCAAGAATTATTTTTATAATAGATCCTATAGTATTATTTTTTTGTATTCATTTTTGCTTTACATTTTAAAATAATGTTATTGTTGCAGTTGAGTTGCTGTCACTTTTGAGCAGTGACCTTTCAGGATTCAGTTGTGAGGTGTAGTCTCATCATATTGTTATGATGTAAGGCAGGGTCTTGACAATATAAAGATGAATTATTCAATTCCAAATGTTTTTAAGGAAAACCAAAACTTTTATTTAAATATACCAAAATTTGTCTAACTGGTGTGGCTCATTGGTTGAGCGTCAACCCATGAACCAGGAGGTCATGGTTAGATTCCCCATTAGGGTACATGCCTGGGTTGTGGGCTCCATCCCCAGTAGGGGGTGTGCAGGAGGCAGCCGATCAATGATTCTCTCTCATCATTGATGTTTCTATATATCTCTCTCATACTCCCTTCCTCTCTGAAATCAATAAAAACATATTTAAAAATAAATAAATAAACCAAATTTTAGGAATCATCTACAAACTCCACCACTACTTGCTTTCCTTATTCCCATCAGTTCTGTTATTATTACCTAATATAATTATTTTCTACATTTTTAACCACTTTTAATTCCCAGAATTTTTGAACTGAGACATGCTGTTTTCATTCTAATCACTGCAAATTTAGTTGTGAATATTATTTTGGAAATTCATCTAAGATTAGTTATAAGTTTTTAAGATTCTAAATAAATTCTGATCCCACACAGCTAGGATTTTCTTGGCAGCAAGTATACCATAAGGCTTATAAAAGAAAATAAATTAAAACAGAAAAAGTACATTTGCATGTTTTTTTATTTTTTATTTCTCTCCTGGTAACATTGGAAAACTATAAGGGGCAGCCCATTTCTAGTACATTTAGAAAGAGATGTTTTTCTCACCCTTAAACTTTCTTTTTTATGCAGAACATCTTGTATTTCATAGAATCTCTTAATTCATTTTGTTCATTAGATTTCTTCTTTTATTCTCAACCATTTTTATGTGATTTAAACTTACTAAGAAAGTTTTATAGCTAAATATATCAGTTTTGTTACCTAAAGTTTATGAAACTATTTAAATTTCTACATTGCTTAAATTTCAGATTTGGATAACACAGTTCGAGTGAATAAAGGAAATATTTGTAAATTCAACAAATATTTACTGAATAAATATTGAGTTCAAAGTTCTTTGTCTAATGCCACAGGTGGGAATAGAAAAATAGCCACTCAAGAAGATTATAATGTATGTAGTTGGGGCATTGTATCTGAAATACAAGTCAGAATTAGCTGTCATTATGTAGGGCTTTAGGATGGCTGAGAGGATTAGGAAAGACAAATCTGAAGGAGGTGAAATTTGAACTGGTATTCTTTAGAGATAAGTAGAATTGATGTTATGTCTGTGAGGAAGAAAGGGGTAGGAGGGATTCCTAGGAATGGGTGAAGCATGAGTAATGTCTCAAAAAAAGGAAAATTATGGGGACACAATTGTAGCTGAGCATAACTGGATTATTAGAGATTTATTTGAAATCAGCGGGATATAGAGGCCACCTTGTAGAGGACTTTAATATCTGATTGCATGTATTGAAATAGGTAATTGTGTGCCCTTAAGAAGAGACCCGATAACTTAAATAATAATAACAGAGCAACAATTAGACATTGGCATTTTCAATTGATTAGAGCAGCAGAAAGGCCTGTAGGCATGAAAGCAATTTATAAGGATTTGCAATAAACACTGTGGTTAAAGAGGAATTGAGAGGCATTGCAGACATATATTCTATAAGCTTTTTCAATTGTGTGAATATGGCCCAAAATGTCATTGATGATCAAAGGTTTAATCCATTTGGTTAATGAGCAATAGAGGCATCTGTGAAAGAGATAGAGAGGTCAGAAGGAGGAGTTACCCCACTGAGAGACTAGTGCAGCGTTCTTTGGTTATGTTACCATTGTGGTTTCAGTGGAGGCATCCAACTGACAACATCTAACACTTGCTTGTAACCACAGGGCTTCAGCTAGGGAGAGAGGACATTGGGCTGGAGATATGGATGAGGGGGTGAATCATTTTCATAGACAGAATTGCTACAGACCATGATAATAGATAAGGAAGCTGAGAGATAGAGTACAGAAGATAAACACATGCATACTGAGAAAAGAAACCTCAAGTAATATGTTAAAATGGGAGTCGGGAGAAAGACAGTGGAGTTACAGGGCAATTTAAAAAGAAATGTCAAAATTTCAAGTACAAAATCTGTAATAAAAATAAAATTCTGAGCATAATTAATACAGACATTTAGTGGATTCAGTCTAGAAATTTAATTTTATTCACAAAAATAGTAAAGATTTCATGATTAAGAAAGTTGGCGACTTAAATTTCACCAGTTTAAAAGTCAGAGAATATTAGAATTGAAGAGAAACTTGAGTGCACAGTCTCCTAGCTAGTAATTGAGTCTTTCTATAATGTTTCAACAAGTGGATGGAGAAATTCCTCTAATGCCTGAAGTTTTCCTCCATAGGGTGAATACCTCTACTGGGCAAAGTAATTTATCTCAGTGGAGTGGCAGAGCTACATTTGCTTAAAAAAAATCCTTCCTTTTGCCCAGTTAGTGTTACTCAGTGGTTGAGCATCAACTATGAACCTGAAGGTTTTGGTTCAATTCCCAGTTAGGGCACATGCCTAGGTTGTGGGCTCAGTCCCTTGTGTGGGGCATGCAGGAGGCAGCTGATCAATTGTTCTCTCTCATCATTGATGTTTTTTTCTCTCTCTCTCTCCTTCTCCCTTCTTCTATAAAATCAATAAAAAAAAATTTTTAAATCCTCCCTTTTATTGAACCTAATTTTTGCATAAGTTTCCTATCATGTAATAATTTCAATTATGATTTCAGGAACAATTAAGTGTAAATCTAGCCTATCTTTCATTTAACAACTGTTAGTATGTCTGAAGACAGCTATATTGTGTCATTGAAGTCTTCTGTTCCCCAGGTTAAATAGTTTCTTTCTGTGAATCTATTTATTTTAAAACATGGTCCCATACCAGCCATGCCCCTGTGTATACTCTCCTGCTTGCAAGGTGCCTTTCAAATGGAAGTTTCTAGTATTTGATGCAAAATCCCAAGTGTGGTTTGACCCAAGCAAAGTTTTACTTGGTACTTCTCTGGAGACTGTTACAGATGTAGCACTGTCTTCTTGGAAAGTATATTAAATGGAGGAGCATTGAACTTTCAATCAACTTAAACACAGACAGTTATACAATGCCTCTTCCTTCTAATACTTATGAGATTAAATTGTTGACTTGGAATGCAAAGCATATCTATTAAAAACTATTTTCATAAATTTAGCCAGTTGTACCAGACTGTTCAATACTTTTGTTCCATCTCTGACAACTAATGAAAGGCTCATTAAACTTTGGCCTTAGGGCAAAATCCAGCTCACTGCCTGTTCTGTAAATAACATCTCGTTGTAACACAACCAAGTTCAGTATTTTATGCTTCATTGTCTATCCCTGTTTTCCTGTAAGTGGAACTCAGCAAAACTGAATACTTTTAACAAAGAATGTGTGGTCCACTTAATGTAAAATATTTAGTATCTTGTCATTTATAGAAAAAACTTTGCCAGTCCTGAACCAGTATATCAGTTGTCCATGTCCTTTCCTGCAGATTCCATGAAAATGTATCTATGTCCTCATGCAGGCTAATGATTAAGTAGTTGGACAGAGTAGGTCATTAGAGGCAAAAATCCAGTGAATACATAATCATTTTTATTAACTTATTTAACCTAATGTGCTCCCAAGTAATTAAACTATCATCCAGCCCACATTTTTTGCTTCATGATGAAATGCCTTGCTGAAATTCAGATATACTCTCCCTGGTGCACTCCTAGAAATACCAGTCCAGTGACACCCCGAAACTGGATGGAAACGGAGTAATTGAAATGACTTCTTAGTGAGCCATGTTTGTTCTTAGAACTCATCATTGTTCTTTCTAAGTACCTGGACCAGCTCATCTTTTCCCAATTGTATTTCTCAGAAGACTAATTTTGTAGGACCTTAAATAAAGGGTCCAGAGTAATATAATTTTATAAAATACTACTTGCTATATACTTTCTTTGGAGTCCTAATACACATTAGCATGTTAAAAGATGAGATGTTCTATAGTAAATGTAGCTGCTGAACAGGAGTCAATGCTTTCCTTCCTCATGTTATCTACCCGCAACACTCTCTTTTCTTCTTATAATGTTATTTTCCAGAAACTTTAGAAAAAAATGATAAATTCCCTTGAGGAATAATGTAAACTAAGTTAGCCTCAGATGACGAGAAACTATTCCCTGGGGGCAGGAAAAGTGGATGGAAAATAAGCAGGAATTGTTTGGAGTACGAATATATCTCAAAACTTTAAAAAATAGTAATATAGTTTTATTTTAAGAATGAATGTTTATTTTGCTCTGTTTTACTTAAATTTTGGGGCTAAAGTGGAATTTTTTTTTTTTTTGCACTGTGGTAAGAGTGAATTATATCCTCATTTTTGTAAGAGCAGTCAGTTCTCCCGGTAAGCAAAAAAAAAAAATAATAAATAAATAAATAAAAAATAAAAAAAAATCACTTTTTTTCCATATTTTTTTGTATCAAGACATATACACAAAAATCAGGTACCCCAAATTACAATATGAAAGAAATGTGAGTTTACCCATTCTATAAAACAAAATTTTAAAATTTCAAATTTGATTAAAGCAAAACAGTCACCTTAAGTATTACTACATTCATAGCCTTTGGAGGCAGAGCTTGAAGGTCAATAACCATTGGGCGATAAGATTTCTTAGTTTAAAATTTAAAAATGTACATAAGTTTGGAATATAAAATTCAGTTACATAAAAGTGCAAATATCTTAGATAAGAACCTGCAGATTTCCCTCTAAAACTGCTTGGGGACATGTTATTTTAGTACTTCATTTTAAAATATTTGAGGAAACTGTTCAAAAATGAATATTTAAACATGATGATTAAAAATATTTATCAATCATCATTATACCTTTTAGGCAACCACTGACATGGAAAAACCCACTGATAATTTATTTCAATCACAAATATAGTCTAAAATAAAACCCTAAGTAGTATTAACAGGACCTGTGAATTTTCCACCAATAGGCATTTTCATTTTTTATTTGAGCTGTTTCAGATGTTTCAAAATATCTCTTACATTTACTATTACTTTAGTAAAATTATGGTAGTTATTAGATTCATCCTTGTATCTCATTCTTTAATGTATTAACAAATGTATACATATTATAATAGCACATTTTGTTCAATGTGTTTTGATAACTGTATCTTAATACACTTGAGTTCTTTTACACTCCTCTTCACTGTATGCCTTATCCTGATAAGGAGAGCATAATATACACAGAAGTTCGTGGTGCAAAAAAAGTTAGGGACTCCATTAAATGTTAGTTGGTAAGCCTTTCCTTTGCTGTTTTTGCTCCCTAGCAGGCCTCACTTGAACTCAGAAATGTTAAGTCCAAAGAAACAATCTGTTAATTGAAAATGAAGCAATGTCACTTTGTTGTTAGCCTATCACTCTGTTGTTCAACTCTCTGTTTTTGTTGAAGTTCAGGTGTCCTCAGGAATCAGACTTCAAGGTGCAAGTAGCATAATCATGTAATTCAAAGAATCGCAGGATGGCTCTCAAATATAAGTAGACACAGAAGGAAAACATGAAGTATTTAAAAGATTCATTGTTCAGTTTCCTTGGCAATGGCCCACCTAAGAAAACTGTCTCTCATTTTATGGTAATCTTTGTTTCTCCATTTTGTGTCTTTTTGAAAAAAAATATTTTTATTGATTTCAGAGAAGAAGGGGGAGGGAGAGAGAAACATCAATGATGAGAGAAAATCATTGATCAGGTACCTCCTGCATGCCCCACAGTGGGCATCCAGCCCACAACCCAGGCATATGCCCAGCCCAAAATCAAACTGTGACCTCCTGGTTCATAGATCCATGCTCAACCACTGAGGCACGCCAGCAGGGCTCCACTTTCTATCTTTTATCTCACTTTATTCTCCTTATTTCATTTGGATATTATCGTGTTCCTCATTTTTATTTTATTTTATGATTTAGGCCTTCAAATTAAGTTAGATGTGTGCTTCTAATGGCAGCTATTCCATTTTTAAAAAATCTTTATTGCTGAAAGTATTACATATATCCCTTTTTTTCTCCCATTGACCTCTTCTAGCCCCTCCCTCCCCCAATCTACCGCCCCAGGCCTTCACCACACTATTGTCTATGTCCATTGGTTATTCATATATGCATACAAGTTCTTTGGTGCAGCTATTGCATTTTAAAGAAAATATTTCTCTCCCATTCATCACAGAAGATATTTGGCCTTCTCACCCCACATCACTCCAATTTCCACTGTTGATGATTAAGACAATCAAGACTCTGTGTCAGACAATTTTACTAGGAGACAACACGTAGTAACTAGCTCATCCTTTCAGCAACTCCTAAGTAAAATTACTGTCCCACTGGAAACTTTGGCAAAGATTAAACTCTGAGAACTCAGTAGGTCTTACTCTGCATCTGGGACCTGGTGCCTTGTGAGTTTAGAAGCTTGCAAAAAGTAGTCCCGTTAAACATCTCATGCTTGTATCCACGTAGCTACGTAATCCCCCACTCATTTTCATCACTGCACTGCTTTCTTCAGTATCTCTTTTACTGTTCATTCCATGGATAACATCTCCTCAATTGTATTAGTCTGGGTTCCCCAGAGAAACAGAGCCAATGGGAGGTTTTTATGAGAGAGAGAGAGAGAGAGAGAGAGAGAGAGAGAGAGAGAGAGAGAGAATGATCTTAAAGAATTGGCTCACATGGTTACAGAGGATGAGAAGTCCGTGATCTGAAGTTGGCAAGATGGAGACTCAGGAGAGCTGGTGGCGTAGTTGTAATGTTAATTTGAATCTGGAGGCAAGAGAAGATTGACATTTCAGCTAGAAGAAAGTAGGTCAGACAGTGAATTCTCCCTTACTGAACCTTTGGTTCTTTTCAAGTCTTCAGTAGATTGGAAGCCAGCCACTCACCTTAAGGAGGGAAATCTGCTTTACTCAAGTTCAATTTAAATGTTAATTTCAACAAAAAACAGCCTCATAGATACATCCAGATACAGCCCATATGTTTGGCAAACCTCCTCCACCTCCCATGGCCCAACCAAATTGACATAAAATTAACCATAGCACCATTGATGCTTATTACATTCTCTTTTATGCTGGAGTCATTGTTAGCAAACATTCTTAAATCTCCAGTTTTTTTCAGAGAATGACCAATATCTCTACTCCTTACTCACTTTTCTATTTTGAAACTTAGATTTCTTCTACTATTAAGAATTTTTCATTGAAGCCCAATGCAATCAAGGCTGTTGGATCATTCATACAGCATAGAAAATATGGATATTCTTGAGCTCTCCATTGATAATTTCAGAAAATTATTTTTCTGCCCTTCCTTCTTTGATATTCTATGACTAGATAGGACACTCCCAGCCCTTCTAGGTTATCATTTACCTACTTCACTTTCCCCATTAATTTAGGATTTTGGCTTCTAGCTAAGATTTTTTTTCCTTTATCATGATGCCTCACATCCTCTTTAGTAACTTTAATGTCTTTGTATATGACTAATCCCTTCTTCAAAGATTACTGTGTTCTTTGACTTTGAAATGTGGCTCATAGTCAATCTTAACAACCCACACTCTTGTGGTTGATCCCTAACCTTGTTAGTTTACTGATCAAATTATGAAATTTTAAATAATGAAACTCTAATAAAGCAATCTTTCATCATATTCTTTTGTCATTTCAGATCTCCCTCCTTTGTTCCTCTGATACCTGTTCTTTGCCTTCTGTCTCCCTGGACTCTTCTTTTTCTCCACTATCACTGTTAAGTTTCCCTTCATGACTCTCTGATCCTGCTGACACAGTTTATAACATTAATTTACTCTCCTTTTGCCAATGTCTTCAATGCTTTCGCCCTCTAGATTTCAAGAACACTTTTTCTGAAACTCCTAAATGATTCATTCCAACCACTTGTAATTTTTTTCCTCAATATATGGGGTGTTGAGTGATGTTTAATAAAAAAAAAATATATTTCTAATGTTAGCTGTTGTCTCTACAAACATATAATCAAAACTGGCTAAAGAATAAAGCTCAACCTCTTAGCAAAGCATAAGAGGAACCCATGATGTGGCCCTATTTACTCCTTTTCTAGACATACTTTTTAGTACATGTCTGTTCATTTTACTATCAAGAACTGGGTCAAGCCTGGGATTTTGTCCTAATCGCAAACTAACCAAATTAGCCTGCCACAATTTCATGGATGTTGGCAGAAAACATGAGACCTCTGGTTTAAAGTTCAGAAAATAATTTAAACTTGCCCAAAGAGGTCTGGCTTTTGTTTTCAGTTCCTGGGTGTTAATGTCTAAGTCCTTAAAATGTACTCCTTGAAAAAAGTGTGTTTGTCTACCTGGGAGCCTTGAGCACTGCAGACAGTGTGGCAGTGCTATTTGTGATAGGGCCTTGGGTCACGTTGTATCAGCCAGACCTCTGGAGGGGCTGGAGACTAAGGTCAACTACATGGGCAGTCAACCATATCTAAATGATGGAGTCCCAATAAAGATGGTGGACATAAGGTTCAGTTGAGCTTCTCTGCCTGGGAATGTTCAGTGTGTATTACTACACACCTTATTGGGAGTAGTGAACAGACATATGAGTCCACTGGAGGAAGACAACTGACAGTTTCGTGTTTGGAATTCTTTTGGACACCACACATCTTCCTCTTCCCTTGGCTGACTTTAATCTCTACTTGTCTTGCTTTAGTGAGCCATAATTGTGAGTACAACCGCTTTCAATGAGTTCTGTGACTACATCTAGCAAATTATCAAAACTGAGGGTAATTTTAGGGATTCCTGAACTTTGTATTTAGTATAAGAAGAGAGAGTGGTGATGTGGACTGTCCCCTAACTTTACAATGATACAAAGAACTCTATTAAAACTCAGAGCACAATATGAGTATTACGTATGCATCTGTTTTCCTTGTCCTTCAAGTCTCATGGGGGTATTTTGAGGGGCCTAACTGGATGTTGCATATAGAATGGGCTTGAAGCATAACGGAGGAACTCAGAACTTGGGGAATTTGAAACTTTTATACTGGATACAAAGCATGCCTGTGTCTTAGAAGACACTATGCCTTCCAAGGCTGTAGTCCAGAAGGAGTCACCATCTTTATCTTTCATGGTTACTTAGTATAGAAAGATCCTTGAAAAAGTAGTTTGGAACAAAATAGCAGTTCGTGCCTCTTTAGCATGATGTGCAGAAACATGAGAGACCCATGGAGAAGTGTCTCCCCTCAATTTCATGCCTCAATCACACCAAACTACCTACACTTTTCCTAAAGTACTTTCCTGGATCACATGTCTGTAGTTTGTTCAATTGCCCTTCTGTTTGAAATACACTGATCATTGTAACAAATATTATTCATTTTCAAGGCTCTTTTCAAAGAATATTTAAAAAAATTGCTCTTAAATTCACCTTTCCACCTGGTCTTCATTACTAAACACCTCTCTTTCAGCCCTAATTTACTTTCCTCAAAATTCTGCTGCAACAATTATATCACTCTATTGTCCTTGCTTATTTAAATGACTTTTTATCTCTGCTGAAACATGCAGGGACCACTGCTCATTTATCCTTTTATACGTCGGGTAGCATTGTTCCATCACATAGTAGTTACTAGGAAATACATTGAAATGAAGAACTAGTCCACATTTTTATGAAAAGAATCTCCATTTGATTCAGAAATTTAATCATTAAAATGAGAACAGAGCACAGATGAAGTTGCCTCTAATTTTCCAACTATATTCATGCTATTGACTCAGAAAATAGAACTATTCAGTAACTCAAGGTTCACTTTGTGTCTATAAGGGCCTTTATGGTACCCAAAGAACAAGATCCTTACCATTTGTTTCCATTACCACTTATTTCCTGGAATCTAGTTATTTCTCACCTCTCCACTTTTACCACCTGGGTTTAAGACATTACTTTTCACCTACTTTACTTAACAGCCTACAGTTTGTCATTTTGCTTCTACCTTTGCCCCTAGAGTCCCATTACAGCAGCCAGAGTGATAATTTTATAACATAAATCAGATCATGCCTTTTTCCTGCTCAAACAACCTGCAACAGTTTCCTCTTTCCTTCATAGTAAAAGCCAAATTATGTAAAATGACCTTTTTGACGCTGTTTCCACTCTCTGAAATCCCTCCCCCACCCCCCCTCACCACCCAGTTAATCCATGTGAACAACCATCAACCATAAGTGTCACTAACTTAATGTGTACCTGCCCAGTGAGGATTATCCTAAACACACTTTTGAAATTTCAATCTGTGCCCACACCCTAAGCCAGCGGTTCTCAACCTATGGGTCGCGACCCTTTGGGGGTCCAATGACCCTTTCACAGGGGTCGCCTAAGACCATCGGAAAACACATATATAATTACATATTGTTTTTGTGATTAATCACTATGCTTTAATTATGTTCAATTTGTAACAATGAAAATACATCCTGCATATCAGATAGTTACATTATGATTCATAACAGTAGCAAAATTACAGTTATGAAGTAGCAATGAAAATATTTTTATGGTTGGGGGTCACCACACCATGAGGAACTGTATTAAAGGGTCGCGGCATTTGGAAGGTTGAGAACCACTGCGCCTAGCACTCTTGATCTTACATCTGACTACGTTTGTTCCCCAATAACATGCTCTATCATTTACTCATTTGTTTGTTTATTGTTTACTGTAGGCTTCTTCCAGAATGTAAGTTCCATGAGGGTAGGCATCTTTGTTTGCTTTTTCTACTGGTAATTACAATGCACTTAGGACAGTGTACAGCGCATTGTAGGTGGTCAATAAATATTTTTCTGTGAATCAATTAATGGATGACTTAGGTAAACTTATGCAAATGTTACCTACGTTGCTTCCAGTAGAAGAAGGGACAATGAGGGATAGAGTCAGGATAACGGTGAGTAAGAATACATTGGGAAGGCTGAATATAAGGCACATGCGGGACAATGTGAGGCCAGGCACTCAGAATCTTGACACTTGCGAGTGGCTTATGGGTTCACATGGCATCGCCTATGTGACCTTACATGAACTATTCCTATTATGTTTGGTATCTCTTTCTTGAGTAGAATTGGTATAAAGAAAGGAATAATTTTTAGCCAAATTATGTATGCTCTTAATTTAATGTTATCAGTGCTCCTTTCCTTAGTTACTTATATGGTATATTAATTTAAAATTAATGTTATGATTTAAATAATAATTTAGATTCTCATTAACTATGTAATTATTTTCCTGTAAGACAGCTCATTTATTTTCCACGATATTCAAGTCTGTCACTTCCCTTTCCTTAGAAATGATATAGTTGGCTCTTATCTTTGCTCTGATAACTGTAGGAAAAACCAGAACAGAAATCTGACTCAAGTGAGCAACACAACACATACACAGGGTGTGGTTTATACTGTATTAGCTAACCATGCCTTTGGGGATTACCAAATAGTCAGCATAATTCTGAGATATTTATTTGGAGGGTACATGGCCTTCCATGGGTAACACATTGGAAAGATGTACGTGTATGGTTGTGAGGGTGGAAAATATTTTGTTGACTCTTTCGAAATTTATTTTTACTGTGATAGGTAATTAATTATTTTTGTGGGTAATTAATTATTTATGAATCATCTATCCAGAGTCTAGATGATGTTTTATCATGTTTTATAATAGTGCGACTCATAAATGTTTCCTCTGGAAGACTGACTCAATTTTTTTTAGTTTTTTTCCCCCCCTAACTCTTTCTTCAAGGAAAAAAATCTCCTTGGTTTAACTATTCTAGGTATTGTCTAAAAGTGTTCTCTTTTTTCCTCTCCCATAAAATTAAATCTTAATATAATATTTAAAATCTCTATTTTAGTTCCATCAACAGTTTTATGTCCCCACAATCCAATAAAAATTGGTGGTTAAGTAAATTATTGAATTTTTTTCTCCCTATATAGTTTTGCTATGTGTGCTAACCTTAAAGGACAAATTACCAAGTTTAATTGCACTGTGCATGTTTATATTATTGAATTAATGCCTATTATGAACAAAGTTAAAAGATCATGCTACAAGCAACCATAATATAAGACCAGACAGATATAATGCTCAGCAATGTTCAGAACAAGTTTGTGCATGAACATGTTCTGCAAACAACTTGGTATTTAGATCTAATGAATATTTCCTACTTGGAAAGTAAATTGCTGAATGTGCTTCCTGGCATCGTCTTCCTACTGCCAGCACACATCATGTTTTCCTTTGAAAGATCTTTCATAAAGAGATTGGTGCCTTCAAACCAGTTGGAGTTAATCCTTACATGCTGTGTTCCCTTATTGCACACTAGAGAAAAATAAACACTGAATTTTATATTAGGAAAACGAGCCCCTTCAGGTCCTCACCTTTGTCAAATGATGTTTTTCTCTCTCTCAAAGTATTTTATTGTACTGCACTCACCTTTTTACATAAAGGAAGCACTTGATGGCTTCCTTTTGGCATATCTGAATTGCCGGTAGCACTACTTTTGCACTTTGGGGACATTCTTCAGTAAAGTAAGAATTACTTGAGCAAAAGCACTGTGATACCACCACAGTTGATGTGATAAGCAAGCTGGTTAGTAAGTGACATATTCAGAGTGTTCACACTGGACAAGAGGGTGGTTCACATGTCAAGGGGGATAGAGCTGGACCACACGAGATTTCATCACACTACTGAGAACAGTGCAGAATTTAACATGTATAAGTTGCTTATTTGTGAAAATTTTCATTTAATGTGGCAAGTATCTAACTCTTAGACATATTTCTTAAGAAAGCACACACACACACACACACACACACACATAACAACCCTACCTGGACATCAGATATTCCTTTAAAAGACTGTTTAAAATTGATTTCAGAGGGAAAGGGAGAGGGAGAGAGAAAGAAAAAAAATCAATGATGAGAGAAAATCATTTATTGGCTGCCTCCTGCATGCTCCCCACTGGGGATCGAGCCCACAACCTGGGCATGTTCTCTGACTGGGATTAGAACTATGACCTCCTGGTTCACAGGTCGATGCTCAACCACTGAGCAACACCAGCCTGGCCAGATATTTCTTTTCATAATCTTACTAAAATTCTTTTATGTACTAACACAAAAGCAAGAGTGAAATGCCATGTGGATTTTGTCATTGAAATAGGCTTTACTTTTTGAGAACTGAAACTAATTAAGCAGGAGAATTCGCACCTTTTATTCTGTTTTGTACTCAATGACTGAGCATTTATTTTACCTTGCATGCATTTCATAAGTTTTTCTAGTATTTTGAAAGTGCTCATATTGCCTGACCAGTGTGGTTCAGTGGTTGAGCATGGACCCATGTACCAAAAGGTCATAGTTCGATTCCCAGTCAGGGCAGATGCCCAGGTTGCAGGCTCAATCCCCAGTAAAGGGCATGCACGAGGTAGCCGATCAATGATTCTCTCTCATCATGGGTGTTTCCATCCTTTTCTCCCTCTCCCTTCCTCTCTGAAATCAATAAAAATATATTAAAAATAAATGAATGGATAAAAATGCTCATATTAAATATACTTTACATTTAATGATCAAATAACCTATGCATTCTGAATATATATCTTGAATATTGAGAGAAAATAATTCATAGGATACGATTTTAAAACAATTTCAATTTTTCTCATGTCCTCTTTTAAATTGGCTCTATGTTGGTCTTCCTTCTCTGTACTAAATGGTTGGCAGTTAGTTTAGTTTGTTTGCTATTGGATGATTTTTTAAGACTTCCTGTCTCTTTACTCCTCAAAGGACTTTCACTTCTTTAATTAATTTGACAAATTCCAAATTCAATTCAAAAATTTTCCCGCCTCCTCCTCCATTGCATCTCAGCCTGTCAACGGCTACTTTTGAAAGTGGAAAAGGGGCATTCAACCAGTTTTTCTTTTCTTGTTCTGTCAGTTACCAACCCCTCCCTCCAAATTTGGGAACAGGAAGAGAAAAGCCACACCAGACAGTATTTTAGCAGGGGGTGGTTTTGCTCACTGTGACACATTTTTAAAATGGAGTCTCTCATAGGCACCTTGAGATTCTTCCGCCACTGGGAATCTCTCCTCTGTAATCTTCTTGACACAAGTAAAAACCTCAGATCTAGCAGGGCCCTTCCATTACCCATGTCTTCCTGAGGGCTCAGTCATGTGCAGCTCTTCGCAAAGTCTCCTTCCTGTCCAAGGACCTGTGGCTCAATGTGAAATTGTAGTTAACATCCCAGTGGGAGCCCCTATTAATTTTATTTATTTATTTATTTATTTATTTATTTACTTACTTACTTACTTACTTACTTATTTATTTATTTATTTTCTGAACTCTTAGCTGGCTCTGTGAGCCCCAGTTTTAATATATTTAATATATAGTATATATATATATATATATATATATATATATATATGTATAATTTCAGAGAGAGAGGAAGAGGGAGAGAGAGAGAGAGAGAGAGAGAGAGAGAGAGAGAGAGAGAGAGATTTGTTGTTGTTCTGCTTATTTATGTATTCCCACATGTGCTCTTACCGGAGACTGAACCCACAACTTGGCATATAGGGACAATGCTCTAACCAACTGAGTTTCTAGGCCAGGGTTGTCATTGTCACTTTAAACAGCTTCTTACCTTTTAGCTTTCTGAAACTTTGTAATACCCTGCTCTACTATGCTTCCCAGATCTCAGAAGACACACACCCAGTTCTCTGAGTGATCCCATTGAAGTTCTTCCGGTGGACCGTCTGCCCTTTCATCTCCCGTGGGGCAGGGGTGGGCAGGCAGATGGGGTGCACATGCAACACTGAGTGTTTTGTCTAAAATATCTGTTCTTCAACTTCCTGGTTTAATTCTTGTCTTTGCTTCTATAACTTGAAGATACTTGTTACACGAAGTTTACAAAACTGGTTTGGCATCTTTAACTCAGACCTGTAATGCTGCAAAATTTGATACCTACTTTCTTGGATGCTTAGTTGAAAAAAAAAAAAAAAGACTGAAAAAGAATCCCATTTTAATATTAAAAGGCAAAACTGAGAAGCAAAAGTTTCCAATATTCTATACCCACAATTGGTCAAGATGTAGTCTAACACTTATAGGATTAATGTGACATTATTACATCTGTAATATGATATTGACGTGTATCTTTAATATTATACTATTATCACAATTTATTAATAATAAAATCAGTTATATAAAAATTATAAATTTCAATTTAGCCGGTTCATGATGAAGCAGTTTTCCTTGTTACTACTTACATAGCATTCACTGAGTGAATGTCTCACTGCATACTAACCTATATAGTACTATAGCAGGTACTATACCAGGTACTGGTTACATGGAAGTAAGCACACCCCGTGCATTATGGTGCTAATGCATAAGTGGGGAAATAGTTAAATAATCACAGGCCAATGTAAACTCACAACTGTGACAGATTACGAAGAGTTGGTACACAGGGCCACAAACCTGTCTCACACAGTAAGAGGAGAGGAAAAATAGGAATTACCTGAGAAGGGGGGAAGTTGAGAGATGTCTCTAGGCATAGAGACCAATATGAACAATGTCTTCATGAAGAGTGGAAAGAGTAATTCAGGTGATATATTATCTATAATAATGAAAGCATAATATGCTAATTAGACCAGACATCCTTCCAGACGACTTTCCGGACAAAGCCGGGGCTGCGAGGGAAGCCCGGATCCTGAGTCCAGAAGGAAGCCGGTGCCAGCAGCCAGGGGACGGAAGGCCTACTCTTGCACGAATTTCATGCATCGGGCCTCTAGTAGGAATATATTAAGATTTGTCTTTTAACTGAAGACAAAATGATGACATTGATCATTGTGGGGAGGCTGAATGATCCCCCCCTTCCGAAGACATCCACTCCCTAATCTCTGGAGTCTGTGAATAAGCTACTTTTTAAAAAAAAAAAATTATATATTTTTTGATTTCAGAGAGGAAGGGAGAGGGAGAGATAGAAACATCAATGGTGAGAGGGAATCATTGATTGGCTGCCTCCTGCATGCCCCCTACTGAATATGTGCCCTTGACCAGAATCAAACCTGGGAACTTTGAGTCCACAGGCCGATGCTCTATACACTGAGCCAAACTGGCTAGGGCTGAATATGATACTTTTGATGGCAAAGATATTTGCAAATGTAATTAAGGTTATGAGTCACAGATAGATTACCTTGGATTATGCCTGTGTGCCCAATCTAAACCTGGCTGATTTAATGTCTTGCACTAGTGGTTATTTTTAAAAGACTTAGAGGTAGTCAGTTTATAATGTCAGAGTCCTCTTCATTTTATAACTGACAGTCTAAAACTTCATGGCATTACTTGCGAATAAAAGAAAAATAAAATGTGTGGGTGATGAGGAAGAAAGCATTTTTTTTTAATTGGCCCAATAGAAGACAGCTCATAGTATTTGAAGAGATGGCCAGGAAAAAACAAACTGGGCCAGTCAAGGTCAGCCTGATCTGGAAAACACACACAATAAAATCATTTTGGGGCCATTCATTTTGGGTTCCAGCAAAGTTTTCAGCTCATTCATGGCAGCAAATTTGGGTCTATGAATTGATTTCTTTCTTAAATCTTTAAAAATATATATCCATAGACTTCTATACTTCAGCGGTATTCAATTAACAATATATAACTCAGTATGATATCACATGAGAAATATACACACTCTGGGATGACCAGAATAGTCCACTGCGCTTAGACAATGGAGCACAACTGTTTTCCTCTAACTCCAGTAACAGAGGCAGGGATAGCTTTCTTCTTTTCCAGTTATCTCCTTTCTTCCTTTATCACAGCTGTCATTAGCATCACCTTCTATCAGACCAGTTTCTTCTCTTTATTACTTTGTCCTTGGCCCCTCAGGTATATTGATAGACCAAAGCATAGGTGGTAATTTGCTAATCTTATAACAAACAAGCATGAAGGAATTATATCATTTCTTTATGCTTGTCCATTTTGGAGGGAGAGGGGCTATATCTCTTGTAGGAGAGATGAAGCTGTATAAAAATATGTGAGGTAATGTTTCCTTATAATCAACAATGCTGGCAATCACTAATTGTTATTTCATTGTCAAGCTATCAATTAGAGGTGTCAATGTACTCACACAATGTCAAGAACGCTATATTCTATTTAGAATACCAATATTAACACTTTTTAAAAATATTAAAAATATTACACTATCTATTTCATGCTTCTATGTCTCTGGATCTGTAGAATCTCAAAGGGAAGGATGGGGTAGATGGGTGGGTGGAAAGTGATTAACCAAAGACCTTGTATGCATAATGCATAATCCATAGACACAGACAATAAGGTAGTGAAGGCCTGGGGCAGGGGATGGCTGCAGGCTAGAAGGGGTCAATAGAGGGAAAAAAAGGGGATATTTGTAATACTTTCAACAATAAAGATGTTTAAAATATTAAAAATAATGTTAGAGTTTTCCAAAGTTATATTGATTTCATGCTGTTCATGCTAATCACAAGGTTGGGCTTAAGGAAGAAGTTTTGTTTTTCTAAGGAAGTTTGAAGTTTTCACAGGAAGAGTCCCCAGCACAAATTACATGTTTATTAACTTTCTTCTTGTTATGACAAGGTGGAATCACATAAAATTGCAACAGACTGTGAGCAAAATTGGGAATTACTATACTATAAAAACCTCAGCCTCCCTCCATTTCTCAGATGCCGGTTGAGTAGAAAAAGGTAAACACCATTTCCAATAAATGCCTTTTGTTTTAGAGGTGAATTTGTGCCACTGACCTGGAGAGTATTATGCTAAGCAGAATAAGCCAGTCAGAGAAAGACAAATATCACAAAATCTCACTTATATGGGGGAATCTAATGAAAAAAAATAAACTGATGGCAAAATAGATCCAGTGACACTGAAACATATAACAGACTCATACATCTCAGAGGGAATGGGGGAGAGGGGCAGGAAGAGATGAAACAAAGAACTTATATGCATATATACATAACCCACAGATACAGATAATGGTGAAGGCCTGGGGAGGGGGGACAGTGGGGTAGAGGGAGTCAATGGAGTAAAAGGGGGACATCGTAATACTTTCAATAATAAAGATAAATTTTTAAAAGCAAAAATATAAAAGAGGAAAGTTTAGCTAAATCTACTGATACCTCTCATTTTACATCTGTGGAGAAGAAACATGGGTCTTACGTCATTTCTTACATAATAAAATGTCCAAAGGAGGTATACATGCTAACTTCGTAGCTGCTGTGTTCAAAAACACTAATCAGGAGATTAGTGTTGGCAAAATTGGTGATGCTGACCCCCCACATTGAGCAAGAATAGGGTAGAAAGGATAGAAGGAAGATGGTACTTGGGAAAGAACAAAGACATACTGGTAGCTGCCTCTGTCGCTGGAGCTGGAGGGAAGCAGTGTGCTTTGGTGTCTGATGCCAGTGGGATATTCTGGTCATCCCCAGAGTGAGTACATTCATTATGTGATATCATTCTGAATAGACTTCCCCTATCATTGTCAAGGTTACATTTCAAAACCTATTTTCAGAATCAGGTTCAGTCAACCATCCCGTTTTCTGATTGCCTTGCATATTCTTGCTGTAATACAAATGTAAGGGACAGCTGTCAGATAGCAAATGGAGATCTGAAATTGTCGCATTGAACGCTGAAACCAGTGATACTGCACTTAAGACTTAAAGATATTTACCACTTCTTTAATTCATGTCTTGTTTTTACACTGCGCAGGTAAGCTGTAGGTGGCATTTAAGAAATGAAATCAAATGTATTGGTTATGTCATCAAAGGAAGTGCCTTACAAATGAGGCACATAAGGGAAATGACGTAAAGTTGAAAGTAAGTTGCCTTTGCAAAGAAAATCCAGTTAAGAATCCTATGTGTCAAGCTGTATGGAAGTGGAAAATATTGTTCAAAGATGCTGAGTGAAGCTTGTCCCAGGGCACACAGTGGCTACAAGAGAAAACATAATTTTAAAAGAGCAATTTCATAGTGGTGAACTTATAAAATCGTGCTAAAAAGTCCTCTCTCTGCCAAAAGCACCAAATAGTAAGTGGTCCACAAAACTCTTTTGGGAAACATAATGGTTTATTGATAAAGAAAAAAACTAGGTTAATTCATCTCTGAATTTTGCATGGAGTATAAACATCAAATATCTTCTAAAAGAAAAATGCATGTTTGGTGGTAACGGCTGCTTTTATATGTTTGGTGATTATATTATAGCACCTTTTAGATGTGAATCTATTTAGATTTTTTAAAACCTTGTGTACTTCAGAATTTTTACAGGGGGAAAAAGAGATTAGTATGTGAAAATGTGTTTAAGGAGCAGTAACTTTGGGAGGGCTAATTATTCTGAAACAATGTGTGAATTAGAAACTTTGAAAAATAAGGTTAATTGACCTAGCTCATTTCCTGACAGTAGTTTTTAGTGGGCTGCAGTACATGCGCATGTATGCCCAACACTAACCTCTTTCTTACTAATGACCTATGGATTAGCAACCTCCTTGAAAATAGCAACAGTTTAATATAGCTCTACATGGCTCTCTCCATCTATCACATGGCTAGGTATTTAATAAACATTTGTGTGATAAATAAATCAGTTACTTATCACATGATATGGCTATAAAAGTCAAGTACAGTGACAAATCACAGAGTAATTTTCTTAATTTTGATTTCATGGCAATTAGAAGGCCTTTATTTTACTAATTTTATTTACTTATAAAAACAAAATTAACTATTTTAAGCCCCAGTTTCTCTAAAATGAGAAATATTTGAAGAGATATAATGACATGCCATGAGCTTTGAAACTAAAGGAAGAAATAATGATAAGTTAGTGCCATTTTTTTCTTCTTCTTAGGTTTAGACTGAATGGTTTGAAAAATGTAGGACTTTTTATGCGTGATCAATAAATGAAGTTATTAATTTTACAGGTTTTATTGCATTGCGACCTGAGTAATTTAGTGAAGCTACAGTCACATTTAACAAGGAGAAAATTTTGTGACTATTGGTGTCTATTTTTACCTGACCTTGGAATTTCCTGGCGTTTGGGAAGTGATTGCTTCTTGCCAGGTAAAAGTTAGATAATTCGCAGCTTCTGCACTGAGTCAGATTTCCCCTAAAATGAGTTGAGAAAACATTTTGGCTGAAGAATGAGTGTTTGTCTCTTCAGTAGTTGAGCCATGGAAGCCGTGTACAAATTTGCTTCCAACAGTTCAAAGTCAAACATTCACCTCAAGAATAATGTTCAGTGTGGGATAGAAGGTATCCTTGTAGCCTTGAGAGATCAGATGTGTGGCTGAGTCTTGCAATATTGCGTAACCTGAGCTAGGATGGAAAAAATAACTGTTTTCACAGGTCATTTAAAAAATCATTCAGTGAAGATTGCTTTTGTTCAATATTTGGATGTCTGCTTCATGTCTGTGTGTGCAAAGAAAATGAAATAAAGTGCTTCTTGGAATAGGTGACGGGCAGGAGTGCCTCTGGAAACCAATTCCATCTACTTTAAAAATTCAATGTGAATAAGCATATCTTTCCTAGTCTCATAACAATTTCAATTTAATATTTTAGAGAAAAGCTTGAGTTCGATCTCTATCGATTAGTGTTGAGACTCCCTTTAGAGATTTGCTGCCCTAATTCTGCAGATTTTCAAAGGGAATTTGGACGTTTTACTGACTGGGAGGACATCTTGGTGACTATAGTTAATTGTTACTGAGGAGAGCCCAGCCAGCATAGCTCAGTGGTTGAGCGTTGACCTATGAACTAGGAGGGCACAGTCGATTCTGGGATTGTGGGCTCGATCCCTTGGGGAGGGGGGGGGGCGGATGTAGGAGGCAGCCGATCAATGAATCTATCTCATCATTGATGTTTCTATCTCTCCCTCTCCCTTCCTCTCTGAAAGCATTAAAAATGTTTTTGTTTTTTTTTAAATTATTACTGAGGAGAGACTTTCTTAGCAGGATTTAATTTAATACTCTTTAATTTTAACATTTAGGATATCACTGTAAATGATTTCTGCTGGTCTTGTCGCTATAATAAATATTATTTCATGTTGTAGGACCTTCATTGTCAATAGCCTAATATTTCCAAAAAGTAAGTTTAATTATATTATTATTTTTTTTCTTAAAGTTTTTCAGTGGATTTCTCTTCTTAGAGTTTAAAATGCCAAATTGCTTAGGATAGCACATTAAATCTTCTTCATCAGGCCAATGATCATTTTGTATCCCCTTTTCTGACACTTTCCCAAGACGCAGTCTCTATAGCCTTTCCAGGATACCTGCCATTCTCCAACATTCTATTATATCTATCCAAACATAAAAACCCATGCATTTATTAGAAGCAAAAATATTAATAAAGTATACTTTGTCATTAACATCTTCCCAAATGCTAAAACTGTTTTTTTCCAGATTTGTGGAAATAAATTTTAAAAAGTTTCTACTAACATTTGTTGAGTGCTTACTATTTTCTGTCCAGACATTAACTCAATTAATCCCTAAGATAACTCTATAAGGTTGATGGTTCTTTAATTATTTCTGTTAAATAATAGAAATAGTTGAGGAAACTATTTTGATGAGGAAACTGAAGCTCAGAATCCTTAAGACTTAAGTCTAAGACTTGCCCAAGGACACAGAGTAAGAAAATGAATAAAATCTAGTTCAAAACCAGTCAGTCTGGTTTGAGATCTATGCTCTTTTTTTCATATTAAAATAATATTGCTTAATCTCTCCCCACCATGCCTCTATGCCTCTGGATCTATGCACATATGCATAACCCATGGACAAACAATAGTGTGGTGAAGGCCTGGGGTGGAGGGTGGGAAAAAGTGGAAGGGGTCAATGTGGAAAAAAAGGGGACATTTGTAATGCTTTCAACAATAAAGATATTTTTCTTTTTTAAAATATATTTTATTGATCTTTTACAGAGAGGAAGGGAGAGGGATAGAGAGTTAGAAACATTGATGAGAGAGAAACGCCAATCAGCTGCCTCTTGCACACCCGCTACTAGGGATGCACCCGCAACAAAGGTACATGCCCTTGACCAGAATTGAACCTGGGACCCTTCAGTCCGTAAGCCGATGCTCTATCCACTGAGCCAAACCGGCTAGTCAATAAAGATATTTTTCAAAAGAATATTGCAATATACTTCTTAGGAAAATTTTGCATACACCAGTATATTTTTGGAGAATAATATTACAAAATTTACTTTCAAAGATTATGCTGTTTTAAATAAAGAAAAGTAAAAACTAAAATTTGGTTATTGAAGTATGTTGATTAAGCTATTAAATCTGATTTCAAATGTTATCAAACCATAACCAATTCTAATAATAGACAACTAAAATAATTTATTTTCTCTTAAACTTTTTCTTATTATCAGAAATATTAGAGAACATCTGTAGTAAAGAGAGATGAAAATAATAGATTCACTACATCAATAATAAAGAGAAAAGTATGAAATTTGGACTAGGATAATTCAAGATAAGAAAGAGGAATTTCTTAGGATTCCCTAGGAAGCAAAGTACAAGGAAGGAGAACCAAATAGCATACAAACAAGGAAGACCCACTCTTCATGATGGCGCTGGGCATCCTTAATGAGTTCAAGTGTGGATCTCATTCATTTTTATGTGCCGCTGTCATCAACATGAATTTTGTGTTATGACCACAGACATGAGAGATGTGCAGAATCCAACCTGATGACATGTAATGTCTATAAAACTTGTGGCCTGCCAGACAGAGAATATATGAATACAGAATACAGAATTCTGCTTACCTAAATCAGGCAATAAATTTAAAAAAGGCTATGACAGAATGACATAAGTGTATAAAGGATCCAGTGCAATAGCACTAAGAGTGTTTTTAGAGCCAGACAGGAAAACACTCAAATGTATTAAGGGAGCCAAAGACTTGCAATATTCAACCAAGCAGTAAAGCCTTTAGCTACCATTTCTGTGTGGCTGCAGAATTCTTTGCTAGAAGGAAGAATGATTGATGTACATGAGGTAAGAATAAGAATAAGGCAATGGTATTTTGAACCCTCTGCAGGTCACAACAAGGGTCCTTGTTTTCAGAGATTATGAAAAGGGCTCTTTTTGTTGTGAGGGTTCTCAACTAAATCAAATTTTATGTATTAAGTAAACATCTCTAGTAGATGAACGACATAACTGTAATTGTTTCCTTGGTGGGTCTCTTAATGCCAGGAAGCATTAGTGTATATAGATATATTTTAAAGATGAAGTAAATTAAACAACCAACAACCTTTTTGTGTGAATTTTGGAACTGACTTGTGCACATATGCTATTTAGTGTAATGAACTGTTCAAAAGAATTTAGAATTTTAGAGTTGCTAACTCTACATTTAAATTGTTATTGGACATTTGAATATACACCTTAGATATTAATATGTTAAGTATGCATTTATTATTTATAAAATTATTAAAATGTGTAAAGTAACTTTAAATATACATATATATTTAATTTATTAAATTAATAAAAAATAACTTATATTTTCTAAAGTTTTGTCTATTTTAGAGTGAAGTGTAAGAAGTAAATAGAGCCCAGCTGGTGTGGCGCAGTGGTTGAGTGTCAATTTATGAACCAGAAGGTTACAATTTCGATTCCCGGTCAAAGTTGCAGGCTGGATCCTCAGTAGGGGCCTGCAGGAGGCGGCTGATCAATGATTCTCTCTCATCATTGTTGTTTCTAATCTCTCTCTCTCCCACTCCCTTCCTCTCTTAAATCAATAACAAATATATTAAATAATAATAAAGGAAGTAAATAGAAATAATAAGGCAGTTGATCAATCATTAATTAAAGACTGTTGAAAATAATTATTATATTTGTTAGGTTTATAAATTATAAAAAACTATAGTTTGACAATGATTTAGGAAAAACTATTATTTTTAGTTTATGTTTTTGATAACTTCAATGTTAATTTTGAAAAATTATTAACCGTAAGGTCATCAAAATCACATGACTCATGCACATAGCTTGTACTCTATGATTGTTCATTGATCAAAACATGGAGAAGAAGCAAGAGTAAGAGAGTACCTGAGAGGATTCTTCCAGGCAGTAATTCATTTTAAAAGGAGTTAAACAGCCACTTTGGAGGACAGTTCGGTGCATTTTACAACACTGAACATACTCTCAACTTAGGATTCTTCAATCACGTTTTGTATTTACCCAAAAGATTTGACAACTTAAGTTCACACAAAAACCTGCATATGGATGTTTATAGCAGCGTTACTTATAATTTCCAAAAGGTGGGGATAAGCCATGGGCCAAGATCAAGCCACATTGTCTCTATGGAGAGGCCGCAGACAATAAATTACAAGGGACATAAATTACACAAGAATTGTTAGCAGCAGATTCCTGCAGAATCCTTTGGGGAAAGGCCAGTCAAGCCTCAGCTCAACGGTCATCACTTCCAGGAGTATCTCTGCAGCTACTGCCTGGCAAATCTCAGCAAGATGCCAAGGCTGTAACATGGAGCCAAGGAACCCCTCTTCTCTGCAACATAAGGTCCCATAAAACAGCCGCAATCTCACTCACTGAAGGCCACCTCCTCACATCCTGAGAGAGTGTGGATTTATGTGAACTTCCCAAACAAAGGTGGAATTGCCGTAAGGAGACAGTTTGAATGGTTGAATTGATCTTCGATTATCTGATTGGACAAAATACAGGTTTATTTATTTCCTCTGCAATTCTGAAGGAAGGTCAGATGAGTGTTCGGGGATTCCCTGCTCTTTTGAATGGCGTATGAGTAATAATTTTACCCTCTCACATTTAGAAAGATCACTTGGCATCTTTAAGAATCTCTGTAAGTATATTCTTGTACCCAAAGCTGAAAACAAACTTGTAGTGTAAATTAAAGAGGCAAGGTACCTTGACCATGGCTGAAATCCTGAGAGAGATGAAGGATGGCAGTGAGATGCAGGATAATCATTAGGGAAAGGAGAGGAGTCCAGACAATGTTTTATTAAGGTCCTGTCTTGGATGCTGACATTTGTTTTTTGATATAAGAGAGTGATCTTTATTTATTTTGTTTACACTATTACAGATGTCCCCATCCCCTCCCCCTTTGCCCACCCTGTGGGCCCCCCCACCCTCGACCCACCTTCCTTCTGGCCATCACCACACTGCTGTCTGTGTCTATGGGTTATGCACAGGCGATGCCTAAGTTCAGCAACGGTGACTCAAATCATATATACAGGGGCTGAGGCTATATTTAAAGAGCACGTACTCGAGAGGGGGGGTAGACTCTGAAGCAAGCCTAAAAAAGAACCTACAGTTAGTATTGCATAAGCCAGGAGCAGGTTGAGAGGTCCAGAGAAGTTCAAGAGTGTGGCCATGCTGTTCTCATGAGGACTAATACCCATTTTCCTCTCAAGCCAAGTATCTGAGGCCAGATAAGGTCAGTGCTTTAGAGTTGGATCAGGGATGGAGTGGAAAGCAGAATGAGAGATATTACTGTGGGGCACCAGCTTGCACTTCTGGCAGCTTTTCAATGGAGCCAAATGCTCTCCCTGAGGTGTAAATCCACTCAGTGGTTGCCTGTAATCACATCTCAGCTCTCAATGGAGATAACATCAGTGCCAGGGGAGCTGGGCGCCCAGAAGGACCAACATGTCACCTGTTATGGGTTGTAAGACTCCACCTAGTAGGCAGGGCTGCCTATTAGATTAATTTGAAAACAGGGGAAACGCATTTTGGATAATGACCTGGCACTCAATTCTTGGTAGGAGATAAACTCCAGGATCATAGTAAATGCTCATTTTAGGACCACATAGATTTACTAAAGGAAGAATATAATATTTTAAAATAATTTATATAAGTGTGTGTGTGTCATGTGTGTTTCATTTGCATTTATGTGCACTTTACCTTTTTTTTCCCTAATAAAAATGAGATATGCATTGGCCTCCCTCAGCAGAAATGTTCACTGAATGCAAGAAGGCAGGGGTTAATATTCATCATTGCCAGAATTGACTTGATTCAGAAAAGATAAGCATATCCTTTAAGAACATCATTTTAATACTAACAAATATTCTAAATCCCATGTGCTATGTCAAGAAGACACGCCCCCCCCAATTACCTAAAATTCTTTATCTGATTGTTTAAATAGAGAAGAGGAAGTAGAAAAGGTATGACATAGCCTTATATTACACTATCCTGGACAGGAGTTCGCTTTGCCAAAGGCCTGATTTCCGGCGTTCTGATTCTAGAATAAGATTTTTGAATATGCATTGGAATTTAGGCTTCCATCAAGATTACATTGCTGATTGTGGAGACAGTTATTGCCTAGATGTAAATCTTTGAAGATGGATTGAAACATGTTTGGCAAATCTTAAATGTCAGGCACTTCCTCAATTGAATGAAGCATCGTGGCAATAATTAACTAGGAAATGGTTGTTTTTTAAGTTGCTTTGTTTCTCACAGATGGTAGTAGTATATTATGGCTTAATTTATTTTAAAGGAAGTTGGCAAGGATTTAAAAGAAATGGTTGGTCTGTCCTTTTGGGAAGCTGAATGGATACAGACATAAAGAATTACCTGAGGAATTTAAAAGCATGCATATCTATCCAATTATTGAGGTCTTCTACTATCCTAAGTGCGATTTAAATAGTTTTAGTGTCAGATCTTAATGCTTTAGAACCTTTTAAAGTTCAGACTCTAAGTTGTGTGTCCTAGTAAGACTGTTTTCTGAGATTTCTAAAGAAAGGTATAAAAAGTTTGAGAAAGAAATCTCATGCAAATATCACCAAAATACATATATCAAAAATCCCTGTGACTTAGTCTTGCCATGATTTTCAATCTTAAATATTATGCGGTAAATACATGGTAATGAAGAGCTGATATTAATATGTAAGCTTATCCTATCTAATAAAAGACCAAAAGGGTAATTAACCGTACCTCCGCTACACTTCCCATTGGCTAATCAGGGTGATATGCAAATTAACTGCCAAGAAAGATGATGGTTAATTTGCATACTCACAATGATGGGAGGCAAAAGGGGAAAGATGGAAGAACGGTGATGGGAAACCCAGGTGGCAGGCAAGAGCTGGTGGGCGGGCAAAGGCCGCCTTTGCCCACCCCCCAGCAGGTGATTGCCATCAGAAAGCTGGGCAGCAGGCCAGGCGACACCCCCTAAGAGGGGGTGCCGGCTGCCTGTGGCCTGTGATCGCCATGGTGATTGGAAGGAGAGAGAGCCGGGTGCAGGCCAGGTGGCAACCCCGGACCCCCGGGGGGCGGGGTTTCTGGGTGGCCTGCGGCCCCATTATCCCCATGGCGATCGGAGGGAGAGAGAGCTGGGGCGCAGGCCAAGCAGCACCCGGGCACCCCAGCACCTGACATGCAAAGGTAGGGGATGAAATGACTTTTCCCAATCACATCTGCAAATATCCTGGGGAAGGCATCACTAAAGAGTTCACAACTCTCTTACTTGTCAAGGGAGAAAAAAGTTGGCAACGGAAACAATCCCTTACATCAAAGTTAAGGTCCCTCTGGGTAAAAAGGAATATTTCCAATGTAAAGGAGGGAGCAGGCAAAAATAATAGGTTCTCATGACTTCCACTGAAGATTGAGCATATGACAGAGTCAAAATGAACATACAAATTAAAACAGACAGTGGACATTCAAATGACCTGAATTAACTGTCACTGTATGTCCCAATAGCAGCAATGTTTTTATGATAATATAGTTTAACAAACATACAAAACAAGTCACATGATAAGAGAGGTTTGGCTTCTAAAGTAAATTGAATATGTTCTTTTAAAATTCTAATGTCCTTCCCTCTGACTATAATTCTTAATTTTCTAATCAGAAAATTACCCCAGGTGATCCAGGAATATGTAGAACTCCAGTAACCTAACTTATTTTAAAAAAAACAAAAAACATCCCAACCATTTTTAAAATATTTAAATTGATATTTTAGGGTTAAAATTATAGAAGATATTTAGATCCAAATATATTTTCTGAATAGAAAATATTTCAGTTTTTGATTTAAAAAAAATAAACATAAAAAATATATAAGTGACACATTTTCCCAAGGAACTCTGAATTAGTACCTTTCCCTCTAACTTTTCAAATTAAGAGAATCTATGGAGTTCCCTATACTGCACAAGTTTTAATGAAAGAAAATAAGACTTTCTAAGAGCATCAAATACATGTTTTCATATTTACAAACTTATACACTCTTCTCTCTCTCTCTCTATTTCTCTCTCTCTCTCTTTAAAATATATTCTTACTGATTCAGAGAGGAACGGAGAGGGCGAGAGATAGAAACATCAATGATGAGAGAGAATCATTGATCGGGTGCCTCCTATACACCTTGTACTGGGGATCAGGCCAAAACCTGGGCATGTGGCCTGACCTGGAATCAAACTGTGACTTCCTGGTTCATAGGTCGATGCTAAACCACTGAGTCACAACAGCCGGGCTCAATTCTTATTTATAAATTCATTCCAAGGACATATACAGCTTGAAAAGCTTTGGAAGCAGTTTTAAAAAAAACCCCACAAAAACTAGCTTTTAAGTAACAAGAAAATAGTTATATAAGAAACTTTAAATTAAAAGAAAAAAATTGTTTTAATTTATTAAAGAGTGGGAACATCCTCCATGAAAATGTGTACCTTGACTGTGGATGGGTGGGTGGCCTTATCACACCTTAGGAATTCAAATGCTTTTTACAATGACAAGAAAGAGAGTTTCATCTCATTTCTCTCCCAGGGTAGATGTCTGTCAACAGAAGGTGGACATTAATAAAAGGAGGGGCTTGCACAATCAATCCAGGAAGTCAGCAATCTATGAATAATCCAGAAACCAGTATTTATCTCCTCTACCACACATCCTCCCTCCCAGCCAGTGAGCAAGATAATTACTCTCAAGTTAAGCTAAGTGCCCCCCAGTCACAGTGGCCCAATGCTGACATACAAAGCATACAAATAATTCTCACTCTGGCATAAAAGTGACAACTTTCTTGGAAGAAAAGCAATACTGTAAATTTCCCAAAGTCTTCCTGAAACATTTTTTAAAGTAATTTTTACTTCTTTAGAAAAAATGCATACATGGCAAACCATCTGTAATAAAAGGCCCATTCTATAAAATTTTACCTAGTCCTACTCATATCTGCAATCATAATCATATTTACAGACAAATATATCTATACTATTAAAAGAGTAATATGCTAATTAGACTGGGAGACCTTCCAGGAGACCTTCCAGATGTTCTTCTGGACAAAGCCATGGTGGCGGGGCCGAGGTAGAGGCGGTTAGAGGCCAAGAGGGGAGGGCAGTTGTGGGTGATCAGGCTGGTGGGGGGTGGGGCCATTGGGGGTAAGCAGACCAGCAGTGGGGCCAGTTGGGAGCAAGCAGGCCAACAGTGGGGGTCAGTTGGAGGTGATCAGGGCAGCGGGGGGGGGGGGCAGTTTTGAGTGAGCAGGCCAGCAGGGGGACAGTTGGGGATGAGCAAGCCAGTGGGGAGAGAAGGTAGGGGCGAGCAGGCCAGCGGGGGGGGGGGGGGGGGCAGTTTGGGGTGATCAGGCTGGCAGGGGGACATTTGGGGGCAAGCAGGCTGGCAGCAGGGGGGGCATTTGGGGGCGAGCAGGCCAGCAGGGAGAGTGGTTAGAGGCAATCAGCCAGGCAGGCAGGCAGGCAGGTGAGCGGTTAAGAGCCAGCAGTCCCAGATTACGAGAGGGGTGTCCGACTGCTGGTTTGGGCCCGATCCCTGTAAACTGGCAGGACATTTTTTAGGGGTCCCAAATTGGATTGGGTGCAGGCCAGGCTGAGGAACACACTCTCCCCCGTGCACGAATTTCGTGCACCGGGCCACTAGTGTTATAATATTAAGTAAACAAAACCTGCAATATTTATTATTGCATATGTACTATTATGTACTATGTACTATTATCATAGTTCTACTAAGCAGGCAAACAAAAGAGAATTTTATAGAAACATAAGAAAAGGAAAAAAATAATATTAATATGGCTTTATATTTGGGATACAAAAAAAGTATTTGTGGTTTGCTTTTCAATTGAAATTAGAAATGTCTGTTTTGAGAGGCAAGTGTATTAGAATTGTTTTTCTTCCTTATATTCCTGATGTCCTAAGAGATATCTAATAGCTAAGGATTTATTGAAGTAAACTAATTGCCATTCTTCAATGACCTCTGAATATATAACCATATTTCTCCATCTCTTCCTTGACATGTCTATTTTTGGTGGTAGTGTTTTATGTTTCAAAATAAATATTTCTTTCATCCTACCAATTCAGAGCCCTCATTTCAGGAGAGCTTTTCTTAGTTGTCCTGATGATAGTGTTTACTTTACAATATTATAAATTAAAACATAATATATTATCATCTTAGATTTATTCTCATGTTAAAAAATTGTTAGGCAAAGGGAATTCTAGGCATGGTGGCATTTTTCTTTCCTTCCCTTTCCCCCCTTCCTTTTTAATCATGAAAAAAACAAGAACAACTCTATGTACATATGTATGTATTGTGTGTATATATGTATGTGTTGTGTGTGTCAGTTGCCGGGAGCCGGTCCATCCTTGCTGTTTCAAGGGACCTGGCATATATGGCATACGGTTCTTAATATGTTTGCTCACCTTCTTGGCGCTGTGTTTTAACCAAGGTCACCTCTCCGAGAAAGGTTGAATCCCCAGGTAGGGATTTTCCCCTGAAGTTAGGGAGGGAATAAAACCCCTCAACTAAGTGCCAGGCGGGTAATTAATCCCTTTAACTACGAACAATCATGCTTAAACTACATAATCTTTTCTCCCTGGAATGGAGATAAGAAACGCCCTAACCTTTGTAATAGAGATTGATAGGATTGAATCAACTGGTATAAATACAGTTGTAACAAGACAGAAACAGACAGAACTCAGAACTTAGAACACAGAACTCAGGACTCAGAACTTAGAACAGAATCAAGAAGACAGAACCTACACAGAGCCTAGAGACAGAAGAACTTCGCTGGAGAGAGCATGCCGGAGGATCCTGGAGAGGGACTGGCCTCGGAGCCTAGAGACAGAGCCTAGCGGGAGAACATGGCAAGGGATCCTGGACTGAACCTGACTACAGAGATTGGCAGGAGAACCTGACTGGAACCTGGACACTGAACCTGACTGGAGAGCCTGGACAGAACCTGGCTGGAGAACCTAGCGAGGGAACATGGCTACAGAACCTCGCTGGAAATCCAAAGCAGAACCTCTCTGGAAATCCAGACCAGAACTTGGCTGGAGATCCTGGCTAGAGATCTTGGCTAGGTTGCTGATCAACTGAACGCTGTCTCCGTGTCCTTCCTTCTTCGCCGACTCCGTCCACACCTTTGGGGACCCCTGGACCTGCTGGGGTTGGACCCCGGCAGTCAGTTTGAGTGTAGTTCATGTACTTGGATGAAATTCTGAAACCTGTGAAGATTCCCTACCCTTCTCCAAGGCCATTGTCTCAGAGGCTTGCGAATCCATTAAAAGTGACATTCATTGACCTAGTTGTTGGGCAGATGAAACAAGAGTTTCTGAGTAGCTTTCAAAATACATCCATAGAAAATAGCCTTGCCAAGGTTTAAAAGCAAAAGATGGATATGTTGAAAGAAAAAAAAAGTTATTACAGTCTAAACACTAGGAACTTGAGGGCCTCAATTCTAAAAATTTCCATTGATTAAAGAAAACACGAGAAATAGTTGTCTACAGGGTACAAGGTAAAGGGATGATGGAGATGACAGATATTTTTGTCACCTGCTGTGAATCAGGGATTTTTTATAGACATCAGGATATAGTAGTGGACTGAAGAAAGCCATAAAACCAGTACTCATAGAGCTTTGATTCTAGCGTGGGAGGATAAACATAGAAAATTACAAATAAAAATAGAACATGTCAAGTGGTGTTAAGTGCAATGAGGAACAATAAATCAGGAAAAGGGATAGATGGTTGTGTGGGAGCTATTTTAGACAGAGTAGGCAAAGAAAGCTCTGTCTGAAGCTAGTACTTCTCAGCTGAGACCAGGAGAAACATTTCAGATAAAGGAACAGTAAGGGAGTAGACCCAGTTACTTATATACTTATGACCTGAAAATCATAAAAACTAAATACAGTTTTAAAATTTTTAAAATTTATATTTATTGAGAGAGAGAGAGAGAGAGAGAGAGAGAGAGAGAGAGAGAGAGAGAGAGAATGGGAGAGAGAAACATTAATTTGTTGTTCCAGTTATTTATATATTTATTGGTTGATTTTTATATGTGCCCTGATGGAGCATTGAACCCGTAACCTTGTTGTGTCTGGACGATGCTCTAACCAACTGAACTACCCAGTCAGGGCTAAAAAATATATCCTAATAAGGATAATATTGAATTATATTTTGTTACATAATAAAGGCATACAGTAGTAAGAGTTTGGTATCTAAAGAATTTTGCTTAACTATGTACAGTCTAATTGCTTAAAAAAGAAAAAAACAAACAAAAGAAAAACAAAACAACAAACAACAACTCATGGCTCATGAATTCGATAAGGACAAGACAACCAGAGAAGATTGGGGAAATATATATAAAATTTATATACTTATATTTTTTAAAAAATCTTAAGGTCTTATTGCAGTTTTAAAAAAACTGGAAGTAACTGGTTATTCAATCAGCTACTTTGGCATGCCAACAAAAGATTTTGAATGAATAGACATTAATCTTTGAAGATCAAATACAATATTAAAGGCATTCACATTACATATTTTATTATACCAACATTAACATATTTTTGACAAATTGACAAAATACAGTTTATATACATTAAAAGAATTTAAGCCAAGAAGGGGAAACTAATGGGTTTTAATATTTCTTATTAATTTTATACATATGTACTTCAATAAAGACTACAATATGCTTTCTCTCTACCTAGTAATTCTGTTTTGATGCAGATTTCCTTTCTGAGTTAAAATGCAAGTTTCCTTACCTAATGGTGAATAAAATGACTGCAGAAAAGCAATAATGGCACACAGTCAATACTACACACCATCTTTGTTTTAATTTGCATTTTAAATGAACTCTTTCAATTACTAGACAAAGAGAAAGGATCAAAACAACAAAGAAACAGTGACTGATATCCTAAATCTGTGGAAGTGCTAGAGTTAAAACTTTCAATTCCTGAATTCTTTTTGAAACTGTTTGGCTCTCATGTGTATGTACGTGGGAGTAAGACAGACTGGTGGATGTGAATGACACATTGTACAGTTCACAGATTTCTATTAAGCTTACATCTAAAGAATAAAAAAAACGCAAAGTTGTAACACAAAAAGAAATGAGATCAGCATTCTCAATGCTAATTATATAGGAATGAAGAATTATACTGGGTCAGACACAGTCTATCAAGCTTACATTTCTTAGACAAAAGCAACTTTATGAGACATGTTCCTGAAGCCCTGATTATCCTGTCTGAAATCACTTTTCAAGCTTAAGTATATTTTAGTATATTTCAGAAATTATTCAAGACTTTATTATTCAAGAACCTGCTCAAAGTGATTTTACTCCCCTTGATATTTTTTAAAAACATTAACCTCTAAGGATAGTAGATTCTTAAAAAAACACCTTTTATCTCTCAGATGGTTAGTGACTTTGAGCATGTTTTCATATGTCTCTTGACCTTCTGTATGTCCACTTTCGAAAAGTGTCTACTTAAAACCTTTGCCCATTTTTTGATTGGGTTGTTTGTTGTATGAGTACCCTATAAATGTTGGAAATTAAATCCTTATCAGATGGCACATTGGCAAGTATGTTCTCCCATGCAGTGGGCTTTCTTGTTTTGTTGATGGTTTCTTTTGCTGTGCAGAAGCTTTTTATTTTGATATAGTTCCATTTGTTTATTTTCTCCTTTGTTTCCATTGCCCTGGATGTGTCAGTAAACAGATTGGTACAAGCTATATCTGATATTTTGCTGCTTATGTATTCTTCTAAGATTTTTATGGTTTTTCAGTCTTATGTTTAATCATTTGAGAGATGCAAAGCAAAATGACAATGAGATATCATCTCACACCTGTCAGAATGGCTATCAACAACAAGTCAACAAACAAATGCTGGCAAGGGTGTGGAGAAAAGGGAACACTCATACACTGCTGATGGGAATGCAGATTGGTGCAGCCTCTGTGGAAAACAGTATGGAGTTTCCTCAAAAAATTAACAATGGAGCTCCCATTTGACCCAGTAATCCCAAGGACTATATCCCAAGAAACAAGAAACACCTATCAGAAAGGATATATGCACCCCTATGTTCATAGCAGCACAATTTACCATAGCTAAGATTTGGAAACAGCCTAAGTGCCTATCTGCAGATGAGTGGATTAAAAAAACGGTGGTACATCTACACAATGAATACTACACTGCTGTAAAAAAGAAAGAACTTTTACCTTTGGCAACAGCATGGATGGACCTGGAGAGCATTATGCTAAGTGAAATAAGCCAGTCAGAGAAAGATAAGTATTGCATGACCTCGCTAATTTGTGTAATATAAAGAACAACATAAACTGATGAACAAAAACAGATCCAGAGACACAGAATCATCAAACAGACTGTTGTCAAACCTCAGAAGGAAGGCAGGGGATGGTGGGGGGAGGGATGGGAATAAGAGATCAACCAAAGAACTTGTGTGCGTATATGCATAACCATTTTCCTAATGTGTATAATTAATATGTGTTCCATAAGGTCACTGCAAGAATTAATGTTTGTTATCATAGTGTTTGATACATAGGGAAATCAACCAGCATTATTAAAAAAAAGTTTACTAACTAATCAAGTAATTATCTTAGGAATTTCTCAGTTTTTTTCTTGAGTGGGGAAGAAAAAAAACATTCACACCACATATGCAGTTTTTGAAATATAGTAAAATAGATTTCAATCTAAAGATTGCTATTAAGAAAATAATTTTTTTAGCCCTTACCGGTTTGGCTCAGTGGATAGAGCGTCGGCCTGCGGACTCAAGGGTCCCAGGTTCGATTCTGGTCAAGGGCATGTACCTTGGTTGCGGGGACATACCCAGTGGGGAGTGTGCAGGAGGCAGCTGATCGATGTTTCTCTCTCATCGGTGTTTCTAACTCTCTATCCCTCTCCCTTCCTCTCTGTAAAAAAATAATAAAATATATTTTAAAAAAAGAAAAAGAAAATAATTTTTTTAAAATTACAGAGTTCTAGAGTATATAATGTTATAAACATGTAATCGTTGGATCAAATACACTTGATAACCAAATGAGTTGTATTTGAAAATATATCCCACCTAACATTAAAGGCAAACTCAACAGCAGCTGGATTTTTTTAAAAAATAATTCACTGGATTTTTTTTAACTATATCTTTTGAAACTCCCTATAATTATGGCTCTTTGTAACCTGACATTTTTATGTTTTATTAGGAGCACAGCAGTATAGTTAAGTCACATATAATTTTTTTTCTCTGAAACTGTTTTTACTGTAAGTGAATGCAAAACAAAAAAACAAGATCCAACAATTTCCTGAAATAGAATATTCAAGTGTCTTTGTATGTCAGAAACTAAACACATTCTTTTCAAAATGAACTTTTTTAACTTTTTACTTCTAGATTTTCAAAAAGTCTCATATATATTCAAACTAATTAAAGTTTACTCTATATGCATCAGTCTTTAGAAGAGTAATGTAAGGTTTGTGGTGTGTGTGTGTGTGTGTGTGTGTGTGTGTGTGTGTGTGTGTGTGTTCATTTATAGTACATATTCTGGAAATACAATCCAAATTTCATAATAGGTGGAAAACATTTCCCTCTGGATAATGATTAATAGTGAAAATTCCAAAAAAGGGGGCTTCTTTTAAAGAAATTTTGACAAATTCCAGTTGATATATAGTGGGAGAGCAAAAGCATTTTGTAGCATTCTATTTTCATATATTGGTTACCTTTAAATAGGCAAAAATATACTTAAAATAATATAAGTTATAAAGTGAATAATATGAATAATTTAGCCAATCTTGTTTTTGCTTATATTGAATGAAATGCAGTGAGATCCAAGAAAACCTGCAGAAAAATATTCTGAACATGGCCATTGTATTATGTTTCTAGCACTACTGGGAAAGTGACCACAATTCAGTGCCTCAAGCTAACACACATTACTAATCTTACAGGTTGGGGGATCAGAAACCTAAAATGGGCTTTATGGGCTAAAATCAAGATATTAGAAGAGATGCATTCCTTCTGGAGGTTCCTAGGGAAGAAGGATTTCCTTGACTATTCCAGCTTCTAGTGGCTGCCTGCATTCTTTGGCTCATAACCCCATTCTTCCTCTTGAAAGCTAGCAGCATAGCACCTTCTAATCTCTCTGACTATACTTCCATTATGATGTTACCTTCTCTGTTTCTAGCTCTGCTGCCTCCCTCTTATATGTAAGCATACTAGGCCCACCTGGAAAATCCAGGATCATCTTCCCATCTCAAAATCTTTTACTTAATCACATCTTGAATGTCCCTTTTGCCACCAATGGTAGCTCATTTACAGTTTCTAAGGGTTAGGTGGTAGAAATCTAAAGGTGGCATTGTTCAGCCTACCACAGCTATGTTTGATTTTTCTGAAATACCTAGATATGTAAAAATATAAGGTCTTTTACAAATAATATGACTGTATTTTAAAACTCAAAAGGTCAAAATAAATGTGATTAATATTTAAAAACTATTAATATAGACTTATCAAAAAAACACTAAATGGGAGGGTCATTATTTTTAAACTTGATAATTATGAGGCCTGTCACTTTTTTAGTCTTTTCTGAGAGAAACTCTTCATTCCATTGATGAAATGATCCCTCTCTACTCCCCTCAGCTTGAGAACTGTCACAGCAACTCACCCAAAGTCAATCAATCTATTCCAATGTCTGCAATTATTAAGCTAACCTTATAATGGTTCTCTGTCTAAATTGAGATAGTCCAGGATAATATTATTCCTGCTCTTTAGAACTTGCATGGACAAGTATAGAGTGAATAGGGCAGCTTGTAATGACAGGTGGAATAAAAATAGGTATATTTACCAGAAAAAATGCAGAAAATTAAATCAAATTTCCATTTCAGGTAAATCTTATATTATTTCTTAGTATTGTATGTCCTAAATATTTACATGCTTGTACTACAAATTTGTGTTGCTTATCTGAAATTCAATTTTAATTTGGTGCCTTATGGTTCTATTTGCTAAATCTACCAACCCTACAGAGATATAATATTGGGTCCTAAGTGGCCAAGAACTAGCTAAAGTTAAAGGAAACAGAAAATTTTGAAGAAGTAGAAGCTATAAGGTAGAGAACGGTTTGAGGGCCAGCAGAGATACTTAATTTGTTCTTATTTGACAAACAGGAAGATGAATTGCAGTATACATAAAGGCTAGAGCACTTACAAATCCTTCAGAAAGAGAAAAACACTACAGGAGCAATGAACAAATGACACAAATAGGCAATTCATAGAAACAGCTAGTAAAACTACGAAATTATGTTCAATTGTCTTTATAATTAAAGAAATCTATAATAATAAAAACATAATACGCAGATCGACCGAATGACCAAACAGTAGAATAGCTGTCTGGACGACCTTCCGGATGACCACGCTATCACACACACTGGTGCCAGGCCAGCCAAGGTGGGTGCGATGCAATTGGTCAGGGGGTCCTGCCATTGCCCCAGATCGCCCCACAGAAGAAGGCTCAGGCCACCGGCCAGTGACACTGTGGCGGGTGTGAGGGGCCGTACAGTGATCACCCCACAGAGGGAGGCCCAGGCCAGCCAAGCGATTGCACCCCACACCTGTCACCCATAGAAGGAGGTGACTGGTGGCAGGGAAAGGGGGGCAGTGCCACATAGATGGCAAGCAGTGGCAGTGGTGTGGGTGGGGCTAGCTGCCAGCATCCTGGGGAAGGAAAGCCCCAATAGGCCCTGATCACCAGCCAGGCCTAAGGACACTACCTGAGGGGTCCTGGATTGAGAGAAGGTGCAGACCAGGCTGAGGGACACCCCTCCCACCCCACCCCATCCCCCTGTGCATGAATTTTGTGCACCAGGCCTCTAGTATTAACATAATAAGGTTTGTTTTTCCCACCAAGTTTTATAAGCAAAGATAAAAGAGATTGATAGTGCTCAGAGTTGATCAGCATGTGGAGAAATTAGGTCTCCCATACATTTTAGGTGAAAGTCTAAATTATTACAATAATTTTTGAATAAGTATGTGGTGATATATCTAAACATATTCATGAGTCATATAACTCCAGGGTCATAATATTAGCAAATCTCCTTTCATTCTCCTTGAGGTGGTAATTGAAGAGTTTTTATTCTTGAACCAATTTCTTGTATTGGAAGGAATCTCACTGGCCATTAGGAAATTAAATCAAAGACCTATCCCCAAATGGTGTCAAATCCATCTTTTTTTAAAAAATATATTTAACTTTTACTTCCATAATCTTAGCTCCCATCATACAGCTCCAAACTAGTTTCCCTAGAACCACTTTTGCATCCTAAAGTCAAAATAATCTTTCTCAAAGGGCAAATCTGATTCTGGAATATTTACCTCTTTCCCTTCCCCCATTCTTGTTGTGCTAAGAATCATTCACTGGCTTCCTCTTGCTGTTAGGATGAAAGACAAAATCCTTGACACAATTTACTGACGACCACCCCAGCCTTCTTGCACCACCAATTTTCTCACTGGTAGCGTGCAGCCACCCAAACTTCTTCAATTCCTGGAGCTTACCATGCTGTCTTCCCAACAGGGCTTCAGGTCTGACCTCTTTTTGACTGGTATCTATTACTCATTGATCACAACCTTGCTCTGCCCTGGCTTATTCAGGATACCCTTTTCTTGTCTCTGCAACTGGGCAAAACCCCAATTGCATGAGCGTCTGCAGCACTGTGGTGTACTTCTCTTCTTAGCACCAACCACGTTGGAAAGTTATGTCTTGTGTGGTTATTTGATTCATGTGTCTCTTACCCACTAAAGGACTAACAGAATGAGTGCAAGAATCATGTCTGGTTTTCTCTCTGTTGTGGCAGAGTATCTCAAAAAAGCTTACTGAGTGAGTGAGTAAACATTTATCTGTTTCCTACACACGTAAATGGCTGGGTAAACAATATAAGTAGGTATGAGGGAGTTCCCATCTCCAGTTTCTGATAGAGGCTTAAGCCTCCCCAAATCACCAGTGACTAGAGAAGGAAGATTCAAATAATACCCTCCTATAAATCCTAACCTGTCGCTGTTTTAATCATCATGGAGTCTCTCAGTCATTTTATCCTATTTCCCCAAAATGGCTACAGCTACCCTCTTTCAGATTAATGAGTTGTGTGTACGAAGTAGGAGAGAAAACAATGTGGGCTCCTTGGTGCCAAGTTGAAACTGATTTGCTTAAGACTGTAGTTGGAGTCTGTGTTATCTCTGAGCTGGAAGGTTTTGTAAATTCAATCTAAATTAGCTACATCAACCATACGTGGGTTTTACGTGAATACTGGTGTGACAAAGTCTACAGTTTGATGAAATAAATGGAAACACATTTTAAGGGGGCAAATGCTTTTATAAATATAGTTCTTATTCAACTTCCTTGCTTTTGCTTCCAACTCTCTGGATATCAGAGAGCAGTGCCTGTTGCATATGTCTTTCACTATATCCCCAAGATAAGCAATAACTAATGCAATTCACTAAGGTTGAGTCAACTGAAGAAATTTTAGTTTGTGGTCTTTATTTTATACTAAACATAAAATAGTTTTCAATTTCTATGTAGATCTAGGAAATTATCTAATGTACTTTACTGACTAAGGTAATTATTAAATTTAAGTAAGAGTAGGGAGTTTTCAATATTTATGCGACATACCGAGGATGATATGGTGCTGGCTACCTGCTACCAGAGTATTGAATCTAGACAGGCTAATCTGTACTACTAGAATGACACCCTGTGGCTGGACGTATCAATAGCAGAATGCTCACTTGTCATTCTTCTCTTTCTCTTTTTGGACAAAAAAATAAATCCAATATAAAATGCAATGTATGTAGAACTTACAAATAAAATCAATGTATTGTTGGAAATGGATTGAATACAGTTAGTAAGAATAAAGAAAAGAGTTCAGTATTTATACCTCAGTCTTTGTATATCACGACACATACCAACAGTTCAGTGCACAAGCGGGTAGAGATATTCCCTGTACAAGTACTTTGAGTTTACAACTCAAATGGATGCTCATCCCTAATTCTTACTGGAGCTCAGCACAGCTGTGAGTCCTCTCTGGTGGTCACATTAGTATCTCAATGTTGCAGTGACAGAAACTGGAAGTGAAACATGTAGGAAGGTGGTACATACTGACACAGGGAAAATAGAGCCAGCCATTTTCAATGGTTTGACAAACTCAGGGTTTCAACCTTCAGAGTTAAAGCTGAAGATCAGAGTTTTCAAGTCCTCTGGCTAGTATAGGGCTAGCATTAAGCTGCATTGAGTTATTTTGGATTTAAAACATGTATATTACTCTCTTTTTTTCCTCAGGGTACCTTCTGTAATGAAATCAATGAATAATTACAAATTCAGGCTTGGAAGATGGGGTCGTTTGAAATGTATTTTCTGTTTAAAGCAGAACAAAAACATTCTGCTGCCAGAGATAAGATATTAAATCAGTAGCATTTACTATCCTATTACCCTTCCTATTTTTCTATAGACATCTTCTGACCTACAAGACTGGTCAACACCTGCCTCCCCTGTTTCTTCATTCACTGTAAATTCTTGTGCACCTCTGACTTTCTAAACATTTATTGAATTACTCTCTGTGAAACTTATTTGTCAGTGAGTCATTGTGATGCCAAGCAATATCACATATTCTTGAACTCACTTAAATATTTCCTGTCATTTAAATTTCTGCCTGTCATCTTCCAGGGAAACACCTTGAGAATAAGAGCCATATTGCTGGCTTTTCCTGGTCCGCACAGGGCTCAAGACAACAGTCTGTGCAGAGTAGGTGCTTTGTTAACTTTATCCTAAATTATCCTGAAAGAAAGAGTTGAAATAATTGGAGTTCAGCTGTTTCCATATGCTCTTATATTTAACATTGATATGTTTAAAATACAAATTGTTTTAATTAGGAACACATAATTTTTTATAGCTTCACTGTACACTTACACTTCAATATTATAGCAAAGCAGGGCAAAAAGTGTGTGTTTTTATCCTATTACAAATATAGTCAATGTATTTTATCCCCATTGTATGTGTGTTCCAGAAAGAATATATATGGAGTTCAATGTGTTTTAATGTATCAAAAGAGAAAGGAGAAAATACCCTATGTTGAAAATCATTCTTTATTGTCCCATATTTTCTATCACTGCATTTTAAAAATTTTGGATATTCAAAAAATATATTTACTTTTATGCCGCATGAATCCCGAGCGCTTACCTTAGGTCAAGGTGAACCAGCCTCTTAGAGAAGTGAGTCTGTATGACTTTCCCTGCCCTGCTGATCTTGATTCTGCTGCTGCCTGGGCCGTGGTGTGGAGGATGAGGGGGCATGAGAGTGACACAGTTGGGAGGAACAGGGGAGGTCAAAGGGGTGAGGGAGTGGTATGCCTCTGAAAGAAACTACAGGTCAGCTCTGTCTTAATCATTCTGAGTTCCTTGTCCATTCAAAACCAGAACCTCACCCTTTTGTTCTCTAAAGCAAAAATGTTTAATCCACCACCGGGCGTGTTATCTAGATATTAGAGACCTTGAAAAAGTTATTCATGTGTTTGCTTTAAAATTAAACATATTTCTTTCTAATCACACTGAATGCAGACCAAGTGCCAGTCTAAGGGCTTTTATGACCAGACTGCTTTCATAATTGGTTAAATGTTTAATTTTTACAACTGCTATGCCTTTTTCTCAGTACTGATGAGACTTTTGAAAAAAAAATGAAATTACCAACAACAATAAACATCATTAAAAATAAACCATAATAGAACATGTAAATTATATGGCTAACCCAATTAGCTCTCGTATTTTCATTGTGCAAAATATAAAAGTGAAAGTGAAAAATGTAGGAAGGTGGTACATACTGAAAAGAGAAAAACAGAGCCAGCCATTTTCAATGATTTGAAAAAGTCAGGGTTTCAACCTTCACATCCAGTTCTTCATTGTCAACTAAATTTTCCACAGATAATCTAGCATCCAAGGTAGTTGCACAATCAATTTGAAGAGGTTTTCAAAATAAAAAGCCTAGCAACAGAAAGCATGACCTCCTGAAGTCTTAAGTTTAAAACTGAAGGCTGCCAAGAGATGAGCAAAGCTGTGAGGCTGGGGATAGGCACATGGCTAATCCTGGAGAGAGAGAGAGGAGCCAGACCAAAGATAGCACCATTAGGCTAAGAGAGGAGTTTAAACTTGATCATGAGAGCTGCTGACAAGCTATGGAGCTTGATTAGCTTTGGAATTTCACTTTGGAATGGCTAGAGTTCAAATCTCCAACTACTCCAGACTCGTACTAATTACATGAATCCCCATTGTGGCCCGATTGCTGTAGTGAAAGCCACACACCTGGTGGTAAAATAAGGTATAAAATATGTTACCTACCGTGGGGAAAAGAATCTCATCAGCTACAAGATAATTCACTGCGGCCTCATCCTATCTAATACATGATGACATCCAGGCTCAGCTGCCAACTACTTATATTAGTTATTGAGACTTGATTGGGGTTAACTGCTTTTGCTTTAGCTTTCAGAAGTCTCTAATTTCAGCTGTCTCCATGATTCAGTGCTCTAAATACTTATTAGAAATGGCAGGATGTGCTACATATGACCAGAGAAGGATCCTAGGCATTTTATTAGATAGGATCATTCTTTCCTGTATATCAACACATGGGATTCCCTTACATTTATATTTGAAAGTTTTCCTCTTATTTGTTTGCAACGTATATCTGTGATTATGTTAAGACAATAGGGCTTCTTTTTTCTGTATATTTGAGACTATAATATTAGCAGTTGCAGAATGTAACCTAATGGTTTCTACTGCATTTTGATGGGTAGCCCAGATGGGATTGACATTATTATTTAAAAAGACCCTATTACAATGACAGCTTATTAAACTCTCAAATACAATAAATATCTCAAATATTCATAAATATAGCACATATTAGTACACTTATTTTTCACCATCACAATAATAAAATTTATGTCTTATAACAAATAGATATTTATAGTTTATAATTAATTGAATTGAGTTGAGTTCAGAGAAAAGCAAGAGTAAATAAAGGGAAAAGTAATGTTACTTAATGAAATTTACCCATTAGATAAAAAAGTATATTTTAAAGTGCACTGAGTTCAACTTTTAGCAAAAATTTACATATATACTAAGTCACACATTATAAACCAGAAGTGTTTTGATTTCATGATAGACTAAAACAGTTATTGAATAAACCTTAAAGACTTCAAGTATAAGTTTTATAGTTAAAGTAAAAGTTTTAACATAAATCATAAATTAAATCTTTTCCAGAATGCCTAGACTTGTCTTTTAAAGGTTTTTCAGTAATCTTAAAATGATGATAAAACATACTTGGCTTCAATACAATCAAGCAAATAAAACAAACTCATAGGCCATAAAGATAGACTACTCACACTATCTTAAACATCAAGTACTTTTTATATTACATTTCCAAAAGTTGACTAAATAACATAATTTTCTTCCTTTGAAGATAATGTGACTTCATTTAAAAACACATGGAGGAAACAATTATTTTCCCAAGATGCTGAATTCCTTTTAATTGATTTATATTTCTTTTCTCTACTGTTAACTGGGCATGCTTTGTAACATATTTGTTATATAGATGGGTTAAAGATGGGCCCTTATATATTGTCATATGCTGTTTACTTCTTCATAGCAACTGGGACCCATTAGCTCAAAAGCTCTCTGTTGCCAAACTCAAATTTGTACTTGTCCAATTATCTTAAATATAATCCAGATAGCATCATGCACCACTTAACCACGGGGATCCATTCTGAGAAATGCGTTATTAGGTGATTTCATTATTGTATGGACATCACCAAGTGCACTTACACAAACCTAGATGGCGTAGCCTACTACACACCCAAGCTGTATGGTACGCCTCCATTGCATATGCGGTTCATTATGAGGTGCATGACTGTAGAGAGAATTTTAGCCATTTAGATTGAACTTGCTTAAGTATATTTCTATGTATTTTATCCTTTTTTGATATTATCATAACTTGATATATTTTTAAAATCTCCTTTTCAGGTTGTTTATTATTAGTGTGTAGAAATGTACTTAATCTTTCCTGTGCATTTGTTGTATCCTGCAACTTTGCTGAATTTATTTATTAGGTTTAGGTTTGTTGTTGTTGTTGTTGTGTGTATGTGTGTGTATGTAATCTTTAGGATTTTGTACATATAAACTCATGTGATCTGTAAAGAGATATAACTTTATCTTTCCCTCTCCAATGTGGATGTCTTCTATATTTTTTCTAGTGTGTTTGCTCAGATTAGGATTTTTAGTACAAATTTAGAACTTCTAAGAGCATATGATACTGTTTAGTTATTGTTGTTGTTATAGAATGGTGGCACAACTGTCATCTATTGGCAGGTGTGAGCTTTGAACTACTTTTTCACTTTGAGGTATTCATAATCAGTGATCAATGATAAACTAACTTGGTCCTTTTGGGACTAATTATAATAATACTAATTTACTGTTGCTGTTTTTACACATTGCAGCATCTTATGTAATTTCACTTTATTCAGTGATATAACTTTTCAAAACTGAGGTATACTGTTGCCTGTGTGCCTATAATGGACTGAAAATAATTGTCCCAAAGCAATAAATGAGACTTCTGTTCTTGTTAAAAATGGACAATAAAATATAAAATATAAACCTTACTTATTTTAAAATAAGATGTAAAATATAAACCTTACTTATTTTTAAAAATTAAAACAATAAACTGTGAGATTCATTGCACTAAATTCCTGAGAAATGTTAATAAGGTATCTAGTTTTGAAAATATTTTTGAGTCATATTTCAGTTTGACTATAAATTTAAAGTCCTTGAATATTTCCCAGCTCTCATGTAAAATATGCATATATCATACAGTGATTAATCTTAGAATGACTTTGCTGAATGCAAGAGTGACCTTATTAGATTGTCCAGCAAAGAGAAATATAGTTCTTATTACTGGAAAAATTTCGGTATTTTCATCATAGTTCACCAGATCTAAGTTAACATACAAGGAAATTTCTCACAGGTTTGGATGTGTCTCTTCCTTCCTTCCTTCCTTCCTTCCTTCCTTCCTTCCTTCCTTCCTTCCTTCCTTTCTTTTTTTCTTTCTCTCTTTCTTTCATATATATATATATATATATATATATATATATATATATATATATATATATATATGCCTGTCTACATTTGAGAAGATTTTAAAATGGCTGATATGTACATAATACCATAAAATAAATCAACTTACTTTTTAAAAAATTAAATACATTCCTTATAGTGCCTACCTCTGACTGCAGATAATCCACAAACAATGAAGTGTTATTTGACCAAAAAGATAGAACTTCATACTTAGTGGTTGTTTTTGCTTAGCTTTGTTTTTTATCCCTGAATTTGGTAAATTTTGTAATTAATCACCATTTTATTACTATTGTGTTTAAGCTCCTTAATCTCATTACTCATTATCATTTCTGTAGACAAGTTGATTTCTACTTCAGATCAGCATAGATGCTCTGTAGTCATCAGTTGCTTAACCCTCCCATCATCTTCTCTAAGAAACCTCCTCTAAACTCACTTTCACCTAGTCCCCATATTGAGTTAGGTGCTTATGTACATCTATTTCAGAATGTGCACTATAATGATCAATTTATGTGTCTTTCTTCCATATTCACTGTGAAAGAGTTGAGGAGCATGAATCTTATCTTATTCTTATATTGGTATTCTCAGCACTTTGAATAGACCCGGATATAAAACATTAATAATAACTTATAATCATACAGTATTAACTTTAGAAACGTCCATGTTCTAATCACTTTATATAAGGATATGGTCAATTCTCACAAAATCGCTATGAGCTAGGTGCTATTACTCAACAATTTTACAGATGACCCAGAAAGCTTGAATAACCTTCCCAAGGTCACACAACTTGTAATCAGAAGAATTAGGATTTAAATCCTGATGATCTGGAACTGGAGCCTCTGCTCCTAACCTCCACATCAGTGTAGATGAATGACCCTGCTACCTGATGGGATACTGTCAATGTTATTAGACCTGAGTATTACACCCTGTGGTAATCATTATTTTTAGTGACATAGTAATGTAGATGAACTACTATGGTTTGAAATATTTTTGTGGAGGTATGGAAACCCAACTACACTTTAAAAATATTGCTATTATGAGAAACTGTTAAATTTAACACAAGTAAGTTTTTCAAATGGAACTTATTTTATGCTGATGGCTTCTAAATCGGTAAATTATAATGGCATAAGTATGATAATATATGCAAAATAAATAAAAATAAGTCCTATAGTATAGAATGAGCTGATGTACAGGAATGTGAACCTCATAACACTAAAAATTCTCAAACCTGTCAGTTTGGGATACTGTTAAAGTTATATTTTTACTTAGAACATAAAGTTTAATAATGATAGCAAATAGAATTTACTGAGTGTTTACCAAGGTCTATATTTGTCCTAAGAAATTTATACATATTACAGTATTTAATCCTCACTACTTATCTGTGATTTCATAAATATCACTTTTCCCCATTTTACATTTAAGATACATGAGCCTAAACAAAGTTTAAATAACTTTCCCCAAATCACAGAACTAATAGCAAAACTGTTAAAAGAATAAATGCAATGGAGAGTTGACAATCAAAAAGCCTCTATAATATTTACCAGTTCTTAGATTCTACCATGTAGTGATAACTATCATATTTGTAACAGTATATGATCTTTTTCTTGTTGTTGTTGTTAATCCTCACCCAAGGATATTTTTTGTATGGACTTTTAGAGAGAATGGAGGGAAGGAAGGGGGAGTGAGAGAGAGACATTGATCAGTTGCATCCTGAGCAGGGATTGAACCTGCAACCCTTCAGTCTGTGGGCCAACACTCTAACCTGACACACTGGCGAGGGCAGTACATGATCTTTTCAATAGCTTTTCTAGATTTAGAAAATTTACACTTTAGGTGAATGAAGATTCTTCAATGTAGAACACACAACTCAATTTTTCATGTATATTTAAGTTATATATACTCCATCAATTTTGTCTCCATAAGATTTGAATTCTGAAATAAACAATGCCAGGAAATGGCTTTGATGACACTTCTTTATTGTTGGCAGAGGGGATGCAGATAAATCTGGATTTGGGTGACAGATCTGGCAGTTGCAATAAAGCCAGGGTCTTGGCATGGAGCAGTCGGTAGCATCCATAGTCTTATCAGATCACTCCTTGACAGGGTTTGGGTGTTGTTCCTGAAAGCTAAACCTTAAGTCCATCTCAGCAAATTTTCCCAACATTCTGTGAGTTACCTAATAGGTTCTTAAAAGCTTTATTTTGCTTAAAGCAACCAGAGGGCTTCTGTTGTTTCCAGCTGAGAATATGTCCAATGATCATAGTTGAGAAACTAGACTCAGTGCCTCTGAGCTAAAGAGGTACTGTTAGCATTTTTGAATGCTGGAGGTTTTGTTTTGTGTTTTAAATGGATAGAGGGGCCAGATGTTTCTTAATTTTTTACATTAAACTCACATTTGTTTACATTGTTGTTGACAAGTGGCCTTCCATTTTATTGATGATTTTAGTTTTAATTTGAAATGAAATTCTTCATTTTGTAGATGTAGATGCACATGCCTAATTGCAGAGCTAAAGCAAAGTCTGATGGTGCTAGCTTCTCGTTCCAAGTACAAACTTATTTCTATACTTGTTGTCACCAAAATGACTATTTCCCCTAGTGCCATGGAGAATAATTACCATCACTGACTGAGACACTCTGAAAAAAAGGCTTTTATAATGCCATTTCCATTGCAGAATGAAAAAGCTCTTGAAAAATAAATGTAGTGGTGACAGAACCAAGTAGCAAATGATTTCTCCTACCACCAATAGAGCCACTAGATTGAGCTCTCCATTATAGAAGAAAAATGCAATAAAATACCACATACTGCCCGGCCGCATGGCTCAGTGGTTGAGTGTCAACCTATGAACCAGTAGGTCACAGTTCAATTCCCAGTCAGGGCACATGCCCAGGTTGTGGGTTTGATCCCCAGTGTGGGGCGTGCAGGAGGCAGCTGATCAATGATTCTTTCCCATCATTGATGTCTCTCTCTCTCTCTCTCTCTCTCTCTCTCTCTCTCTCTCTCTCTCTCCCTTTCTCTCTGAAATCAATAAAAATATATTTTAAAAAACACCAAATACCAAAATTAAATTTAAGTGTTAGGAACTATTGCCAAAGATAGGTTTGTGGTCTATTCCTGGATTAAAAAGCAAACATTACTGTAAAATACTAAAATACTACTACTACTAAAGTTATACATAAAATTATTTCTCAAATTTGGGGAAAGAAACTTTTATAATGACAATGGGCTATATGACTCTTCAGTTGGTTTTATGAAAACTTAAAAGCCTTGGCCTGTCTGCCTCAGTCGATTGAGCATCATCTCATACACCAAAAGGTTGCTGGTTTGATTTCCAGTCAGAGCACATACCCAAGTTGTTTGTTTGATCCTTAGTATGTACCAGGTATGTAGCAGAGGTACCTGAACAATCAATCTCTCTCTCTCTCTCTCTCTCTCTCTCTCTCTCTCTCTCTCTCTCTATCTCCCTCTGTAGCTAAAATCAATAAAGACACTTTTCAATAGGGGTTAGGAAGAAACAGAAAAGCATAAAAAGTAAATTAGCTATCATAATTTTGTTTACTTTTGAAAAGCATGTAGCTTTAATTATAAAAAGCATACCTAATAAAATTTGATATTTACCACATTTTTATGTTACATTTGACAGCATTGGAAATAATAAGTAGTTTGTTTTTAGTGTGTCTATTGAAATGTCAAAAATAAAATGAATTTATCTTTAAAAAACTATCTTGTAAAAATTATATCTACAAATGACTTTATAAGTAAAAATTAAAATAAGCCAGTGAGATGACGAGGGTATCACCATTATAGTTTAAAGATCATAAGTAAGATGAAATACTATCCAATTTATTTCTCATCTATTAAAAGAGTACATTATGAGGTACATTAAGAATTTATCATCACATAAATGAATGATAATCCTGGAACATGCATTTCAATATTTTTTGTTTTGGAAAAGTCTGATTTTTAATATTTTCTATAAATAATACAGAGCAATTCATTAATCTCATGCATGAAAATGAAACATATGTGCCCATTATGCCATTCCCTCCCTCCCAGTAAAGACAGCCAGTCGCTTCATCTGTCTCTTCAAGTTTAGTAGGACTGTGTCTGCCTCTAAGCCCAGGTTGATGCTTTCTCCTCTGGGATTTCCCTATACCCACACTTGGATATATATTCCTTTGAAAAATATACCCTTCTCTAATTATTAGAGTGCAATTATATCCTGTTGGAACCTTTTAAGATTTTTTCTAATTTATTAATATTGCAGTATTGAGTTAGCTACTTATTGCTTCCATGGCAAATTTTATTCATCAGTCTTTATGTTCCTATTTTATAAAGGACTAGTCTTTTCTAAATCTTCAATTTCACACCTCTACATAATAGCCTAAGAGCTATATGCACCTCTTAAATTGAGAAAATAAATTAAATTTTTAAAGAACCTGCTCTCTCTCTTTTTTTCTCTCTCTCTTGACCATAGATATTTTTCTCCTGTGTCAAAGGAACACAAAGTATCTTTTCCCCTATCTGATAATTTTTCTATCCTTTGAGCTCACAGTGAGAAGTGTATGCTTTTCTAATAATGGATGTTCAAATTGATTCTGGCTGCCATTCCAAATCTGTCATGCTGATATAAAGGTTTTATTGAAGGAGTTTTAATTTAGCCATATATTCTCTTGACTATTTAATGGTTGCAGGGGCATTCCTTATGAGGAAGATGGAGACAGTCACATCTGTAGTCAGCAACTTCTCATCTTTGCCAAAAGGGATAATTTTATATGTTTCATATGCTAACCAAAACACAGTCACAACAGCATTCTCACTTTTTACCTGGAAGAGGCCTTTTTCACAACAGTGAGTGGAGAGTCACTATCCCCCCTGCATTCTCCCTCCCCGCTGAGCCCTCGTTCCGTCATAGGAACCCTTTCCAGAAGTGTAGTCAGGATGTGCTTTCTCTGATGTGGTCTATGCTGGATCATAAGCCCGTAGGCCTCATCCTTAACCTTAGAATTGCTCAGAACTCTATTGGAGAATCTCTGATAAGGTCAATATTTATGTCTGATTATTTATTGCTAATGTCCAGTGTGACTGCATTATGTTTATAAAATGTGATATGATTAATTTGCTTTGAAATGTACTCATGTATAACTGTTACATTGAACAAAACATGTCCCATGGTTGTTATCAGGAAATTTAATTCTTATCTCCTACTACCTGTCCAAATCTATTCTTTATCCTTGAATAAAATATAGAAGTTCCATGAATTATCTGGACACTTTTTATGGTCTTTGGTTCTCCCAAGAATCTCAGTTCAAAAATTAAAGTGTCTAGTGTCATATAATAGTAAAAAATTCCAAATTCATCTGAAATAAAAGTTTTCCCCTAACTTCCCTCGGGGATATAAAAATATATACATGAGACTGTCATTTCCTTTGATTGTCCTAAAACACAAAGACACTTATGGAAACAACTTAATGTGTGGGTATGCCAGTTCAAGGTTGCAGACTTAAATGTCTTATAATCTAACTTTAAATTATCTCCTCTAATTTGGAGATGAGACTTCTTGAGAAAACCAGGCAATGAGAGTTGTTCTTTGTTTTTAAATATTCATGCTATTATTCCATTGGATTTGTTAGAAAAAGTCCATTAATATTATTCTGTACAGTTAGGGACCAATTATTATTTCCAGGATGAGCCATTAGCTTTCGTCTTACACTTTGCCATAATTCATCTCTCTTGATTTCTTCTTTAATTTTTCATCTTTGATATATCTCTTCATGCCCATCTAGTCTCTCTCTATTCCATACTTTCACTTTTCATCATCATCATCATCATCATCATTATTATTATTATTATTAGAATAGAAGAGCCCTGGCCTGTATGGCTAAGTTGGTTGAGCATCATCCCATGCACCAAAAGATTACTGGTTCAATTCCCGGTCAGGGCACATGCCCACATTGTGGGCTTGATGGATGTTTCTCTCTCTCTCTCCCTCCCTCTCTCTCTCTCAAAAACAGTAAGAACATATTTTTAAAGAGAATAGAAAAAAGGGGGGTAAAAGCCCTTTTTTTTCAAAGTATATATGTTTATGTATATATGTTTATTACTCTCTTCTGTTCGTAATCCTCCCTATGAATCCTATCCTTTGGGGTTCATGTGCTTAAATAACATAGACCTTGAAAAGAGGCCAGAAGGAAACATTTGTTAAAGAGGATTCAGGGACCTCACATAAAACTTACACAGCTCCAGGAAGCTTCTCTCAACTTAGAATCGCTTCTTGCTTTATAGAGTGTGATTTTATTTAGTTCACTCAAAACTTCAAGATTGTTTTTAATTTGATTTGCCTATTGAGAGCAATGCAATATTTAATCAGTTCCTGTTTCCTGATCTTTTCCTGCTTTGCTCCTGAAGCTTCCCAGATGTGTACATGACATGCTCTCACATCCTGTTACCAACCTTGATATATTTTACAATTGCAAGTTGTCCTTTATGACTGTTCCTCCATCCAGGAATTGCCGAGTTCTCGATTATGTTGTAACCTTGGCTACTGTAAATTTACCTTAGTTCAAATCATGTCCTTTTTTCTTTTTTTAGACAAAGTGCAAGCACCTTGTCTTCAGCATTCAAGGAGGCTGTCATATAACACCCGAGGAAGCTGGAAACTTTATGTGAAACACATGTTGAGCCCCCAACATTCACCAATTAATGACCGGAATGCAAAGCAATTTAAAAGAGGGGAATATGCTCCAATGTCTGAAGGAAAACAAAACAAAATAAAAGAGTAAGAATCAAATTATGTGGCTTGAAGTCAAAAGGATACTTTCTCAAAATTTAAACAAATGGTTTGTAAAGAATAATTCCACTCCCCGTAAAAGTAAGAGCCTCTGAAAGCTGAGACCAAGAGATTTGGAAGTGGACTGTAGACCACAGAGAAAGCATTTATGCAACTGAGACATATAAGTACATATACCATGTATAAGGAAAGAAAAATTTCACACACACCCCCCATAGCAATAAATCAAGAGAGATTATTTGAGCAAAGGTAAATTTGAGGACACATTCATATTTTTGGAAATATTCTGGAAGCCTAATATGTTGGGACTGAAAGAACATAGAGATCACTTGATCAAAAATTCATAACTAGAAGTATATTTGTCTTGGAATACCTCATAATTTTACTTGCATTGTTCTTAAATTTTATTACTTGTTCCTGGAATAAAATTTTTACATTCATTCTTTCTGTTCTAGAATATTATAACTGTGCTTACAAAGACAAGGTCCTAGAGAGAATAGGGATTATTTTTCTGAAAAATCTGCCTCCGCCCAAAACTTCTCAATGTAAAATTTTGCCCTAATGAGGAAATTTTAAAAATAGAAAAAAATCTAATTATCCATTTAAATAAAGTTATACATCTGTTTTTCAGGCAATGTTACTATGAATAATTTTAATTTTTTTCTAACTTGAAATATAATATATCTATAAAATTTGGAAAGGACAAAAAGCTTATAAGGAGAAGTAAAAAAATATATGTGACATCCAACAATACATTTTTATGTAGTTTCTCCAACTTATGTTTATTGGAATAAGATTTTTTTATATATAAACTTATATTTTACCATTTAAGTTTTTAAAATTAATTACAGTCAACAAACATAACATTATATTTGTCACAGGCATACAATAATGATTAGACATTTACACAACTTACAAAATGAAATGATCACCCTAAGTCTAGTACCTATCTGACACCACACATAGTATCTACAATATTATTGACTATATTTGACTTAATATTATTTTAAGACATTGCTTCTATGCCCTTAAATGTTGTTTATTTCAACAGCTGCATAAAATTTTATTGTGTGAATATATCACTGTGTATGTTTGTGAGTATGTATGTGCATGTGACCACAACCACCATCATTTATTATAATAATTTTGTTATAAATTATATACATAATTGGTTTTTAACATTTTTACGTAAAAGCCATTTTCTAAATTTTAAATAATTATTTCCTTATGAGAGATTTATAAAAGTGCTCAAAACATTAGCATTTTAAGTTCACTTTGTTTTCTATAAACCTTTCAACAATTTATGCTCTGTGATGATGTATGCTGCTTCACTTAAATTTTGCCAACAATGAGTTTTATAAACTATCTTATTTGATAATTTTGAGCTAAAAAATTCATTGGTTAGTTTTAAAAGCCAGTTAAGGTGGGAAGCATAAAAATGTATATCTCCATGTTTTCCAGATTTTATATAAACTTGAAATGTTTACATGCACATTAACTTGCCTCACTTTTTATTTAGAGCCAAAGGTATTTACTTATTATTCTGTCATCTTTTTAGTATAAACCATATCTGCTTTGCATCAGTATGGTTTTGAGATATTTGTTTCTTATATTTTAGAGTGAAAGAAGAAATAAAGGACACTTATGAAGTAATAGGAATGCAAAAATCTCCTGATCGTTAAAGAAAAAAAAATTTACCTTCTGTTTTTATGTTGTTTCATCCAAATCTAATTTGACATGAATTACTTTCTGCAGCTTACCTTTAATCTTTTCAAAGCAGAAGGGTAAAGACAGATCTCTGGTCTTCTCAATATTTTTATTTGGTGCTGAAGTTTCCCAAATCTCACTATTTTTGGAGTAGAAACTTATATGATGAATTACTCTCTAAGGATGAGGTTAGAAATGATACGCAGTAGACCTCAGGTCTTTATATTACTGTACACAAAACAGAGTCTTAACTTGGGCAGATGTCTATTTTAGTAGCTTTGAGTTTGTACATACTGTAAAAGGTTTTCTCTGACTTTTTATCACTTATAAATACATAAAATCTAACAATATATGAATACTATTATTAGCTGTAAAATACTGTCTGATACAAAATGCTATGCATAATAATATACATTAAAAGATCCTCTTTCACCTGTATTTCATTAGAAAATCTGATAAGAAATCAGCAATTCATTGCATTTGTAAATAATCAACTTACTATTCTCTGCACATAAAATATTTAAGAGGATCATTTTAATTAAATATTGACAGATTAATATAACAAAAAAGCATATACTATCCCCAGAAACATTTCTGAAATTACTTAGAGTTAATTACTGCCAGAAGAAATAAGAAATTCAATATCAAGTATTTGCCTACCATGTGAAATGTTAGCTTTTAAGAGTAGTTAAAACCTTCTATGCTGTTCTATGAGTTCTCTTTTTTTCTTTTTTGCTCAATGCCTCCACGGTCCCCTACCTACCCCCCCGCCCCCCACCCAGAGCTGTCTGCCTGCTCTCTATGATTCTGTCTCTATTGGGCTTGGTTGTTCAGTTTGTTCATTAAATTCCACATATGAATGAAATCATATAGTACTTGTCTTTCTCTGAATAGCTTATTTCACTCAGTATAATGTTCTCCAGGCCCATCCATATTGTTACAAAAGGTATAATTTTCTTCCTTTTAATGGCAGAGTAATATTCCATTGGGTAAATGTATCATGGGGGTGGAGGTGGATGGAGTAAGGTGGAGAGGGCATAGGGGGGATAAATGGTGATGGAAAAAATAAAATAAAAAATTTAAAAATATTCTATGCCTTACTGCTTAAGACTGAATCGTTCTATTTGTTAAATATTCAAATCACATTTTTTAAATTTTTTATATCATTGATCATGGTTATCTCTTAGTGATAGAAAAATGTGTTGAAGAGAAACATAACTTTTATTGTTATATGACTATAAAATTTTGCTTTTATTTATTTTCCCCATTTTTGCTTTATTTGTACAGAAAACCAAATGTTAAATGAGTAATGGCAATTATTTTCTCAGCAAGATCTTTTAAAAATATTTTCAGTAATTTAGTTAACTACAGAAGAATGAGAAGAAGGTTAAGTAGTCAAAGTACTTATTCTTAGGCATTTATAAGTGCAAATTTAATTGATTATTCAGACTATTTTGCTGTAAAATTTTCCAGAAGTGAAATACATTTACCCAGATCTTTCTGAACTTAAAGTTCTGATAAATTTCCCCTCATATCATACCTTCTATCTTTTTACAGAGGGACACTTCAATATCTTAATTATTTGTGTGTGTTTTATATAGTCCTTATCACCTTTCCCTCCCACATCCACATCCTCCCTGGTTAATTCTGTATTAAATGCAAATACCTGAATACAATTAGAAAACAAACAAACAAACAAACTTAATGCTGAGCTATAATCAGGAGAACTAAACATTCTCCTGCAAGACATTCCCATTGCCTGAGAAAGCATACAGTGAGCAAGGGGCCCAGGCAGCAAATGAGAACTTCTTACCCTAGGAAATGCTGCAGAGATTTGAGAGTGCTGGAACCATATTTCTAGTGCTGCATCACATGTTTGAAATAATAGTGACAACGATGATGGTGAAGATGATGGCGTGACAATGGTGGTGACGATGGGAACAAGAATGATGATGATGGTAACTGGCACTGAGGAATTGTTTATGACACAGCAAGCCCTGAGCTAGTAGGTGATAAGGAGTTAGAACATTATATCATTCATGTCCTCACAAGTCTGTGGAGGTGACATAGATGAGAACATTAATGATTAGAGAGATTAAATATGTTGATCAATGTCTCACACATTGTTGTTGGTACAACCAGGAATCTTTTGGTTTATTTTTGAAACCACACTCTTCTAATCTTCTCATTCTCACTTTCTTTCACTAACTCATCTTTCTCTGCTCATCTGTAAAAGATGAAATTCCTCAAGGCTTGGTCCTAGTTCTCCTTCCCGCTGCCCCCGCCCCCGCCTCCCCCCCTCCAACCTATATTGCCCCTAGGTAGTTTTAATTATTAACTATAGACAAATAATTCCAAAGTGCAAAAGTTTACCTCAGATTTTATCTCTGGAGCTCCGGTACATAAATCTAATGGCCGTGATGGTAGACAAAATAGTTAGAAGTTGGCTATCTATTGGGTCTATGTGATCAGATTATTGACATAGTTTGTGTATGTGTGCTTATGCATGGTTTTACGTGTTTAACATTGCAAATATAGTAGTTTATCCATCTAGCTCGTTGTCATTGTAGTTATTCACTCCCTCCTTCCTATAACTGTCTTATCATCACTACTGTGGTGCCTCTGGGCAACAGTCCACCACACCTGTCTCTTGCTCCCACTGCCCCACTCAGACCAAGCCCCCTCCCAGATTTGCTTAGGCTTAGTTATTTAGTAAGTAGCATCTTTCTTTTGCCATTCAAAAAATATAAAAAACAAAAACAAAAAAAAACACTAAGCTGGATTTTACAAAGGTATTTTATTATGAATATGTTTGATCAAGTGACAAATGCTCAAAGAAGCTGAACTGAGCACATGTGTTTTCCTCTCATAAGTGTGCCTCATCAATGGTAGAGAAAAATACCTAACTTAAAAATAAAAACTTGCATTAAAAGGAAATTGTAAATAATCTACTTGGGTAATTAGATTGTTACACCTATGGATCCATACCCTGGTTTCCATACTAGTTAACCATATAACAAGGGACAAGTTACTTAACTTTTGTGCCTTACATTTATTTTCCATAAAATGGAATTTCAATTATGCCTATTATGGAGGTGTGTTGTTTTGTTTGTTTATGTTTGTTTTTAAAAAGGAACATATTAGAGAATTTGCACAGAAAAAAGGAGCTCTGAAAAGTAACTGCACATAGTGAACATGATTGGTAGATTTGATGACCAAGGTCTCAAACTGATATTTTAGGGGCTTAAATTGGTTTGCTTAGGGCTTACTAGCACTCTCTTAATCACAAAACTTTTCTCTCTGGATAAGATGTCTCAACATGTTTAAGAAGGAACAATGTGGGAATTACTGTTAAACCAGTGCATGACTGACTAAGAAGATTCTCGATGATTTCTTTCATAGGATGGGACAGAGAGAGTCCACTTGGCTCTTGAGCAGCGAATGACATTAGCAGTGACTTTCTGCATGCCATCATCTCTGGAATTGGAATGAGATTTATTCTGGAAACCTGGAGCAGTTTGTAATCATAGACTAGATGGTGTACAAATAATTTGTTATCTAGATTGTGCAGATGAAGGACTATCGATCTGTAAGGTTAAGGCCAAGGTTTAGTTGTGACTCAGGTTATTGGGCTATTTAACTTTACCAGAGATATTACAAAATAAATGGCTCCTATCCTCTACCCCTGGTAAAATGATGGCACAGAGGCCTGCTTTAGAATGCTTCGTTTTCTTCCTTGAGATGAGCTTGACTCTTGCAATACCATCATATCATACACTTCCTTAACTATCCATCAGAGGAAAATAAACTTCATTTACAGGGCTTCTCTCTTTCTTTCCTTTTAAATTGAAATCATTCTTCAACATCCCCTATCCTTTGATTGTCTGTAATCATCTCAGTCATTCATCTTTCCAATCTTTTCAGCCTCACTTTGTTCTTGTTGGTGGAATTCCAAAGTGACACCTTCCAATCTCCCCAGAATATTCTACCTATGGCCAGAGGGTTTTGTTCAAACAATGTCAAAAACATTTACTTCAAGATCCAGTTAAAATATTGTGGTTTAAAAACCCTTAAGGGAACAGTTGTCCCATTTGGAAATTGTTTACTTAATTCCTTTCCTATCAATCTGCTAGTTTATTTGAATTTTGCTTCCAACCTGTCTTTTTAGAGGCTATAGAAGCAAAGAGAACCACATTATTGATAGTTCTTGCCTTACCAAAGAGCCTTCTCTCATTTCCCTAATGTGCTAATTTCTGGTTTAGGAAATAAAGCCAAAATAAAATACTATTTTCTTCTTTTCTCTTAATTAACTTATTTTTCTTCAAATGGTATAACATCCAAGGCACATGTTCAGCATGAGGGAATTAATGGAGTATGGGGAAATACATAGAAAATAAAAAGGGAGGATAATTTTTAAAATGAAAAACTTTGCAGAAGAACAGACAGATAGGGAGAAGGTGGAATGACTATCCTTAATACTTCCTTACAAAGTGGCCTTAATAACAAATGAATCAATGTAATGTTCATAATAGCTACTGCAAGGCTCAGTGGAAACAGAACCTAAAACTCAAAGTAACTTTTTCAAACTAATGTGAATTGCTATCAATGGGCCACAGTAGAGTGGAAAAGAAAATCCAGAAATATTTTAATAAACTAGTAGCCTAGTGCATGAACTTTGTACATGGGGCGGGTGGGTGTCCCTCAGCCCGGCCTGCACCCTCTTCAATATGGGACCCCACAGGGATCGGGCCTAAACTGGCAGTCAGACAACCTTCTCATAATCTGGGACTGCCCTTCCTGCCAGCCTCCTTGCCCCCAACTGCCCCTCCGGCCAGCCTGCTCACCCCCAACTGCCTCCCCCACACTGGCCTGATCACCCCAACTGCCCTCTCCTCCTGGCCTGATTGCCCCTAACTGCCTCTGCTTTGGCCCCGCCACCACACTTTGTCTGGAAGGATGTCCAGAAGGTCTCCCGGAAGGTCTCCCAGTCTAATTAGCAAATTACCCTTTTTTTTTTAGTATAGATTGGTATTTAATTAACGCATGTATAAGAATTATTGAAATATGATATTATTTTTTGGCACAAACCATGGCAATAACTTTTACAGGAAAGAACCATCAATGAATTACAAATTTGTAGGCAAAAGTATAACAAGAAATAGGATATTTGCATATTATCAAAATGTTTTTACAATTTACCTTAAATTTATAAAGAAAAAAACTAACTCAATAGTGGAGAAACATGGTAAATATCACCTTAGTGAATTTTTCAGTTGACACCACCAGTAATGAAACACATAAATATCATGTATTTCTTTATATCAGCACTGAGGAAAGCACACATTCACTTCCATGGTATTTGTGCAAAAAAATGCAACTTAATATAAACATGAAGAAATATCTGACAAACCTAGACAAAGGAAAATATATAGAATTACTGGCTAATATTCTTTCACTATGTCAAGATCATGAAAGACCAGAAGGCTAAGAGCTGTCACGGATTTGGAGGATATTAAGGAACGCTGATAACAAAATTCAGTGTTGGATCCTGATTGACTCCTGGGCTGGAGAAAGGACAGCGGGACAAATGGAAAAATTTGAATAAGGTCTCTAGGTCAGTTAGCAATATCATATTTTTAGCATAGGGGCTAATTATTAATATAGGAAGCTAGCAAAGGGAATCAGACATTAACCATAATGAACTAGGGAGCAGAATCCTGCTTGCTTAACCAGAAATTTATAGCTTCACACACTTCCCAGGAAACCACCATCATTCCTAAAGATTACTGGGAGTAGGGCTAGGACAATTAAGGAGGAGGTAAGCACATTCACAGTAGAAGACAAGAGGGCTAGATGCCTGATAGACATCTGTCAGTCTAGCCTGGGAAATGGATCAGATTGGATAAAAGACATTTATCCCAGAAAACCTAGGAAATAGATTGGTTAGAGGGTAGACCGATCAGAAGCCCAAGAAAGTTTGAGAAGTTGATTGATTAGTTTGAAAAGAGCACCTGGTCCTTCTTAAGCCTCAGGTAATATAACATGAGTCTAACAAAGACAAAGGTGGGATGGATGGAGATGAGTCATTGGGAACTTAGGGGCAGCATTCCATTTCCTCTTGGATAAATCTCACTGCTAAACCTGATCCTGCCATGTTTGAGTCTCTTAAAATGCTGCTCTCATGGCTCCATGACAATTTTCACTGGCAGCATTATTACTGTGAATCTCCCAGGTCTTGTTAGCTGTACTATCTATAATAATAAAATTGTAATATGCTAATTAGACCAGACATCGTTCCAGATGAAGCCAGGACTGCAAGGGAAGCCCAGGTCCTGGGTGCTAGAGGGAAGCTGGTACTGGCAGCTGGGGGAAGGAAGGCCTACTGTTGCACAAATTTTGTGTATCAGGCCTGTAGTGATTTTATAAGATACTAAAGCCCCGGTGCACAAATTTGTGCACAGGTGGGGTCCCCAGGGGCATGGGGAGGCTGGGACGTGATCAGCCCTCCAGGTAGATGGTGGGACACCCATGCCAGCCTGGGATTCAGATCTGTCCCACTGACATTCTCGCTGGTTGTTGGGAGCCACCTGGCAGCAGCTTTTATATCCTTCCTCCTTGCGGAGTTTCTAGGGAGGGGAAGCAGCTGCAGTGCCTGAGGCCGACTTCCAGGAGGACAGCAGCATTTGTCGGGATTGTGCTGGTGGCGCTGGTCAGTTGGTGCCTGGCCTGTTCTCCAGAGATTGGACCTGCAGGACTACTGAGAGAGTGAGTGGCTGCCTCAGGGCTGGTGGGCTGCTGGGATGGGTTGGTCTGCTGAGCAGTGCTCTGGCTATGGGAGCACAATGACCACCAGGGGGCAGCTCCTGTGTGATCAGTGAGTGTCATAGCAACTGGTTGTTCCAGTCATTCTGGTCATTTGGTCATAATGGTCACTTAGGCTTTTATATTATAGATTAGTGTTTGGGGATACTGGGTGAGGGATATATGCAAATTATTTGTAATATTTCTAACCTTTTTGTAGGTCTGAAACTATTTTAAAATAAGCTTTAGGAAAAATAGAATAATGGTGAGATAGCCTTTAAAAGCACATGTGATCTCCAATTAAAAATTTGGAAGTTTAAATATAAATTTAAGATCTCCAAATAAAACTTTCAGAAAGGGTCCCTTTCTTATTTTATTACTTACAAAGTAATACAAAGTAATTGCAAAGTAATAAAATAGATGTCCAGTCAGCAAGGAATGAACCCTTTGGCATGTATTTAACTAAGAAGATTATATAGTTTATGGAACTATAATAGTCTGGGTGATACTGGGTAAGACATTTGTGTTTATTTTGAGGTTATTTTATTTTCTGCATCTAACACCAAAATAGAAGTTTAAATTTTTGTTTTCATCCTAGAAGAAAAGAAATGTTAAATTTCTCAACAATTAACAGCAAACCAATGTGGAGCCACTTATCTGTCCCTTTATACTAATCTCTTACTAAAATAAAACACACACACACACCCTAAACATAGAGTTATTTGGTATTCCAACTACATTATGAAAGGTGTGACACTAAGGTATTTTACTCAGACTGACTCAAAAGGAAGCTAGCAAGCTATTTTTACTAAAAACAAACAAACAAACAAAAACCATTATAGTTTTCAAAGTTGGTAATTACTTCCAGAACTTAGAATTTAAATTGCAAAAAAGATTCTACAGTGGTCACAACAATAACTTAGTTCTTTATAAGTAATCTGTATCTAAGAAAGATCTTCCGGCCTGATGTTTTTTAACAATTGGAGAAAAGTGTTCAGATTTGATAGGAGTAAGTAAAAAACCCTGAACAGTTTATTATCTAGAGTGGCAGGCTTAAGGGGGCCCCTCATTCTTTGGCATTGCCTCCATCATGAGGTGGCATCTAGGTCCCACATTCCCTCTCTTGCAGGGATGTTGCATCAGTCTCAAGATTTTTAAGAGCCTGGCAGCTTCCACTTCCCTTTTCATGGAACACTCACTCTTGAAGTCTAAGCTACCATGTAAGACAACAAATACTGCACATTGGGAAGACAGGGTGAGACATCCACTAGGATGCATGGAGAGGGAGAGTCAACCAACTCAGCCCAGCCTTCAAATCACCGTCACCAAAATGTCCCACATGAATAAAGCCTTCCTGGGTCGTCCAGACCAGCCCAGCTGCCAATCAAATACCAAGTGACCCTCGCTGACCACAGAGTAACCGCTCAGCTGAGCCTGACCCAAATTCTTGGCCCATAGATCTTAAACAGGAAGAGAGGATCATTGCTTTGATAAATTAATGTTAGGGCAGTTTATTATGCAGCAACAGATAACCAGAGCACATGGGTACGAGCAATGCTGTATGGTGGGTGTGCCTGAGGCTGCAGCGTTCTGTGCCATTCTCATCTCTCCTTTAAAATCGGAATCTCAGATTGTACCAGTAGGCCCAGTTTATGGGTTCTATTCCCAGGCTCCCTTGAATGTCTATGTGTCCAGGGGCAAAAGTTCCATATAGATAAGAAGTGGAAATATTGCTTGCACACTCTGGAAAGTGTCTTTAAACAATTTCCTCTTCTTCCCTCTCTGGACTAGAATGTGGATGTGATTATTTGTGTTACAACCATCATCTTGGACCATTAAGAGGAGGACTTCACTCTTCAGGTGTTGGAGTTCAGTGTTTTAAGGATAGTGCAATTTTGTGATTTCAAAAGCTGGTTAAAAATCAATGAAAAACACAATATATGGTATATTACTTTATAATTTTTGAAATAAGAAGATGAAACTAACCAGTGAGTAAATACACAAAATAAGCTAATAAGACAGATGATAATTCATTTAAAAGGATATTAACAAGATAGAAATATCCTATTGGCTAGGCCTTGAGATTCTAATTTTCAATTATTGTGCAGTGGAATCCTTCATTAGTCCATCCCCATCATTAGCCAAGAGCCAAAAGTTACATGATACATCCCAACATATGCTGGCCAATTCTTAGCCATGAAATTTATCTAATTGTGATCATATCTTCTATTTTAAAAATTAAATATTTTATATAAAATGTAGGGTAATATAACAAACAATAATATATCCAACTTAATAAGAAAATAACAATTACAACTGTAGCATATTATATACCTCCCCCCCACCTCCTGCCCCGTTGCATTGCATTTCTTCCCTGTAACCAAAATTGTGAATTTGGGATATATTATCTCTAAAATAACTTTAGTCTATAGGCATTATTTTTTAATAGACATGTTGTTTTGATTTTCATGGTTTAAATTTTATGAAAAATATTGTCATGCTGTCGATATACTACAACTTTTTAAAAATATGTTTTATTGATTTCATAGAAGAAAGAAGAGGGAGAGAAAGATAGAAACATCAATGATGAGAGAGAATCATTGATTGGTTGCCTCTTGCACACCTCCCCCTAGGGATGGAGCCCTTAAGCCGGGCATATGCCCAGATCAGAAATCAA